>NC_138034.1:14998905-15650852 GCF_964106645.2 Podarcis pityusensis | reverse complement strand
AGCATTTGCAAGCGTTTGGCACCATTTTTGAGTGAATTGCAAAAAGTCGGATTTTTGCTGAAATTGTGACCCCGGGGCTTAGGGATTTTTTCAAAAAAATCTTTTTCCGCCGGGTAAGTGGTCGAGGGCTGATTTCTTGTCCTGTGATAAAAAGCCTTCTGTTTCGAGTGCCAAACCTTTCAGGGGAGCATTTGCAAACGTTTGGCACCATTTTTGAATGAGTTGCCAAAAGTCAGATTTTTGCTGAAATTGTCACCCCGGGGCTTAGGGATTTTTTCAAAAAAATCTTTTTCCGCCGGGTAAGTGGTCGAGGGCTGATTTCTTGTCCTGTGATAAAAAGCCTTCTGTTTCGATTTCCAAACATTTTGGAAGAGCATTTGCAAGCGTTTGGCACCATTTTTGAGTGAATTGCCAAAAGTCAGATTTTTGCTGAAATTGTGACCCCGGGGCTTAGGGATTTTTTCAAAAAAATCTTTTTCCGCCGGGTAAGTGATCGAGGGCTGATTTCTTGTCCTGTGATAAAAAGCCTTCTGTTTCGATTTCCAAACATTTTGGGAGAGCATTTGCAAGCGTTTGGCACCATTTTTGAGTGAATTGCCAAAAGTCAGATTTTTGCTGAAATTGTGACCCCGGGGCTTAGGGATTTTTTCAAAAAAATCTTTTTCCGCCGGGTAAGTGATCGAGGGCTGATTTCTTGTCCTTTCATGAAAAGCCTTCTGTTTCGACTGCCAAACCTTTCAGGGGAGCATTTGCAAGCGTTTGGCACCATTTTCGAGTGAATTTCCAAAAGTCAGATATTTGCTTAAATTGTGACCCCGGGGCTTAGGGATTTTTTCAAAAAATATTTTCCGCCGGTTATGTTGCTGAGGGCTGATTTCTTGTCCTGTGATAAAAAGCCTTCTGTTTCGACTGCCAAACCTTTCAGGGGAGCATTTGCAAGCGTTTGGCACCATTTTTGAGTGAATTGCCAAAACTCAGATTTTTGCTGAAATTGTGACCCCGGGGCTTAGGGATTTTTTCAAAAAAATCTTTTTCCGCTGGGTAAGTGGTCGAGGGCTGATTTCTTGTCCTGTGATAAAAAGCCTTCTGTTTCGATTTCCAAACATTTTGGGAGAGCATTTGCAAGCGTTTGGCACCATTTTTGAGTGAATTGCCAAAAGTCAGATTTTTGCTGAAATTGTGACCCCGGGGCTTAGGGATTTTTTCAAAAAAATCTATTTCCGCCGGTTAAGTGGTCGAGGGCTGATTTCTTGTCTTGTGATAAAAAGCCTTCTCTTTCGACTGCCAAACCTTTCAGGGGAGCATTTGGAACGGTTCAGAACCATTTTTGAATGAATTGCCAAAAGTCAGATTTTTGCTGAAATTGTGACCCCGGGGCTTAGGGATTTTTTCAAAAAAATCTATTTCCACCGGTTAAATGATCGAGGGCTGATTTCTTGTCCTTTGATGAAAAGCCTTCTGTTTCGACTGCCAAACCTTTCAGGGGAGCATTTGCAAGCGTTTGGCACCATTTTTGAGTGAATTGCAAAAAGTCAGATTTTTGCTGAAATTGTGACCCCGGGGCTTAGGGATTTTTTCAAAAAAATCTTTTTCCGCCGGGTAAGTGGTCGAGGGCTGATTTCTTGTCCTGTGATAAAAAGCCTTCTGTTTCGAGTGCCAAACCTTTCAGGGGAGCATTTGCAAACGTTTGGCACCATTTTTGAATGAGTTGCCAAAAGTCAGATTTTTGCTGAAATTGTCACCCCGGGGCTTAGGGATTTTTTCAAAAAAATCTTTTTCCGCCGGGTAAGTGGTCGAGGGCTGATTTCTTGTCCTGTGATAAAAAGCCTTCTGTTTCGATTTCCAAACATTTTGGAAGAGCATTTGCAAGCGTTTGGCACCATTTTTGAGTGAATTGCCAAAAGTCAGATTTTTGCTGAAATTGTGACCCCGGGGCTTAGGGATTTTTTCAAAAAAATCTTTTTCCGCCGGGTAAGTGATCGAGGGCTGATTTCTTGTCCTTTCATGAAAAGCCTTCTGTTTCGACTGCCAAACCTTTCAGGGGAGCATTTGCAAGCGTTTGGCACCATTTTTGAGTGAATTGCCAAAAGTCAGATTTTTGCTGAAATTGTGACCCCGGGGCTTAGGGATTTTTTCAAAAAAATCTTTTTCCGCCGGGTAAGTGATCGAGGGCTGATTTCTTGTCCTTTCATGAAAAGCCTTCTGTTTCGACTGCCAAACCTTTCAGGGGAGCATTTGCAAACGTTTGGCACCATTTTTGAGTGAATTGCCAAAAGTCAGATTTTTGCTGAAATTGTGACCCCGGGGCTTAGGGATTTTTTCAAAAAAATCTTTTTCCACCGGTTAAGTGATCGAAGGCTGATTTCTTGTCCTTTGATGAAAAGCCTTCCGTTTCGACTGCCAAACCTTTCAGGGGAGCATTTGCAAGCGTTTGGCACCATTTTTGAGTGAATTGCCAAAAGTCAGATTTTTGCTGAAATTGTCACCCCGGGGCTTAGGGATTTTTTCAAAAAAATCTTTTTCCGCCGGGTAAGTGATCGAGGGCTGATTTCTTGTCCTTTCATGAAAAGCCTTCTGTTTCGACTGCCAAACCTTTCAGGGGAGCATTTGCAAGCGTTTGGCACCATTTTCGAGTGAATTTCCAAAAGTCAGATATTTGCTTAAATTGTGACCCCGGGGCTTAGGGATTTTTTCAAAAAATATTTTCCGCCGGTTATGTTGCTGATGGCTGATTTCTTGTCCTGTGATAAAAAGCGTTCTGTTTCGACTGCCAAACCTTTCAGGGGAGCATTTGCAAGCGTTTGGCACCATTTTTGAGTGAATTGCCAAAACTCAGATTTTTGCTGAAATTGTGACCCCGGGGCTTAGGGATTTTTTCAAAAAAATCTTTTTCCGCTGGGTAAGTGGTCGAGGGCTGATTTCTTGTCCTGTGATAAAAAGCCTTCTGTTTCGATTTCCAAACATTTTGGGAGAGCATTTGCAAGCGTTTGGCACCATTTTTGAGTGAATTGCCAAAAGTCAGATTTTTGCTGAAATTGTGACCCCGGGGCTTAGGGATTTTTTCAAAAAAATCTTTTTCCACCGGTTAAGTGATCGAGGGCTGATTTCTTGTCCTTTGATGAAAAGCCTTCCGTTTCGACTGCCAAACCTTTCAGGGGAGCATTTGCAAGCGTTTGGCACCATTTTTGAGTGAATTGCCAAAAGTCAGATTTTTGCTGAAATTGTGACCCCGGGGCTTAGGGATTTTTTCAAAAAAATCTTTTTCCGCCGGGTAAGTGATCGAGGGCTGATTTCTTGCCCTTTCATGAAAAGCCTTCTGTTTCGACTGCCAAACCTTTCAGGGGAGCATTTGCAAGCGTTTGGCACCATTTTTGAGTGAATTGCCAAAAGTCAGATTTTTGCTGAAATTGTGACCCCGGGGCTTAGGGATTTTTTCAAAAAAATCTTTTTCCGCCGGGTAAGTGATCGAGGGCTGATTTCTTGTCCTTTCATGAAAAGCCTTCTGTTTCGACTGCCAAACCTTTCAGGGGAGCATTTGCAAGCGTTTGGCACCATTTTTGAGTGAATTGCCAAAAGTCAGATTTTTGCTGAAATTGTGACCCCGGGGCTTAGGGATTTTTTCAAAAAAATCTTTTTCCGCCGGGTAAGTGATCGAGGGCTGATTTCTTGTCCTTTCATGAAAAGCCTTCTGTTTCGACTGCCAAACCTTTCAGGGGAGCATTTGCAAGCGTTTGGCACCATTTTTGAGTGAATTGCCAAAAATCAGATTTTTGCTGAAATTGTGACCCCGGGGCTTAGGGATTTTTTCAAAAAAATCTTTTTCCGCCGGGTAAGTGATCGAGGGCTGATTTCTTGTCCTTTCATGAAAAGCCTTCTGTTTCGACTGCCAAACCTTTCAGGGGAGCAATTGCAAGCGTTTGGCACCATTTTTGAGTGAATTGCCAAAAGTCAGATTTTTGCTGAAATTGTGACCCCGGGGCTTAGGGATTTTTTCAAAAAAATCTTTTTCCGCCGGGTAAGTGATTGAGGGCTGATTTCTTGTCCTTTCATGAAAAGCCTTCTGTTTCGACTGCCAAATCTTTCAGGGGAGCATTTGCAAGCGTTTGGCACCATTTTCGAGTGAATTTCCAAAAGTCAGATATTTGCTTAAATTGTGACCCCGGGGCTTAGGGATTTTTTCAAAAAATATTTTCCGCCGGTTATGTTGCTGAGGGCTGATTTCTTGTCCTGTGATAAAAAGCCTTCTGTTTCGATTGCCAAACCTTTCAGGGGAGCATTTGCAAACGTTTGGCACCATTTTTGAATGAATTGCCAAAAGTCAGATTTTTGCTGAAATTGTGACCCCGGGGCTTAGGGATTTTTTCAAAAAAATCTATTTCCGCCGGTTAAGTGGTCGAGGGCTGATTTCTTGTCTTGTGATAAAAAGCCTTCTCTTTCGACTGCCAAACCTTTCAGGGGAGCATTTGGAACGGTTCAGAACCATTTTTGAATGAATTGCCAAAAGTCAGATTTTTGCTGAAATTGTGACCCCGGGGCTTAGGGATTTTTTCAAAAAAATCTATTTCCACCGGTTAAATGATCGAGGGCTGATTTCTTGTCCTTTGATGAAAAGCCTTCTGTTTCGACTGCCAAACCTTTCAGGGGAGCATTTGCAAGCGTTTGGCACCATTTTTGAGTGAATTGCAAAAAGTCAGATTTTTGCTGAAATTGTGACCCCGGGGCTTAGGGATTTTTTCAAAAAAATCTTTTTCCGCCGGGTAAGTGGTCGAGGGCTGATTTCTTGTCCTGTGATAAAAAGCCTTCTCTTTCGACTGCCAAACCTTTCAGGGGAGCATTTGGAACGGTTCAGAACCATTTTTGAATGAATTGCCAAAAGTCAGATTTTTGCTGAAATTGTGACCCCGGGGCTTAGGGATTTTTTCAAAAAAATCTTTTTCCGCCGGGTAAGTGGTCGAGGGCTGATTTCTTGTCCTGTGATAAAAAGCCTTCTGTTTCGAGTGCCAAACCTTTCAGGGGAGCATTTGCAAACGTTTGGCACCATTTTTGAATGAGTTGCCAAAAGTCAGATTTTTGCTGAAATTGTCACCCCGGGGCTTAGGGATTTTTTCAAAAAAATCTTTTTCCGCCGGGTAAGTGGTCGAGGGCTGATTTCTTGTCCTGTGATAAAAAGCCTTCTGTTTCGATTTCCAAACATTTCAGGAGAGCATTTGCAAACGTTTGGCACCATTTTTGAGTGAATTGCCAAAAGTCAGATTTTTGCTGAAATTGTGACGCCGGGGCTTAGGGATTTTTTCAAAAAAATCTTTTTCCGCCGGGTAAGTGATCGAGGGCTGATTTCTTGTCCTTTCATGAAAAGCCTTCTGTTTCGACTGCCAAACCTTTCAGGGGAGCATTTGCAAGCGTTTGGCACCATTTTTGAGTGAATTGCCAAAAGTCAGATTTTTGCTGAAATTGTGACCCCGGGGCTTAGGGATTTTTTCAAAAAAATCTTTTTCCGCCGGGTAAGTGATCGAGGGCTGATTTCTTGTCCTTTCATGAAAAGCCTTCTGTTTCGATTGCCAAACCTTTCAGGGGAGCATTTGCAAGCGTTTGGCACCATTTTCGAGTGAATTTCCAAAAGTCAGATATTTGCTTAAATTGTGACCCCGGGGCTTAGGGATTTTTTCAAAAAATATTTTCCGCCGGTTATGTTGCTGAGGGCTGATTTCTTGTCCTGTGATAAAAAGCCTTCTGTTTCGACTGCCAAACCTTTCAGGGGAGCATTTGCAAGCGTTTGGCACCATTTTTGAGTGAATTGCCAAAAGTCAGATTTTTGCTGAAATTGTGACCCCGGGGCTTAGGGATTTTTTCAAAAAAATCTTTTTCCGCTGGGTAAGTGGTCGAGGGCTGATTTCTTGTCCTGTGATAAAAAGCCTTCTGTTTCGATTTCCAAACATTTTGGGAGAGCATTTGCAAGCGTTTGGCACCATTTTTGAGTGAATTGTCAAAAGTCAGATTTTTGCTGAAATTGTGACCCCGGGGCTTAGGGATTTTTTCAAAAAAATCTTTTTCCACCGGTTAAGTGATCGAGTGCTGATTTCTTGTCCTTTGATGAAAAGCCTTCCGTTTCGACTGCCAAACCTTTCAGGGGAGCATTTGCAAGCGTTTGGCACCATTTTTGAGTGAATTGCCAAAAGTCAGATTTTTGCTGAAATTGTGACCCCGGGGCTTAGGGATTTTTTCAAAAAAATCTTTTTCCGCCGGGTAAGTGATCGAGGGCTGATTTCTTGCCCTTTCATGAAAAGCCTTCTGTTTCGACTGCCAAACCTTTCAGGGGAGCATTTGCAAGCGTTTGGCACCATTTTTGAGTGAATTGCCAAAAGTCAGATTTTTGCTGAAATTGTCACCCCGGGGCTTAGGGATTTTTTCAAAAAAATCTTTTTCCGCCGGGTAAGTGATCGAGGGCTGATTTCTTGTCCTTTGATGAAAAGCCTTCCGTTTCGACTGCCAAACTTTTCAGGGGAGCATTTGCAAGCGTTTGGCACCATTTTTGAGTGAATTGCCAAAAGTCAGATTTTTGCTGAAATTGTGACCCCGGGGCTTAGGGATTTTTTCAAAAAAATCTTTTTCCGCCGGGTAAGTGATCGAGGGCTGATTTCTTGCCCTTTCATGAAAAGCCTTCTGTTTCGACTGCCAAACCTTTCAGGGGAGAATTTGCAAGCGTTTGGCACCATTTTCGAGTGAATTTCCAAAAGTCAGACATTTGCTTAAATTGTGACCCCGGGGCTTAGGGATTTTTTCAAAAAATATTTTCCGCCGGTTATGTTGCTGAGGGCTGATTTCTTGTCCTGTGATAAAAAGCCTACTGTTTCGATTGCCAAACCTTTCAGGGGAGCATTTGCAAACGTTTGGCACCATTTTTGAATGAATTGCCAAAAGTCAGATTTTTGCTGAAATTGTGACCCCGGGGCTTAGGGATTTTTTCAAAAAAATCTTTTTCCGCCGGGTAAGTGGTCGAGGGCTGATTTCTTGTCCAGTGATAAAAAGCCTTCTGTTTCGATTTCCAAACATTTTGGAAGAGCGTTTGCAAGCGTTTGGCACCATTTTTGAGTGAATTGCCAAAAGTCAGATTTTTGCTGAAATTGTGACCCCGGGGCTTAGGGATTTTTTCAAAAAAATCTTTTTCCGCCGGGTAAGTGATCGAGGGCTGATTTCTTGTCCTTTCATGAAAAGCCTTCTGTTTCGACTGCCAAACCTTTCAGGGGAGCATTTGCAAGCGTTTGGCACCATTTTTGAGTGAATTGCCAAAAGTCAGATTTTTGCTGAAATTGTGACCCCGGGGCTTAGGGATTTTTTCAAAAAAATCTTTTTCCGCCGGGTAAGGGATCGAGGGCTGATTTCTTGTCCTTTCATGAAAAGCCTTCTGTTTCGATTGCCAAACCTTTCAGGGGAGCATTTGCAAGCGTTTGGCACCATTTTCGAGTGAATTTCCAAAAGTCAGATATTTGCTTAAATTGTGACCCCGGGGCTTAGGGATTTTTTCAAAAAATATTTTCCGCCGGTTATGTTGCTGAGGGCTGATTTCTTGTCCTGTGATAAAAAGCCTTCTGTTTCGATTGCCAAACCTTTCAGGGGAGCATTTGCAAACGTTTGGCACCATTTTTGAGTGAATTGCCAAAAGTCAGATTTTTGCTGAAATTGTGACCCCGGGGCTTAGGGATTTTTTCAAAAAAATCTTTTTCCACCGGTTAAGTGATCGAAGGCTGATTTCTTGTCCTTTGATGAAAAGCCTTCCGTTTCGACTGCCAAACCTTTCAGGGGAGCATTTGCAAGCGTTTGGCACCATTTTTGAGTGAATTGCCAAAAGTCAGATTTTTGCTGAAATTGTCACCCCGGGGCTTAGGGATTTTTTCAAAAAAATCTTTTTCCGCCGGGTAAGTGATCGAGGGCTGATTTCTTGTCCTTTCATGAAAAGCCTTCTGTTTCGACTGCCAAACCTTTCAGGGGAGCATTTGCAAGCGTTTGGCACCATTTTCGAGTGAATTTCCAAAAGTCAGATATTTGCTTAAATTGTGACCCCGGGGCTTAGGGATTTTTTCAAAAAATATTTTCCGCCGGTTATGTTGCTGAGGGCTGATTTCTTGTCCTGTGATAAAAAGCCTTCTGTTTCGACTGCCAAACCTTTCAGGGGAGCATTTGCAAGCGTTTGGCACCATTTTTGAGTGAATTGCCAAAAGTCAGATTTTTGCTGAAATTGTGACCCCGGGGCTTAGGGATTTTTTCAAAAAAATCTTTTTCCGCTGGGTAAGTGGTCGAGGGCTGATTTCTTGTCCTGTGATAAAAAGCCTTCTGTTTCGATTTCCAAACATTTTGGGAGAGCATTTGCAAGCGTTTGGCACCATTTTTGAGTGAATTGCCAAAAGTCAGATTTTTGCTGAAATTGTGACCCCGGGGCTTAGGGATTTTTTCAAAAAAATCTTTTTCCGCCGGGTAAGTGATCGAGAGCTGATTTCTTGCCCTTTCATGAAAAGCCTTCTGTTTCGACTGCCAAACCTTTCAGGGGAGCATTTGCAAGCGTTTGGCACCATTTTTGAGTGAATTGCCAAAAGTCAGATTTTTGCTGAAATTGTGACCCCGGGGCTTAGGGATTTTTTCAAAAAAATCTTTTTCCGCCGGGTAAGTGGTCGAGGGCTGATTTCTTGTCCTTTGATGAAAAGCCTTCCGTTTCGACTGCCAAACCTTTCAGGGGAGCATTTGCAAGCGTTTGGCACCATTTTTGAGTGAATTGCCAAAAGTCAGATTTTTGCTGAAATTGTGACCCCGGGGCTTAGGGATTTTTTCAAAAAAATCTTTTTCCGCCGGGTAAGTGATCGAGGGCTGATTTCTTGTCCTTTCATGAAAAGCCTTCTGTTTCGACTGCCAAACCTTTCAGGGGAGCATTTGCAAGCGTTTGGCACCATTTTTGAGTGAATTGCCAAAAGTCAGATTTTTGCTGAAATTGTGACCCCGGGGCTTAGGGATTTTTTCAAAAAAATCTTTTTCCGCCGGGTAAGTGATCGAGGGCTGATTTCTTGTCCTTTCATGAAAAGCCTTCTGTTTCGACTGCCAAACCTTTCAGGGGAGCATTTGCAAGCGTTTGGCACCATTTTCGAGTGAATTTCCAAAAGTCAGATATTTGCTTAAATTGTGACCCCGGGGCTTAGGGATTTTTTCAAAAAATATTTTCCGCCGGTTATGTTGCTGAGGGCTGATTTCTTGTCCTGTGATAAAAAGCCTTCTGTTTCGATTGCCAAACCTTTCAGGGGAGCATTTGCAAACGTTTGGCACCATTTTTGAGTGAATTGCCAAAAGTCAGATTTTTGCTGAAATTGTGACCCCGGGGCTTAGGGATTTTTTCAAAAAAATCTTTTTCCGCCGGGTAAGTGATCGAGGGCTGATTTCTTGTCCTTTCATGAAAAGCCTTCTGTTTCGACTGCCAAACCTTTCAGGGGAGCATTTGCAAGCGTTTGGCACCATTTTCGAGTGAATTTCCAAAAGTCAGATATTTGCTTAAATTGTGACCCCGGGGCTTAGGGATTTTTTCAAAAAATATTTTCCGCCGGTTATGTTGCTGAGGGCTGATTTCTTGTCCTGTGATAAAAAGCCTTCTGTTTCGACTGCCAAACCTTTCAGGGGAGCATTTGCAAGCGTTTGGCACCATTTTTGAGTGAATTGCCAAAAGTCAGATTTTTGCTGAAATTGTGACCCCGGGGCTTAGGGATTTTTTCAAAAAAATCTTTTTCCGCCGGGTAAGTGATCGAGGGCTGATTTCTTGTCCTTTCATGAAAAGCCTTCTGTTTCGACTGCCAAACCTTTCAGGGGAGCATTTGCAAGCGTTTGGCACCATTTTTGAGTGAATTGCCAAAAGTCAGATTTTTGCTGAAATTGTGACCCCGGGGCTTAGGGATTTTTTCAAAAAAATCTTTTTCCGCCGGGTAAGTGATCGAGGGCTGATTTCTTGTCCTTTCATGAAAAGCCTTCTGTTTCGACTGCCAAACCTTTCAGGGGAGCATTTGCAAGCGTTTGGCACCATTTTCGAGTGAATTTCCAAAAGTCAGATATTTGCTTAAATTGTGACCCCGGGGCTTAGGGATTTTTTCAAAAAATATTTTCCGCCGGTTATGTTGCTGAGGGCTGATTTCTTGTCCTGTGATAAAAAGCCTTCTGTTTCGATTGCCAAACCTTTCAGGGGAGCATTTGCAAACGTTTGGCACCATTTTTGAGTGAATTGCCAAAAGTCAGATTTTTGCTGAAATTGTGACCCCGGGGCTTAGGGATTTTTTCAAAAAAATCTTTTTCCGCCGGGTAAGTGATCGAGGGCTGATTTCTTGTCCTTTCATGAAAAGCCTTCTGTTTCGACTGCCAAACCTTTCAGGGGAGCATTTGCAAGCGTTTGGCACCATTTTCGAGTGAATTTCCAAAAGTCAGATATTTGCTTAAATTGTGACCCCGGGGCTTAGGGATTTTTTCAAAAAATATTTTCCGCCGGTTATGTTGCTGAGGGCTGATTTCTTGTCCTGTGATAAAAAGCCTTCTGTTTCGACTGCCAAACCTTTCAGGGGAGCATTTGCAAGCGTTTGGCACCATTTTTGAGTGAATTGCCAAAAGTCAGATTTTTGCTGAAATTGTGACCCCGGGGCTTAGGGATTTTTTCAAAAAAATCTTTTTCCGCTGGGTAAGTGGTCGAGGGCTGATTTCTTGTCCTGTGATAAAAAGCCTTCTGTTTCGATTTCCAAACATTTTGGGAGAGCATTTGCAAGCGTTTGGCACCATTTTTGAGTGAATTGCCAAAAGTCAGATTTTTGCTGAAATTGTGACCCCGGGGCTTAGGGATTTTTTCAAAAAAATCTTTTTCCGCCGGGTAAGTGATCGAGAGCTGATTTCTTGCCCTTTCATGAAAAGCCTTCTGTTTCGACTGCCAAACCTTTCAGGGGAGCATTTGCAAGGGTTTGGCACCATTTTTGAGTGAATTGCCAAAAGTCAGATTTTTGCTGAAATTGTGACCCCGGGGCTTAGGGATTTTTTCAAAAAAATCTTTTTCCGCCGGGTAAGTGGTCGAGGGCTGATTTCTTGTCCTTTGATGAAAAGCCTTCCGTTTCGACTGCCAAACCTTTCAGGGGAGCATTTGCAAGCGTTTGGCACCATTTTTGAGTGAATTGCCAAAAGTCAGATTTTTGCTGAAATTGTGACCCCGGGGCTTAGGGATTTTTTCAAAAAAATCTTTTTCCGCCGGGTAAGTGATCGAGGGCTGATTTCTTGTCCTTTCATGAAAAGCCTTCTGTTTCGACTGCCAAACCTTTCAGGGGAGCATTTGCAAGCGTTTGGCACCATTTTTGAGTGAATTGCCAAAAGTCAGATTTTTGCTGAAATTGTGACCCCGGGGCTTAGGGATTTTTTCAAAAAAATCTTTTTCCGCCGGGTAAGTGATCGAGGGCTGATTTCTTGTCCTTTCATGAAAAGCCTTCTGTTTCGACTGCCAAACCTTTCAGGGGAGCATTTGCAAGCGTTTGGCACCATTTTCGAGTGAATTTCCAAAAGTCAGATATTTGCTTAAATTGTGACCCCGGGGCTTAGGGATTTTTTCAAAAAATATTTTCCGCCGGTTATGTTGCTGAGGGCTGATTTCTTGTCCTGTGATAAAAAGCCTTCTGTTTCGATTGCCAAACCTTTCAGGGGAGCATTTGCAAACGTTTGGCACCATTTTTGAGTGAATTGCCAAAAGTCAGATTTTTGCTGAAATTGTGACCCCGGGGCTTAGGGATTTTTTCAAAAAAATCTATTTCCGCCGGTTAAGTGGTCGAGGGCTGATTTCTTGTCTTGTGATAAAAAGCCTTCTCTTTCGACTGCCAAACCTTTCAGGGGAGCATTTGGAACGGTTCAGAACCATTTTTGAATGAATTGCCAAAAGTCAGATTTTTGCTGAAATTGTGACCCCGGGGCTTAGGGATTTTTTCAAAAAAATCTATTTCCACCGGGTAAGTGGTCGAGGGCTGATTTCTTGTCCTGTGATAAAAAGCCTTCTGTTTCGAGTGCCAAACCTTTCAGGGGAGCATTTGCAAACGTTTGGCACCATTTTTGAATGAGTTGCCAAAAGTCAGATTTTTGCTGAAATTGTCACCCCGGGGCTTAGGGATTTTTTCAAAAAAATCTTTTTCCGCCGGGTAAGTGATCGAGGGCTGATTTCTTGTCCTTTGATGAAAAGCCTTCCGTTTCGACTGCCAAACCTTTCAGGGGAGCATTTGCAAGCGTTTGGCACCATTTTTGAGTGAATTGCCAAAAGTCAGATTTTTGCTGAAATTGTGACCCCGGGGCTTAGGGATTTTTTCAAAAAAATCTTTTTCCGCCGGGTAAGTGATCGAGGGCTGATTTCTTGTCCTTTCATGAAAAGCCTTCTGTTTCGACTGCCAAACCTTTCAGGGGAGCATTTGCAAGCGTTTGGCACCATTTTTGAGTGAATTGCCAAAAGTCAGATTTTTGCTGAAATTGTGACCCCGGGGCTTAGGGATTTTTTCAAAAAAATCTTTTTCCGCCGGGTAAGTGATCGAGGGCTGATTTCTTGTCCTTTCATGAAAAGCCTTCTGTTTCGACTGCCAAACCTTTCAGGGGAGCATTTGCAAGCGTTTGGCACCATTTTTGAGTGAATTGCCAAAAATCAGATTTTTGCTGAAATTGTGACCCCGGGGCTTAGGGATTTTTTCAAAAAAATCTTTTTCCGCCGGGTAAGTGATCGAGGGCTGATTTCTTGTCCTTTCATGAAAAGCCTTCTGTTTCGACTGCCAAACCTTTCAGGGGAGCATTTGCAAGCGTTTGGCACCATTTTTGAGTGAATTGCCAAAAGTCAGATTTTTGCTGAAATTGTGACCCCGGGGCTTAGGGATTTTTTCAAAAAAATCTTTTTCCGCCGGGTAAGTGATCGAGGGCTGATTTCTTGTCCTTTCATGAAAAGCCTTCTGTTTCGACTGCCAAACCTTTCAGGGGAGCATTTGCAAGCGTTTGGCACCATTTTCGAGTGAATTTCCAAAAGTCAGATATTTGCTTAAATTGTGACCCCGGGGCTTAGGGATTTTTTCAAAAAATATTTTCCGCCGGTTATGTTGCTGAGGGCTGATTTCTTGTCCTGTGATAAAAAGCCTTCTGTTTCGATTGCCAAACCTTTCAGGGGAGCATTTGCAAACGTTTGGCACCATTTTTGAATGAATTGCCAAAAGTCAGATTTTTGCTGAAATTGTGACCCCGGGGCTTAGGGATTTTTTCAAAAAAATCTATTTCCGCCGGTTAAGTGGTCGAGGGCTGATTTCTTGTCTTGTGATAAAAAGCCTTCTCTTTCGACTGCCAAACCTTTCAGGGGAGCATTTGGAACGGTTCAGAACCATTTTTGAATGAATTGCCAAAAGTCAGATTTTTGCTGAAATTGTGACCCCGGGGCTTAGGGATTTTTTCAAAAAAATCTATTTCCACCGGGTAAGTGGTCGAGGGCTGATTTCTTGTCCTGTGATAAAAAGCCTTCTGTTTCGAGTGCCAAACCTTTCAGGGGAGCATTTGCAAACGTTTGGCACCATTTTTGAATGAGTTGCCAAAAGTCAGATTTTTGCTGAAATTGTCACCCCGGGGCTTAGGGATTTTTTCAAAAAAATCTTTTTCCGCCGGGTAAGTGATCGAGGGCTGATTTCTTGTCCTTTGATGAAAAGCCTTCCGTTTCGACTGCCAAACCTTTCAGGGGAGCATTTGCAAGCGTTTGGCACCATTTTTGAGTGAATTGCCAAAAGTCAGATTTTTGCTGAAATTGTGACCCCGGGGCTTAGGGATTTTTTCAAAAAAATCTTTTTCCGCCGGGTAAGTGATCGAGGGCTGATTTCTTGTCCTTTCATGAAAAGCCTTCTGTTTCGACTGCCAAACCTTTCAGGGGAGCATTTGCAAGCGTTTGGCACCATTTTTGAGTGAATTGCCAAAAGTCAGATTTTTGCTGAAATTGTGACCCCGGGGCTTAGGGATTTTTTCAAAAAAATCTTTTTCCGCCGGGTAAGTGATCGAGGGCTGATTTCTTGTCCTTTCATGAAAAGCCTTCTGTTTCGACTGCCAAACCTTTCAGGGGAGCATTTGCAAGCGTTTGGCACCATTTTTGAGTGAATTGCCAAAAATCAGATTTTTGCTGAAATTGTGACCCCGGGGCTTAGGGATTTTTTCAAAAAAATCTTTTTCCGCCGGGTAAGTGATCGAGGGCTGATTTCTTGTCCTTTCATGAAAAGCCTTCTGTTTCCACTGCCAAACCTTTCAGGGGAGCATTTGCAAGCGTTTGGCACCATTTTTGAGTGAATTGCCAAAAGTCAGATTTTTGCTGAAATTGTGACCCCGGGGCTTAGGGATTTTTTCAAAAAAATCTTTTTCCGCCGGGTAAGTGATCGAGGGCTGATTTCTTGTCCTTTCATGAAAAGCCTTCTGTTTCGACTGCCAAACCTTTCAGGGGAGCATTTGCAAGCGTTTGGCACCATTTTCGAGTGAATTTCCAAAAGTCAGATATTTGCTTAAATTGTGACCCCGGGGCTTAGGGATTTTTTCAAAAAATATTTTCCGCCGGTTATGTTGCTGAGGGCTGATTTCTTGTCCTGTGATAAAAAGCCTTCTGTTTCGATTGCCAAACCTTTCAGGGGAGCATTTGCAAACGTTTGGCACCATTTTTGAATGAATTGCCAAAAGTCAGATTTTTGCTGAAATTGTGACCCCGGGGCTTAGGGATTTTTTCAAAAAAATCTATTTCCGCCGGTTAAGTGGTCGAGGGCTGATTTCTTGTCTTGTGATAAAAAGCCTTCTCTTTCGACTGCCAAACCTTTCAGGGGAGCATTTGGAACGGTTCAGAACCATTTTTGAGTGAATTGCCAAAAGTCAGATTTTTGCTGAAATTGTGACCCCGGGGCTTAGGGATTTTTTCAAAAAAATCTATTTCCACCGGTTAAATGATCGAGGGCTGATTTCTTGTCCTTTGATGAAAAGCCTTCTGTTTCGACTGCCAAACCTTTCAGGGGAGCATTTGCAAGCGTTTGGCACCATTTTTGAGTGAATTGCAAAAAGTCAGATTTTTGCTGAAATTGTGACCCCGGGGCTTAGGGATTTTTTCAAAAAAATCTTTTTCCGCCGGGTAAGTGGTCGAGGGCTGATTTCTTGTCCTGTGATAAAAAGCCTTCTGTTTCGAGTGCCAAACCTTTCAGGGGAGCATTTGCAAACGTTTGGCACCATTTTTGAATGAGTTGCCAAAAGTCAGATTTTTGCTGAAATTGTCACCCCGGGGCTTAGGGATTTTTTCAAAAAAATCTTTTTCCGCCGGGTAAGTGATCGAGGGCTGATTTCTTGTCCTTTGATGAAAAGCCTTCCGTTTCGACTGCCAAACCTTTCAGGGGAGCATTTGCAAGCGTTTGGCACCATTTTTGAGTGAATTGCCAAAAATCAGATTTTTGCTGAAATTGTGACCCCGGGGCTTAGGGATTTTTTTCAAAAAATCTTTTTCCGCCGGGTAAGTGATCGAGGGCTGATTTCTTGTCCTTTCATGAAAAGCCTTCTGTTTCGACTGCCAAACCTTTCAGGGGAGCATTTGCAAGCGTTTGGCACCATTTTTGAGTGAATTGCCAAAAGTCAGATTTTTGCTGAAATTGTGACCCCGGGGCTTAGGGATTTTTTCAAAAAAATCTTTTTCCGCCGGGTAAGTGATCGAGGGCTGATTTCTTGTCCTTTCATGAAAAGCCTTCTGTTTCGACTGCCAAACCTTTCAGGGGAGCATTTGCAAGCGTTTGGCACCATTTTTGAGTGAATTGCCAAAAATCAGATTTTTGCTGAAATTGTGACCCCGGGGCTTAGGGATTTTTTCAAAAAAATCTTTTTCCGCCGGGTAAGTGATCGAGGGCTGATTTCTTGTCCTTTCATGAAAAGCCTTCTGTTTCGACTGCCAAACCTTTCAGGGGAGCATTTGCAAGCGTTTGGCACCATTTTTGAGTGAATTGCCAAAAGTCAGATTTTTGCTGAAATTGTGACCCCGGGGCTTAGGGATTTTTTCAAAAAAATCTTTTTCCGCCGGGTAAGTGATCGAGGGCTGATTTCTTGTCCTTTCATGAAAAGCCTTCTGTTTCGACTGCCAAACCTTTCAGGGGAGCATTTGCAAGCGTTTGGCACCATTTTCGAGTGAATTTCCAAAAGTCAGATATTTGCTTTAATTGTGACCCCGGGGCTTAGGGATTTTTTCAAAAAATATTTTCCGCCGGTTATGTTGCTGAGGGCTGATTTCTTGTCCTGTGATAAAAAGCCTTCTGTTTCGATTGCCAAACCTTTCAGGGGAGCATTTGCAAACGTTTGGCACCATTTTTGAATGAGTTGCCAAAAGTCAGATTTTTGCTGAAATTGTCACCCCGGGGCTTAGGGATTTTTTCAAAAAAATCTTTTTCCGCCGGGTAAGTGATCGAGGGCTGATTTCTTGTCCTTTGATGAAAAGCCTTCCGTTTCGACTGCCAAACCTTTCAGGGGAGCATTTGCAAGCGTTTGGCACCATTTTTGAGTGAATTGCCAAAAGTCAGATTTTTGCTGAAATTGTGACCCCGGGGCTTAGGGATTTTTTCAAAAAAATCTTTTTCCGCCGGGTAAGTGATCGAGGGCTGATTTCTTGTCCTTTCATGAAAAGCCTTCTGTTTCGACTGCCAAACCTTTCAGGGGAGCATTTGCAAGCGTTTGGCACCATTTTTGAGTGAATTGCCAAAAGTCAGATTTTTGCTGAAATTGTGACCCCGGGGCTTAGGGATTTTTTCAAAAAAATCTTTTTCCGCCGGGTAAGTGATCGAGGGCTGATTTCTTGTCCTTTCATGAAAAGCCTTCTGTTTCGACTGCCAAACCTTTCAGGGGAGCATTTGCAAGCGTTTGGCACCATTTTTGAGTGAATTGCCAAAAATCAGATTTTTGCTGAAATTGTGACCCCGGGGCTTAGGGATTTTTTCAAAAAAATCTTTTTCCGCCGGGTAAGTGATCGAGGGCTGATTTCTTGTCCTTTCATGAAAAGCCTTCTGTTTCGACTGCCAAACCTTTCAGGGGAGCATTTGCAAGCGTTTGGCACCATTTTTGAGTGAATTGCCAAAAGTCAGATTTTTGCTGAAATTGTGACCCCGGGGCTTAGGGATTTTTTCAAAAAAATCTTTTTCCGCCGGGTAAGTGATCGAGGGCTGATTTCTTGTCCTTTCATGAAAAGCCTTCTGTTTCGACTGCCAAACCTTTCAGGGGAGCATTTGCAAGCGTTTGGCACCATTTTCGAGTGAATTTCCAAAAGTCAGATATTTGCTTAAATTGTGACCCCGGGGCTTAGGGATTTTTTCAAAAAATATTTTCCGCCGGTTATGTTGCTGAGGGCTGATTTCTTGTCCTGTGATAAAAAGCCTTCTGTTTCGATTGCCAAACCTTTCAGGGGAGCATTTGCAAACGTTTGGCACCATTTTTGAATGAATTGCCAAAAGTCAGATTTTTGCTGAAATTGTGACCCCGGGGCTTAGGGATTTTTTCAAAAAAATCTATTTCCGCCGGTTAAGTGGTCGAGGGCTGATTTCTTGTCTTGTGATAAAAAGCCTTCTCTTTCGACTGCCAAACCTTTCAGGGGAGCATTTGGAACGGTTCAGAACCATTTTTGAATGAATTGCCAAAAGTCAGATTTTTGCTGAAATTGTGACCCCGGGGCTTAGGGATTTTTTCAAAAAAATCTATTTCCACCGGTTAAATGATCGAGGGCTGATTTCTTGTCCTTTGATGAAAAGCCTTCTGTTTCGACTGCCAAACCTTTCAGGGGAGCATTTGCAAGCGTTTGGCACCATTTTTGAGTGAATTGCAAAAAGTCAGATTTTTGCTGAAATTGTGACCCCGGGGCTTAGGGATTTTTTCAAAAAAATCTTTTTCCGCCGGGTAAGTGGTCGAGGGCTGATTTCTTGTCCTGTGATAAAAAGCCTTCTGTTTCGAGTGCCAAACCTTTCAGGGGAGCATTTGCAAACGTTTGGCACCATTTTTGAATGAGTTGCCAAAAGTCAGATTTTTGCTGAAATTGTCACCCCGGGGCTTAGGGATTTTTTCAAAAAAATCTTTTTCCGCCGGGTAAGTGGTCGAGGGCTGATTTCTTGTCCTGTGATAAAAAGCCTTCTGTTTCGATTTCCAAACATTTTGGAAGAGCATTTGCAAGCGTTTGGCACCATTTTTGAGTGAATTGCCAAAAGTCAGATTTTTGCTGAAATTGTCACCCCGGGGCTTAGGGATTTTTTCAAAAAAATCTTTTTCCGCCGGGTAAGTGATCGAGGGCTGATTTCTTGTCCTTTCATGAAAAGCCTTCTGTTTCGACTGCCAAACCTTTCAGGGGAGCATTTGCAAGCGTTTGGCACCATTTTTGAGTGAATTGCCAAAAGTCAGATTTTTGCTGAAATTGTGACCCCGGGGCTTAGGGATTTTTTCAAAAAAATCTTTTTCCGCCGGGTAAGTGATCGAGGGCTGATTTCTTGTCCTTTCATGAAAAGCCTTCTGTTTCGATTGCCAAACGTTTCAGGGGAGCATTTGCAAGCGTTTGGCACCATTTTCGAGTGAATTTCCAAAAGTCAGATATTTGCTTAAATTGTGACCCCGGGGCTTAGGGATTTTTTCAAAAAATATTTTCCGCCGGTTATGTTGCTGAGGGCTGATTTCTTGTCCTGTGATAAAAAGCCTTCTGTTTCGATTGCCAAACCTTTCAGGGGAGCATTTGCAAACGTTTGGCACCATTTTTGAGTGAATTGCCAAAAGTCAGATTTTTGCTGAAATTGTGACCCCGGGGCTTAGGGATTTTTTCAAAAAAATCTTTTTCCGCCGGTTAAGTGATCGAAGGCTGATTTCTTGTCCTTTGATGAAAAGCCTTCCGTTTCGACTGCCAAACCTTTCAGGGGAGCATTTGCAAGCGTTTGGCACCATTTTTGAGTGAATTGCCAAAAGTCAGATTTTTGCTGAAATTGTCACTCCGGGGCTTAGGGATTTTTTCAAAAAAATCTTTTTCCGCCGGGTAAGTGATCGAGGGCTGATTTCTTGTCCTTTCATGAAAAGCCTTCTGTTTCGACTGCCAAACCTTTCAGGGGAGCATTTGCAAGCGTTTGGCACCATTTTCGAGTGAATTTCCAAAAGTCAGATATTTGCTTAAATTGTGACCCCGGGGCTTAGGGATTTTTTCAAAAAATATTTTCCGCCGGTTATGTTGCTGAGGGCTGATTTCTTGTCCTGTGATAAAAAGCCTTCTGTTTCGACTGCCAAACCTTTCAGGGGAGCATTTGCAAGCGTTTGGCACCATTTTTGAGTGAATTGCCAAAAGTCAGATTTTTGCTGAAATTGTGACCCCGGGGCTTAGGGATTTTTTCAAAAAAATCTTTTTCCGCTGGGTAAGTGGTCGAGGGCTGATTTCTTGTCCTGTGATAAAAAGCCTTCTGTTTCGATTTCCAAACATTTTGGGAGAGCATTTGCAAGCGTTTGGCACCATTTTTGAGTGAATTGCCAAAAGTCAGATTTTTGCTGAAATTGTGACCCCGGGGCTTAGGGATTTTTTCAAAAAAATCTTTTTCCACCGGTTAAGTGATCGAGGGCTGATTTCTTGTCCTTTGATGAAAAGCCTTCCGTTTCGACTGCCAAACCTTTCAGGGGAGCATTTGCAAGCGTTTGGCACCATTTTTGAGTGAATTGCCAAAAGTCAGATTTTTGCTGAAATTGTGACCCCGGGGCTTAGGGATTTTTTCAAAAAAATCTTTTTCCGCCGGGTAAGTGATCGAGGGCTGATTTCTTGCCCTTTCATGAAAAGCCTTCTGTTTCGACTGCCAAACCTTTCAGGGGAGCATTTGCAAGCGTTTGGCACCATTTTTGAGTGAATTGCCAAAAGTCAGATTTTTGCTGAAATTGTCACCCCGGGGCTTAGGGATTTTTTCAAAAAAATCTTTTTCCGCCGGGTAAGTGATCGAGGGCTGCTTTCTTGTCCTTTGATGAAAAGCCTTCCGTTTCGACTGCCAAACCTTTCAGGGGAGCATTTGCAAGCGTTTGGCACCATTTTTGAGTGAATTGCCAAAAGTCAGATTTTTGCTGAAATTGTCACCCCGGGGCTTAGGGATTTTTTCAAAAAAATCTTTTTCCGCCGGGTAAGTGATCGAGGGCTGATTTCTTGTCCTTTCATGAAAAGCCTTCTGTTTCGACTGCCAAACCTTTCAGGGGAGCATTTGCAAGCGTTTGGCACCATTTTCGAGTGAATTTCCAAAAGTCAGATATTTGCTTAAATTGTGACCCCGGGGCTTAGGGATTTTTTCAAAAAAATCTTTTTCCGCTGGGTAAGTGGTCGAGGGCTGATTTCTTGTCCTGTGATAAAAAGCCTTCTGTTTCGATTTCCAAACATTTTGGGAGAGCATTTGCAAGCGTTTGGCACCATTTTTGAGTGAATTGCCAAAAGTCAGATTTTTGCTGAAATTGTGACCCCGGGGCTTAGGGATTTTTTCAAAAAAATCTTTTTCCACCGGTTAAGTGATCGAGGGCTGATTTCTTGTCCTTTGATGAAAAGCCTTCCATTTCGACTGCCAAACCTTTCAGGGGAGCATTTGCAAGCGTTTGGCACCATTTTTGAGTGAATTGCCAAAAGTCAGATTTTTGCTGAAATTGTCACCCCGGGGCTTAGGGATTTTTTCAAAAAAATCTTTTTCCGCCGGGTAAGTGATCGAGGGCTGATTTCTTGTCCTTTGATGAAAAGCCTTCCGTTTCGACTGCCAAACCTTTCAGGGGAGCATTTGCAAGCGTTTGGCACCATTTTTGAGTGAATTGCCAAAAGTCAGATTTTTGCTGAAATTGTGACCCCGGGGCTTAGGGATTTTTTCAAAAAAATCTTTTTCCGCCGGGTAAGTGATCGAGGGCTGATTTCTTGTCCTTTCATGAAAAGCCTTCTGTTTCGACTGCCAAACCTTTCAGGGGAGCATTTGCAAGCGTTTGGCACCATTTTCGAGTGAATTTCCAAAAGTCAGATATTTGCTTAAATTGTGACCCCGGGGCTTAGGTATTTTTTCAAAAAATATTTTCCGCCGGTTATGTTGCTGAGGGCTGATTTCTTGTCCTGTGATAAAAAGCCTTCTGTTTCGATTGCCAAACCTTTCAGGGGAGCATTTGCAAACGTTTGGCACCATTTTTGAATGAATTGCCAAAAGTCAGGTTTTTGCTGAAATTGTGACCCCGGGGCTTAGGGATTTTTTCAAAAAAATCTATTTCCGCCGGTTAAGTGGTCGAGGGCTGATTTCTTGTCTTGTGATAAAAAGCCTTCTCTTTCGACTGCCAAACCTTTCAGGGGAGCATTTGGAATGGTTCAGAACCATTTTTGAATGAATTGCCAAAAGTCAGATTTTTGCTGAAATTGTGACCCCGGGGCTTAGGGATTTTTTCAAAAAATATTTTCCGCCGGTTATGTTGCTGAGGGCTGATTTCTTGTCCTGTGATAAAAAGCCTTCCGTTTCGACTGCCAAACCTTTCAGGGGAGCATTTGCAAGTGTTTGGCACCATTTTTGAGTGAATTGCCAAAAGTCAGATTTTTGCTGAAATTGTGACCCCGGGGCTTAGGGATTTTTTCAAAAAAATCTTTTTCCGCCGGGTAAGTGATCGAGGGCTGATTTCTTGTCCTTTCATGAAAAGCCTTCTGTTTCGACTGCCAAACCTTTCAGGGGAGCATTTGCAAGCGTTTGGCACCATTTTCGAGTGAATTTCCAAAAGTCAGATATTTGCTTAAATTGTGACCCCGGGGCTTAGGGATTTTTTCAAAAAATATTTTCCGCCGGTTATGTTGCTGAGGGCTGATTTCTTGTCCTGTGATAAAAAGCCTTCTGTTTCGATTGCCAAACCTTTCAGGGGAGCATTTGCAAACGTTTGGCACCATTTTTGAGTGAATTGCCAAAAGTCAGATTTTTGCTGAAATTGTGACCCCGGGGCTTAGGGATTTTTTCAAAAAAATCTTTTTCCACCGGTTAAGTGATCGAGGGCTGATTTCTTGTCCTTTGATGAAAAGCCTTCCGTTTCGACTGCCAAACCTTTCAGGGGAGCATTTGCAAGCGTTTGGCACCATTTTTGAGTGAATTGCCAAAAGTCAGATTTTTGCTGAAATTGTGACCCCGGGGCTTAGGGATTTTTTCAAAAAAATCTTTTTCCGCCGGGTAAGTGATGGAGGGCTGATTTCTTGTCCTTTCATGAAAAGCCTTCTGTTTCGACTGCCAAACCTTTCAGGGGAGCATTTGCAAGCGTTTGGCACCATTTTTGAGTGAATTGCCAAAAGTCAGATTTTTGCTGAAATTGTGACCCCGGGGCTTACGGATTTTTTCAAAAAAATCTTTTTCCGCCGGGTAAGTGATCGAGGGCTGATTTCTTGTCCTTTCATGAAAAGCCTTCTGTTTCGACTGCCAAACCTTTCAGGGGAGCATTTGCAAGCGTTTGGCACCATTTTTGAGTGAATTGCAAAAAGTCAGATTTTTGCTGAAATTGTGACCCCGGGGCTTAGGGATTTTTTCAAAAAAATCTTTTTCCGCCGGTTAAGTGGTCGAGGGCTGATTTCTTGTCCTGTGATAAAAAGCCTTCTGTTTCGAGTGCCAAACCTTTCAGGGGAGCATTTGCAAACGTTTGGCACCATTTTTGAGTGAATTGCCAAAAGTCAGATTTTTGCTGAAATTGTCACCCCGGGGCTTAGGGATTTTTTCAAAAAAATCTTTTTCCGCCGGTTATGTTGCTGAGGGCTGATTTCTTGTCCTTTGATGAAAAGCCTTCCGTTTCGACTGCCAAACCTTTCAGGGGAGCATTTGCAAGTGTTTGGCACCATTTTTGAATGAATTGCAAAAAGTCAGATTTTTGCTGAAATTGTGACCCCGGGGCTTAGGGATTTTTTCAAAAAAATCTTTTTCCACCGGTTAAGTGATCGAGGGCTGATTTCTTGTCCTTTGATGAAAAGCCTTCCGTTTCGACTGCCAAACCTTTCAGGGGAGCATTTGCAAGCGTTTGGCACCATTTTTGAGTGAATTGCCAAAAAGTCAGATTTTTGCTGAAATTGTGACCCCGGGGCTTAGGGATTTTTTCAAAAAAATCTTTTTCCGCCGGGTAAGTGATCGAGGGCTGATTTCTTGTCCTTTCATGAAAAGCCTTCTGTTTCGACTGCCAAACCTTTCAGGGGAGCATTTGCAAGCGTTTGGCACCATTTTTGAGTGAATTGCCAAAAGTCAGATTTTTGCTGAAATTGTGACCCCGGGGCTTACGGATTTTTTCAAAAAAATCTTTTTCCGCCGGGTAAGTGATCGAGGGCTGATTTCTTGTCCTTTCATGAAAAGCCTTCTGTTTCGACTGACAAACCTTTCAGGGGAGCATTTGCAAGCGTTTGGCACCATTTTTGAGTGAATTGCAAAAAGTCAGATTTTTGCTGAAATTGTGACCCCGGGGCTTAGGGATTTTTTCAAAAAAATCTTTTTCCGCCGGTTAAGTGGTCGAGGGCTGATTTCTTGTCCTGTGATAAAAAGCCTTCTGTTTCGAGTGCCAAACCTTTCAGGGGAGCATTTGCAAACGTTTGGCACCATTTTTGAGTGAATTGCCAAAAGTCAGATTTTTGCTGAAATTGTCACCCCGGGGCTTAGGGATTTTTTCAAAAAAATCTTTTTCCGCCGGTTATGTTGCTGAGGGCTGATTTCTTGTCCTTTGATGAAAAGCCTTCCGTTTCGACTGCCAAACCTTTCAGGGGAGCATTTGCAAGTGTTTGGCACCATTTTTGAATGAATTGCCAAAAGTCAGATTTTTGCTGAAATTGTGACCCCGGGGCTTAGGGATTTTTTCAAAAAAATCTATTTCCACCGGTTAAGTGGTCGAGGGCTGATTTCTTGTCCTGTGATAAAAAGCCTTCTGTTTCGACTACCAAACCTTTCAGGGGAGAATTTGGAACCGTTCAGAACCATTTTTGAATGAATTGCCAAAAGTCAGATTTTTGCTGAAATTGTGAACCCGGGGCTTAGGGATTTTTTCAAAAAAATCTTTTTCCGCCGGGTAAGTGATCGAGGGCTGATTTCTTGTCCTTTGATGAAAAGCCTTCTGTTTCTACTGCCAAACATTTCAGGGGAGCATTTTCAAGCTTTTGGCACCATTTTTGAGTGAATTGCCAAAAGTCAGATTTTTGCTGAAATTGTGACCCCGGGGTTTAGGGATTTTTTCAAAAAAATCTATTTCCGCCGGTTAAGTGGTCGAGGGCTGATTTCTTGTCTTGTGATAAAAAGACTTCTGATTCGACTGCCAAACCTTTCAGGGGAGAATTTGGAACCGTTCAGAACCATTTTTGAATGAATTGCCAAAAGTCAGATTTTTGCTGAAATTGTGACCCCGGGGCTTAGGGATTTTTTCAAAAAAATCTTTTTCCGCCGGGTAAGTGATCGAGGGCTGATTTCTTGTCCTTTGATGAAAAGCCTTCTGTTTCGTCTGCCAAACCTTTCAGGGGAGCATTTGCAAGCGTTTGGCACCATTTTTGAATGAATTGCCAAAAGTCAGATTTTTGCTGAAATTGTGACCCCGGGGCTTAGGGATTTTTTCAAAAAAATCTATTTCCGCCGGTTAAGTGGTCGAGGGCTGATTTCTTGTCCTGTGATAAAAAGCCTTCTGTTTCGATTGCCAAACCTTTCAGGGGAGCATTTGCAAGCGTTTGGCACCATTTTCGAGTGAATTTCCAAAAGTCAGATTTTTGCTGAAATTGTGACGCCGGAGCTTAGGGATTTTTTCAAAAAACATTTTCCGCCGATTATATTGCTGAGGGCTGATTTCTTGTCCTTTGATGAAAAGCCTTCTGTTTCGACTGCCAAACCTTTCAGGGGAGCATTTGCAAGCGTTTGGCACCATTTTTGAGTGAATTGCCAAAAGTCAGATTTTTGCTGAAATTGTGACCCCGGGGCTTAGGGATTTTTTCAAAAAAATCTTTTTCCGCCGGGTAAGTGGTCGAGGGCTGATTTCTTGTCCTGTGATAAAAAGCCTTCTGTTTCCATGGCCAAACCTTTCAGGGGAGCATTTGCAAACGTTTGGCACCATTTTTGAGTGAATTGCCAAAAGTCAGATTTTTGCTGAAATTGTCACCCCGGGGCTTAGGGATTTTTTCAAAAAAATCTTTTTCCGCCGGTTATGTTGCTGAGGGCTGATTTCTTGTCCTTTGATGAAAAGCCTTCCGTTTCGACTGCCAAACCTTTCAGGGGAGCATTTGCAAGTGTTTGGCACCATTTTTGAGTGAATTGCCAAAAGTCAGATTTTTGCTGAAATTGTGACCCCGGGGCTTAGGGATTTTTTCAAAAAAATCTATTTCCACCGGTTAAGTGGTCGAGGGCTGATTTCTTGTCCTGTGATAAAAAGCCTTCTGTTTCGATGGCCAAACATTTCAGGGGAGCATTTGCAAACGTTTGGCACCATTTTTGAGTGAATTGCCAAAAGTCAGATTTTTGCTGAAATTGTGACCCCGGGGTTTAGGGTTTTTTTCAAAAAAATCTTTTTCCGCCGGGTAAGTGGTCGAGGGCTGATTTCTTGTCCTGTCATAAAAAGCCTTGTGTTTCGATTGCCAAACATTTTGGGAGAGCATTTGCAAGCGTTTGGCACCATTTTTGAGTGAATTGCCAAAAGTCAGATTTTTGCTGAAATTGTGACCCCGGGTCTTAGGGATTTTTTCAAAAAAATCTTTTTCCGCCGGTTAAGATGCTGAGGGCTGATTTCTTGTCCTTTGATGAAAAGCCTTCTGATTCGACTGCCAAACCTTTCAGAAGAGCCTTTTCAAGCGTTTGGCACCATTTTTGAATGAATTTCCAAAAGTCAGATTTTTGCTGAAATTGTGACCCCGGGGCTTAGAGATTATTGCAAAAAATATTTTCCGCCGGTTATGTTGCTGAGGGCTGATTTCTTGTCCTTTGATGAAAAGCCTTCTGTTTCGACTGCCAAACCTTTCTGGTTAGCATTTGCAAGCGTTTGGCACCATTTTTGAGTGAATTGCCAAAAGTCAGATTTTTGCTGAAATTGTGACCCCGCGGCTTAGGGATTTTTTCAAAAAAATCTTTTTCCGCCGGGTAAGTGGTCGAGGGCTGATTTCTTGTCCTTTCATGAAAAGCCTTCTGTTTCAATTGCCAAACATTTTGGGAGAGAATTTGCCAGCGTTTGGCACCATTTTTGAGTGAATTGCCAAAAGTCAGATTTTTGCTGAAATTGTGACCCCGGGTCTTAGGGATTTTTTCAAAAAAATCTTTTTCCGCCGGTTAAGATGCTGAGGGCTGATTTCTTGTCCTTTGATGAAAAGCCTTCTGTTTCGACTGCCAAACCTTTCAGGGGAGCATTTGCAAGCGTTTGGCACCATTTTTGAATGAATTGCCAAAAGTCAGATATTTGCTTAAATTGTGACCCCGGGGCTTAGGGATTTTTTCAAAAAATATTTTCCGCCGATTATGTTGCTGAGGGCTGATTTCTTGTCCTTTGATGAAAAGCCTTCTGATTCGACTGCCAAACCTTTCAGGAGAGCATTTGCAAGCGTTTGGCACCATTTTTGAATGAATTGCCAAAAGTCAGATTTTTGCTGAAATTGTGACGCCGGGGCTTAGGGATTTTTTCAAAAAATATTTTCCGCCGATTATGTTGCTGAGGGCTGATTTCTTGTTGTTTCATGATAAGCCTTGTGATTCGACTGCCAAACCTTTCAGGGGTGCATTTGCAAGCGTTTGGCACCATTTTTGAGTGAATTGCCAAAAGTCAGATTTTTGCTGAAATTGTGACCCCGGGGCTTAGGGATTTTTTCAAAAAATATTTACCGCCGATTATGTTGCTGAGGGCTGATTTCTTGTTGTTTGATGAAAATCCTTCTGATTCGACTTCCAAACCTTTCAGGAGAGCATTTGCAAGCGTTTGGCACCATTTTTGAATGAATTGCCAAAAGTCAGATTTTTGCTGAAATTGTGACGCCGGGGCTTAGGGATTTTTTCAAAAAATATTTTCCGCCGATTATGTTGCTGAGGGCTGATTTCTTGTCCTTTGATGAAAAGCCTTCTGTTTCGACTGCCAAACCTTTCTGGTTAGCATTTGCAAGCGTTTGGCACCATTTTTGAGTGAATTGCCAAAAGTCAGATTTTTGCTGAAATTGTGACCCCGGGGCTTAGGGATTTTTTCAAAAAAATCTTTTTCCGCCGGGCAAGTGATCGAGGGCTGATTTCTTGTCCTTTGATGAAAAGCCTTCTGTTTCGACTGCCAAACCTTTCAGGGGAGCATTTGCAAGCGTTTGGCACCATTTTTGAATGAATTGCCAAAGGTCAGATTTTTGCTGAAATTGTGACCCCGGGGCTTAGGGATTTTTTCAAAAAAATCTATTTCCGCCGGGTAAGTGGTCGAGGGCTGATTTCTTGTCCTGTGATAAAAAGCCTTCTGTTTCGATTGCCAAACCTTTCAGGGGAGCATTTGCAAGCGTTTGGCACCATTTTCGAGTGAATTTCCAAAAGTCAGATATTTGCTTAAATTGTGACCCCGGGGCTTAGGGATTTTTTCAAAAAATATTTACCGCCGATTATGTTGCTGAGGGCTGATTTCTTGTTGTTTGATGAAAAGCCTTCTGATTCGACTGCCAAACCTTTCAGGAGACCATTTGCAAGCGTTTGGCAACATTTTTGAATAAATTGCCAAAAGTCAGATTTTTGCTGAAATTGTGACGCCCAGGCTTAGGGATTTTTTCAAAAAATATTTTCCGCCGATTATGTTGCTGAGGGCTGATTTCTTGTCCTTTGATGAAAAGCCTTCTGTTTCGACTGCCAAACCTTTCAGGGGAGCATTTGCAAGCGTTTGGCACCATTTTTGAGTGAATTGCCAAAAGTCAGATTTTTGCTGAAATTGTGACGCCGGGGCTTAGGGATTTTTTCAAAAAATATTTTCCGCCGATTATGTTGCTGAGGGCTGATTTCTTGTCCTTTGATGAAAAGACTTCTGTTTCGACTGCCAAAACTTTCAGGCGAGCATTTTCAAGCGTTTGGCACCATTTTTGAGTGATTTGCCAGAAGTCAGATTTTTGCTGAAAATTTGACCCCGGGGCTTAGGGATTTTTTCAAAAAATATTTTCCGCCGGTTATGTTATTGAGGTCTGATTTCTTGTTGTTTGATGAAAAGCCTTCTGTTTCGACTGCCAAACCTTTCAGGGGAGTATTTGCAAGCGTTTGGCACCATTTTTGAGTGATTTGCCAAAAGTCAGATTTTTGCTGAAATTGTGACCCCGGGGCTTAGGGATTTTTTCAAAAAAATCTATTTCCGCCGGTTAAGTGGTCGAGGGCTGATTTCTTGTCCTGTGATAAAAAGCCTTCTGTTTCAATTGCCAAACATTTTGGGAGAGCATTTGCCAGCGTTTGGCACCATTTTTGAGTGAATTGCCAAAGGTCAGATTTTTGCTGAAATTGTGACCCCGGGGCTTAGGGATTTTTTCAAAAAAAACTTTTTCCGCCGGGCAAGTGATCGAGGGCTGATTTCTTGTCCTTTGATGAAAAGCCTTCTGTTTCGACTGCCAAACCTTTCAGGGGAGCATTTGCAAGCGTTTGGCACCATTTTTGAATGAATTGCCAAAGGTCAGATTTTTGCTGAAATTGTGACCCCGGGGCTTAGGGATTTTTTCAAAAAAATCTATTTCCGCCGGGTAAGTGGTCGAGGGCTGATTTCTTGTCCTGTGATAAAAAGCCTTCTGTTTCGATTGCCAAACCTTTCAGGGGAGCATTTGCAAGCGTTTGGCAACATTTTTGAATAAATTGCCAAAAGTCAGATTTTTGCTGAAATTGTGACGCCGGGGCTTAGGGATTTTTTCAAAAAATATTTTCCGCCGATTATGTTGCTGAGGGCTGATTTCTTGTCCTTTGATGAAAAGCCTTCTGTTTCGACTGCCAAACCTTTCAGGGGAGCATTTGCAAGCGTTTGGCACCATTTTTGAGTGAATTGCCAAAAGTCAGATTTTTGCTGAAATTGTGACGCCGGGGCTTAGGGATTTTTTCAAAAAATATTTTCCGCCGATTATGTTGCTGAGGGCTGATTTCTTGTCCTTTGATGAAAAGACTTCTGTTTCGACTGCCAAAACTTTCAGGCGAGCATTTTCAAGCGTTTGGCACCATTTTTGAGTGATTTGCCAAAAGTCAGATTTTTGCTGAAAATTTGACCCCGGGGCTTAGGGATTTTTTCAAAAAATATTTTCCGCCGGTTATGTTGCTGAGGTCTGATTTCTTGTTGTTTGATGAAAAGCCTTCTGTTTCGACTGCCAAACCTTTCAGGGGAGCATTTGCAAGCGTTTGGCACCATTTTTGAGTGATTTGCCAAAAGTCAGATTTTTGCTGAAATTGTGACCCCGGGGCTTACTGATTTTTTCAAAAAATATTTTCCGCCGGTTATGTTGCTGAGGGCTGATTTCTTGTTGTTTGATGAAAAGCCTTCTGATTCGACTGCCAAACCTTTCAGAAGAGCATTTGCAAGCGTTTGGCACCATTTTTGAATGAATTTCCAAAAGTCAGATTTTTGCTGAAATTGTGACCCCGGGGCTTAGAGATTATTGCAAAAAATATTTTCCGCCCGTTATGTTGCTGAGGGCTGATTTCTTGTCCTTTGATGAAAAGCCTTCTGTTTCGACTGCCAAACCTTTTAGGTTATCATTTGCAAGCGTTTGGCACCATTTTTGAGTGAATGGCCAAAAGTCAGATTTTTGCTGAAATTGTGACACTGGGGCTTAGGGATTTTTTCTAAAAAATCTTTTTCTGCCGCGTAAGTGGTCGAGGGCTGATTTCATGTCCTGTGATAAAAAGCCTTCTGTTTCAATTGCCAAACATTTAAGGGAGAGCATTTGCCAGCGTTTGGCAACATTTTTGAGTGAATTGCCAAAAGTCAGATTTTTGCTGAAATTGTGACCCCGGGGCTTAGGGATTTTTTCAAAAAAATCTTTTTCCGCCGGTTAAGTGGTCGAGGGCTGATTTCTTGTGTTGTGATGAAAAGCCTTCTGTTTCGACTGCCAAACCTTTCAGGGGAGCAATTGCAAGCGTTCAGAACCATTTTTGAATGAATTGCCAAAAGTCAGATTTTTGTTGAAATTGTGACCCCGGGGCTTAGGGATTTTTTCAAAAAAATCTTTTTCCGCCGGGTAAGTGATCGAGGGCTGATTTCTTGTCCTTTGATGAAAAGCCTTCTGTTTCGACTGCCAAACCTTTCAGGGGAGCATTTGCAAGCGTTTGGCACCATTTTTGAGTGAATTGCCAAAAGTCAGATTTTTGCTGAAATTGTGACCCCGGGGCTTAGGGATTTTTTCAAAAAAATCTTTTTCCGCCGGGTAAGTGATCGAGGGCTGATTTCTTGTCCTTTCATGAAAAGCCTTCTGTTTCGACTGCCAAACCTTTCAGGGGAGCATTTGCAAGCGTTTGGCACCATTTTCGAGTGAATTTCCAAAAGTCAAATATTTGCTGAAATTGTGACCCCGGGGATTAGGCATTTTTTCAAAAAAATCTTTTTCCACCGGTTAAGTGGTCGAGGGCTGATTTCTTGTCTTGTGATAAAAAGCCTTCTGTTTCGATTGCCAAACCTTTCAGGGGAGCATTTGCAAGCGTTTGGCACCATTTTTGAATGAATTGCCAAAAGTCAGATTTTTGCTGAAATTGTGACCCCGGGGCTTAGGGATTTTTTCAAAAAAATCTTTTTCCGCCGGGTAAGTGATCGAGGGCTGATTTCTTGTCCTTTGATGAAAAGCCTTCTGTTTCGACTGCCAAACCTTTCAGGGGAGCATTTGCAAGCGTTTGGCACCATTTTCGAGTGAATTTCCAAAAGTCAAATATTTGCTGAAATTGTGACCCCGGGGATTAGGCATTTTTTCAAAAAAATCTTTTTCCGCCGGTTAAGTGGTCGAGGGCTGATTTCTTGTCTTGTGATAAAAAGCCTTCTGTTTCGATTGCCAAACCTTTCAGGGGAGCATTTGCAAGCGTTTGGCACCATTTTTGAATGAATTGCCAAAAGTCAGATTTTTGCTGAAATTGTGACCCCGGGGCTTAGGGATTTTTTCAAAAAAATCTTTTTCCGCCGGGTAAGTGATCGAGGGCTGATTTCTTGTCCTTTGATGAAAAGCCTTCTGTTTCGACTGCCAAACCTTTCAGGGGAGCATTTGCAAGCGTTTGGCACCATTTTTGAATGAATTGCCAAAAGTCAGATTTTTGCTGAAATTGTGACCCCGGGGCTTAGGGATTTTTTCAAAAAAATCTATTTCCGCCGGGTAAGTGGTCGAGGGCTGATTTCTTGTCCTGTGATAAAAAGCCTTCTGTTTCGATTGCCAAACGTTTCAGGGGAGCATTTGCAAGCGTTTGGCACCATTTTCGAGTGAATTTCCAAAAGTCAGATATTTGCTTAAATTGTGACCCCGGGGCTTAGGGATTTTTTCAAAAAATATTTACCGCCGATTATGTTGCTGAGGGCTGATTTCTTGTTGTTTGATGAAAAGCCTTCTGATTCGACTGCCAAACCTTTCAGGAGAGCATTTGCAAGCGTTTGGCAACATTTTTGAATAAATTGCCAAAAGTCAGATTTTTGCTGAAATTGTGACGCCGGGGCTTAGGGATTTTTTCAAAAAATATTTTCCGCCGATTATGTTGCTGAGGGCTGATTTCTTGTCCTTTGATGAAAAGCCTTCTGTTTCGACTGCCAAACCTTTCAGGGGAGCATTTGCAAGCGTTTGGCACCATTTTTGAGTGAATTGCCAAAAGTCAGATTTTTGCTGAAATTGTGACCCCGGGGCTTAGGGATTTTTTCAAAAAAATCTATTTCCGCCGGTTAAGTGGTCGAGGGCTAATTTCTTGTCCTGTGATAAAAAGCTTTCTGTTTCGACTGCCAAACCTTTCAGGGGAGCATTTGCAAGCGTTTGGCACCATTTTTGAGTGAATTGCCAAAAGTCAGATTTCTGCTGAAATTGTGACCCCGGGGCTTAGGGATTTTTTCAAAAAAATCTTTTTCCGCTGGTTAAGTGGTCGAGGGCTGATTTCTTCTCTTGTGATAAAAAGCCTTCTGTTTCGACTGCCAAACCTTTCAGGGGAGAATTTGGAAACGTTCAGAACCATTTTTGAATGAATTGCCAAAAGTCAGATTTTTGCTGAAATTGTGACCCCGGGGCTTAGGGATTTTTTCAAAAAAATCTTTTTCCGCCGGTTAAGTGATCGAGGGCTGATTTCTTGTCCTTTGATGAAAAGCCTTCTGTTTCGACTGCCAAACCTTTCAGGGGAGCATTTGCAAGCGTTTGGCACCATTTTTGAGTGAATTGCCAAAAGTCAGATTTTTGCTGAAATTGTGACCCCGGGGCTTAGGGATTTTTTCAAAAAAATCTTTTTCCGCCGGGTAAGTGATCGAGGGCTGATTTCTTGTCCTTTGATGAAAAGCCTTCTGTTTCGACTGCCAAACCTTTCAGGGGAGCATTTGCAAGCGTTTGGCACCATTTTTGAATGAACTGCCAAAAGTCAGATTTTTGCTGAAATTGTGACCCCGGGGCTTAGGGATTTTTTCAAAAAAATCTATTTCCGCCGGTTAAGTGGTCGAGGGCTGATTTCTTGTCCTGTGATAAAAAGCCTTCTGTTTCGATTGCCAAACCTTTCAGGGGAGCATTTGCAAGCGTTTGGCACCATTTTTGAATGAATTTCCAAAAGTCAGATATTTGCTTAAATTGTGACCCCGGGGCTTAGGGATTTTTTCAAAAAATATTTTCCGCCGGTTATGTTGCTGAGGGCTGATTTCTTGTCCTGTGATAAAAAGCCTTCTGTTTCGATTGCCAAACCATTTAGGGGAGCATATGCAAACGTTTGGCACCATTTTTGAGTGAATTGCCAAAAGTCAGATTTTTGCTGAAATTGTGACCCTGGGGCTTAGGGATTTTTTCAAAAAATATTTACCGCCGATTATGTTGCTGAGGGCTGATTTCTTGTTGTTTGATGAAAAGCCTTCTGATTCGACTGCCAAACCTTTCAGGAGAGCATTTGCAAGCGTTTGTCACCATTTCTGAATGAATTGCCAAAAGTCAGATTTTTGCTGAAATTGTGACGCCGGGGCTTAGGGATTTTTTCAAAAAATATTTTCCGCCGATTATGTTGCTGAGGGCTGATTTCTTGTCCTTTGATGAAAAGCCTTCTGTTTCGACTGCCAAACCTTTCAGGGGAGCATTTGCAAGCGTTTGGCACCATTTTTCAGTGAATTGCCAAAAGTCAGATTTTTGCTGAAATTGTGACCCCGGGGCTTAGGGATTTTTTCAAAAAAATCTATTTCCGCCGGTTAAGTGGTCGAGGGCTAATTTCTTGTCCTGTGATAAAAAGCTTTCTGTTTCGACTGCCAAACCTTTCAGGGGAGCATTTGCAAGCGTTTGGCACCATTTTTGAGTGAATTGCCAAAAGTCAGATTTCTGCTGAAATTGTGACCCCGGGGCTTAGGGATTTTTTCAAAAAAATCTTTTTCCGCTGGTTAAGTGGTCGAGGGCTGATTTCTTCTCTTGTGATAAAAAGCCTTCTGTTTCGACTGCCAAACCTTTCAGGGGAGAATTTGGAACCGTTCAGAACCATTTTTGAATGAATTGCCAAAAGTCAGATTTTTGCTGAAATTGTGACCCCGGGGCTTAGGGATTTTTTCAAAAAAATCTTTTTCCGCCGGTTAAGTGATCGAGGGCTGATTTCTTGTCCTTTGATGAAAAGCCTTCTGTTTCGACTGCCAAACCTTTCAGGGGAGCATTTGCAAGCGTTTGGCACCATTTTTGAGTGAATTGCCAAAAGTCAGATTTTTGCTGAAATTGTGACCCCGGGGCTTAGGGATTTTTTCAAAAAAAACTTTTTCCGCCGGGTAAGTGATCGAGGGCTGATTTCTTGTCCTTTGATGAAAAGCCTTCTGTTTCGACTGCCAAACCTTTCAGGGGAGCATTTGCAAGGGTTTGGCACCATTTTCGAGTGAATTTCCAAAAGTCAGATATTTGCTGAAATTGTGACGCCGGGGCTTAGGGATTTTTTCAAAAAATATTTTCCGCCGATTATGTTGCTGAGGGCTGATTTCTTGTCCTTTGATGAAAAGCCTTCTGTTTCGACTGCCAAACCTTTCAGCGGAGCATTTGCAAGCGTTTGGCACCATTTTTGAGTGAATTGCCAAAGTCAGATTTTTGCTGAAATTGTGACCCCGGGGCTTAGGGATTTTTTCAAAAAAATCTTTTTCAGCCGGGTAAGTGATCGAGGGCTGATTTCTTGTCCTGTGATAAAAAGCCTTCTGTTTCGACTGCCAAACCTTTCAGGGGAGCATTTGCAAGCGTTTGGCACCATTTTTGAGTGATTTGCCAAAAGTCAGATTTTTGCAGAAATTGTGACCCCGGGGCTTAGGGATTTTTTCAAAAAACATTTTCCGCCGGTTATGTTGCTGAGGGGTGATTTCTTGTTGTTTGATGAAAAGCCTTCTGATTCGACTGCCAAACCTTTCTAGAGAGCATTTGCAAGCGTTTGGCACCATTTTGGAATGAATTTCCAAAAGTCAGATTTTTGCTGAAATTGTGACCCCGGGGCTTAGAGATTATTTCAAAAAATATTTTCCGCCGGTTATGTTGCTGAGGGCTGATTTCTTGTCCTTTGATGAAAAGCCTTCTGTTTCGACTGCCAAACCTTTCAGGGGAGCATTTGCAAGCGTTTGGCACCATTTTTGAGTGATTTGCCAAAAGTCAGATTTTTGCTGAAATTGTGACCCCCGGGGCTTAGGGATTTTTTCAAAAAATATTTTCCGCCGGTTATGTTGCTGAGGGCTGATTTCTTGTTGTTTGATGAAAAGCCTTCTGATTCGACTGCCAGACCTTTCAGAAGAGCATTTGCAAGCGTTTGGCACCATTTTTGAATGAATTTCCAAAAGTCAGATTTTTGCTGAAATTGTGACCCCGGGGCTTAGAGATTATTGCAAAAAATATTTTCCGCCGGTTATGTTGCTGAGGGCTGATTTCTTGTCCTTTGATGAAAAGCCTTCTGTTTCGACTGCCAAACCTTTCAGGGGAGCATTTGCAAGCGTTTGGCACCATTTTTGAATGAATTGCCAAAAGTCAGATTTTTGCTGAAATTGTGACCCCGGGGCTTAGGGATTTTTTCAAAAAAATCTATTTCTGCCTGGTAAGTGGTCGAGGGCTGATTTCTTGTCCTGTGATAAAAAGCCTTCTGTTTCGATGGCCAAACATTTCAGGGGAGCATTTGCAAACGTTTGGCACCATTTTTGAGTGAATTGCCAAAAGTCAGATTTTTGCTGAAATTGTGACTCCGGGGCTTAGGGATTTTTTCAAAAAAATCTTTTTCCGCCGGTTAAGTGGTCGAGGGCTGATTTCTTGTCTTGTGATGAAAAGCCTTCTGTTTCGACTGCCAAACTTTTCAGGGGAGCATTTGCAAGCGTTCAGAACCATTTTTGAATGAATTGCCAAAAGTCAGATTTTTGCTGAAATTGTGACCCCGGGGCTTAGGGATTTTTTCAAAAAATATTTTCCGCCGGTTATGTTGCTGAGGGCTGATTTCATGTTATTTGATGAAAAGCCTTCTGATTCGACTGCCAAACCTTTCAGCAGAGCATTTGCAAGCGTTTGGCACCATTTTTGAATGAATTGCCAAAAGTCAGATTTTTGCTGAAATTGTGACGCCGGGGCTTAGGGATTGTTTCAAAAAAAAATTTCCGCCGATTATGTTGCTGAGGACTGATTTCTTGTCCTTTGATGAAAAGCCTTCTGTTTCGACTGCCAAACCTTTCAGGAGAGCATTTGCAAGCGTTTGGCACCATTTTTGAGTGAATTTCCAAAAGTCAGATTTTTGCTGAAATTGTGACCCCGGGGTTAGGGATTTTTTCAAAAAAATCTTTTTCCTCCGGGTAAGTGGTCGAGGGCCGATTTCTTGTCCTGTGATAAAAAGCCTTCTGTTTCGATTGCCAAACATTTTGGGAGAGCATTTGCCAGCGTTTGGCACCATTTTTGAGTGAATTGCCAAAAGTCAGATTTTTGCTGAAATTGTGACCCCGGGGCTTAGGGATTTTTTCAAAAAATATTTTCCGCCGGTTATGTTGCTGAGGGCTGATTTCTTGTCCTTTGATGAAAAGCCTTCTGTTTCGACTGCCAAACGTTTCAGGGGAGCATTTGCAAGCGTTTGGCACCATTTTTGAGTGAATTGCCAAAAGTCAGATTTTTGCTGAAATTATGACCGCGGGGCTTAGGGATTTTTTCAAAAAAATCTTTTTCCGCCGGTTAAGTGGTCGAGGGCTGATTTCTTGTCCTATGATAAAAAGCCTTCTGTTTCGATTGCCAAACATTTCAGGGGAGCATTTGCAAACGTTTGGCACCATTTTTGAGTGAATTGCCAAAAGTCAGATTTTTGCTGAAATTGTGACCCCGGGTCTTAGGGATTTTTTCAAAAAATATTTTCCGCCGGTTAAGATGCTGAGGGCTGATTTCTTGTCCTTTGATGAAAAGCCTTCTGTTTCGACTGCCAAACATTTCAGGGGAGCATTTGCAAGCGTTTGGCACCATTTTTGAGTGAATTGCCAAAGTCAGATTTTTGCTGAAATTGTGACCCCGGGGCTTAGGGATTTTTTCAAAAAAATCTTTTTCCTCCGGGTAAGTGGTCGAGGGCCGATTTCTTGTCCTGTGATAAAAAGCCTTCTGTTTCGATTGCCAAACATTTTGGGAGAGCATTTGCCAGCGTTTGGCACCATTTTTGAGTGAATTGCCAAAAGTCAGATTTTTGCTGAAATTGTGACCCCGGGGCTTAGGGATTTTTTCAAAAAATATTTTCCGCCGGTTATGTTGCTGAGGGCTGATTTCTTGTCCTTTGATGAAAAGCCTTCTGTTTCGACTGCCAAACGTTTCAGGGGAGCATTTGCAAGCGTTTGGCACCATTTTTGAGTGAATTGCCAAAAGTCAGATTTTTGCTGAAATTATGACCGCGGGGCTTAGGGATTTTTTCAAAAAAATCTTTTTCCGCCGGTTAAGTGGTCGAGGGCTGATTTCTTGTCCTATGATAAAAAGCCTTCTGTTTCGATTGCCAAACATTTCAGGGGAGCATTTGCAAACGTTTGGCACCATTTTTGAGTGAATTCCCAAAAGTCAGATTTTTGCTGAAAATGTGACCCCGGGTCTTAGGGATTTTTTCAAAAAATATTTTCCGCCGGTTAAGATGCTGAGGGCTGATTTCTTGTCCTTTGATGAAAAGCCTTCTGTTTCGACTGCCAAACATTTCAGGGGAGCATTTGCAAGCGTTTGGCACCATTTTTGAGTGAATTGCCAAAGTCAGATTTTTGCTGAAATTGTGACCCCGGGGCTTAGGGATTTTTTCAAAAAAATCTTTTTCAGCCGGGTAAGTGATCGAGGGCTGATTTCTTGTCCTGTGATAAAAAGCCTTCTGTTTCGACTGCCAAACCTTTCAGGGGAGCATTTGCAAGCGTTTGGCACCATTTTTGAGTGATTTGCCAAAAGTCAGATTTTTGCTGAAATTGTGACCCCGGGGCTTAGGGATTTTTTCAAAAAACATTTTCCGCCGGTTATGTTGCTGAGGGGTGATTTCTTGTTGTTTGATGAAAAGCCTTCTGATTCGACTGCCAAACCTTTCTAGAGAGCATTTGCAAGCGTTTGGCACCATTTTGGAATGAATTTCCAAAAGTCAGATTTTTGCTGAAATTGTGACCCCGGGGCTTAGAGATTATTTCAAAAAATATTTTCCGCCGGTTATGTTGCTGAGGGCTGATTTCTTGTCCTTTGATGAAAAGCCTTCTGTTTCGACTGCCAAACCTTTCAGGGGAGCATTTGCAAGCGTTTGGCACCATTTTTGAGTGAATTGCCAAAAGTCAGATTTTTGCTGAAATTGTGACCCCGGGGCTTAGGGATTTTTTCAAAAAAATCTATTTCTGCCTGGTAAGTGGTCGAGGGCTGATTTCTTGTCCTGTGATAAAAAGCCTTCTGTTTCGATGGCCAAACATTTCAGGGGAGCATTTGCAAACGTTTGGCACCATTTTTGAGTGAATTGCCAAAAGTCAGATTTTTGCTGAAATTGTGACTCCGGGGCTTAGGGATTTTTTCAAAAAAATCTTTTTCCGCCGGTTAAGTGGTCGAGGGCTGATTTCTTGTCTTGTGATGAAAAGCCTTCTGTTTCGACTGCCAAACTTTTCAGGGGAGCATTTGCAAGCGTTCAGAACCATTTTTGAATGAATTGCCAAAAGTCAGATTTTTGCTGAAATTGTGACCCCGGGGCTTAGGGATTTTTTCAAAAAATATTTTCCGCCGGTTATGTTGCTGAGGGCTGATTTCATGTTATTTGATGAAAAGCCTTCTGATTCGACTGCCAAACCTTTCAGCAGAGCATTTGCAAGCGTTTGGCACCATTTTTGAATGAATTGCCAAAAGTCAGATTTTTGCTGAAATTGTGACGCCGGGGCTTAGGGATTGTTTCAAAAAAAAATTTCCGCCGATTATGTTGCTGAGGACTGATTTCTTGTCCTTTGATGAAAAGCCTTCTGTTTCGACTGCCAAACCTTTCAGGAGAGCATTTGCAAGCGTTTGGCACCATTTTTGAGTGAATTTCCAAAAGTCAGATTTTTGCTGAAATTGTGACCCCGGGGTTAGGGATTTTTTCAAAAAAATCTTTTTCCTCCGGGTAAGTGGTCGAGGGCCGATTTCTTGTCCTGTGATAAAAAGCCTTCTGTTTCGATTGCCAAACATTTTGGGAGAGCATTTGCCAGCGTTTGGCACCATTTTTGAGTGAATTGCCAAAAGTCAGATTTTTGCTGAAATTGTGACCCCGGGGCTTAGGGATTTTTTCAAAAAATATTTTCCGCCGGTTATGTTGCTGAGGGCTGATTTCTTGTCCTTTGATGAAAAGCCTTCTGTTTCGACTGCCAAACGTTTCAGGGGAGCATTTGCAAGCGTTTGGCACCATTTTTGAGTGAATTGCCAAAAGTCAGATTTTTGCTGAAATTATGACCGCGGGGCTTAGGGATTTTTTCAAAAAAATCTTTTTCCGCCGGTTAAGTGGTCGAGGGCTGATTTCTTGTCCTATGATAAAAAGCCTTCTGTTTCGATTGCCAAACATTTCAGGGGAGCATTTGCAAACGTTTGGCACCATTTTTGAGTGAATTGCCAAAAGTCAGATTTTTGCTGAAATTGTGACCCCGGGTCTTAGGGATTTTTTCAAAAAATATTTTCCGCCGGTTAAGATGCTGAGGGCTGATTTCTTGTCCTTTGATGAAAAGCCTTCTGTTTCGACTGCCAAACATTTCAGGGGAGCATTTGCAAGCGTTTGGCACCATTTTTGAGTGAATTGCCAAAGTCAGATTTTTGCTGAAATTGTGACCCCGGGGCTTAGGGATTTTTTCAAAAAAATCTTTTTCCTCCGGGTAAGTGGTCGAGGGCCGATTTCTTGTCCTGTGATAAAAAGCCTTCTGTTTCGATTGCCAAACATTTTGGGAGAGCATTTGCCAGCGTTTGGCACCATTTTTGAGTGAATTGCCAAAAGTCAGATTTTTGCTGAAATTGTGACCCCGGGGCTTAGGGATTTTTTCAAAAAATATTTTCCGCCGGTTATGTTGCTGAGGGCTGATTTCTTGTCCTTTGATGAAAAGCCTTCTGTTTCGACTGCCAAACGTTTCAGGGGAGCATTTGCAAGCGTTTGGCACCATTTTTGAGTGAATTGCCAAAAGTCAGATTTTTGCTGAAATTATGACCGCGGGGCTTAGGGATTTTTTCAAAAAAATCTTTTTCCGCCGGTTAAGTGGTCGAGGGCTGATTTCTTGTCCTATGATAAAAAGCCTTCTGTTTCGATTGCCAAACATTTCAGGGGAGCATTTGCAAACGTTTGGCACCATTTTTGAGTGAATTCCCAAAAGTCAGATTTTTGCTGAAAATGTGACCCCGGGTCTTAGGGATTTTTTCAAAAAATATTTTCCGCCGGTTAAGATGCTGAGGGCTGATTTCTTGTCCTTTGATGAAAAGCCTTCTGTTTCGACTGCCAAACATTTCAGGGGAGCATTTGCAAGCGTTTGGCACCATTTTTGAGTGAATTGCCAAAGTCAGATTTTTGCTGAAATTGTGACCCCGGGGCTTAGGGATTTTTTCAAAAAAATCTTTTTCAGCCGGGTAAGTGATCGAGGGCTGATTTCTTGTCCTGTGATAAAAAGCCTTCTGTTTCGACTGCCAAACCTTTCAGGGGAGCATTTGCAAGCGTTTGGCACCATTTTTGAGTGATTTGCCAAAAGTCAGATTTTTGCTGAAATTGTGACCCCGGGGCTTAGGGATTTTTTCAAAAAACATTTTCCGCCGGTTATGTTGCTGAGGGGTGATTTCTTGTTGTTTGATGAAAAGCCTTCTGATTCGACTGCCAAACCTTTCTAGAGAGCATTTGCAAGCGTTTGGCACCATTTTGGAATGAATTTCCAAAAGTCAGATTTTTGCTGAAATTGTGACCCCGGGGCTTAGAGATTATTTCAAAAAATATTTTCCGCCGGTTATGTTGCTGAGGGCTGATTTCTTGTCCTTTGATGAAAAGCCTTCTGTTTCGACTGCCAAACCTTTCAGGGGAGCATTTGCAAGCGTTTGGCACCATTTTTGAGTGATTTGCCAAAAGTCAGATTTTTGCTGAAATTGTGACCCCCGGGGCTTAGGGATTTTTTCAAAAAATATTTTCCGCCGGTTATGTTGCTGAGGGCTGATTTCTTGTTGTTTGATGAAAAGCCTTCTGATTCGACTGCCAGACCTTTCAGAAGAGCATTTGCAAGCGTTTGGCACCATTTTTGAATGAATTTCCAAAAGTCAGATTTTTGCTGAAATTGTGACCCCGGGGCTTAGAGATTATTGCAAAAAATATTTTCCGCCGGTTATGTTGCTGAGGGCTGATTTCTTGTCCTTTGATGAAAAGCCTTCTGTTTCGACTGCCAAACCTTTCAGGGGAGCATTTGCAAGCGTTTGGCACCATTTTTGAATGAATTGCCAAAAGTCAGATTTTTGCTGAAATTGTGACCCCGGGGCTTAGGGATTTTTTCAAAAAAATCTATTTCTGCCTGGTAAGTGGTCGAGGGCTGATTTCTTGTCCTGTGATAAAAAGCCTTCTGTTTCGATGGCCAAACATTTCAGTGGAGCATTTGCAAACGTTTGGCACCATTTTTGAGTGAATTGCCAAAAGTCAGATTTTTGCTGAAATTGTGACTCCGGGGCTTAGGGATTTTTTCAAAAAAATCTTTTTCCGCCGGTTAAGTGGTCGAGGGCTGATTTCTTGTCTTGTGATGAAAAGCCTTCTGTTTCGACTGCCAAACTTTTCAGGGGAGCATTTGCAAGCGTTCAGAACCATTTTTGAATGAATTGCCAAAAGTCAGATTTTTGCTGAAATTGTGACCCCGGGGCTTAGGGATTTTTTCAAAAAATATTTTCCGCCGGTTATGTTGCTGAGGGCTGATTTCATGTTATTTGATGAAAAGCCTTCTGATTCGACTGCCAAACCTTTCAGCAGAGCATTTGCAAGCGTTTGGCACCATTTTTGAATGAATTGCCAAAAGTCAGATTTTTGCTGAAATTGCCACGCCGGGGCTTAGGGATTGTTTCAAAAAAAAATTTCCGCCGATTATGTTGCTGAGGACTGATTTCTTGTCCTTTGATGAAAAGCCTTCTGTTTCGACTGCCAAACCTTTCAGGAGAGCATTTGCAAGCGTTTGGCACCATTTTTGAGTGAATTTCCAAAAGTCAGATTTTTGCTGAAATTGTGACCCCGGGGTTAGGGATTTTTTCAAAAAAATCTTTTTCCTCCGGGTAAGTGGTCGAGGGCCGATTTCTTGTCCTGTGATAAAAAGCCTTCTGTTTCGATTGCCAAACATTTTGGGAGAGCATTTGCCAGCGTTTGGCACCATTTTTGAGTGAATTGCCAAAAGTCAGATTTTTGCTGAAATTGTGACCCCGGGGCTTAGGGATTTTTTCAAAAAATATTTTCCGCCGGTTATGTTGCTGAGGGCTGATTTCTTGTCCTTTGATGAAAAGCCTTCTGTTTCGACTGCCAAACGTTTCAGGGGAGCATTTGCAAGCGTTTGGCACCATTTTTGAGTGAATTGCCAAAAGTCAGATTTTTGCTGAAATTATGACCGCGGGGCTTAGGGATTTTTTCAAAAAAATCTTTTTCCGCCGGTTAAGTGGTCGAGGGCTGATTTCTTGTCCTATGATAAAAAGCCTTCTGTTTCGATTGCCAAACATTTCAGGGGAGCATTTGCAAACGTTTGGCACCATTTTTGAGTGAATTCCCAAAAGTCAGATTTTTGCTGAAATTGTGACCCCGGGTCTTAGGGATTTTTTCAAAAAATATTTTCCGCCGGTTAAGATGCTGAGGGCTAATTTCTTGTCCTTTGATGAAAAGCCTTCTGTTTCGACTGCCAAACATTTCAGGGGAGCATTTGCAAGCGTTTGGCACCATTTTTGAGTGAATTGCCAAAGTCAGATTTTTGCTGAAATTGTGACCCCGGGGCTTAGGGATTTTTTCAAAAAAATCTTTTTCAGCCGGGTAAGTGATCGAGGGCTGATTTCTTGTCCTGTGATAAAAAGCCTTCTGTTTCGACTGCCAAACCTTTCAGGGGAGCATTTGCAAGCGTTTGGCACCATTTTTGAGTGATTTGCCAAAAGTCAGATTTTTGCTGAAATTGTGACCCCGGGGCTTAGGGATTTTTTCAAAAAACATTTTCCGCCGGTTATGTTGCTGAGGGGTGATTTCTTGTTGTTTGATGAAAAGCCTTCTGATTCGACTGCCAAACCTTTCTAGAGAGCATTTGCAAGCGTTTGGCACCATTTTGGAATGAATTTCCAAAAGTCAGATTTTTGCTGAAATTGTGACCCCGGGGCTTAGAGATTATTTCAAAAAATATTTTCCGCCGGTTATGTTGCTGAGGGCTGATTTCTTGTCCTTTGATGAAAAGCCTTCTGTTTCGACTGCCAAACCTTTCAGGGGAGCATTTGCAAGCGTTTGGCACCATTTTTGAGTGATTTGCCAAAAGTCAGATTTTTGCTGAAATTGTGACCCCCGGGGCTTAGGGATTTTTTCAAAAAACATTTTCCGCCGGTTATGTTGCTGAGGGGTGATTTCTTGTTGTTTGATGAAAAGCCTTCTGATTCGACTGCCAAACCTTTCTAGAGAGCATTTGCAAGCGTTTGGCACCATTTTGGAATGAATTTCCAAAAGTCAGATTTTTGCTGAAATTGTGACCCCGGGGCTTAGAGATTATTTCAAAAAATATTTTCCGCCGGTTATGTTGCTGAGGGCTGATTTCTTGTCCTTTGATGAAAAGCCTTCTGTTTCGACTGCCAAACCTTTCAGGGGAGCATTTGCAAGCGTTTGGCACCATTTTTGAGTGATTTGCCAAAAGTCAGATTTTTGCTGAAATTGTGACCCCCGGGGCTTAGGGATTTTTTCAAAAAATATTTTCCGCCGGTTATGTTGCTGAGGGCTGATTTCTTGTTGTTTGATGAAAAGCCTTCTGATTCGACTGCCAGACCTTTCAGAAGAGCATTTGCAAGCGTTTGGCACCATTTTTGAATGAATTTCCAAAAGTCAGATTTTTGCTGAAATTGTGACCCCGGGGCTTAGAGATTATTGCAAAAAATATTTTCCGCCGGTTATGTTGCTGAGGGCTGATTTCTTGTCCTTTGATGAAAAGCCTTCTGTTTCGACTGCCAAACCTTTCAGGGGAGCATTTGCAAGCGTTTGGCACCATTTTTGAATGAATTGCCAAAAGTCAGATTTTTGCTGAAATTGTGACCCCGGGGCTTAGGGATTTTTTCAAAAAAATCTATTTCTGCCTGGTAAGTGGTCGAGGGCTGATTTCTTGTCCTGTGATAAAAAGCCTTCTGTTTCGATGGCCAAACATTTCAGGGGAGCATTTGCAAACGTTTGGCACCATTTTTGAGTGAATTGCCAAAAGTCAGATTTTTGCTGAAATTGTGACTCCGGGGCTTAGGGATTTTTTCAAAAAAATCTTTTTCCGCCGGTTAAGTGGTCGAGGGCTGATTTCTTGTCTTGTGATGAAAAGCCTTCTGTTTCGACTGCCAAACTTTTCAGGGGAGCATTTGCAAGCGTTCAGAACCATTTTTGAATGAATTGCCAAAAGTCAGATTTTTGCTGAAATTGTGACCCCGGGGCTTAGGGATTTTTTCAAAAAATATTTTCCGCCGGTTATGTTGCTGAGGGCTGATTTCATGTTATTTGATGAAAAGCCTTCTGATTCGACTGCCAAACCTTTCAGCAGAGCATTTGCAAGCGTTTGGCACCATTTTTGAATGAATTGCCAAAAGTCAGATTTTTGCTGAAATTGTGACGCCGGGGCTTAGGGATTGTTTCAAAAAAAAATTTCCGCCGATTATGTTGCTGAGGACTGATTTCTTGTCCTTTGATGAAAAGCCTTCTGTTTCGACTGCCAAACCTTTCAGGAGAGCATTTGCAAGCGTTTGGCACCATTTTTGAGTGAATTTCCAAAAGTCAGATTTTTGCTGAAATTGTGACCCCGGGGTTAGGGATTTTTTCAAAAAAATCTTTTTCCTCCGGGTAAGTGGTCGAGGGCCGATTTCTTGTCCTGTGATAAAAAGCCTTCTGTTTCGATTGCCAAACATTTTGGGAGAGCATTTGCCAGCGTTTGGCACCATTTTTGTGTGAATTGCCAAAAGTCAGATTTTTGCTGAAATTGTGACCCCGGGGCTTAGGGATTTTTTCAAAAAATATTTTCCGCCGGTTATGTTGCTGAGGGCTGATTTCTTGTTCTTTGATGAAAAGCCTTCTGTTTCGACTGCCAAACGTTTCAGGGGAGCATTTGCAAGCGTTTGGCACCATTTTTGAGTGAATTGCCAAAAGTCAGATTTTTGCTGAAATTATGACCGCGGGGCTTAGGGATTTTTTCAAAAAAATCTTTTTCCGCCGGTTAAGTGGTCGAGGGCTGATTTCTTGTCCTATGATAAAAAGCCTTCTGTTTCGATTGCCAAACATTTCAGGGGAGCATTTGCAAACGTTTGGCACCATTTTTGAGTGAATTCCCAAAAGTCAGATTTTTGCTGAAATTGTGACCCCGGGTCTTAGGGATTTTTTCAAAAAATATTTTCCGCCGGTTAAGATGCTGAGGGCTGATTTCTTGTCCTTTGATGAAAAGCCTTCTGTTTCGACTGCCAAACATTTCAGGGGAGCATTTGCAAGCGTTTGGCACCATTTTTGAGTGAATTGCCAAAGTCAGATTTTTGCTGAAATTGTGACCCCGGGGCTTAGGGATTTTTTCAAAAAAATCTTTTTCAGCCGGGTAAGTGATCGAGGGCTGATTTCTTGTCCTGTGATAAAAAGCCTTCTGTTTCGACTGCCAAACCTTTCAGGGGAGCATTTGCAAGCGTTTGGCACCATTTTTGAGTGATTTGCCAAAAGTCAGATTTTTGCTGAAATTGTGACCCCGGGGCTTAGGGATTTTTTCAAAAAACATTTTCCGCCGGTTATGTTGCTGAGGGGTGATTTCTTGTTGTTTGATGAAAAGCCTTCTGATTCGACTGCCAAACCTTTCTAGAGAGCATTTGCAAGCGTTTGGCACCATTTTGGAATGAATTTCCAAAACTCAGATTTTTGCTGAAATTGTGACCCCGGGGCTTAGAGATTATTTCAAAAAATATTTTCCGCCGGTTATGTTGCTGAGGGCTGATTTCTTGTCCTTTGATGAAAAGCCTTCTGTTTCGACTGCCAAACCTTTCAGGGGAGCATTTGCAAGCGTTTGGCACCATTTTTGAGTGATTTGCCAAAAGTCAGATTTTTGCTGAAATTGTGACCCCCGGGGCTTAGGGATTTTTTCAAAAAATATTTTCCGCCGGTTATGTTGCTGAGGGCTGATTTCTTGTTGTTTGATGAAAAGCCTTCTGATTCGACTGCCAGACCTTTCAGAAGAGCATTTGCAAGCGTTTGGCACCATTTTTGAATGAATTTCCAAAAGTCAGATTTTTGCTGAAATTGTGACCCCGGGGCTTAGAGATTATTGCAAAAAATATTTTCCGCCGGTTATGTTGCTGAGGGCTGATTTCTTGTCCTTTGATGAAAAGCCTTCTGTTTCGACTGCCAAACCTTTCAGGGGAGCATTTGCAAGCGTTTGGCACCATTTTTGAATGAATTGCCAAAAGTCAGATTTTTGCTGAAATTGTGACCCCGGGGCTTAGGGATTTTTTCAAAAAAATCTATTTCTGCCTGGTAAGTGGTCGAGGGCTGATTTCTTGTCCTGTGATAAAAAGCCTTCTGTTTCGATGGCCAAACATTTCAGGGGAGCATTTGCAAGCGTTTGGCACCATTTTTGAATGAATTTCCAAAAGTCAGATTTTTGCTGAAATTGTGACCCCGGGGCTTAGGGATTTTTTCAAAAAAATCTTTTTCCGCCGGTTAAGTGGTCGAGGGCTGATTTCTTGTCTTGTGATGAAAAGCCTTCTGTTTCGACTGCCAAACTTTTCAGGGGAGCATTTGCAAGCGTTCAGAACCATTTTTGAATGAATTGCCAAAAGTCAGATTTTTGCTGAAATTGTGACCCCGGGGCTTAGGGATTTTTTCAAAAAATATTTTCCGCCGGTTATGTTGCTGAGGGCTGATTTCATGTTATTTGATGAAAAGCCTTCTGATTCGACTGCCAAACCTTTCAGCAGAGCATTTGCAAGCGTTTGGCACCATTTTTGAATGAATTGCCAAAAGTCAGATTTTTGCTGAAATTGTGACGCCGGGGCTTAGGGATTGTTTCAAAAAAAATTTTCCGCCGATTATGTTGCTGAGGACTGATTTCTTGTCCTTTGATGAAAAGCCTTCTGTTTCGACTGCCAAACCTTTCAGGAGAGCATTTGCAAGCGTTTGGCACCATTTTTGAGTGAATTTCCAAAAGTCAGATTTTTGCTGAAATTGTGACCCCGGGGCTTAGGGATTTTTTCAAAAAAATCTTTTTCCGCCGGTTAAGTGGTCGAGGGCTGATTTCTTGTCCTGTGATAAAAAGCCTTCTGTTTCGACTGCCAAACCTTTCAGGGGAGCATTTGCAACCGTTCAGAACCATTTTTGAATGAATTGCCAAAAGTCAGATTTTTGCTGAAATTGTGACCCCGGGGCTTAGGGATTTTTTCAAAAAAATATTTTTCCGCCGGGTAAGTGGTCGAGGGCTGATTTCTTGTCCTGTGATAAAAAGCCTTCTGTTTCGATTTCCAAACATTTTGGGAGAGCATTTGCAAGCGTTTGGCACCATTTTTGAGTGAATTGCCAAAAGTCAGATTTTTGCTGAAATTGTGACACTGGGGCTTAGGAATTTTTTCAAAAAAATCTTTTTCCGCAGGTTAAGTGATCGAGGCCTGAGTTCTTGTCCTTTGATGAAAAGCCTTCTGTTTCGACTGCCAAACCTGTCAGGGAAGCATTTGCAAGCGTTTGGAACCATTTTTGAGTGAATTTCCAAAAGTCAGATTTTTGATGAAATTGTGACCCCAGGGCTTAGGGATTTTTTCAAAAAATATTTTCCGCCGGTTATGTTGCTGAGGGCTGATTTCTTGTTGTTTGATGAAAAGCCTTCTGATTCGACTGCCAAAGCTTTCAGGAGAGCATTTGCAAGCGTTTGGCACCATTTTTGAGTGAATTGCCAAAAGTCATATTTTTGCTGAAATTGTGACCCCGGGGCTTAGGGATTTTTTTCAAAAAAATCTTTTTCCGCCGGGTAAGTGGTCGAGGGCTGATTTCTTGTCCTGTGATAAAAAGCCTTCTGTTTCGATTGCCAAACATTTTGGGAGAGCATTTGCCAGCGTTTGGCACCATTTTTGAGTGAATTGCCAAAAGTCAGATTTTTGCTGAAATTGTTATCCCGGGTCTTAGGGATTTTTTCAAAAAAATCTTTTTCCGCCGGTTAAGTGGTCGAGGGCTGATTTCTTGTCCTGTGATAAAAAGCCTTCTGTTTCGATTACCAAACATTTCAGGGGAGCATTTGCAAACGTTTGGCACCATTTTTGAGTGAATTCCCAAAAGTCAGATTTTTGCTGAAATTATGACCCCGGGGCTTAGGGATTTTTTCAAAAAATATTTTCCGCCGGTTAAGATGCTGAGGGCTGATTTCTTGTCCTTTCATGAAAAGCCTTCTGTTTCGACTGCCAAACATTTCAGGGGAGCATTTACAAGCGTTTGGCACCATTTTTGAGTGAATTTCCAAAAGTCAGATTTTTGCTGAAATTGTGACCCCGAGGCTTAGGGATTTTTTCAAAAAATATTTTCCGCCGGTTATGTTGCTGAGGGCTGATTTCTTGTTGTTTGATAAAAAGCCTTCTGATTCAACTGCCAAACCTTTCAGGGGAGCATTTGCAAGTGTTTGCCACCATTTTTGAGTGAATTGCCAAAAGTCAGATTTTTGCTGAAAGTGTAACCCCGGGGCTTAGGGATTTTTTCAAAAAAATCTTTTTCCGCCGGTTAAGTGGTCGAGGGCTGATTTCTTGTCCTGTGATAAAAAGCCTTCTGTTTCGACTGCCAAACCTTTCAGGGGAGCATTTGCAAGCGTTCAAAACCATTTTTGAATGAATTGCCAAAGGTCAGATTTTTGCTGAAATTGTGACCCCTGGGCTTAGGGATTTTTTTTAAAAAAATCTTTTTCTGCCGGTTAAGTGGTCGAGGGCTGATTTCTTGTCCTGTGATAAAAAGCCTTCTGTTTCGACTGCCAAACCTTTCAGGGGAGCATTTGCAACCGTTCAGAACCATTTTTGAATGAATTGCCAAAAGTCAGATTTTTGCTGAAATTGTGACCCCGGGTCTTAGGGATTTTTTCAAAAAAATCTTTTTCCGCCGGTTATGTTGCTGAGGGCTGATTTCTTGTTGTTTGATGAAAAGCCTTCTGATTCGACTGCCAAACCTTTCAGGAGAGCATTTGCAAGCGTTTGGCACCATTTTTGAGTGAATTGCCAAAAGTCAGATTTTTGCTGAAATTGTGACCCCGGATCTTAGGGATTTCTTCAAAAAATATTTTCCGCTGGTTAAGATGCTGAGGGCTGATTTCTTGTCCTTTGATGAAAAGCCTTCTGTTTCGACTGCCAAACATTTCAGGGGAGCATTTCCAACCGTTCAAAACCATTTTTGAATGAATTGCCAAAGGTCAGATTTTTGCTGAAATTGTGACCCCGGGGCTTAGGGATTTTTTCAAAAAAATCTTTTTCCGCCGGGTAAGTGGTCGAGGGCTGATTTCTTGTCCTGTGATAAAAAGCCTTCTGTTTCGACTGCCAAACCTTTCAGGGTAGCATTTGCAACCGTTCAGAACCATTTTTGAATGAATTGCCAAAAGTCAGATTTTTGCTGAAATTGTGACCCCAGGGCTTAGGGATTTTTTCAAAAAATATTTTCCGCCGGTTATGTTGCTGAGGGCTGATTTCTTGTTGTTTGATGAAAAGCCTTCTGATTCGACTGCCAAACCTTTCAGGAGAGCATTTGCAAGCGTTTGGCACCATTTTTGAGTGAATTGCCAAAAGTCAGATTTTTGCTGAAATTGTGACCCCGGGGCTTAGGGATTTTTTCAAAAAAATCTTTTTCCGCCGGGTAAGTGGTTGAGGGCTGATTTCTTGTCCTGTGATAAAAAGCCTTCTGATTCGACTGCCAAACCTTTCAGGGGAGCATTTGCAAGCGTTTGGCACCATTTTTGAGTGAATTGCCAAAAGTCAGATTTTTGCTGAAATTGTGACCCCAGGGCTTAGGGATTTTTTCAAAAAATATTTTCCGCCGGTTATGTTGCTGAGGGTTGATTTCTTGTTGTTTGATGAAAAGCCTTCTGATTCGACTGCCAAACCTTTCAGGAGAGCATTTGCAAGCGTTTGGCACCATTTTTGAGTGAATTGCCAAAAGTCAGATTTTTGCTGAAATTGTGACCCCGGGGCTTAGGGATTTTCTCAAAAAAATCTTTTTCCGCCGGGTAAGTGGTTGAGGGCTGATTTCTTGTCCTGTGATAAAAAGCCTTCTGATTCGACTGCCAAACCTTTCAGGGGAGCATTTGCAAGCGTTTGGCACCATTTTTGAGTGAATTGCCAAAAGTCATATTTTTGCTGAAATTGTGACCCCGAGGCTTAGGGATTTTTTCAAAAATATTTTCCGCCGGTTATGTTGCTGAAAACTGATTTCTTGTTGTTTGATAAAAAGCCTTCTGATTCAACTACCAAACCTTTCAGGGGAGCATTTGCAAGCGTTCGGCACCATTTTTAAATGAATTGCCAAAAGTCAGATTTTTGCTGAAATTGTGACCCTGGGGCTTAGGGGTTTTTTCAAAAAAATCTTTTTCTGCCGGTTAAGTGGTCGAGGGCTGATTTCTTGTCCTGTGATAAAAAGCCTTCTGTTTCGATGGCCAAACCTTTCAGGGGAGCATTTCCAACCGTTCAAAACCATTTTTGAATGAATTGCCAAAGGTCAGATTTTTGCTGAAATTGTGACCCCTGGGCTTAGGGATTTTTTCAAAAAAATCTTTTTCCGCCGGGTAAGTGGTCGAAGGCTGATTTCTTGTCCTGTGATAAAAAGCCTTCTGTTTCGACTGCCAAACCTTTCAGGGTAGCATTTGCAACCGTTCAGAACCATTTTTGAATGAATTGCCAAAAGTCAGATTTTTGCTGAAATTGTGACCCCAGGGCTTAGGGATTTTTTCAAAAAATATTTTCCGCCGGTTATGTTGCTGAGGGCTGATTTCTTGTTGTTTGATGAAAAGCCTTCTGATTCGACTGCCAAACCTTTCAGGAGAGCATTTGCAAGCGTTTGGCACCATTTTTGAGTGAATTGCCAAAAGTCAGATTTTTGCTGAAATTGTGACCCCGGGGCTTAGGGATTTTTTCAAAAAAATCTTTTTCCGCCGGGTAAGTGGTTGAGGGCTGATTTCTTGTCCTGTGATAAAAAGCCTTCTGATTCGACTGCCAAACCTTTCAGGGGAGCATTTGCAAGCGTTTGGCACCATTTTTGAGTGAATTGCCAAAAATCATATTTTTGCTGAAATTGTGACCCCGGGGCTTAGGGATTTTTTCAAAAAACATTTTCCGCCGGTTATGTTGCTGAGGGCTCATTTCTTGTCCTTTGATGAAAAGCGTTCTGTTTCGACTGCCAAACCTTTCAGGGGAGCATTTGCAAGCGTTTGGCACCATTTTTGAGTGAATTGCCAAAAGTCAGATTTTTGCTGAAATTGTGACCCCGGGGCTTAGGGATTTTTTCAAAAAAATCTTTTTCCGCCGGTTAAGTGGTCGAGGGCTGATTTATTGTCCTGTGATAAAAAGCCTTCTGTTTCGATTGCCAAACATTTCAGGGGAGCATTTGCAAACGTTTGGCACCATTTTTGAGTGAATTCCCAAAAGTCAGATTTTTGCTGAAATTGTGACCCCGGTTCTTAGGGATTTCTTCAAAAAATATTTTCCGCTGGTTAAGATGCTGAGGGCTGATTTCTTGTCCTTTGATGAAAAGCCTTCTGTTTCGACTGCCAAACATTTCAGGGGAGCATTTACAAGCGTTTGGCACCATTTTTGAGTGAATTTCCAAAAGTCAGATTTTTGCTGAAATTGTGACCCCGAGGCTTAGGGATTTTTTCAAAAAAAAATTTCCGCCGGTTATGTTGCTGAAAACTGATTTCTTGTTGTTTGATAAAAAGCCTTCTGATTCAACTGCCAAACCTTTCAGGGGAGCATTTGCAAGCGTTTGCCACCATTTTTGAGTGAATTGCCAAAAGTCAGATTTTTGCTGAAATTGTGACCCCGGGGCTTAGGGATTTTTTCAAAAAAATCTTTTTCCGCCGGTTAAGTGATCGAGGTCTGATTTCTTGTCCTGTGATAAAAAGCCTTCTGTTTCGACTGCCAAACCTTTCAGGGGAGCATTTCCAACTGTTCAAAACCATTTTTGAATGAATTGCCAAAGGTCAGATTTTTGCTGAAATTGTGACCCCGGGGTTTAGGGTTTTTTTCAAAAAAATCTTTTTCCGCCGGGTAAGTGATCGAGGGCTGATTTCTTGTCCTGTGATAAAAAGCCTTCTGTTTCGACTGCCAAACCTTTCAGGGGAGCATTTGCAAGCGTTTGGCACCATTTTTGAGTGAATTGCCAAAAGTCAGATTTTTGCTGAAATTGTGACCCCAGGGCTTAGGGATTTTTTCAAAAAATATTTTGCGCCGGTTATGTTGCTGAGGGTTGATTTCTTGTCCTTTGATGAAAAGCCTTCTGTTTCGACTGCCAAACATTTTGGGAGAGCATTTGCAAGCGTTTGGCACCATTTTTGAGTGAATTCCCAAAAGTCAGATTTTTGCTGAAATTGTGACCCCGGGGCTTAGGGATTTTTTCAAAAAAATCTTTTTCCGCCGGTTAAGTGATCGAGGTCTGATTTCTTGTCCTGTGATAAAAAGCCTTCTGTTTCGACTGCCAAACCTTTCAGGGGAGCATTTCCAACCGTTCAAAACCATTTTTGAATGAATTGCCAAAGGTCAGATTTTTGCTGAAATTGTGACCCCGGGGTTTAGGGTTTTTTTCAAAAAAATCTTTTTCTGCCGGTTAAGTGGTCGAGGGCTGATTTCTTGTCCTGTGATAAAAAGCCTTCTGTTTCAACTGCCAAACCTTTCAGGGGAGCATTTGCAAGCGTTTGGCACCATTTTTGAGTGAATTGCCAAAAGTCAGATTTTTGCTGAAATTGTGACCCCAGGGCTTAGGGATTTTTTCAAAAAATATTTTCCGCCGGTTATGTTGCTGAGGGCTGATTTCTTGTTGTTTGATGAAAAGCCTTCTGATTCGACTGCTAAACCTTTCAGGAGAGCATTTGCAAGCGTTTGGCACCATTTTTGAGTGAATTGCCAAAAGTCAGATTTTTGCTGAAATTGTGACCCCGGGTCTTAGGGATTTTTTCAAAAAATATTTTCCGCCGGTTAAGATGCTGAGGGCTGATTTCTTGTCCTTTGATGAAAAGCCTTCTGTTTCGACTGCCAAACATTTCAGGGGAGCATTTACAAGCGTTTGGCACCATTTTTGAGTGAATTACCAAAAGTCAGATTTTTGCTGAAATTGTGACCCCGAGGCTTAGGGATTTTTTCAAAAAATATTTTCCGCCGGTTATGTTGCTGAAAACTGATTTCTTGTTGTTTGATAAAAAGCCTTCTGATTCAACTGCCAAACCTTTCAGGGGAGCATTTGCAAGTGTTTGCCACCATTTTTGAGTGAATCGCCAAAAGTCAGATTTTTGCTGAAATTGTGACCCCAGGGCTTAGGGATTTTTTCAAAAAATATTTTCCGCCGGTTATGTTGCTGAGGGCTGATTTCTTGTTGTTTGATGAAAAGCCTTCTGATTCGACTGCCAAACCTTTCAGGAGAGCATTTGCAAGCGTTTGGCACCATTTTTGAGTGAATTGCCAAAAGTCAGATTTTTGCTGAAATTGTGACCCCGGGGCTTAGGGATTTTTTCAAAAAAATCTTTTTCCGCCGGGTAAGTGGTTGAGCGCTGATTTCTTGTCCTGTGATAAAAAGCCTTCTGATTCGACTGCCAAACCTTTCAGGGGAGCATTTGCAAGCGTTTGGCACCATTTTTGAGTGAATTGCCAAAAGTCATATTTTTGCTGAAATTGTGACCCCGGGGCTTAGGGATTTTTTCAAAAAATATTTTCCTCCGGTTATGTTGCTGAGGGCGCATTTCTTGTCCTTTGATGAAAAGCCTTCTGTTTCGACTGCCAAACCTTTCAGGGGAGCATTTGCAAGCGTTTGGCACCATTTTTGAGTGAATTCCCAAAAGTCAGATTTTTGCTGAAATTGTGACCCCGGGGCTTAGGGATTTTTTCAAAAAAATCTTTTTCCGCCGGTTAAGTGGTCGAGGGCTGATTTCTTGTCCTGTGATAAAAAGCCTTCTGTTTCGATTGCCAAACATTTCAGGGGAGCATTTGCAAACGTTTGGCACCATTTTTGAGTGAATTCCCAAAAGTCAGATTTTTGCTGAAATTGTGACCCCGGTTCTTAGGGATTTCTTCAAAAAATATTTTCCGCTGGTTAAGATGCTGAGGGCTGATTTCTTGTCCTTTGATGAAAAGCCTTCTGTTTCGACTGCCAAACATTTCAGGGGAGCATTTACAAGCGTTTGGCACCATTTTTGAGTGAATTTCCAAAAGTCAGAATTTGCTGAAATTGTGACCCCGAGGCTTAGGGATTTTTTCAAAAAATATTTTCCGCCGGTTATGTTGCTCAAAACTGATTTCTTGTTGTTTGATAAAAAGCCTTCTGATTCAACTGCCAAACCTTTCAGGGGAGCATTTGCAAGCGTTTGGCACCATTTTTGAATGAATTGTCAAAAGTCAGATTTTTGCTGAAATTGTGACCCCGGGGCTTAGGGACTTTTTCAAAAAAATCTTTTTCTGCCGGTTAAGTGTTCGAGGGCTGATTTCTTGTCCTGTGATAAAAAGCCTTCTGTTTCGACTGCCAAACCTTTCAGGGGAGCATTTCCAACCGTTCAAAACCATTTTTGAATGAATAGCCAAAGGTCAGATTTTTGCTGAAATTGTGACCCCGGGGCTTAGGGATTTTTTCAAAAAAATCTTTTTCTGCCGGTTAAGTGGTCGAGGGCTGATTTCTTGTCCTGTGATAAAAAGCCTTCTGTTTCGACTGCCAAACCTTTCAGGGTAGCATTTGCAACCGTTCAGAATCATTTTTGAATGAATTGCCAAAAGTCAGATTTTTGCTGAAATTGTGACCCTGGGACTTAGGAATTTTTTCAAAAAAATCTTTTTCCGCCGGGTAAGTGGTCGAGGGCTGATTTCTTGTCCTGTGATAAAAAGCCTTCTGTTTCGATTGCCAAACATTTTGGGAGAGCATTTGCAAGCGTTTGGCACCATTTTTGAGTGAATTGCCAAAAGTCAGATTTTTGCTGAAATTGTGACCCCAGGGCTTAGGGATTTTTTCAAAAAATATTTTCCGCCGGTTATGTTGCTGAGGGCTGATTTCTTGTTGTTTGATGAAAAGCCTTCTGATTCGACTGCCAAACCTTTCAGGAGAGCATTTGCAAGCGTTTGGCACCATTTTTGAGTGAATTGCCAAAAGTCAGATTTTTGCTGAAATTGTGACCCCGGGGCTTAGGGATTTTTTCAAAAAAATCTTTTTCCGCCGGGTAAGTGGTTGAGGGCTGATTTCTTGTCCTGTGATAAAAAGCCTTCTGATTCGACTGCCAAACCTTTCAGGGGAGCATTTGCAAGCGTTTGGCACCATTTTTGAGTGAATTGCCAAAAGTCATATTTTTGCTGAAATTGTGACCCCGAGGCTTAGGGATTTTTTCAAAAAATATTTTCCGCCGGTTATGTTGCTGAAAACTGATTTCTTGTTGTTTGATAAAAAGCCTTCTGATTCAACTGCCAAACCTTTCAGGGGAGCATTTGCAAGCGTTTGCCACCATTTTTGAGTGAATTGCCAAAAGTCAGATTTTTGCTGAAATTGTGACCCCGGGGCTTAGGGATTTTTTCAAAAAAATCTTTTTCCGCCGGTTAAGTGGTCGAGGGCTGATTTCTTGTCCTGTGATAAAAAGCCTTCTGTTTCGATTGCCAAACATTTTGGGTGAGCATTTGCAAGCGTTTGGCACCATTTTTGAGTGAATTGCCAAAAGTCAGATTTTTGCTGAAATTGTGACCCCGGGGCTTACGGATTTTTTCAAAAAAATCTTTTTCCGCCGGGTAAGTGATCGAGGGCTGATTTCTTGTCCTTTGATGAAAAGCCTTCTGTTTCGACTGCCAAACATTTTGGGAGAGCATTTGCAAGCGTTTGGCACCATTTTTGAGTGAATTGCCAAAAGTCAGATTTTTGCTGAAATTGTGACCCCAGGGCTTAGGGATTTTTTCAAAAAATATTTTCCGCCGGTTATGTTGCTGAGGGCGCATTTCTTGTCCTTTGATGAAAAGCCTTCTGTTTCGACTGCCAAACCTTTCAGGGGAGCATTTGCAAGCGTTTGGCACCATTTTTGAGTGAATTGCCAAAAGTCAGATTTTTGCTGAAATTGTGACCCCGGGGCTTACGGATTTTTTCAAAAAAATCTTTTTCCGCCGGGTAAGTGATCGAGGGCTGATTTCTTGTCCTTTGATGAAAAGCCTTCTGTTTCGACTGCCAAACATTTTGGGAGAGCATTTGCAAGCGTTTGGCACCATTTTTGAGTGAATTGCCAAAAGTCAGATTTTTGCTGAAATTGTGACCCCAGGGCTTAGGGATTTTTTCAAAAAATATTTTCCGCCGGTTATGTTGCTGAGGGCGCATTTCTTGTCCTTTGATGAAAAGCCTTCTGTTTCGACTGCCAAACCTTTCAGGGGAGCATTTGCAAGCGTTTGGCACCATTTTTGAGTGAATTGCCAAAAGTCAGATTTTTGCTGAAATTGTGACCCCGGGGCTTAGGGATTTTTTCAAAAAAATCTTTTTCCGCCGGTTAAGTGGTCGAGGGCTGATTTCTTGTCCTGTGATAAAAAGCCTTCTGTTTCGATTGCCAAACATTTCAGGGGAGCATTTGCAAACGTTTGGCACCATTTTTGAGTGAATTCCCAAAAGTCAGATTTTTGCTGAAATTGTGACCCCGGTTCTTAGGGATTTCTTCAAAAAATATTTTCCGCTGGTTAAGATGCTGAGGGCTGATTTCTTGTCCTTTGATGAAAAGCCTTCTGTTTCGACTGCCAAACATTTCAGGGGAGCATTTACAAGCGTTTGGCACCATTTTTGAGTGAATTTCCAAAAGTCAGAATTTGCTGAAATTGTGACCCCGAGGCTTAGGGATTTTTTCAAAAAATATTTTCCGCCGGTTATGTTGCTCAAAACTGATTTCTTGTTGTTTGATAAAAAGCCTTCTGATTCAACTGCCAAACCTTTCAGGGGAGCATTTGCAAGCGTTTGGCACCATTTTTGAATGAATTGTCAAAAGTCAGATTTTTGCTGAAATTGTGACCCCGGGGCTTAGGGATTTTTTCAAAAAAATCTTTTTCTGCCGGTTAAGTGTTCGAGGGCTGATTTCTTGTCCTGTGATAAAAAGCCTTCTGTTTCGACTGCCAAACCTTTCAGGGGAGCATTTCCAACCGTTCAAAACCATTTTTGAATGAATTGCCAAAGGTCAGATTTTTGCTGAAATTGTGACCCCGGGGCTTAGGGATTTTTTCAAAAAAATCTTTTTCTGCCGGTTAAGTGGTCGAGGGCTGATTTCTTGTCCTGTGATAAAAAGCCTTCTGTTTCGACTGCCAAACCTTTCAGGGTAGCATTTGCAACCGTTCAGAATCATTTTTGAATGAATTGCCAAAAGTCAGATTTTTGCTGAAATTGTGACCCTGGGACTTAGGAATTTTTTCAAAAAAATCTTTTTCCGCCGGGTAAGTGGTCGAGGGCTGATTTCTTGTCCTGTGATAAAAAGCCTTCTGTTTCGATTGCCAAACATTTTGGGAGAGCATTTGCAAGCGTTTGGCACCATTTTTGAGTGAATTGCCAAAAGTCAGATTTTTGCTGAAATTGTGACCCCAGGGCTTAGGGATTTTTTCAAAAAATATTTTCCGCCGGTTATGTTGCTGAGGGCTGATTTCTTGTTGTTTGATGAAAAGCCTTCTGATTCGACTGCCAAACCTTTCAGGAGAGCATTTGCAAGCGTTTGGCACCATTTTTGAGTGAATTGCCAAAAGTCAGATTTTTGCTGAAATTGTGACCCCGGGGCTTAGGGATTTTTTCAAAAAAATCTTTTTCTGCCGGTTAAGTGGTCGAGGGCTGATTTCTTGTCCTGTGATAAAAAGCCTTCTGTTTCGACTGCCAAACCTTTCAGGGGAGCATTTCCAACCGTTCAAAACCATTTTTGAATGAATTGCCAAAGGTCAGATTTTTGCTGAAATTGTGACCCCGGGGCTTAGGGATTTTTTCAAAAAAATCTTTTTCTGCCGGTTAAGTGGTCGAGGGCTGATTTCTTGTCCTGTGATAAAAAGCCTTCTGTTTCGATTGCCAAACATTTTGGGAGAGCATTTGCAAGCGTTTGGCACCATTTTTGAGTGAATTGCCAAAAGTCAGATTTTTGCTGAAATTGTGACCCCAGGGCTTAGGGATTTTTTCAAAAAATATTTTCCGCCGGTTATGTTGCTGAGGGCTGATTTCTTGTTGTTTGATAAAAAGCCTTCTGATTCAACTGCCAAACCTTTCAGGGGAGCATTTGCAAGCGTTTGGCACCATTTTTGAGTGAATTGCCAAAAGTCAGATTTTTGCTGAAATTGTGACCCCGGGGCTTAGGGATTTTTTCAAAAAAATCTTTTTCCGCCGGGAAAGTGGTTGAGGGCTGATTTCTTGTCCTGTGATAAAAAGCCTTCTGATTCGACTGCCAAACCTTTCAGGGGAGCATTTGCAAGCGTTTGGCACCATTTTTGAGTGAATTGCCAAAAGTCATATTTTTGCTGAAATTGTGACCCCGAGGCTTAGGGATTTTTTCAAAAAATATTTTCCGCCGGTTATGTTGCTGAAAACTGATTTCTTGTTGTTTGATAAAAAGCCTTCTGATTCAACTGCCAAACCTTTCAGGGGAGCATTTGCAAGCGTTTGCCACCATTTTTGAGTGAATTGCCAAAAGTCAGATTTTTGCTGAAATTGTGACCCCGGGGCTTAGGGATTTTTTCAAAAAAATCTTTTTCCGCCGGTTCAGTGGTCGAGGGCTGATTTCTTGTCCTGTGATAAAAAGCCTTCTGTTTCGATTGCCAAACATTTCAGGGAAGCATTTGAAAACGTTTGGCACCATTTCTGAATGAATTTCCAAAAGTCAGATTTTTGCTGAAATTGTGACCCCGGGGCTTAGGGATTTTTTCAAAAAAATCTTTTTCCGCCGGTTAAGTGGTCGAGGGCTGATTTCTTGTCTTGTGATAAAAAGCCTTCTGTTTCGACTGCCAAACCTTTCAGGGGAGCATTTGAAACCGTTCAGAACCATTTTTGAATGAATTGCCAAAAGTCAGATTTTTGCTGAAATTGTGACACTGGGGCTTAGGAATTTTTTCAAAAAAATCTTTTTCCGCCGGTTAAGTGATCGAGGGCTGATTTCTTGTCCTTTGATGAAAAGCCTTCTGTTTCGACTGCCAAACCTTTCAGGGGAGTATTTGCAAGCGTTTGGAACCATTTTTGAGTGAATTTCCAAAAGTCAGTTTTTTGCTGAAATTGTGACCCCAGGGCTTAGGGATTTTTTCAAAAAATATTTTGCGCCGGTTATGTTGCTGAGGGCTGATTTCTTGTTGTTTGATGAAAAGCCTTCTGATTCGACTGCCAAACCTTTCAGGAGAGCATTTGCAAGCGTTTGCCACCATTTTTGAGTGAATTGCCAAAAGTCAGATTTTTGCTGAAATTGTGAACCCGGGGCTTAGTGATTTTTTCAAAAAAATCTTTTTCCGCCGGTTAAGTGATCGAGGGCTGATTTCTTGTCCTTTGATGAAAAGCCTTCTGTTTCGACTGCCATACCTTTCAGGGGAGCATTTGCAAGCGTTTGGCACCATTTTTGAATGAATTCCCAAAAGTCAGATTTTTGCTGAAATTGTGACCCCGGGGCTTAGGGATTTTTTCAAAAAAATCTTTTTCCGCAGGTTCAGTGGTCGAGGGCTGATTTCTTGTCCTGTGATAAAAAGCCTTCTGTTTCGATTGCCAAACATTTCAGGGAAGCATTTGCAAACGTTTGGCACCATTTCTGAATGAATTGCCAAAAGTCAGATTTTTGCTGAAATTGTGACCCCGGGGCTTAGGGATTTTTTCAAAAAAATCTTTTTCCGCCGGGTAAGTGATCGAGGGCTGATTTCTTGTCCTTTGATGAAAAGCCTTCTGCTTCGACTGCCAAACCTTTCAGGGGAGCATTTGCAAGCGTTTGGCACCATTTTTGAGTGAATTGCCAAAAGTCAGATTTTTGCTGAAATTGTGACCCCGGGTCTTAGGGATTTTTTCAAAAAAATCTTTTTCCGCCGGTTAAGTGGTTGAGGGCTGATTTCTTGTCCTGTGATAAAAAGCCTTCTGTTTCGATTGCCAAACATTTCAGGGGAGCATTTGCAAGCGTTTGGCACCATTTTTGAGTGAATTGCCAAAAGTCAGATTTTTGCTGAAATTGTGACCCCGGGTCTTAGGGATTTCTTCAAAAAATATTTTCCGCTGGTTAAGATGCTGAGGGCTGATTTCTTGTCCTTTGATGAAAAGCCTTCTGTTTCGACTGCCAAACATTTCAGGGGAGCATTTACAAGCGTTTGGCACCATTTTTGAGTGAATTTCCAAAAGTCAGATTTTTGCTGAAATTGTGACCCCGAGGCGTCGGGATTTTTTCAAAAAATATTTTCCGCCGGTTATGTTGCTGAAAACTGATTTCTTGTTGTTTGATAAAAAGCCTTCTGATTCAACTGCCAAACCTTTCAGGGGAGCATTTGCAAGCGTTTGGCACCATTTTTGAATGAATTGCCAAAAGTCAGATTTTTGCTGAAATTGTGACCCCGGGGCTTAGGGGTTTTTTCAAAAAAATCTTTTTCCGCCGGTTAAGTGGTCGAGGGCTGATTTCTTGTCCTTTGATGAAAAGCCTTCTTTTTCGACTGCCATACCTTTCAGGGGAGCATTTGCAAGCGTTTGGCACCATTTTTGAATGAATTCCCAAAAGTCAGATTTTTGCTGAAATTGTGACCCCGGGGTTTAGGGATTTTTTCAAAAAAATCTTTTTCCGCCGGTTAAGTGGTCGAGGGCTGATTTCTTGTCTTGTGATAAAAAGCCTTCTGTTTCGACTGCCAAACCTTTCAGGGGAGCATTTGAAACCGTTCAGAACCATTTTTGAATGAATTGCCAAAAGTCAGATTTTTGCTGAAATTGTGACCCCGGGGCTTAGGGATTTTTTCAAAAAAATCTTTTTCCGCCGGGTAAGTGGTAGAGGGCTGATTTCTTGTCGTGTGATAAAAAGCCTTCTGTTTCGATTGCCAAACATTTTGGGAGAGCATTTGCAAGCGTTTGGCACCATTTTTGAGTGAATTGCCAAAAGTCAGATTTTTGCTGAAATTGTGACACTGGGGCTTAGGAATTTTTTCAAAAAAATCTTTTTCCGCCAGTTAAGTAATCGAGGGCTGATTTCTTGTCGTTTGAGGAAAAGCCTTCTGTTTCGACTGCCAAACCTTTCAGGGGAGCATTTGCAACTGTTCAGAACCATTTTTGAGTGAATTGCCAAAAGTCAGATTTTTGCTGAAATTGTCTTAGGGATTTTTTCAAAAAAATCTTTTTCCGCCGGTTAAGATACTGAGGGCTGATTTCTTGTCCTTTGATGAAAAGCCTTCTGCTTCGACTGCCAAACCTTTCAGGGGAGCATTTGCGAGCGTTTGGCACCATTTTTGAGTGAATTTCCAAAAGTCAGATTTTTGCTGAAATTGTGACCCCGGGGCTTAGGGATTTTTTCAAAAAATATTTTCCGCCTGTTATGTTGCTGAGGGCTCATTTCTTGTCCTTTGATGAAAAGCCTTCTGTTTCGACTGCCAAACCTTTCAGGGGAGCATTTGCAAGCGTTTGGCACCATTTTTGAGTGAATTGCCAAAAGTCAGATTTTTGCTGAAATTGTGACACTGGGGCTTACGAATTTTTTCAAAAAAATCTTTTTCCGCCGGTTAAGTGATCGAGGGCTGATTTCTTGTCCTGTGATAAAAAGCCTTCTGTTTCGACTGCCAAACCTTTCAGGGGAGCATTTGCAAGTGTTTGGCACCATTTTTGAGTGAATTGCCAAAAGTCAGATTTTTGCTGAAATTGTGACCCCAGGGCTTCGGGATTTTTTCAAAAAATATTTTCCGCCGGGTAAGTGGTCGAGGGCTGATTTCTTGTCGTGTGATAAAAAGCCTTCTGTTTCGATTGCCAAACATTTTGGGAGAGCATTTGCAAGCGTTTGGCACCATTTTTGAGTGAATTGCCAAAAGTCAGATTTTTGCTGAAATTGTGACACTGGGGCTTAGGAATTTTTTCAAAAAAATCTTTTTCCGCCAGTTAAGTAATCGAGGGCTGATTTCTTGTCGTTTGAGGAAAAGCCTTCTGTTTCGACTGCCAAACCTTTCAGGGGAGCATTTGCAACTGTTCAGAACCATTTTTGAGTGAATTGCCAAAAGTCAGATTTTTGCTGAAATTGTCTTAGGGATTTTTTCAAAAAAATCTTTTTCCGCCGGTTAAGATACTGAGGGCTGATTTCTTGTCCTTTGATGAAAAGCCTTCTGCTTCGACTGCCAAACCTTTCAGGGGAGCATTTGCGAGCGTTTGGCACCATTTTTGAGTGAATTTCCAAAAGTCAGATTTTTGCTGAAATTGTGACCCCGGGGCTTAGGGATTTTTTCAAAAAATATTTTCCGCCTGTTATGTTGCTGAGGGCTCATTTCTTGTCCTTTGATGAAAAGCCTTCTGTTTCGACTGCCAAACCTTTCAGGGGAGCATTTGCAAGCGTTTGGCACCATTTTTGAGTGAATTGCCAAAAGTCAGATTTTTGCTGAAATTGTGACACTGGGGCTTACGAATTTTTTCAAAAAAATCTTTTTCCGCCGGTTAAGTGATCGAGGGCTGATTTCTTGTCCTGTGATAAAAAGCCTTCTGTTTCGACTGCCAAACCTTTCAGGGGAGCATTTGCAAGTGTTTGGCACCATTTTTGAGTGAATTGCCAAAAGTCAGATTTTTGCTGAAATTGTGACCCCAGGGCTTCGGGATTTTTTCAAAAAAATATTTTCCGCCGGTTATGTTGCTGAGGGCTGATTTCTTGTTGTTTGATGAAAAGCCTTCTGATTCAACTGCCATACCTTTCAGGGGAGCATTTGCAAGCGTTTGGCACCATTTTTGAATGAATTCCCAAAAGTCAGATTTTTGCTGAAATTGTGACCCCGGGGCTTAGGGATTTTTTCAAAAAAATCTTTTTCCGCCGGTTCAGTGGTCGAGGGCTGATTTCTTGTCCTGTGATAAAAAGCCTTCTGTTTCAATTGCCAAACATTTCAGGGAAGCATTTGCAAACGTTTGGCACCATTTCTGAATGAATTGTCAAAAGTCAGATTTTTGCTGAAATTGTGACCCCGGGGCTTAGGGATTTTTTCAAAAAAATATTTTTCCGCCGGGTAAGTGGTCGAGGGCTGATTTCTTGTCCTGTGATAAAAAGCCTTCTGTTTCGATTGCCAAACATTTCAGGGGAGCATTTGCAAGCGTTTGGCACCATTTTTGAGTGAATTGCCAAAAGTCAGATTTTTGCTGAAATTGTGACTTAGGGATTTTTTCAAAAAATATTTTCCGCCGGTTATGTTGCTGAGGGCTGATTTCTTGTTGTTTGATAAAAGCCTTCTGATTCGACTGCCAAACCTTTCAGGAGAGCATTTGCTAGCGTTTGGCAACATTTTTGAGTGAATTGCCAAAAGTCAGATTTTTGCTGAAATTGTGACCCCGGGGCTTAGGGATTTTTTCAAAAAAAATCTTTTTCCGCCGGGTGAGTGGTCGAGGGCTGATTTCTTGTCCTGTGATAAAAAGCCTTCTGTTTCGATTGCCAAACATTTTGGGAGAACATTTGCAAGCGTTTGGCACCATTTTTGAGTGAATTGCCAAAAGTCATATTTTTGCTGAAATTGTGACACTGGGGCTTAGGAATTTTTTCAAAAAAATCTTTTTCCGCCAGTTAAGTAATCGAGGGCTGATTTCTGGTCCTTTGATGAAAAGCCTTCTGTTTTGACTGCCAAACCTTTCAGGGGAGCATTTGCAACTGTTCAGAACCATTTTTGAGTGAATTGCCAAAAGTCAGATTTTTGCTGAAATTGTTACCCCGGGTCTTAGGGATTTTTTCAAAAAAACTTTTTCCGCCGGTTAAGATGCTGAGGGCTGATTTCTTGTACTTTGATGAAAAGCATTCTGTTTCGACTGCCAAACCTTTCAGGGGAGCATTTGCAAGCGTTTGGCACCATTTTTGAGTGAATTGCCAAAAGTCATATTGTCAGGGAACTGCCATCGGAAGGAAGGGAAGTGAAAGGGCTCACACAGGTTGGGAGAGACTCAGCAGCTGAAGAGGGAACCAGTAGGGGGAGAGGAGCTGAGCTGAGGGAAAGGGAGCTGGAGGGATGGCTCAGAGACACTTCCAGCGAAAACAGTGGGGAGGTTTCAGGACCTCCTGTAGGGACACCCACTCCTCGCCGGAAACTGTCACGCAGAGAGTCCAGAAGACGTGTTTCCGTTAAGGAGCTTTTATGTTGGAAGCGATTCCGAAAGCAACCACTGTCGGAATCTGCCAGCGACTGACGGAGCCATGTTTAAGGGGCTCCGTTACAGACAGAGGTTTGCAAACTTGACCAAACTCTGAGGGACTAGGATTTTACACACAAGCAGCTCATCGTCCCATCACAGCATTCCGACAGTCTTCGTGAGCAGCTTGTGCAGGAGAAGGCATCATGAGCAACCCAGCCGGAACCGGAGAAGCAGGAGCTGGAGCGGGTCCAAGCCTGGAAGAAAGGTACCGGGTGTTGGAGGTCCAGCTAGCGCTGCAGACGGCGAGGCTTGAGGAGAGGAGGGCTCAGGATGCAGACAAAAAGGGGAAAGACACCCAGCTCGTCAGAAAGGTACCAGGATTGGTGCAGAAGTTTGGGGGGGAGCCCAAAGACTATCATGGCTTTCGGACAGAGATGCAATATGCCCTCAATCTGCAGTTTGATGAATTCCCTGACGAGGAATCACGAGTGGCTTTCGTGATTGGGCATCTTGAAAAGGGGGCGAGAGACTGGGTTAGACCCCTGATGGCAGCGAATAGTGACGTCCTAAAGGACACGATGAAGTTCTTTCGCGCCATGGATCTGATGTTTTCCAGCGATATTGAACAGGGAGTGGTCCGCAGACAGTTAATGGCTTGCAAACAGGGGAGCCGATCTGTCCGTGAGTACTGGACTGAGTTCACCATGTTGATCCATAAATTGGGGTGGGATCTATCGGCGGAACCCATTCAAATGCTCTTTGAAGAAGGGCTTTCTTCGGCTGTGAAAGACGAACTTTCCCGGGCGCCCAGGGCGGAGTCTATGGACCAGCTGACCAAATCAGCGCTGACCATAGGAGCGCGCCAGGAGGCGAGAGCATTGGAGAGGCGGGAAGGGAAGGGGGAACGTTGGAAGGAGTTCCGCATTCCAGACATTCCAGAGCCAACTTTCCCGCCGGCAGAGCCGATGGAAATCGGAACAGCGCGCGCGCGCGCAGTTTCAAAGCCCAGTGAGGGGGGAAAGAAGGAGGGAAAAGGCGCCCGGAAATGCTATCTCTGCCAACAGCCAGGTCACTTTGCCAGAGTCTGCCCCCAGAGGAAGGAATGGCAAGGGATGGTAGGAGCTGTGGAGGGAAGAGAGGAAGAAATACCGAAGCAAGTAAAAGCCAACGCCTGGCTGCCACCGTCGGGGCACAGCAGCCAGGCCAAAGAGCAGTGAAAGTGCCCACGCCAGAACCTCCTAAACCCGCCCTAGTGATAGAAGTGGCGCTAGAGCTGCCAAACGGACACCCTCTAAAGATAAAGGCGCTGTTGGACTCAGGCAGCTCCTGCAATTTCATGAGCAAAGAGTTTGCAGCTGAACACCAGATACAGACGATCCCTTTAAGCAACCCCCTGCAGGTGACCACGATCGATGGCAGGGAGCTGTTGGGAGGAGAAGTCAGCTTGCAGACCGTCCCAATGATAATGAAGGTGGCAAGGCACACTGAACTGATAGCGTTTAATGTGGCCACCTTGGGAGGAGCTCCCATTATATTGGGGATGAGCTGGCTAGCGTTACATGATCCGCTGGTGGGCTGGCATCAGAGAGTGGTTTCTTTTGGTTCAGCACATTGCTTAGAACACTGCAAAGAGGGAAAGGGTTTGGCAGGGGCCCAAGCCACCCTAGCAGGGACTGAAGTAACGGAGAACGTGAAGGTACCACGACAATACGCAGATCTCCGCGACGTCTTCAGCGAAAGGGAAGCTGACCAACTACCCCCGCATAGACCCTTTGACTGTCAAATAAATTTACTCCCTGGGGCACAGCTCCCTGTAGGCAAGCTGTACGCCATGTCAGACAGAGAGATGCAGGAGCTAAGAGAGTTCATTGACAAGAACCTGAAGAGAGGGTTCATCAGAGAGTCCAGGGCGGTGGGGGGCAGCCCAGTGTTTTTTGTGGATAAAAAAAACACGAACAAGCCGAGGCTTGTGTGTGACTTCAGGGCCTTAAATGCAGTGTCAGAACCAGTGGCTTTCCCTATGCCCAGGATTGACGACATTTTGACAAGGGTCAGGAAGGGAAAGATTTTTACTAAACTGGACCTAAGGGGGGCGTACAACCTGATACGAATAAGGAAGGGGGATGAATGGAAAACCACCATGTTCACCCCTTTGGGGGCATTTGAATATTTAGTTATGCCCTTCGGCCTACAAGGAGGCTCCGCGTGCTTTCAATCGTTTATGAACCATGTCCTGGGGCCTTTGCTTTACAAGAATTGTGTGGCCTTCTTAGACGACGTGTTGGTGTATTCTGAGAATGAGGAGCAGCATGTGAGAGACGTCAGAGAAGTGTTGAGCAGGCTGCAAGCCAACCAGCTGTGGGTGAAACTGGAGAAGTGTCAGTTTCATACCAAGGAGGTGGAATTCCTGGGGTATCGCCTGTCAGACAAGGGATTGGCCATGGATCCCGGCAAGGTCCAGGCGGTGCTGGAATGGAAAACACCCAAAACAAGGAAGGATGTGCAGAGGTTCCTAGGATTTGGGAACTTCTATCGTAAGTTCATCCGAAACTTTGCCCACCTGACGGCGCCCATTACGGACTGTCTCAGCAGTAAGAAGAAGTTCGTTTGGACTGAGGAGGCGGAGCGAGCATTTGAGGAACTAAAAAGGGCCTTCGCCTCGGAACAACAACTCCTGCATGTGGATTTACAAAAACCGATGAGAGTGGAAACTGACGCATCAGACAGAGCTATTGGGGCGGTGCTTCTGCAGCCAGGGAAGGAGGAGTCAGAGTGGAGACCGTGTGCTTTTTTTTCGCGAAAGCTGAACAAATCCGAGAGGAACTACACGGTGTATGACCGAGAACTACTAGCCATTCATGAGGCGTTCCGGAGATGGAGGCACCTGCTAATTGGCGCACAACATAAGGTGCAAGTGTGCACTGACCACAAGAACCTAGAGTATTGGAGGACGGCACGAGTGCTCAACCAACGGCAAGTGAGATGGGCCCAGGAGTTCTCCAAATTTAACTTTGAGATTTGTTACGTGCCAGGCCCAGAGAACATTAGGGCGGACGCTCTCTCACGCAAACCTGAATATTTGGAGGGGGAGGGAGCACCCGAAGAGAGACATGTCATTCCAGAGGACCGCTGGGTGTGTGGGGCGGCATTGGTGGGACAAAGAGAACTGGTAGAGGAAACAGAGAATGATGAATACGCCCAGAATAAGCTCAGAGGTCTTAGGGGTGAGGGAGAGGAACCAGGGGGTTTCGAGGAAAGAAATGGAGCTTTGTATTACAAAGGGGCACTGTATATCCCTGAAGGAGACTTAAGGGGGAGGGTACTCAAGCAGTTGCACGACAGCCCCACGGCGGGGCACTTTGGACAACACAAAACCATGTGGTTGGTCACCAGGGAATTTTGGTGGCCTAAGGTGAGGGAAGATGTACGGGAGTATGTAAGAGGGTGTGAGCAATGCCAGCGAGCCAAAGGGGAGAGGCGGGCACCGGCGGGGCTATTAGAACCCTTACCAACCCCAGAACGACCTTGGGAGGCAGTGTCGATAGATTTTATGACTGATCTGCCGAAGTCCAAGGGGAAAACAGCCATCATGGTGGTGGTAGACCTACTAACAAAGATGTGCCACTTTGTAGCCTGCTCGCATGCAGTCACGGCGGAAGAGACAGCGAAGTTATTTGTAGAACACATTTTTAGGTTGCACGGGGTGCCATTGAGGGTGGTCTCAGACCGAGGAAAACAATTTACTTCCAGGTTCTGGAGGAAGCTCATGAGCTTACTGCAGGTGGAGGTCAACTTTTCGACTGCCCGGCACCCTGAAACCAACGGGCAGGCAGAAAGAGCAAACGGGGTCCTCCAGCAATACCTGAGGTGTTATGTCAATGACAGAGAGAATGACTGGGTAGAAAAGTTGGCGCTGGCGGAATTTGCCTACAACAATGCCGAGAATGTGTCCACAGGGATGAGCCCCTTCTTGGCTAATTATGGGTGTCATCCCAGGGCTTTCCCAGGGGGAGAAGGGGAGAGATGGGGTGTCCCGGCAGCCGAGCATTTTGTAGAAGAAATGGAAGCAATCCATCGTCAGCTCCAACTCAACTTAGAAAGGGCGAAGGAAGAATACAAGAGGCAGGCAGACAAGAACCGAAGGGAAGGTGAAACCATAAGGGTGGGAGATAGGGTGTGGCTGTCAACCCAAGGGTTGCCGTTCAAAGGAGGTTGTAAGAAATTAAGACCCAGGAGATTGGGTCCCTTTGAGGTCATTCAACAGGTCAACCCAGTGGCTTTCAGGCTCCGGTTACCCAACCACATGAAACTGCACCCAGTATTTCACAGGTCGTTACTGTCACCGTATGAGGGGGGACGAGAAGGGATGGCCACTCGGGGACCGGTCATAGAAGAAAGGGAATGCAGCAGCCATGTGGCAGAAATCCTCGACGCCAGATGGAAGGGGGATCAGGTGGAGTATTTGGTAGCGTGGGAAGGAGAACCGGAGTCAGAAAACACTTGGGTAATGGCAGAAGATATCAATGACGAGGTATTGATAGAAACGTTCCATCAAAGGTTCCCAAGGAAACCTCAGCCTGTGGAGAGGTTCCGGAGGGAATACTTTGGGACCACCGATGAGGAGGAGGAGTTGGAAGGATTCTCGGAATCGGAAGGGGAAGGGGAGATGGACTCTGAGGAGGAGGAGTACTTCGAGACCAGGAACCGCAACAGGTGGAGAGAAGTGTTCGGGACATCGGAAGATGAAGGAAGTTCATTCCGGGGTTTTGCCTCCTCACCGCCCGTAGAGGAGGGGGCGAGAGGGGATGAAGGGGGCCCTGGAGGGGAGGTGGATGTCAGGGAACTGCCATCGGAAGGAAGGGAAGTGAAAGGGCTCACACAGGTTGGGAGAGACTCAGCAGCTGAAGAGGGAACCAGTAGGGGGAGAGGAGCTGAGCTGAGGGAAAGGGAGCTGGAGGGATGGCTCAGAGACACTTCCAGCGAAAACAGTGGGGAGGTTTCAGGACCTCCTGTAGGGACACCCACTCCTCGCCGGAAACTGTCACGCAGAGAGTCCAGAAGACGTGTTTCCGTTAAGGAGCTTTTATGTTGGAAGCGATTCCGAAAGCAACCACTGTCGGAATCTGCCAGCGACTGACGGAGCCATGTTTAAGGGGCTCCGTTACAGACAGAGGTTTGCAAACTTGACCAAACTCTGAGGGACTAGGATTTTACACACAAGCAGCTCATCGTCCCATCACACATATTTTTGCTGAAATTGTGACCCCGGGGCTTAGGGATTTTTTCAAAAAAATCATTTTCCGCCGGGTAAGTGATCGAGGGCTGATTTCTTGTCCTTTGATGAAAAGCCTTCTTCTTCGACTGATAAACCTTTCAGGGGAGCATTTGCAAGCGTTTGGCACCATTTTGGAGTGAATTTCCAAAAGTCAGATTTTTGCTGAAATTGTGACCCCGGGGCTTAGGGATTTTTTCAAAAAATATGTTCCGCCGGTTATGTTGCTGAGGGCTCATTTCTTGTCCTTTGATGAAAAGCCTTCTGTTTCGACTGCCAAACCTTTCAGGGGAGCATTTGCAAGCGTTTGGCACCATTTTTGAGTGAATTGCCAAAAGTTAGATTTTTGCTGAAATTATGACCCCGGGGTTTAGGGATTGTTTCAAAAAAATCTTTTTCCGCCGGTTAAGTGGTCGAGGGCTGATTTCTTGTCCTGTGATAAAAAGCCTTCTGTTTCGATTGCCAAACATTTCAGGGGAGCATTTGCAAGCGTTTGGCACCATTTTCGAGTGAATTCCCAAAAGTCAGATTTTTGCTGAAATTGTGACCTCGGGTGTTAGGGATTTCTTCAAAAAATATTTTCCGCCGGTTAAGATGCTGAGGGCTGATTTCTTGTCCTTTGATGAAAAGCCTTCTGTTTCGACTGCCAAACATTTCAGGGGAGCAATTACAAGCGTTTGGCACCATTTTTGAGTGAATTTCCAAAAGTCAGATTTTTGCTGAAATTGTGACCCCAGGGCTTAGGGATTTTTTCAAAAAATATTTTCTGCCGGTTATGTTGCTGAGGGCTGATTTCTTGTTTTTTGATGAAAAGCCTTCTGATTCGACTGCCAAACCTTTCAGGAGGGCATTTGCAAGCGTTTGGCACCATTTTTGAGTGAATTGCCAAAGGTCAGATTTTTGCTGAAATTGTGACACTAGGGCTTAGGGATTTTTTCAAAAAAATCTTTTTCCGCCGGTTATGTGGTCGAGGGCTGATTTCTTGTCCTGTGATAAAAAGCCTATTGTTTCGACTGCCAAACCTTTCAGGGGAGCATTTGCAACCGTTCAGAACCATTTTTGAATGAATTGCCAAAAGTCAGATTTTTGCTGAAATTGTGACCCCGGGGCTTAGGGATTTTTTCAAAAAAATCTTTTTCCGCCGGTTATGTTGCTGAGGGCGCATTTCTTGTCCTTTGATGAAAAGCCTTCTGTTTTGATTGCCAAACATTTTGGGAGAGCATTTGCAAGCGTTTGGCACCATTTTTGAGTGAATTGCCAAAAGTCAGATTTTTGCTGAAATTGTGACACTGGGGCTTAGGGATTTTTTCAAAAAAATCTTTTTCCGCCGGGTTAAGTGATCGAGGGCTGATTTCTTGTCCTTTGATGAAAAGCCTTCTGTTTCGACTGCCAAACCTTTCAGGGGAGCATTTGCAAGTGTTTGGCACCATTTTTGAGTGAATTTCCAAAAGTCAGATTTTTGCTGAAATTGTGACACTGGGGCTTAGGGATTTTTTCAAAAAAATCTTTTTCCGCCGGGTAAGTGATCGAGGGCTGATTTCTTGTCCTTTGATGAAAAGCCTTCTGTTTCGACTGCCATACCTTTAAGGGAAGCATTTGCAAACGTTTGGCACCATTTTTGAATGAATTGCCAAAAGTCAGATTTTTGCTGAAATTGTGACCCCGGGGCTTAGGGATTTTTTCAAAAAAAACTTTTTCCGCCGGTTAAGTGGTCGAGGGCTGATTTCTTGTCTTGTGATAAAAAGCCTTCTGTTTCTACTGCCAAACCTTTCAGGGGAGCATTTGAAACCGTTCAGAACCATTTTTGAATGAATTGCCAAAAGTCAGATTTTTGCTGAAATTGTGACCCCGGGGCTTAGGGATTTTTTCAAAAAAATCTTTTTCCGCCGGGTAAGTGGTCGAGGGCTGATTTCTTGTCCTGTGATAAAAAGCCTTCTGTTTCGATTGCCAAACATTTTGGGAGAGCATTTGCAAGCGTTTGGCACCATTTTAGAATGAATTGCCAAAAGTCAGATTTTTGCTGAAATTGTGACCCCGGGGCTTAGGGATTTTTTCAAAAAAATCTTTTTCTGCCAGTTAAGTGATCGAGGGCTGATTTCTTGTCCATTGATGAAAAGCCTTCTGTTTCGACTGTCAAAACTTTCAGGGGAGCATTTGCAAGCGTTTGGCACCATTTTTGAGTGAATTTCCAAAAGTCAGATTTTTCCTGAAATTGTGACGCCGGGGCTTAGGGATTTTTTCAAAAAATATTTTCCGCCGGTTATGTTGCTGAGGGCGGATTTCTTGTCTTGTGATGAAAAGCCTTCTGTTTCGACTGCCAAACCTTTCAGGGGAGCATTTGCAACTGTTCAGAACCATTTTTGAATGAATTGCCAAAAGTCAGTTTTTTGCTGAAATTGTGACACTGGGGCTTAGGAATTTTTTCAAAAAAATCTTTTTCCGCAGGTTAAGTGATTGAGGGCTGATTTCTTGTCCTTTGATGAAAAGCCTTCTGTTTCGACTGCCAAACCTTTCAGGGGAGCATTTGCAAGTGTTTGGCACCATTTTTGAGTGAATTTCCAAAAGTCAGATTTTGCTGAAATTGTGACCCCAGGGCTTAGGGATTTTTTCAAAACATATTTTCCGCCGGTTATGTTGCTGAGGGCTGATTTCTTGTTGTTTGATGAAAAGCCTTCTGATTCGACTGCCAAACCTTTCAGGAGAGCATTTGCAAGCGTTTGGCACCATTTTTGAGTGAATTGCCAAAAGTCAGATTTTTGCTGAAATTGTGACCCCGGGGCTTAGGGATTTTTTCAAAAAAATCTTTTTCCGCCGGGTAAGTGATCGAGGGCTGATTTCTTGTCCTTTGATGAAAAGCCTTCTGTTTCGACTGCCAAACATTTTGGGAGAGCATTTGCAAGCGTTTGGCACCATTTTTGAGCGAATTCCCAAAAGTCAGATTTTTGCTGAAATTGTGACCCCGGGTCTTAGGGATTTTTTCAAAAAATATTTTCTGCCGGTTAAGATGCTGAGGGCTGATTTCTTGTCCTTTGATGAAAAGCCTTCTGTTTCGACTGCCAAACATTTCAGGGGAGCATTTACAAGCGTTTGGCACCATTTTTGAGTGAATTTCCAAAAGTCAGATTTTTGCTGAAATTATGACCCCGAGGCTTAGGGATTTTTTCAAAAAATATTTTCCGCCGGTTATGTTGCTGAAAACTGATTTCTTGTTGTTTGATAAAAAGCCTTCTGATTCAACTGCAAAACCTTTCAGGGGAGCATTTGCAAGCGTTTGGCACCATTTTTGAGTGAATTGCCAAAAGTCAGATTTTTGCTGAAATTGTGACCCCGGGGCTTAGGGATTTTTTCAAAAAAATCTTTTTCCGCCAGTTAAGTGATCGAGGGCTGATTTCTTGTCCTGTGATAAAAAGCCTTCTGTTTCGATTGCCAAACATTTTGGGAGAGCATTTGCAAGCGTTTGGCACCATTTTTGAATGAATTGCCAAAAGTCAGATTTTTGCTGAAATTGTGACCCCGGGGCTTAGGGATTTTTTCAAAAAAATCTTTTTCCGCCAGTTAAGTGATCGAGGGCTGATTTCTTGTCCATTGATGAAAAGCCTTCTGTTTCGACTGTCAAACCTTTCAGGGGAGCATTTGCAAGCGTTTGGCACCATTTTTGAATGAATTGCCAAAAGTCAGATTTTTCCTGAAATTGTGACACTGGGGCTAAGGAATTTTTTCAAAAAAAATCTTTTTCCGCAGGTTAAGTGATCGAGGGCTGATTTCTTGTCCTTTGATGAAAAGCCTTCTGTTTCGACTGCCAAACCTTTCAGGGGAGCATTTGCAAGTGTTTGGCACCATTTTTGAGTGAATTTCCAAAAGTCAGATTTTTGCTGAAATTGTGACCCCAGGGCTTAGGGATTTTTTCAAAAAATATTTTCCGCCGGTTATGTTGCTGAGGGCTGATTTCTTGTTGTTTGATGAAAAGCCTTCTGATTCGACTGCCAAACCTTTCAGGAGAGCATTTGGAAGCGTTTGGCACCCTTTTTGAGTGAATTGCCAAAAGTCAGATTTTTGCTGAAATTGTGACCCCGGGGCTTACGGATTTTTTCAAAAAAATCTTTTTCCGCCGGGTAAGTGATCGAGGGCTGATTTCTTTTCCTTTGATGAAAAGCCTTCTGTTTCGACTGCCAAACATTTTGGGAGAGCATTTGCAAGCGTTTGGCACCATTTTTGAGTGAATTCCCAAAAGTCAGATTTTTGCTGAAATTGTGACCCCGGGTCTTAGGGATTTTTTCAAAAAATATTTTCCGCCGGTTAAGATGCTGAGGGCTGATTTCTTTTCCTTTGATGAAAAGCCTTCTGATTCAACTGCCTAACCTTTCAGGGGAGCATTTGCAAGCGTTTGGCACCATTTTTGAGTGAATTCCCAAAAGTCAGATTTTTGCTGAAATTGTGACCCCGGGGCTTAGGGATTTTTTCAAAAAATATTTTCCGCCAGTTATGTTGCTGAAAACTGATTTCTTGTTGTTTGATAAAAAGCCTTCTGATTCAACTGCCAAACCTTTCAGGGGAGCATTTGCAACCGTTCAGAAACATTTTTGAATGAATTGCCAAAAGTCAGATTTTTGCTGAAATTGTGACCCCGGGGCTTAGGGATTTTTTCAAAAAAATCTTTTTCCGCCGGGTAAGTGGTCGAGGGCTGATTTCTTGTCCTGTGATAAAAAGCCTTCTGTTTCGATTTCCAAACATTTTGGGAGAGCATTTGCAAGCGTTTGTCACCATTTTTGAGTGAATTCCCAAAAGTCAGATTTTTGCTGAAATTGTGACACTGGGGCTTAGGGATTTTTTCAAAAAAATCTTTTTCCGCAGGTTAAGTGATCGAGGGCTTATTTCTTGTCCTTTGATCAAAAGCCTTCTGTTTCGACTGCCAAACCTTTCAGGGGAGCATTTGCAAGCGTTTGGCACCATTTTTGAGTGAATTTCCAAAAGTCAGATTTTTCCTGAAATTGTGACCCCGGGGCTTAGGGATTTTTTCAAAAAATATTTTCCGCCGGTTATGTTGCTGAGGGCGGATTTCTTGTCTTGTGATGAAAAGCTTTCTGTTTCGACTGCCAAACCTTTCAGGGGACCATTTGCAACTGTTCAGAACCATTGTTGAATGAATTGCCAAAAGTCAGATTTTTGCTGAAATTGTGACACTGGGGCTTAGGAATTTTTTCAAAAAAATCTTTTTCCGCAGGTTAAGTGATCGAGGGCTGATTTCTTGTCCTTTGATGAAAAGCCTTCTGTTTCGACTGCCAAACCTTTCAGGGGAGCATTTGCAAGTGTTTGGCACCATTTTTGAGTGAATTTCCAAAAGTCAGATTTTTGCTGAAATTGTGACCCCAGGGCTTAGGGATTTTTTCAAAAAATATTTTCCGCCGGTTATGTTGCTGAGGGCTGATTTCTTGTTGTTTGATGAAAAGCCTTCTGATTCGACTGCCAAACCTTTCAGGAGAGCATTTGCAAGCGTTTGGCACCATTTTTGAGTGAATTGCCAAAAGTCAGATTTTTGCTGAAATTGTGACCCCGGGGCTTACGGATTTTTTCAAAAAAATCTTTTTCCGCCGGGTAAGTGATCGCGGGCTGATTTCTTGTCCTTTGATGAAAAGCCTTCTGTTTCGACTGCCAAACATTTCAGGGGAGCATTTACAAGCGTTTGGCACCATTTTTGAGTGAATTTCCAAAAGTCAGAGTTTTGCTGAAATTGTGACCCCGAGGCTTAGGGATTTTTTCAAAAAATATTTTCCGCCGGTTATGTTGCTGAAAACTGATTTCTTGTTGTTTGATAAAAAGCCTTCTGATTCAACTGCCAAACCTTTCAGGGGAGCATTTGCAAGCGTTTGCCACCATTTTTGAGTGAATTTCCAAAAGTCAGATTTTTGCTGAAATTGTGACCCTGGGGCTTAGGGATTTTTTCAAAAAAATCTTTTTCTGCCGGTTAAGTGGTCGAGGGCTGATTTCTTGTCCTGTGATAAAAAGCCTTCTGTTTCGACTGCCAAACCTTTCAGGGGAGCATTTGCAACCGTTCAGAAACATTTTTGAATGAATTGCCAAAAGTCAGATTTTTGCTGAAATTGTGACCCCGGGGCTTAGGGATTTTTTCAAAAAAATCTTTTTCTGCCGGGTAAGTGGTCGAGGGCTGATTTCTTGTCCTGTGATAAAAAGCCTTCTGTTTCGATTTCCAAACATTTTGGGAGAGCATTTGCAAGCGTTTGTCACCATTTTTGAGTGAATTGCCAAAAGTCAGATTTTTGCTGAAATTGTGACACTGGGGCTTAGGAATATTTTCAAAAAAATCTTTTTCCGCAGGTTAAGTGATCGAGGGCTGATTTCTTGTCCTGTGATAAAAAGCCTTCTGATTCGACTGCCAAACCTTTCAGGAGAGCATTTGCAAGCGTTTGGCACCATTTTTGAGTGAATTGCCAAAAGTCAGATTTTTGCTGAAATTGTGACCCCATGGCTTAGGGATTTTTTCAAAAAATATTTTCCGCCGGTTATGTTGCTGAGGGCTGATTTCTTGTCCTGTGATAAAAAGCCTTCTGATTCGACTGCCAAACCTTTCAGGAGAGCATTTGCAAGCGTTTGGCACCATTTTTGAGTGAATTGCCAAAAGTCAGATTTTTGCTGAAATTGTGACCCCGGGGCTTAGGGATTTGTTCAAAAAAATCTTTTTCCGCCGGGTAAGTGGTAGAGGGCTGATTTCTTGTCCTGTGATAAAAAGCCTTCTGTTTCGATTGCCAAATATTTTGGGAGAGCATTTGCAAGCGTTTGGCACCATTTTTGAGTGAATTGCCAAAAGTCAGATTTTTGCTGAAATTGTGACACTGGGGCTTAGGAATTTTTTCAAAAAAATCTTTTTCCGCCGGTTAAGTGATCGAGGGCTGATTTCTTGTCCTTTGATGAAAAGCCTTCTGTTTCGACTGCCATACCTTTCAGGGGAGCATTTGCAAGTGTTTGGCACCATTTTTGAATGAATTCCCAAAAGTCAGATTTTTGCTGAAATTGTGACCCCGGGGCTTCGGGATTTTTTCAAAAAAATCTTTTTCCGCCGGTTCAGTGGTCGAGGGCTGATTTCTTGTCCTGTGATAAAAAGACTTCTGTTTCGATTGCCAAACATTTCAGGGAAGCATTTGCAAACCTTTGGCACCATTTTTGAATGAATTGCCAAAAGTCAGATTTTTGCTGAAATTGTGACCCCGGGGCTTAGGGATTTTTTCAAAAAAATCTTTTTCCGCCGGTTAAGTGGCCGAGGGCTGATTTCTTGTCCTGTGATAAAAAGCCTTCTGTTTCGATTGCCAAACATTTTGCGAGAGCATTTGCAAGCGTTTGGCACCATTTTTGAGTGAATTCCCAAAAGTCAGATTTTTGCTGAAATTGTGACGCTGGGGCTCAGGGATTTTTTCAAAAAATATTTCCTGCCGGTTATGTTGCTGAGGGCTGATTTCTTGCCATTTGATGAAAAGCCTTCTGTTTCGACTGCCAATCCTTTCAGGGGAGCATTTGAAACCTTTCAGAACCATTTTTGAATGAATTGCCAAAAGTCAGATTTTTGATGAAATTGTGACCCTGGGGCTTAGGGATTTTTTCAAAAAAATCTTTTTCCGCCGGTTAAGTGGTCGAGGCCTGATTTCTTGTCTTGTGATAAAAAGCCTTCTGTTTCGACTTCCACACCTTTCAGGGGAGCATTTGCAACCGTTCAGAACCATTTTTGAATGAATTGCCAAAAGTCAGATTTTTGCTGAAATTGTGACCCCGGGGCTTAGGGATTTTTGTCAAAAAAATCTTTTTCCGCCGGTTAAGTGGTCGAGGGCTGATTTCTTGTCCTTTGATGAAAAGCCTTCTGTTTCAACTGCCAAACCTTTCAGGGGAGCATTTGCAAGCGTTTGGCACCATTTTTGAGTGAATTGCCAAAAGTCAGATTTTTGCTCACAATGTGACCCCGGGGCTTACGGATTTTTTCAAAAAAATCTTTTTCCGCCGGTTAAGTGTTCGAGGGCTGATTTCTTGTCCTTTGATGAAAAGCCTTCTGTTTCGACTGCCAAACCTTTCAGGGGAGCATTTGAAACCTTTCAGAACCATTTTTGAATGAATTGCCAAAAGTCAGATTTTTGTTGAAATTGTGACCCCGGGGCTTAGGGATTTTTTCAAAAAAATCTTTTTCCGCCGGTTAAGTGGTCGAGGGCTGATTTCTTGTCTTGTGATAAAAAGCCTTCTGTTTCGACTGCCACACCTTTCAGGGGAGTATTTGAAAGCGTTTGGCACCATTTTTGAGGGAATTTCCAAAAGGCAGATTTTTGCTGAAATTGTGACGCTGGGGCTCAGGGATTTTTTCAAAAAATATTTCCCGCCGGTTATGTTGCTGAGGGCTGATTTCTTGCCATTTGATGAAAAGCCTTCTGTTTCGACTGCCAATCCTTTCAGGGGAGCATTTGAAACCTTTCAGAACCATTTTTGAATGAATTGCCAAAAGTCAGATTTTTGATGAAATTGTGACCCTGGGGCTTAGGGATTTTTTCAAAAAAATCTTTTTCCGCCGGTTAAGTGGTCGAGGCCTGATTTCTTGTCTTGTGATAAAAAGCCTTCTGTTTCGACTTCCACACCTTTCAGGGGAGCATTTGCAACCGTTCAGAACCATTTTTGAGTGAATTGCCAAAAGTCAGATTTTTGCTGAAATTGTGACCCCGGGGCTTAGGGATTTTTTCAAAAAAATCTTTTTCCGCCGGTTCAGTGGTCGAGGGCTGATTTCTTATTCTGTGATAAATAGCCTTCTGTTTCGAATGCCAAACATTTCAGGGAAGCATTTGCAAACGTTTGGCACCCTTTTTGAGTGAATTGCCAAAAGTCAGATTTTTGCTGAAATTGTGACCCCGGGGCTTAGGGATTTTTTCAAAAAATATTTTCCGCCGGTTATGTTGCTGAGGGCTGATTTCTTGTCCTTTGATGAAACACATTCTGTTTCGACTGCCATACCTTTCAGGGGAGCATTTGCAACCGTTCAGAACCATTTTTGAATGAATTGCCAAAATACAGATTTTTGCTGAAATTGTGACCCCGGGGCTTAGGGATTTTTTCAAAAAATATTTTCAGCCGGTTATGTTGCTGAGGGCTGATTTATTGTCCTTTGATGAAAAGCCTTCTGTTTCGACTGCCAAACCTTTCAGGAGAGCATTTGCAAGCGTTTGGCACCATTTTTGAGTGAATTGCCAAAAGTCAGATTTTTGCTGAAATTGTGACCCCGGGGCTTAGGGATTTTTTCAAAAAAATCTTTTTCCGCCGGGTACGTGGTCGAGGGCTGATTTCTTGTCCTGTGATAAAAAGCCTTCTGTTTCGATTGCCAAACATTTTGGGAGAGCATTTGCAAGCGTTTGGCACCATTTTTGAGTGAATTCCCAAAAGTCAGATTTTTGCTGAAATTGTGACCCCAGGGCTTAGGGATTTCTTCAAAAATATCTTTTTCCGCCGGTTAAGTGACTGAGGGCTGATTTCTTGTCCTTTGATGAAAAGCCTTCTGTTTCGACTGCCAAACCTTTCAGGGGAGTATTTGAAAGCGTTTGGCACCATTTTTGAGGGAATTTCCAAAAGGCAGATTTTTGCTGAAATTGTGACGCTGGGGCTCAGGGATTTTTTCAAAAAATATTTCCCGCCGGTTATGTTGCTGAGGGCTGATTTCTTGCCATTTGATGAAAAACCTTCTGTTTCGACTGCCAATCCTTTCAGGGGAGCATTTGAAACCTTTCAGAACCATTTTTGAATGAATTGCCAAAAGTCAGATTTTTGATGAAATTGTGACCCTGGGGCTTAGGGATTTTTTCAAAAAAATCTTTTTCCGCCGGTTAAGTGGTCGAGGCCTGATTTCTTGACTTGTGATAAAAAGCCTTCTGTTTCGACTTCCACACCTTTCAGGGGAGCATTTGCAACCGTTCAGAACCATTTTTGAATGAATTGCCAAAAGTCAGATTTTTGCTGAAATTGTGACCCCGGGGCTTAGGGATTTTTGTCAAAAAATATTTTCCGCCGGTTATGTTGCTGAGGGCTGATTTTTTGTCCGTTGATGAAAAGCCTTCTGTTTCGACTGCCAAAAATTTCAGGGGAGCATTTGCAAGCGTTTGGCACCATTTTTGAGTGAATTGCCAAAAGTCAGGTTTTTGCTGAAATTGTGACCCCGGGGCTTAGGGATTTTTTCAAAAAAATATTTTTCCGCCGGTTAAGTGGTCGAGGGCTGATTTCTTGTCCTTTGATGAAAAGCCTTCTGTTTCAACTGCCAAACCTTTCAGGGGAGCATTTGCAAGGGTTTGGCACCATTTTTGAGTGAATTGCCAAAAGTCAGATTTTTGCTCACAATGTGACCCCGGGGCTTACGGATTTTTTCAAAAAAATCTTTTTCCGCCGGTTAAGTGTTCGAGGGTTGATTTCTTGTCCTTTGATGAAAAGCCTTCTGTTTCGACTGCCATACCTTTCAGGGGAGCATTTGCAACCGTTCAGAACCATTTTTGAGTGAATTGCCAAAAGTCAGATTTTTGCTGAAATTGTGACCCCGGGGCTTAGGGATTTTTTCAAAAAAATCTTTTTCCGCCGGTTCAGTGGTCGAGGGCTGATTTCTTATTCTGTGATAAATAGCCTTCTGTTTCGAATGCCAAACATTTCAGGGAAGCATTTGCAAACGTTTGGCACCCTTTTTGAGTGAATTGCCAAAAGTCAGATTTTTGCTGAAATTGTGACCCCGGGGCTTAGGGATTTTTTCAAAAAATATTTTCCGCCGGTTATGTTGCTGAGGGCTGATTTCTTGTCCTTTGATGAAACACATTCTGTTTCGACTGCCATACCTTTCAGGGGAGCATTTGCAACCGTTCAGAACCATTTTTGAATGAATTGCCAAAATACAGATTTTTGCTGAAATTGTGACCCCGGGGCTTAGGGATTTTTTCAAAAAATATTTTCAGCCGGTTATGTTGCTGAGGGCTGATTTATTGTCCTTTGATGAAAAGCCTTCTGTTTCGACTGCCAAACCTTTCAGGAGAGCATTTGCAAGCGTTTGGCACCATTTTTGAGTGAATTGCCAAAAGTCCGATTTTTGCTGAAATTGTGACCCCGGGGCTTAGGGATTTTTTCAAAAAAATCTATTTCCGCCGGTTAAGTGGTCAAGGGCTGATTTCTTGTCCTGTGATAAAAAGCCTTCTGTTTCGATTGCCAAACATTTTGGGAGAGCATTTGCAAGCGTTTGGCACCATTTTTGAGTGAATTCCCAAAAGTCAGATTTTTGCTGAAATTGTGACCCCAGGGCTTAGGGATTTCTTCAAAAATATCTTTTTCCGCCGGTTAAGTGACTGAGGGCTGATTTCTTGTCCTTTGATGAAAAGCCTTCTGTTTCGACTGCCAAACCTTTCAGGGGAGCATTTGAAAGCGTTTGGCACCATTTTTGAGTGAATTTCCAAAAGGCAGATTTTTGCTGAAATTGTGACGCCGGGGCTTAGGAATTTTTTCAAAAAATATTTCCCGCCGGTTATGTTGCTGAGGGCTGATTTCTTGTCCTTTGATGAAAAGCCTTCTGTTCCGACTGCCAAACCTTTCAGGGGAGCATTTGCAAGTGTTTGGCACCATTTTTGAGTGAATTGACAAAAGTCAGATTTTTGCTGAATTTGTGACCCCGGGGCTTAGGGATTTTTTCAAAAAATTCTTTTCCGCCGGTTATGTTCCTGAGGGCTGATTTCTTGTCCTTTGATGAAAAGTCTTCTATTTCGATTGCCAAACATTTTGGGAGAGCATTTGGAAGCGTTTGGCACCATTTCTGAGTGAATTGCCAAAAGTCAGGTTTTTGCTGAAATTGTGACACCGGGGCTTAGGGATTTTTTCAAAAAAATCTTTTTCTGCCGTTTAAGTGATCGAGGGCTGATTTCTTGTCCTTTGAAGAAAAGCCTTCTGTTTCGACTGCCAAACCTTTCAGGGGAGCATTTGCAAGCGTTTGGCACCATTTTTGAGTGAATTGCCAAAAGTCAGGTTTTTGCTGAAATTGTGACCCCGGGGCTTAGGGATTTTTTCAAAAAAATATTTTTCCGCCGATTACGTTGCTGAGGGCTGATTTCTTGTCCTGTGATAAAATGCCTTCTGTTTCGACTGCGAAACCTTTCAGGGGAGCATTTGCAGCCGTTCGGCACCATTTTTAAATGAACTGCCAAAAGTCAGATTTTTGCTGAAATAGTGACCCCAGGGCTTAGGGATTTTTTCAAAAAAATCTTTTTCCGCCGGTTAAACTTTCGAGGGCTGATTTCTTGTCCTGTGATAAAAAGCCTTCTGTTTCGATTGCCAAACCTTTCAGGGGAGCATTTCCAAGCGTTTGGCACCATTTTTGAGTGAATTGCCAAAAGTCAGATTTCTGCTGAAACTGTGACCCTGGGGCTTAGGGATTTTTTCAAAAAAATCTTTTTCCGCCAGTTTAGTGGTCGAGGGCTGATTTCTTGTCTTGTGATAAAAGGCCTTCTGTTTCGACTGCCAAACCTTTCAGGGGAGCATTCGCAAGCGTTTGGCACCCTTTTTGAGTGAATTGCTAAAAGTCAGATTTCTGCTGAAATTGTGACCCCTAGGGATTTTTTCAAAAAAATCTTTTTCCGCCGGTTAAGTTGTTGAGGGCTGATTTCTTGTACTGTGATAATAAGCCTTCTGTTTGGACTGCCAAACATTTCAGGGGAACATTTGCAATCGCTCAGCACCATTTTTGAGTGAATTGCCAAAAGTCAGATTTTTGCTGAAATTGTGACCCCGGGCTTAGGGATTTTTTTCAAAAAAACAAATCCGGCGGTTAAGTTGCTGAATGCTGATTTTTTGTCCTGTGATAAAAAGCCTTCTATTTCGAGTTCCAAACCTTTCAGGGGAGCATTTCCAAGTGTTTGGCACCATTTTTGAATGAATTGCCAAAAGTCAGATTTTTGCTGAAATTCTGACCCCGGCGCTTAGGGTTTTTTTCAAAACAATCTTTTTCCGCCGGTTACGTTGCTGAGCGCTGATTTCTTGTTCTGTGATAAAAAGCCTTCTGTTTCGACTGACAAACCTTTCAGGGGAGCATTTGCAAGCGTTCGGCACCATTTTTGAATGAAGTGCCAAAAGTCAGATGTTTGCTGAAATTGTGACCCCCGGGCTTACGGATTTTTTCAAAAAAATCTTTTTCCGCCCGTTAAACATTTCAGGGGAGCATTTGCAACCGTTCGGCACCATTTTTGAATGATCTGCCAAAAGACAGATTTTTGCTGAAATTCTGACCCCGGGGCTTAGGGATTTTTTGCAAAAAAAAAATTTCCGTCGGTTAAGTTGCTGAATGCTGATTTTTTGTCCTGTCATAAAAAGCCTTCTGTTTCCACTGCTAAACCTTTCAGGGGAGCATTTGCAATCGTTCAGCACCATTTTTGAATGAATTGCCAAAAGTCAGATTTTTGATGCAATTGTGACCCCGGGGCTTAGGGGTTTTTTCAAAACAATCTTTTTCCGCCGGTTAAGTTGCTGAGCGCTGATTTCTTGTTTTGTGATAAAAAGCCTTCTGTTTCGACTGACAAACCTTTCAGGGGAGCATTTGCAAGCGTTTGGCACCATTTTTGAATGAATTTCCAAAGGTCAGATTTTTGCTGAAATTGTGACCCCGGGGCTTAGGGATTTTTTCAAAAAATATTTTCCGCCGGTTACGTTGCTGAGGGCTGATTTCTTGTCCTGTGATAAAAAGCCTTCTGTTTCGACTGCGAAACCTTTCAGGGGAGCATTTGCAGCTGTTCGGCACCATTTTTGAATGCACTGCCAAAAGTCAGATTTTTGCTGAAATTGTGACCCCGGGGCTTAGGGATTTTTTCAAAAAAATCTTTTTCCGCCGGTTAAACTTTCGAGGGCTGATTTCTTGTCCTGTGATAAAAAGCCTTCTGTTTCGATTGCCAAACCTTTCAGGGGAGCATTTCCAAGCGTTTGGCACCATTTTTGAGTGAATTGCCATAAGTCAGATTTCTGCTGAAACTGTGACCCTGGGGCTTAGGGATTTTTTCAAAAAAATCTTTTTCCGCCAGTTTAGTGGTCGAGGGCTGATTTCTTGTCCTGTGATAAAAAGACTTCTGTTTCGATTGCCAAACCTTTCAGGGCATCGTTTGCAACCGTTCGGCACCAGTTATGAATGAACTGCCAAAAGTCAGATTTTTGCTGAAATTGTGACCCCGGGGCTTAGGGATTTTTTCAAAAAAATCTTTTTCCGCCGGTTAAACTTTCGAGGGCTGATTTCTTGTCCTGTGATAAAAAGCCTTCTGTTTCGATTGCCAAACATTTCAGGGGAGCATTTCCAAGCGTTTGGCACCATTTTTGAGTGAATTGCCAAAAGTCAGATTTCTGCTGAAATTGTGACCCCGGGGCTTAGGGATTTTTTCAAAAAAATCTTTTTCCGCCGGTTAAACTTTCGAGGGCTAATTTCTTGTCCTGTGATAAAAAGCCTTCTGTTTCGATTGCCAAACCTTTCAGGGGAGCATTTCCAAGCGTTTGGCACCATTTTTGAGTGAATTGCCATAAGTCAGATTTCTGCTGAAACTGTGACCCTGGGGCTTAGGGATTTTTTCAAAAAAATCTTTTTCCGCCTGTTTAGTGGTCGAGGGCTGATTTCTTGTCCTGTGATAAAAAGACTTCTGTTTCGATTGCCAAACCTTTCAGGGCATCGTTTGCAACCGTTCGGCACCAGTTATGAATGAACTGCCAAAAGTCAGATTTTTGCTGAAATTGTGATCCCGGGACTTAGGGTTTTTTTTTCAAAGAAATCTTTTTCCGCCGGTTAAGTAGTCGAAGGCTGATTTCTTGTCCTGTGATAAAAAGCCTTCTGTTTCGATTGCCAAACCTTTCAGGGGAGCATTTGCAAGCGTTTGGCACCATTTTTGAGTGAATTGCCAAAAGTCAGATTTTTGCTGAAATTCTGACCCCGGGGTTTAGGGATTTTTTCAAAAAAATCTTTTTCCGCCGGTTACGTTGCTGAGGGCTGATTTCTTGTCCTCTGATGAAAAGTCTTCTGTTTCAACAGCCAAACCTTTCAGGGGAGCAATTGCAATCGTTCGGCACCATTTTTTAAATGAATTGCCAAAAGTCAGATTTTTGATGCAATTGTGACCCCGGGGCTTAGGGGTTTTTTCAAATAAATATTTTTCCGCCGGTTACGTTGCTGAGGGCTGATTTCTTGTCCTGTGATAAAAAGCCTTCTGTTTTGATTGGCAAACCTTTCAGGTGAGCATTTGCAAGCGTTTGGCACCATTTTTGAGTGAATTGCCAAAAGTCAGGTTTTTGCTGAAATTGTGACCCCGGGGCTTTGGGATTTTTTCAAAAAAATCTTTTTCCGCCAGTTACGTTGCTGAGGGCTGATTTCTTGTCCTGTGATAAAAAGCCTTCTGTTTCGATTCCCAAACCTTTCAGGGGAGCATTTCCAAGCGTTTGGCACCATTTTTGAGTGAATTGCCAAAAGTCAGATTTCTGCTGAAATTGTGACCCCGGGGCTTAGGGATTTTTTCAAAAAAATCTTTTTCCGCCAGTTTAGTGGTCGAGGGCTGATTTCTTGTCCTGTGATAAAAAGCCTTCTGTTTCGACTGCGAAACCTTTCAGGGGAGCATTTGTAAACGTTCGGCACCATTTTTGAATGAACTGCGAAAAGTCAGATTATTAATGAAATTCTGACCCCGGGGCTTAGGGATTTTTTCAAAAAAATCTTTTTCCGCCGGTTAAACTTTCGAGGGCTGATTTCTTGTCCTGTGATAAAAAGCCTTCTGTTTCCACTGCCAAAGCTTTCAGGGGAGCATTCGCAAGCGTTTGGCACCCTTTTTGAGTGAATTGCTAAAAGTCAGATTTCTGCTGAAATTGTGATCCCGGGGCTTAGGGGTTTTTTCAAAAAAATCTTTTCCCTCCAGTTAAGTTGTTGAGGGCTGATTTCTTGTACTGTGATAATAAGCCTTCTGTTTCGACTGCCAAACATTTCAGGGGAACATGTGCAACCGCTCAGCACCATTTTTGAGTGAATTTCCAAAAGTTAGATTTTTGCTGAAATTGTGACCCCGCGGATTAGGGATATTTTCAAAAAAATCTTTTTCCACCCGTTAAGTTGTCGAGGGTGATTTCCTGTCCTGTGATAAAAAGCCTTCTGTTTCTATCGCCAAAGCTTTCAGGGGAGCATTTGAAACTGGTTGGCACCATTTTTGAGTGAATTGCCAAAAGTCAGATTTTTGCTGAAATTGTGACCCCGGGGCTTAGGGATTTTTTCAAAAAAATATTTTTCCGCCGATTAAGTTGTCAAGGGCTGATTTCTTGTCTTGTGATTAAAAAGCCTTCTGTTTTGACCGCCAAACCTTTCAGGGGAGCATTTGCAACTGTTCGGCAACACATTAGACTGAATTTCCGAAAGTCATAGTTTTTCTGAAATTGTGATCCCGGAGCTTATGGATTTTTTCAAAAAAATCTTTTTCCGCCGGTTAAGTTGTTGAGGGCTGTTTTCTTGTCCTGTGATGAAAAGCCTTCTGTTTCGACTGCAAAACCTTTCAGGGGAGCATTTTCAACCGTTCGGCACTATTTCTGAGTGAATTGGAGAATGTCGGATTTTTGCTTAGGGATTTTGTCACAAAAATCTTTTTCCGCTGGTTAAGTTGTTGAGGGCTGTTTTCTTGTCCTGTGATAAAAAGCCTTCTGTTTCAACTGACAAGCCTTTCAGGGGAGCATTTGCAACCGTTCGGCACCATTTTTGAACGAATTGCCAAAAGTCAGATTTTTGCTGAAATTGTGACCCCGGGGCTTAGGGATTTTTTCAAAAGTGGTCGAGGGCTTATTTCTTGTCCTTTGATAAAAAGCCTTCTGTATCCATCGCCAAAGCTTTCAGGGGATCATTAGCAAGAGTTTGGCACCATTTTTGCGTGAATTGGAGAAAGTCAGATTTTTGCTGACTTAGGGATTTTTTCAAAAAAGAACTTTTTTTATAAGTTAAGTTGCGGTTTGCTGATTTCTTCTCCCGTGATGAAAAGCCTTCAGTTTCGACCCCCAAACGTTTCAGGGGTGCATTTGCAACCGTTCCGCAGCATTTTTGAGTGAATTGTAGAACGTCGGATTTTTGCTGAAATTCTGACCCCGGAGCTTAGGGATTTTTTCAAAAAAATCTTTTTCCGCTGGTTAAGTTGTCGAGGGCTGCTTTCTTGTCCTGTGATGAAAAGCCTTCTGTTTCAACTGCTAAAGCTTTCAGGGGAGCCTTTGCAACCGTTGGGACCATTTCTGATTGAATTGCCGAAAGTCAGTTTTTTTCTGAAATTGTGACCCCGGGGTTTAGGGATTTTTTCAAAACAATATTTTTCCGCCGGTTAAGTTGTTGAGGGCTGATTTCTTGTCCTGTGATAAAAAGCCTTCTGTTTCGACCGCCAAACCTGTCAGGGTAGCATTTGCAACAGTTTGGCACCATTCTTCAGTGAATTTCTAGAAATTCAGATTTTTGCTGAAATTGTGACCCCGGGGCTGAGGGATTTTTTTCAAAAAAATCTTTTTACGTACTACATGGTTACAATATCACCAAATTGCACAAATATTTAATCAGGATAAAATAATAGGATTTGAAAAAGAGAAATCAAAATTACAAAATGTAATTACTCAAAAAAGAATATATCCAAAATGTATACTTTATTATTAGAATGGGAATTAAAGGATGAAGAAGTAAAAGATGTTATGATTAAATGGGCACGTGATATAGGATATGTTATTCGGCTGAAACAATGGGAGAAATTATGGAAATATGATATTAAGTTCACGGCATGTTATACAATAAGAGAAAATTTTATGAAAATGGTGTGTCAATGGTACTTAACTCCGGTAAAATTGGCTAAAATTTACAAATTAAAATCGAACACCTGTTGGAGATGTAAAAAAGAAATAGGAACAATGTTTCACATGTGGTGGGAATGCCGACCTATTAAACAATTCTGGAATGAAATTTACGAAGAACTCATAAAGATGTTTAAAATATCTTTCAGTAAAAAACCGGAGGCATTCCTTTTAGGTTTAATTACAAATGATATTCCCGGAAATGAAAGGAAATTTGCCAGGATGCTTATAGCAAAAAACTGGAAAGGGAGGAAAATCCCATCAGTGAAAGATTGGCAAATTAAATTTTGTGAACACATAAATCTGGCAAGACTCACAGCATTCATAAAGGGACAATTGGACCAGAAATTATTAAAAGAATGGGGTTGTGCTAAAGAGTATATGAAAAAACATTGTTCTGGAGTAAGTATATTGGTATGTAATGAATGATGCTTTACAGGGTTAAAGAAAAAAAATGGTGTAAAAAAAAAAAGTACGAAGATGGAAGTAATCTAACCAAACACAACAATATAGTAAGAGTAAATTTTTTGAGGTCTTAGAACAAAGGAAGGAAGTCAATATGTGTAAATGTACGTAATGATATGGTTTTTTTCTGTAGATGTGTGTTTTTTCGTTTTTGTTTAGTTTTGTTTTGTTTCCTTTGCTTTTTTTCTTTTTCTTTTCTGTTTTTTTTTGTATGTTCAGTTTTGTTTGTTTGTATAGTATTATTTTGGATTCAATGTTTGTAATTTTTGTTATGATTCTGCATTGAAAATAAATAAATAAACTCTTTTAAAAATATATATATTTTTCCGCAGGTGTCAGGGAACTGCCATCAGTGCCGGAGGGAGAGAGAGAACTCCAGAGGGATCCCAGAGAGCGTCACGGGATTGGGAGAGGCAGCCCATCTTCTGGGGAAGGGAATCAGCTCAGCTCCAGTGGAGAAGGGGGGCAGATGGGGGAATCTGAGAGGGAGTCACATGACTCCTTGCCTGGGACCAGTGGGGGGAGGAAGGGTCCTCCACTGCCTATGCCTTCCTTGCGCAGAATGCTTCCGCGCAGGGAAAGTAGGAGGCGACTGGGCGTGAAAGAACTTCTATGCTGGAAGAAGTTTAAGAAACACCCACTGACGGATTCTGCCAGCGATTGAGACAGCCACGGGTGAGTGGCTGTCCGGACAGAAAAGGTTCACGTAGGCAACCCAGCCAGGTGTGGGCACCGGCTTACGCACGAGCAACCCTTTGAACAATTACAGCAATCCGTCAGTCCTTGACATTGCTTGTGCGCAGTACCGGAGAGGCAGAACGATGAGCCAAACAGGGCCGGCTAGAGGAACAGAGCAAGAAGCCTTGATGCGAGGTCTGATAGAGAGGAACCGAGACCTGGAGGCGCATGTTGCTACCCTGACGGCGCGGCTGGAAGAGAGACGGGCTCAGGGTGCACAGGTCAGAGCCACCCCGATAGGGAGGAAGGTTCAGGGGCTGGTACACAAATTTGGTGGAAAGCCCCAGGACTACAATGCATTCAGAACGGAAATCCAGTACGCTTTGGAACTGCAGAAGGATGACTTTGCCAATGACGGGGAAAGAGTGGCTTACATTGTGGGACATCTGCAGGATGGGACGCATGATGTTAGTCCACAAACTTGGGTGGGATCTCAGCTCTGAACCTATGCAAATGTTGTTCGAGGGGGGTTTATCCCCTGAAGTGAAGGATGAATTGTCCCGAGCGCCTCGCCCGCGGTCGATGGATGAACTCACAGAGACTGTGCTTGCGATCGGGGTACGCCAGGAAGCGCGGGCTCAGGAGAAGTGGGAGATAAGGGCGGAACGTTTCCATGACAACCGCATTCCTGAAATGCCGAGGGAGCCTTCCCAGGCAGCAGAGCTGATGGAAATTGATGCAGCGCGCACGCGCGAAGTTTCAAACGCTGGTGAAAGGAGGAAAAGGGAGGGAAAGAAGTGTTTCCTCTGTCAGCGACCGGGACATTTTGCAAAGGTCTGCCCTCAACGAAAGGCCTGGCAAGGCATGATGGGGGCTGCAGGCCACTACGAGAAGGGGGAGGAGGGGCAGGTGCAGGAAAACGCCAACGCCTGGCTGCCAACCAGCGGGGCCAGCAGCCAGGTTTGCAACCAATAGAAGTGCCCCAGCCTGACTCCCCCAAGGCAGCGGTAGCCATAGAGGTGGTGCTAGAACTCCCAAACAGGCACCCCGTCAAGGTGGAGGGACTGCTAGATTCTGGCAGCTCGTGTAATTTCTTCAGCAGAGACTTCACTCTGGAGCACCAACTCCACCTGTTGCCACTAGATTTTCCCTTGCAGGTGACCACCATCGATGGCAGGGAGCTCCTGGAAGGGGAAGTGACACACGAGACACCGCCAATGCGAATGAGGGTTGCTAGGCACACGGAAACCATTGCCTTTCACGTGGCCACGCTGGCAGGACCCCCAATAATACTGGGAATGAGCTGGCTGGCACTAGATGACCTGGTGGTGTCATGGCATCAGCGGTCGGTCACTTTTGGGTCAGCTTACTGCTCAGAACACTGTCTGGGAGGGAAGGAACCAAGGATGACTGTAGCCAGGGTGGCGAGGTTGGCCCTGGAGCAAAAAGGGCAGGTGCACCCACAATATGCTGATTTGAAGGAGGTCTTCAGTGAAAGGGAGGCAGACAAACTACCCCCCCACAGGCCCTTTGACTGCCAAATCAACCTGCTTCCAGGGGCTCAGTTACCAGTGGGTAAGCTGTATGCCATGCCCGACCGGGAGATGCAGGAGCTGCGGCAGTTTATTGACAAGAACCTGAAGAGAGGTTTCATAAGGGAATCTAAGGTGGTGGGGGGCAGTCCAGTGTTCTTTGTGGACAAGAAAGAGACTAATCAGCCTAGATTGGTCATGGATTATAGGGGGTTGAACCTGGTGTCAGAACCCATGACTTTCCCAAAGCCCAGGATTGATGATATTTTGACACGGGTGAGGCAGGGAAAGATTTTTACCAAGCTGGACCTCAGGGGAGCATACAATCTGATCAGGATAACGGAGGGGGACGAATGGAAAACGACCATGTTCACCCCCCTGGGGGCTTTTGAGTACTTAGTGATGCCATTTGGATTACAATCGGGCTCAGCCTGCTGAGTTGGGGCCCCTGCTGTACAAGAATTGCGTAGCCTTTTTGGATGACGTCTTAATCTATTCGGACGATGAAAGGCAATACGTCAGAGACGTCAGGGAGGTGCTACAGAGATTGAAGCAGCATCAGTTGTGGGTCAAGCTGGAAAAATGCCAATTCCACGCCAGAGAGGTCGAGTTCCTGGGATACAGGCTGTCAGACAAGGGACTAGCCATGCATCCGGGCAAGGGAAAGGCAGTGCTGGAATGGAAAGCCCCCAAAAACAGAAAGGATGTGCAAAGGTTCCTAGGCTTCAGCAACTTCTATAGGAAGTTCATAAGGAACTTCGCTCACTTGACAGCGCCCATAACGGATTGTCTTAGTAGCAAAAAGAAGTTTGCGTGGACAGAGGGAGCGCAGCAGTCCTTTGAAAGACTGAAGAGGGGGTTTGCCTCGGAAGAACAGCTCCTGCACGTGGATCCGGAGAAGCCCATGAGGCTGGAGACAGACGCGTCTGACCGCGCCATTGGAGCGGTCCTTTTGCAGCCCGGGGACAAGCAGAACTGGATGCCATGTGCCTTTTTCTCAAGGAAGCTGAGCAAGTCAGAACAAAACTACACCGTGTATGACCGCGAGCTGTTTGCCATCTATGCGGCATTTTGGCAATGGAGACATCTATTGATAGGGGCGCGGCACAAGATCCAGGTCAGAACGGACCACAAGAACTTAGAATACTGGCGGACCACGCGAGTGCTCAACCAGAGACAGATCAGATAGTCCCAGGAGTTCGCCAAGTTTTTCTTCGAGATCCGATATGTGCTGGGAGAGGAAAACGTAAGGGCAGATGCTCTCTCCCGGAAACCGGAGTACATGGAAGGAGAGGGGCCCCCAGAGACCAGGCACGTGTTCCCCGAGGATAGGTGGGTGTGGGGGGGAGCGTTGGTTGGGAAACGGGAACTGGCAGGGCTCACCAGGCACGATGAGTTTGCTCAGGCGAAAATCAGGGAACTCAGGGACGGAAGGGAAGTCAATGGAGGGTTCAAGAAAAAGGAAGGTCTATTGTACTATAAGGGGGCACTGTATGTACCGGGGGAGACTTTGAGGGGGAAGGTACTTAAACAACTCCACGACAACCCAACAGCTGGGCACTTTGGACAGCACAAGACCATGTTACTTGTCACCAGGCAGTTCTGGTGGCCAGAGGTGAGGGAAGACGTAAGAGAATATGTATGGGGGTGCGACCGATGCCAGAGGGCAAAGGGGGAAAGGGCTGCCCCTGCGGGGTTACTGGAACCCTTACCCACACCGAAAAGGCCCTGGGAGGTGGTGTCCATTGATTTTATGACAGATCTGCCCAAGTCGAGGGGAAAGACAGCGGTCATGGTAGTAGTCGATCTACTGACAAAAATGTGCCATTTCGTAGCGTGCTCACATGCAGCAACGGCAGAGGAGACAGCCAGACTGTTTGTGGATCACATTTTCAGACTGCATGGGGCTCCATTGAGGGTAATCTCGGATCGCAGGAAACAATTTACTTCCCGGTTCTGGCGGAAACTCATGAGCTTGCTACAGGTCGAGGTGAGCTTCTCGACGGTGAGGCACCCGGAAACCAACGGACAAGCCGAAAGAGCGAACGGCGTGCTCCAGCAATACCTACGCTGCTATGTCAGCGAGAGACAGAACGATTGGGTAGAGAAATTAGCTTTGGCTGAATTTGCGTACAATAACGCTGAACATGTGTCCATGGGAATGAGCCCTTTCATGGCCAATTACGGGTGTCACCCCAGGGCATTCCCGGGGCGGGGGGAGGAAGGATGGAGCGTACCTGCGGCTGAGCAATTTGTGGAGGAAATGGAGGCCTTACACCAGCAACTCAGGCTGAACTTAGAGCAGGCCAAGGAAGTTTACAAGAGGCAGGTGGACAGGCACCGTCGGGAGGGGGAGGCTATACGGGTGGGAGACAGGGTATGGTTGTCATCCCAAGGGTTGCCCCTAAAGGGAGGGTGCAAGAAGTTGCAGCCTAGGCGGCTGGGGCCTTTTGAGGTAATGCAGCAGGTGAACCCAGTGGCATTTAAACTCAAGTTGCCTGACAGCATGAAGATACACCGGTGTTCCACAGGTCCCTACTTTCACCGTACAGGGAGGGGCGGGAATTCCCGGGACAGGAGCAAGGGGTCACCGCCCACCCGCGGGTCGAAGAGAGGGAACACTGTAACGAAGCCACGGAAATACTCGATTCAAGGTGGCGAGGTCGCCAGGTAGAGTACTTGGTAGCCTGGGAGGGGGAACCCCGGTTGGAAAACACGTGACTGGGGGCACTGAGACCTCATTTTTTTTTTTTGCCTATCTTGCTTTAGATAATGCAATGTAAAGGTAAAGGTAAAGGGACCCCTGACCATTAGGTCCAGTTGTGGCCGACTCTGAGGTTGTGGCGCTCATATCGCTTTATTGGCTGAGGGAGCCGGTGTAAAGCTTCCAGGTCATGTGGACAGCATGACTGAGCCGCTTCTGGCGAACCAGAGCAGTGCACGGAAACGCTGTTTACCTTCCCGCCAGAGCAGTACCTATTTATCTACTTGCACTTTGACGTGCTTTTGAACTGCTAGGTTGGCAGGAGCAGGGACCGAGCAACGGGAGCTCACCCCGTCCTGGGGATTCGAACCGCTGACCTTCTGATCGGCAAGTCCTAGGCTCTGTGGTTTAACCCACAGCGCCACCCGTGTCCCAATGCAATATATATTCATGCTATATGAATACCACCTCCACTATGTTATTTCATTGATAATAAGTCATTGTGACAATTTGTCAAAGGTGGCTGGATACAAACCAACCAACCAACCAACCAACAAAAAAAGCAAACAAACTGGTAATGCTAATACAATATGAAAGTCTTGTTTGAGCAACCATAAAAACAGGAGGATAAAAAATAATTCCAGATGCCCCCTGTTTATCACAAAGTTTTCATAGAAGATGGCTCTCATACCCTCCAACATTTCTCCAATGGAAATAGGGACGTCCCATTCCACATTGCTGATTTTATTATTTATACCCCACACACCTAACTGGGTTGCCCCAGCCACTCTGGGCAGTTCCCAACATATATAAAAACATAATAAAATAGTAAACATTTTAAAAAATCTTCCCTATACAGGATTGCGTTCAGATGGCTTGGGGGTCGGATAACTCCATACCCTCCAACACAGGGATGTCCTAAGGAAAAGTGAGACATTCCAGGATTAAATCAGAAACTGGGATGGCTTCTCTAAATCAGGGACATCCCTGGAAAATAGGGACACTTGGAGGGTCTGTGTTTTCTATGTGTGCATTGCAGCTAATTGGTTGGATCCTGGGCCCCACCCACTTGTGAAACAAACTGAGATTCAGAGCATTCTCCCAAAAGGGGAACGGTAGGAGGCCATTTTTGCCAGTTCCCTCATCCAGTTGCACTCCTCAGCAATTCTAGGGGGAGCAGATTTTTAGACGACCACAAGGGAATTAATGGTATTTCCTCTGCCTCCTACCTTCCTTCAGTAGGAACATCCCATAACTCATGGGGAGTCTGGACCCAGCCACTTTTATTCACAGTGTTTTTATGGATCAGGATGGAAGACAACTCCTCCAAATTACAGCTTCCTAGACAACATCCAGGATAACAGAAGAAGCCACAATGGGAGTGATTGTGGAGATGCATAGGAATTTAAAGCTACCCATTTGTTGTAAACAGTTGTGGCAGTGCTGCTTGCTTATTTTCCTCTAATGAATGTATGCTCTGGGGAAGGAAGTGGTAAATTATCCCTTCTTTCTCAATGGACGCCTGTAGGTATTTAATTTGCTCTCATTCATTGTGCTGAGATCTTATTAGGTGCAACACAGGGCAGCTTTCTTGTAAAGCTATCTTGCCAGAGATTCAACAAATTCTGCACATGTTGCATAAGAAAGATAGACATGGCTTTATAAAGAAATATTCCGTTTAGCTTTCTTCATATTGTCCTTTGAAAATAATACCTGGACCCCAACTAAATGATCCATTTTGTTGCAGCCTATGGAGGTAAATTCCGATACGGATAATTAGTGTGAGAATGATTCTTCTCTTCTGATCTCACATTAACTTGAAGAGAGAAACATAGATTTTTCTAGAGTTAAGTGCATACGTGCTGGTTTGAGCAATTCCACGGAGTCGATTTAATTCTCTTTTTTAAAAGGAGAAAACATTAGTGGGCATTGAACAGTAAGGGAAAGGAGTCAATAGAAAAGAAAGGAGCCACCCAGAGTGGCTGGGGAGACCCGGCCAGATGGGTGAGGTATAAGAAATTATTATTATTATTATTATTATTATTATTATTATTATTATTATATTTACAAGGCACATGGTACAAGAGGGAGAAGATGGTTAACACAAACTGTATTCTCTTTTTTAAAAAAGTTTTTTATTAATACAACAAGAAAAAAGAAAAAAAAAACACAAATACCAAATTACACACAAATTACAAAAATAACCATAGACACATAATTTTCTTAGCAAACAATAAAACAGCTATTGGTCTTAACACTAAAGACCCAACCTCCCGTCTATTCCATATTTCAAATTCATGTTACTTTTGCCTATATACACTTTTAACATAATTTAACTTATTCTCAATAAATCTAATTTCTTATATCTACCTTGCAATTATTACTGAAGTTCCTCGAATGCTGCAACAGAATTTAAACTACTATATTTATTTTTCAGATAATCTTTGAAAACCTCCCATTTTGAAACAAATTCCTGTTTTGATTTATTCTTTATTTTTTCTGATAAACCATCTAATTCGGCATATTCTGACAGCTTTTGGATCCAATCTTGTATAAAGGGGATTTCATTACTCTTCCATTTTGCTGCGATCAAAACTCTTGCTGCCGCCGTCGCATATAAAAAGATACCCTTCCTCTTTTGTGGAATATCCAAATCTGTTATTCCCAGGAGGTAGGCCTCTAGTTTTTTGTTGAAAGAGATCTTTAGCATTTTTTGCAGTTCTGCATGGATACTCTCCCAGAATACCTGTATTTTCCTACATATCCACCACATATGGTAGAATGTTCCTGATTCACCACATCTCCAACAATTACTTGACACATTTTTATACATTTTTGAAAGTTTCCATGGTGTTAGATACCATCGATGTTGCATTTTTTGAAAGTTCTAATCGTGTAACAATTTGTGAATTTCCAATGGATCTTCCATAAATTTTCCCATTGGGCCATGGTTATTGAATGGCCAAAATCCTGGGACCACCTCACCATTGCCACTGTTACCTCCTCCTCCTTGACTGTCCAGTCAAGGAGGAGTCAATACGTTTTGGAAAGAGTTTTTCTTTGACACAAACTGTATTCTCAATGCTGGAGGTAGGCAACAATTGTAGATACCTCAATTCTGACCACATTCCCACACTCATCCCTCCCCCATCACCTCTGCTCAACAGGATTTGAGGGTTTATGAATCCCTAAAAAAACCTGCCCTACTTGTTTGAGTTGAGATGAAAAATGAGGGTTCACATCATTTGCAGCCATTGTTCCATCAAAGAAGTTTCTTCTTCACTCCAGAGCCTTGTCCCTTCAAATGTCTGTCATTCTCCAACAGAGCATAAGCAAGGAAGAATGGGGACAGTGCCTTAAAATGCCTTAATTCATCTCTAGCTCTCATTTTGCGCCAGAAAACTGTTGAGGCTTAGCTGACTGGCTGCAAAGCCATACACCAGATAAATGGTGACCGGACTTCTCATACATTGCTTTCATAAGAATCAGAGCTCAAGAAATTTGCATTTTGATCTGAATGAAGTCATTGCAGGGACGTGGGGGGTGCTGTGGTTTATACCACTGCACAGCTTGGACTTGTCAATCGGAAGGTCGGCGGTTCGAGGCCCCACGATAGGGTGAGTTCCTGTTGTTCGGTCCCAGCTCCTGCCAACCTAGCAGTTCAAAAGCACACCAGTGCAAGTAGATAAATAGGTACCGTTCCGGCAGGACGGTAAACGGCGTTTCCGTGCACTGCTCTGGCTTTGTGGAAAAACTGTCTGCAGAAGCAGACAAATGCTGGCTCCCTCAGCCTGTAAAGCGAGATGAGCGCCGCAACCCCAGAGTTGTTCGCGACTGGACTTGACTGTCAGGGCTACCTTTAACTTTTAAGTCATTGCAAAGATTGCAACATCTCTAAACATTCTCTGCAGCCCATTTATCGGGGATCTGCTACATATATGGACTCCTTTATGCTTTAACAAGGGCTGATGACATATAAGCATCAGAGCTAGTGGCTCTCTGGATGTTTTGGAATCCAGCTCCCATTAGCAAGGTCCAATGGTCAAGGATGGTGGAAGTTTTTCTTTTTTAACCAGAGTAATTGAAGAGTCCTTTATTACAGATCAGGCAGATTAAAAAGGCAGACAGTTAGGACTATGTAAACCAGAAGACTGAAACAAAAATGCACTCATTTGACCATTTCAAAAACCATGTACAGAAAGAAGCTGAAGGAAAACACCCGAGAAGAGGTGGGTGTGCGGCTGTTCCCAGTCTACGCTGTGCTGGTGGGGCCATTTCTCTTGCTGGTCTCCTGCTAGAGAGGAATGATGACAGCATGCCATTACTTTCTGCTGATACTTAATGGGGCAGGCTGGCATGGGTCAGAGGCACCATCACGACGAACCAGAAGCTGCTGGATGAAATGTGACTCATGGTCAATGGTGACAGAAATGCCATGCCATGGAATGGCAGGAAGTTGCTGTTTCTGCAGTTACAAGAAAGATAACAGAGGGCCCCACCAAATTCCCGCTTGGCTTTGCAGACACCAGGGCTGCTGGACTGACTGATACAAGTGAAGGACCAAATCTAGGTGTTCATCAGAATTTAGTAAAACCCCACCATTTTCAGTGGCTTTCGAGTCCTAAAGGTTCAGCAAGGTCAAATCAGGAGGATTTCCCATCCATCACATAGCAGTGATACATCAATCCCAAGACTAGGACTCCCAAAACAGGGATCAGCCAGACTGTCCAGAACTTGATTCTTTAGAGGGAGACTTGTTTGGAACCCTGGAGGCATTAGTATTATGGTCACATGGATGAACCACTCCTATAAGGTATTGGTCGAGCATCTCTTGGGCATCCAAGATAAGTGGTCAATATCTTCAAAGTTCTCAGTGGCATCTCTACCAGATTGTTTGAGCAGAACCTCCTCTCCACCTGGATGCTCGCTGTGGAAGTGGGTGATGTAATAGACGCCTCCGCTGATCACCAGCCAGGTCTCCTTGTCAGTGTTTCGCTTCGTCACTTCATCCAGGCTGAAGGCGGGCCCCCTTTCGCGGGGCTCCGGCGCATCCCTGGCGCTTCTGTGCTCCTTCATCGACACCATTCAGTCTCACCCACCTCGACCGAAGGGGATTTTTGGGCTTCTGCCAAGGATGGTGGAAGTTGTTGCCCGACAACATCTGTAGACCCAAGATATACAGACATTGAGAAGTATTGGATATAAAGGGACCCCTGACCATTAGGTCCAGTCGTGGTCGACTCTGGGGTTGCGGCGCTCATCTCTCTTTATTGGCCAAGGGAGCTGGCGTACAGTTTCCGGGTCATGTGGCCAGCATGACTAAGCTGCTTCTGGCGAACCAGAGCAGCACACGGAAACGCCGTTTACCTTCCCGCCGGAGTGGTACCTATTTATCTACTTGCACTTTGACGTGCTTTCGAACTGCTAGGTTGGCAGGAGCAGGGACCGAGCAACCGTCACGGCGATTCGAACCGCTGACCTTCTGATCGGCAAGTCCTAGGCTCTGTTGTTTAACCCACAGCACCACCCGATAGGCATTAGGTTGCTTTAATTAAGGGACACATACTCCCACCATCCTTGAAATTAAATAATAATAAAAAAACCCTTTCTTTCCCCAGGGCTACAACAGTTTAAGAAAAAGGTACAGCAACTTGGACTGTCAGTGGACTGTCAATGTCTCTACCATCTGCCAAGGCTATAATAAAAACTAGGTTGTGGGATATTGAGCACCAGAAACTAACATTAGCAGCAGAGAAAACATGTTCCCTTCTTTATTTTCAGCTTTCTTGGGCACATGAAACTAACCACAATTACCTTGAATTTCTGCTTAGCCCTCAAGAAAGAAGGGCATTTTCGCTGGCCAGGTTTAATTCAAATCCATCAAACCTCCTTTGGGGAAGGTTCTCAGGCAGGGTGGAAGGAGAAAGAACTTGCCCATGTGAAGACCACCTGGTGGAAACCCTTACACATATGGTTCTTAATTGTAAACTATATGCTGATCTCCGTCAGCAATTTCTAGATCAACTCTCCATCCCCAAATGGAAACCAGAGTTGGAGGTCATACATTTTCTATTATTGGGGAATGATCAGGAGCTCACCAAGTTAGTGGCTAAATATCTCTATTTGGTTTTTTGTCATTGAAATATACTGCAGACATCTGAACTCCCTGGAGTCCTAGAGATGTGACGATAGACTGCCTCCTTTCTTTTAGCAAATGTTTTGTGCCACTGGGGAAGTGGTAATTCTGTATTGATTTGTTTTGGATGTTTGGATGTGATGCCAATAAAAGGTTTGATGATGATGATGATGAATAAAAAGTTCTGCAGAAATGTTGGGAGTAAGTTCATAAGTTTAAGAAAAAAGCTGGAGGACCAACTTTATGCCCAGGAAGAATTATATCTGGCCAAGTTTTATTTACATTTTTTCCTTCAGAGAGCATATGTCCTCAAATGACTGAACACAATACACCATGTTCTGAAGTAGTTTGGGTCTTCTGCTCATCCTCTTTCATTTTGAGGACACAGTTCTGATAGTCTTTCCTGCCATCTTGCTTCATTTATTTTAATTAGACATAAATGCATATTATTTGAGCATTGTGTACAGAGGAGCTGCAATCTATATAAGATGAATGTTGTCTCCAATAATGTTCATGAGTTTTAATTTGGAAGATTGGATTTCATACATTTCTTTGGCTAAGTGATATTGAATTTTATACGTGATTTATAATAAAATCAGAAGGAGACCAGTGCAATGTAAGGGATTTAACATTCAGGCGGCAGACTAATTTCCCCTGACTTGAATAAAATGTGGAGATGACATTCAATAGAACATTAACTGTTTCCTGACTATTCTTTTTCAGTTGGGTTTATTTGCTTCCTATTTAAAATACCCCCGCTTTCTTCCAAGGAGATCATAGCTGAGTTTCAACCTCACAATAGCATGTGTTGTGGGTCTGGATTGGAGATAGTCACTTGCAGAAGGCCCCCTGTGAGCTTCAAGACGAAATAGAGAATTTGAAGCTGGACTTCTCACATCCAGGCTAAACACAATAACTGTGGCAGGTGGTTACATTCTGCCAAAGACTGATGGGAAGGAGCCTTAATGGTTCAGAGGAGCCCTAGTTTAGTAACAGGGAAGAGAATGTTCAAGGTTCAAATCTCAATAGTTCTACTTTAAAAATATCAGAAAAGATTTCAGCCTAAGTCTCTGGGGAGTCAATACTGGACAAATTAAATGTTTTAGGGCTAGATGCACCAGTTTCATTGGTTCAGTGGAAGATGGCACCATATATTCAGATGCCCCCTTTTTTCCTTCTTCTAGATATGGGATCAAATGTAGAATGGAAACATTTGATGTCCTTGGATGGTCCGTATAGTGGGAGCCTGTGCTGAAGTTGCTTCCAATTATTATCTATCTATCTATCTATCTATCTATGTATATATAATTTTATTAGTTTTTTTAAACATATCATTTTCACCAGTAATTAAACATACTTTTACATCTTATTCATTTTTTTTGACTTCCATCAATCCTGTCTGAAAATTTTCCAATCTAATCTCTCAGTATGCATTTCTTATCTTCCCTATTACATTTCAAACTCATAAACAATATCTCTATCTTTTTCTACTTTGTAACACTTCGTATATTTCTCCTTACAAAACTTCTTGTAGTCCTACTAGCACCATTTGTTGATTACAGTTGCTCTTCAAATAATTCATATACTTCTTCCAATCTTCTGTAAATCTCTGGTCCCGCAGGTTTCGAATCCTTCCTGTCATTTTCTCCAATTCTGCTTCCAAATATTATCATTGTTGTGTTGCACAGTTGAACCTTGGTTTTCAAATGTAATCCATTCCGGAAGACCATTCGACTTCTGAAACATACAAAAACTGAGGATCAATGGGCAGTCGGCAAAATCCATTGAAAAAATGAAAAAACATGCAGCGGAAGCCGTTCAACTTCTGAGGCATGTTTGAAAACGGAAGCAATTACTTCCGGGTCTTCGGTGCTTGGGTTCTGAATCGTTTGTCAACGGAGACGTTCGAGAACCAAGGTTCCACTGCATCTAAGTGGTCCTCAGAACAGGCTTCATGAAATTAATTAACATCAGTTAGTTGAGTCAATGGAGTTCAATGGGTCTATTCTGAGTCTTATGGAAAAGTCAGAACCTAATTATGATCATCATCATTGCCAATCATGGCAGTAAAGTTTAAGTGTGATTGTAAAAGAATCTTGATAAGTTCTTAGCAACATTTATCATGCTGCTTAAACCAAACTATAAATAACATTAGGGATCTGACAAGAATAGTACTTAAAATATTGTACAATAGAAGGGGAAACGGAGGGAGAAAAAATAATAAAGGAACCAGTTCAGATAGTAGTAAAAGTGAACTAGTGCATCTGTTTTAACACAGAGAATAAAATTTTCTCCCACTGTGATGTAAAGATGCACCTTGTTCATTCTTCTTAAAAAAGCAACGCAAGGGAATGTTACAAAAGAGAAATTCCCACAGTGTTCCTTGTTTGTTCACGATGCATGAAATAAAATATGTCTGCTGTCTCTTTTTATCTGAGATACCACTACTGAGAAAAGAGGGGTGACATTGCCTTGGCGTGTTGGTTCTGGGAGAAATATGTTTCCTTATACAACATCTGTATCTGTTTCCCCCCCTCTGAAAGTGGCGATAAAAGTAACACTGTACCTTGAACTAGCGAAGTGGAGATGAAGCATGTAAAGCACGGACAAATGCTTTGCTCCTCACAAAGAGGATACGAGGCCAAATTAGATGCCTGCTCCTGTCATTTCTCACAAAGTCGGTTCTTTTCTGTGGAGACAATGGAGCATATATTGAATGGGAACAAGGAGGCTCTCGATGCACGCTGGCAGAAGTGTTCGAAATAATGAAGGGATTCAATAAGGCAGAACACAAAGAACATTCACATTAGACGGGTGTGTCCAACCCTAGAGAAGTGTACGAAAAATAAACATTTTGACAGTGGATGATCCATGCAGGAGAAATGTTGACATGGGAATAAATGAATCCTCAGGTGTAAATATGGTATGTCCTTTAGAGGAGAAATTGTGAATTGTAGAATTTTAAATACCCGTCATCATCCTTGGCTTCACTCAATTTTGTTTATAACACTCCCATTTTCTTCTAGTTGTGAGGGTGGGGGATGGGGAGGGGCCTCACAAGTCGAGTAGCCTAGGGCCTCTCTTCATCTAAATCTGGCCCTGAGTTGAGCCTGATTCTAATGGGATCTATCCTGGTCGATTCCAACTGCCACACCCTGCCTTCATCCCCAGCCAGTTCAGCTTTTATTTACCAAGGGAAATTAGGGACTTGGCCCCTCTTCCACTGCTGGAAAAAAACAACATCTGACTGCACGTATTTGAATGCAGTATCTTACTTACATCCACATTTTTGCCCCTTTCTGGGATTCTTTCTTGTGCTACACAAAATATACTGCATGGAAACATATGTAGCACTGCTACATTGGTTTTGAAAGGGAAACATTGAACATGGACCTATTTCCCTTAGAGTTTGCCAGGATACTCCTCACATTTGCCACTGCCAAGTGACAACAGAAGTGCAGACTTTCTGAGACTGCGATCATAGCACTGCATTTTTAATGGCTGTAACTGTTATGTACTGAAGTTCTCACCCTGGGCCAGCAGGGGGATACTGTTCAGGTCCACATATGCAAATAAGGGATCGAAAGTGACGTTCAGTGATTGGCTAGTTACAGAAAGTTGTTACTGTTACGTTGTACTGGAGCTCTATATAAGCAGGCTGGCTGAACCCTTCAGTTCAGTTCTGTTCTGGCCTCTGAATAAACAAGAGCTGTTTGAAGAATCGCTGTGTCGTCTGATATGTTCACCCACAACTTAACAGTAACCCTGAATCAAATTGCACCACCTAAGTAGCTCGCCTAAGAGGTGGCTGTATTTTAAGTTGTTTGTCTGTACGAAGCAGGCCTTTCATTCTGCAGATGGAAGGAAAGAATGGAGACAATAATCACAGTTACCTAGCAACCAAGGTCGCAGTTGGAGCCAATCAGAAAGCACTCTTTCTCTACCCTTCATGTTCCTGTGATCTCCCATCTCTAATACATCCTCTTTCCCTAGTTTCCTATGTCCCCTCCAGATTCTTTCCTGTCTTTGCCCTCATTCCTGTGGAGAATTTCCTTCTCTCTGACATCCATTTCTGGTAGCCTTAGGCCACTGCTGTCTCTAGAAATTCCTTCCCCTCTTCTAAGGAATGGGGCACAGACATGTGGGGGAAGGGAAATCCCATGGTAAGGTGGGAGGCATCTTATTTAACAGCAACACTGAGACTTAGGAGGTGGAAGTTAACAGACAGTACCAGCTGTAGACTGGTTTTAGCAGGGTGGATAAAAATAAATGTGTTATATATATATATATATATATATATATATATTTAAAATTTAAATCAGATTGTTTTGATTTTAATTGGATTTTTAAAAATTTAAATCGGATTTTTAAAATAAAATGCTTTTGGAGGAAAAATCTTTCTAAAGATAATTTTCTATTTAAGTTACATTATAGTCCAAAGGCTATTCATCAGGGGAAAATATTTGTTAGTTAATTTTTTCATGTGTGCTAAAACTAAGTTTTTTTGAGAGCCAGCAGACAGCAAAACTTACATTAAGATAGCAAAATGGCTGCAGGAGAGCACAAACAAGACAGCAAGACAAGACAAGACTGCTGGACTAGACTGAGAAAATGGCTGTGTGACTTGGCTCTTTTATGGAGTCAGCCAGAGCCACGCCCATCTCCCAGGTCACATGCAGGGGGAGGAACAGGAAGTTACACTGACTGGATGTCCCCCTGCCTGCGCCCACTCTAGAGAAATAAGGAATGTTGCATTTGACTGCGCCAATGGATTACATCCCACAGTGACAAGTTCTTTCAGGTCCACCTTTGACCTTCCTGGGTGGTGTTCTCCAATGCAATGGAGGGGGGGGCAGCTGGATCTCGTTCAGCCCATGATGGAAGCATATATTCTCTTGTTGGCACTTGGTGTTGCTAGGCAACAGCTCCCACTGACACAAGGAAGTGGGTCACTCCACACCTGCTATCAGGAGATGCACAAAGGGCTAAGGACCTTGTTATTCCTGAAGTTACCACAGGAGGGTAAATCAGTTATGATTCACTGGGCCAAAGATTTTGGGTATAATATACAGTTGAATGATTGGATAAAATTATGGAAGGAAGGCTTAAAATTTACTGCATGTAATGCACTAAAAGAAAATGTGATGAAAATGATGTATAGATGGTATATTACACCAGTGAAGTTAGCAAAAATGTATAAAGTCAGTAATAAATGTTGGAAATGTAAAGAAAAAGAGGGAACATTTTATCACATGTGGTGGGAATGTAAAAAGGTGAAATGCTTCTGGGAGATGATATATAATGAGTTGAAAAAAAAATGTTGAAATAATACATTTATAAAGAAACCAGAAGCATTTCTCTTGGGTATTGTTGGAAACGATATAAATAGAAAGGAATGTAAGCTTTTTCTATATGCAGTAACAGCGGCAAGAATACTATTGGCCCAAAAATGGAAGCAAGAAGAATTACCGACGATGGAAGAATGGAGGATGAAATTAATGGACTATGCGGAACTTGACAAGCCAATGGGAAGGATCCGAAACCGGTGGGAGCAGAAGTTTACCGAGGACTGAAGTAAATTTACGGATTATTTGAAAAGTATTTGTGACGACCAGACGAGGTTTGTAGGTTTGCAAGAAGTTCTGTGAGGAATAATATTAGAAATATTGCAAAAATGGAGGAGACGTGATATGTTAAGAATGTAAAGGCAATATTAGTTAGGAAATGCGTAAGAAGTGATTAAGACGGAGGATTGCCAGAGGTGCTGATGGAAGTCCAATAAGAATGTATTTGTGATAAATTGTGTGGTATGTTTTATAATTTTGTATGTTAAAAACCAATAAAAATATTTTTTAAAAAGTTTTCATTAAATTGAGGTGGACATTGTTGAGAACATAAGACAGCCTTTCCCATCCCGGCTGGGAGCTGCTGGTCAAAACTTTTGGAGGGTCCTTGATTGACATAAGGAGAGTCCTTTTGGATCTCTCAGACTGAGGATTCATCTTAATCCAGGACTGTCCTGCACCAGTGTGAGAGGATCTTATTTACCGTATTTTTTGCCCTATAGGGTGCACCGGCCCATAGGGTGCACTTATTTTTTTTGGGGGGGGGGGAAATAAAGAAAAAAACTCTTATTTCCTCCCCCCCTGAGCCCCAAAGAGCAAAGAAGCCATGACAGCGAGCGGGATGGATCCCGCTAGCTGTCCTGGCTTCGTTTTTAGCCTTGGGGCTGGTGGTCCAGGAGCGAAGGCGAGGTTGCGCAACCTCGCCATCGCTCCTGGAGCTTGCCGGGCTGGGGCGGGGGAAGCCCGAGCTTCCCCCAACCCCAGCCCCCAGAAGAGGCTGCTATCCTCAAGCCCCCAGAAGAGGCTGCTATCCGCAAGCCTTGGGAGCCCGGCGGGAACTCCCGCCGGGCTCTCCAGGCTTGCAGATATCTGCCGGCACGCCGACCCCTCTCGCTCTCCAGGCTTCAGCAAAAGCCTGCATTCGCCCCATAGGACGCACACACATTTCCCCTTCATTTTTGGAGGGGAAAAAGTGCGTCCTATAGGGCAAAAAATATGGGTAATCTCAAAATAGCCTTTTCTTCTTGCGTGTGTGTGTAGAACATAATGCACCTGTTTCACCTGGAAGAAACGGTCTGACATTTTTTTTGGGGGGGGGAGTAATAATATTTTTATTAATTTTCACAAAAAACAAAACCATTGCATTAAAGAAAGGAAAACATAAGAAAAAACATTTAAAACAACTGCACACACAATCAATATTAAATCCACATTATGGGATTACTTGAATTGACTTCCCTCCCCTGGCTCCTTTGTATTAACTTCAATCATACATGTCAATAAAATCTTTATCTCTAATTACCTCCAAATCTAAACCTTGTCTATAACATTACACATGTGTGTGTTTTTTAAAAAAAATCATGATAATGTATTAACTTGCGTCCATTGCTTTTGACACTGAGCTATAGAGAGCAGGTTTGCCACACGAATTTGTCTGAGCTCGAGTGCGGAAGGAAGTCATTTCAAAGTGAGCTCTTCTCTTATTTTTGGTCCTCTGAGTCATCAGAACAGCCCCTTGAAGAAAGGGATTCCATCTCATCTCTGCGTTTGGCAGCGAAGCTTGAGCATTGGGTGAGTCAGTCGGTGGAGGCACACGCGTGGAAATGTTGCCCGCTAGCAGCTGCAAATGATAGCGTGCCACTCTAGATCTGCATCAGAGACCTAAAGGTGGCCTCAGGCGAAGCCTGCGAGAGGGCAAGAGGGACAGGGACAACCTCCCAGGTCCAGCCACAAGCCTCGAACGGATTTGTCCCTTTCCTGACTGTAGGCTTACCATGTCCTTTCTGATCACGGGGTGGCAGTCATTAACCACCATGGGCTGTTTTCCTCCTTCCTCCAGTGAATCGACAGGCGAGGGAGCTTGGGAAACGGAGAAGCCTGTAATAGTTTCTGATTGCCAAACAGGGCCTGAAAGAAATATGCTCTGGCAGGCAGGAACTCCTACAGCCTGCCTAATCTATCTCTCTCCCCCCGCTCTATTTACCATAGTTGAATGAGTAGAAAGTGGCAAGCCACTGAGTGCTCCTCAGTGAATGTTGCCTTTCCTGGGAAGGAAATTTATTTTATATTCTATTTATTTATTCAATTTATATACCGCCCTATACCCGGAGGTCTCAGGGCAGTTCACAAACAAGACCACGACATATAAAATCAAACCAAAATCAGTAACCGCCCTCCCCCAAGCCACATTCTAAAAGGGTGTTGGATATCAATGAGATCAACCCCTGGTTAAAAAGGAACGTATTTGCCTGGCGCCTAAAGGTGTATAATGAAGGCACCAGGAGAACTTCCCTGGGGAGAGCATTCCACAGATGGGGAGCCACTGCAGAGAAGGCCCTGTTCTCATGTTGCCGCCTTCCAGACCTCTCGAGGAGGGAGCACACGAAGGAGGGCCCCAGAAGATGATCTCAGGGTCTGGGTAGGTTCATATGGAAAGAAGCGGTCCTTCAGGTATTGTGATCCTGAGCACTTTGAATTGGGCCCAGAAACTAATTGGTAGCCAGTGCAGTTGGACCAGGATCGGTGCAATATGCTCAAACTGTCTTGCTCCGGTAAGCAACCTGGCCACTGAAATCACTCTTGTCCACAGAGCTCATATCATTGCTAGGACAGGATTAGTAGACAACTGGTCACACCGATTGTGAGTCGAAGCTGGAGACAGGGCAAAATTCAATTAAGTTTGCATTTAAAGGCAAACCTACCTAATTCATACTTTTCAAAATAATACATGGACCAAAACAGAGCCATCCTTTAAAATTCGCTCTTCTCCACTCTTTTGCAATGCTGTTCTCCAATTAAGCAATGTCTGCAAAAATGCATTATATTAGGGATGATATTGCTTGTGTATTTTAGGTAATCTTAATCTTGATTTCTCCAGAACTTTTTCCCCTTCTGCTCATCATACTCTTTCATTTTATGTACCCTGTATTAATTTTTGTTAACATCATCTTAAAAAGGTAGGGACCCCTGACCGTTAGGTCCAGTCATGGACGACTCTGGGGTTGTGGCACTCATCTAGCTTTACTGGCTGAGGGAGCCGGTGTTTGTCCACAGACAGCTTTCTGGGTCATGTGGCCAGCATGACTAAGCTGCTTCTGGCAAACCAGAGCAGCGCACGGAAACGCTGCTTACCTTCCCGCCGGAGCGGTACCTATTTATCTACTTGCATTTTGACGTGCTTTCGAACTGCTAGGTTAGCAGGAGCTGGGACTGAACAACAGGAGCTCACTCTGTCACGGGGATTCGAACCACCGACCTTCTGATTGGCAAGCCCTAGCCTCTGTGGTTTAGACCACAGCGCCACCTGCATCCCTAACATCATCTTACAAAGTGGTTAAATGCACACCCTGATGACTTAATACTTAGATCCACCTAGTATAGAAAACAACTGAGAAAGCCCTAAATCACGAAGCTTCAGAATAGTTACTGCAGATTTTAAAGTCAATTTCATTTGCATTAAACATAAAGCATCTATTTGGCACATGTGAGTATCTGACCATCTAGGAAGGGATGCTGAATGCATCCACTGATTCTAGATGCAGGTTTCTAAGACTGTTTGTTTCTGGAGCACCCAATGAGGTGATAAACACTTTATATACTCACAAAAAGCCTTTTCAAACCTGAAACCACAATTGTGGAGTTCGTTTATACTGCTTGTTTCATTGTCAGTGTAAATGACCATTTGGTTTACAAAACACTTGTGGAAAACATCCTGGTCGATTTCTTTCTTCTTTTTTAAAGGAAGGTCCCTTTTTTTTATTTCAGCTTTCTGTATCTACATTGCACCATGTTTTTCTTTGAAAAAGCAGACACCGAGGCCATCTTGTGGTTAAACACAAATACTTTCAGTGCTTTATTTCCTAAAAAAAATGTTTAGGCGTGCTCTCATTTTGACTCAAGAAAAATCATCATTTTATAGTTCAAATCAGGAAAAATAAATACAGTAAATGGACAAAACTGCAAAGATTCACAAAATGTTTAGGGGTATGCATCCCCCTGCATCCCCCCCCCGAAAAGAAAGCACTGAGTACTTCTAACTGAAAGCTGAAAACTTAACCTGAATTTTAAAATCCAATTTTTGTATTTCTGTGGGCTTCGCTATTCTCCCAGATAGGGTCTGGAAGTGTATTTTGCCACATTTAAATGGCCTTTCTCATGAATGGTTTGGCCTCATGCTGTACCATCTACAGGAGAAATCCTGAGCTCCAGTATGCTGGGCTGAGGGGCTCAGGATGAGATGAATCCCCGGCTCATTGAAAGGTACGTGAGGTATTTGAGGAAAGGCACTTGGGGAACAAACTGCTCAAATACTGGGGACTTTATTAAGGGTGCTAAGAATAGTGGGGAGGTCCTTATTCCCCACTCAGAGCAAATATCCCAGGATGGTTTAATAACCAATCCTTCTTTCCAGGAAAGTCTGGGAATTGTCTCAGAAGCGGCTTAGTCATGCTGGCCACATGACAGGGGAAAAATTGCCTGCGGACAAGCGCCAGCTCCCTTGGCCTGTAAAGTGAGATGAGCGCCGCAACCCCAGAGTCGTATGTGACTGGACTTAACTGTCAGGGGTCCTTTACCCTTTTAAGGGGAATAGGAGTCCCCTAAGAATTACTATTCCACTGCGGGAGGCAGTGGAAGACAGAAGTGCCTGGCGTGCTCTGGTCCATAGGGTCACGAAGAGTCGGACACGACTAAATGACTAAACAACAACAAAGAATTGTCACCACTCTACAGTCCCCCAGATTCTTGGGGGGGGGGACTACAACTGTTTAAAGTGGCCATTCAGAAGCAGTGAGTGCTTTTTTAAAAAAAATGTTTAGAGGTATTCTCATTCTGATTCAAGGAAATCACCATTTTATAGTTCAAATCGGGGGAAATAAATACCGTAAATGGACAAAAGTATAAAGATTCACAAAATGTTTAGGGGTATGTGTACCCCTGTGTACCCCCCAGAAAAAAGCACTGTTCAGAAGTAAGTTTTATGGAGTTCTATGGGGCTTGCACCCAGGAAAGTTGGTATAGGATTGCAAATGCAATCCTTAATATAAATACATTAAGCTGCTTTTACGGTTGCTTGCAATGAGTGGTACAGTGAAACCTCAGTTGTCGAACGTAATCCGTTCCGGAAGGCCGTTCAACTTCCGAAACGTTCAACAACTGAGGTGCAATGGCCAGTCAGCAAATTCCTTTTAAAAAATGGAAAAACACACCTCGGTAGCCATTTGACCTCTGAAGCACGTTCGAAAAAGGAAGCATTCACTTCTGGATTGTCGGTGTTTGGCTTCCAAATTGTTTGGCTTCTGAAGTGTTCGACAACCGAGGTTCCACAGTATTCAACTAGGTTTTACTCAGACCTATTAATAAGCCTATCTTCGTAATGTTCATTAATTTAAATATGTCTGCTCTGAATAAAACTTTGCTGACAAGCACCCAGTGCCCCCATGGATCTTTGGACCCCCATCAAAACCACACATAGGTATAATTTTTGTCTACAGGCCTGGCAGAGAAATGTACTGCCGAGCAAATGAAGTGGTGTTAAAATATACGTATCTAATGATTGACATCTCCCTCCTGAATGGTTTCCATTTTTCACTACTGAAATGAAGCAGTCGTTCAGAAAGAGCAGGGAGGGGAAGACAATTACATAGACTCCCCATCCCCAACTGGCCTACTAAAGAAATCAGGGTGACAATGAGTTTTCCTCCAGAAAACTTTGCTCTCCCATTTGAACCGGAGATCCTCAACAAGATCGCTTCTGCCGCTTTTATAAAGATAGCGGGAGAGGAGCTGGAGCTTGTCAGCAGATCGCGGAAGATTCCTTTTCCAGAAGCACAGGAACTCATAGATCTGCTCAGTGAGATTATCAGGGCACTTCAGTTTAATAAACGGAAGAGTGCTTCGGTGGAGAGGCAGACAGAGAGCGAGGCAAGAAGCGTTATCTTCCGACAGCTCGTGTGACAGCCAGTACAGTAAATTGTCCCACAGTGCATCTGCAAGTAAAAATATTAAGACAGTCATCATCAAATCTTTATTACAGTCATAGACCAGCATACGTAGGGTGGGGTACAACAATTTAGAATCTGTAAAAGGTTTTGGAAGGCTAAAAAGTATTAAAACAGAAGGTATATATAAAAGACTATAAGAATCTGAAAGAAATGAAAAGAGTCTAAAAGAAGGGTTAGAAGCATTAAACAGAAGTGGAAGTGCATAAAAGGTTAGTATATAAAAGACTATATCAATTTAGAGAGCACTCTGATGTTAGTGTTCATTAAATCTAGTTTGTGGCTAAGGGTTTTGTTTTAAAGGCACTGAATCGTATTTTAAAGGATTGAAGAAATCATAAGCATAAAAGATTTGAAGGAAATTAAGCCCCTTTGCTTCTTGAAAGAAAGGGCAGAGCAGGCGGAGATACAAAACCGACATGGCGACAATCGCACAACTGGCATTTTTGCACAATTCTTTTTCGGTTGCTTGGCTTTGCTGTGGTTGCAGCTCTGTGGTGGACCTAACTTAGATCAGGACCACAGTGGGAACAAATGGTTAAAACCTGTTCCCCTCTCTCTCCTCAGTGTAGTCCTGATTCATATTCACCCTCTACTCTATCATGGCTGCTATTTACTAAACAAACCACAATCACACAATAGCCAGTTGCACAATCATCACATCTGTTTTCAGGGCCACTGCTGTGCCACCTGTGCAAAGTGCTGTTGAAGTCACACAGGAAGAAAGAAAAACAAGGGATAATGGAAGGAACCTCCTGCCTGCCATTTTGCCTTTGTAAAACATGCCCTCCTCTGGCAGCTATTTTGCAGCTAAGAAGCAGCAATGAGGTACTCAGCTATACAGCTGCAAATAAAACATTTTAGGTGCATTTTAAGTGCATTATACAAATGTGACACTAGATGGCGATTGTGAGCTTACGGCAAATGCAATATACTGTATTGGCCCGAATATAAGATGCACCCGCAAATAAGCCGCACCTTTAAAATTCAAGGCTTATTCGTGGGTGTGGCCCGCCTCCTGGCACTACCTCCCCATGCCAGCGCTGGCGGCCCCCGTCCCCCATTAAGGGCGGTAGTGCCAGGAGGCGGGTGCCCAGCACTCGGTTCCGAATGTAAGTTACACTTTAACTTTTCACAGTAGGAATTTGGAAAAAAAAGTGCAGCTTATATTTGGGCCAATATGGTATATATTTTTAAACGCTATTTAAAAAAGCATTTTCACAGTGTTTTTTCTGTGTGTCTAGATTCCACCTAAGGATGTGGGCGGCACTGCGGTGTAAACCACTGAGCCTAGGGCTTGCTGATCGGAAGGTTGGTGGTTCGAATCCCCGTCACAGGGTGAGCTCCCGTTGTTCAGTCCCAACTCCTGCCCACCTAGCAGTTCGAAAGCACGTCAAAGTGCAAGTAGATAAATAGGTACCACTCTGGCGGGAAGGTAAACGGCGTTTCCGTGCGCAGCTCTGGTTTCACCAGAAGCGGCTTAATCATACTGGCCACATGACCTGGGAAAACTGTCTGCGGAGAAACGTCGGCTCCCTCGGCCAGTAAAACGAGATGAGCGCTGCAACCCCAGAGTCGTTCGCCACTGGACTTAACTGTCAGGGGTCCTTTACCTTTATCTTTAGATTAGACCAAGGACTTGAAGACAAGCTGAATGAATAACATGGCATTCAGCCCTGAGATTAAAACACTAAGAACACTGGGAATGTGATCCAGAAATGTGATCCACTCTTCATCATATCCTGTTGCTACTCGGCTAGGATTCAGACGGTCCTTAAATTCACAGGGTATGATTTCAGAGGAAACATGCGTGAAAACATGGCATACCATTCGCTGGGGTGGGAGTAGGCCTGGAAAAAAACTGGAAAAAATAGGGAAAAAACCCAGTTTTTTCCAAAGCTGTTTTTTCCTGCAGAAATTGAAAAAATAACAACAGCTTGATATAGTTTGAATATTCCACACACTTTTTTCATTTTTTTCCAGAACAAAATGGTTCCCCCCCCCCCCATTTTTCCTGGTTTTTCCCCAGGCCTTTCGATCTCTAGGTGGAAGTAGGGAGTCTTCTTACCCGATGAATCAGTTGACATTATTTTTGTGCTCTGTGGACGAATGATAAGCTTTTCCCTCTGTACAAGAAAAGGTGTTCAGAGAGGGAAAGAATAATTACTGAGGGATCAGAGAAGCAAACATGAAGCAAACAATAGTCAGTGTTGCTTTAGCAAAGGAGATGGAACCAAAAAACTAATGAAATTGTTGAAGTATAGGCTAAGATACATATGCTTGTAGATTACATTTTTTCTCCTAAATTTCAGCTGGCAGGATGGAGCAGTTTTGGTTTCTGGCTTCCCAACATGGATGGGTAACTGATTGTGGTAACTGAGAGGGGAAAGGTGGCCGGAAGGTTTTCCCCCACCCACAGTATGAGCAGACTGTTTTTCATCCACAGTGGTACCTTGGTTCTCAAACTTAATCCGTGCCGGAAGTCCGTTCCAAAACCAAAGCGTCCCAAAACCAAGGCGTGCTTTCCCATAGAAAGTAATGCAAAACGGATTAATCTGTTCTAGACTTTTAAAAACAACCCCTAAAACAGCAATTGAACATGAACTTTACTATCTCACAGGACCATTGATCCATAAAATGAAAGCAAGAATCAATCACAGTCACAAAAACAAATGATCTGAAAAAGCCTCAAAAAAGCAAAATAAATAGCAAAAACGAAAGCGCCAAACTTAATCCGTTCCGGAAGTCCGTTTGATTTGCAAAACGTTCAAAAACCAAGGCTCAGCTTCTGATTGGTGCAGGCGCCCCAGAAACAATAGCCAACAGCTGCATCGGATGTTTGGCTTCCAAAAAAGTTTGAAAACCGGTACGCATACTTCTGGGTTTTCAGGATTTGGGAACCAAGGCGTTTGAGTACCAAGTCGTTTATGAACGAAGGTACCATTGTATAGGAAGCCCTTACATCACAGCATAATCAAGGTCTTCTTCACCTTAATTTCCCTGTGGATGTGTCAGGTGAGCTGTGCAAATATCTTTTTTTCCTGCCCAACAGTGGTTAGAAGAAAGTTGCCTCTGGGCCTCTGTCTACAGCTACAAATGATACAGTGCAGCTCACTTCTTGCCAAGGAAGAGGGAGGGAAAAGAGAAAAAGAGAAAATGGCCCTTTGTCCCATTTGCTGCCCAGTGAATGGCTTCCCTCAGCTGCCTGCTATCTCTCCACCCACAATACCTTCCCCAAGGTGCAGTTTTGTAATTTTTTTTGGGGGGGGGAAGCAGGTTAGGGGAAAGTTGGCTATGGCACCCCCTTCCTACTGCCCATCTCCCCATTTTTAAGTTGCAAGGAGGAGGCACCTGCCAATGGATGCTGATCATATCCAGGAATTCGATGGATGAGGCAAAGCATTAAATGTAAGAGACGGTGCAGGGTTGCAAGAATGAAGTGTGTTTTGCTTTGTGGCAGACTTGCTGTGTGCACAACATACCCCCCAAAAAGAAAGAGTTTTATCCCTCCTTTTATGAAAAATGAACACTTGCTTCGCCCCTCTTTGGACAGGGATAGTCTAACTACTGTTGTCTATGCTCTGGTAACCTCAAGGTTAGATTACTGCAATGCGTTATATGTAGGGCTGCCTCTGAAGACAGTTCGGAAACTTCCTAGCACAGAATTCAGTGGCCAGCTTGCTCACCGGAGCAAGGCAGTTTGAGCATATTATACCCATCCCGGTCTGACTGTACCAGCTACCGATTAGTTTCTGGGCCCAATTCAAAGTTCTGGTTTTGACCTATAAAGCCTTCAATGGCTCAGGACCGCAATACCTCGAGGACCACCTCTTTCCATATGAACTTACCTGGACCTTGAGATCATCTTCTGAGGCCCTCCTTCGTGTGCCCCCTCCTTGAGAGGTCCGGAGGGTGGCAACACGAGAACGGGGCCTTCTCTGCAGTGGCTCTCCATCTGTGGAATGCTCTCCCCAGGGAAGTTCGCCTGGCGCCTTCATTACACACCTTTAGGTGCCAGGCAAAAACATTCCTTTTTTAACCAGGCCTTTGGTTGATCTGTTTGACATCCTATGCCCTTTTAAAATGTGTGATTTTTTTTGGGGGGGGGTGCAATTGGGTTGTTGTTTTTATTTTTATTATGTGTTTTGTGGTTCTTGTATCTTGGTTTTATTCTGTGAATCACCCTGAGACCCGTGGGCACAGGGCGGTATATAAATTCAATAAAGAAAATAAATAAATAAATTGAGAATGTGGGTAAACAACTTACTTTTGGCAAGGTTAGAGCCAATTTGCAGACAAGGTCTTCCTGCTGGTGGTCTTCAGACAAAAGAGGCTGCTCCCAGCTTTTAGCAATGGCTTCTTTGCCTACTTTGTAGAACAAGGCGGTTCCTTTGTAATGCGGTGAGCTGTAATTGCCAAATTCATCCACCTCCTTGATTTGCAGGTCAAGCCTTGGCTTTCTCTGCGCATGAAAAGTAAGCTTGTAGCTTTTTCCAAAGGCCTCCCCATCATCTGAATATACGCCATGGGGAAGAGAAAGTTGGGGGAAGGAGAAAAGATTAAGTAGATGCAATGGATCAGTATTCACCAATGTTGCATGCTTGATTTTTTAGCACACAAAATAAACCCTCCTCCAACCCCAAATATTACTTGTTTTCTCATTGGCTGTAGCTCCCGTGAATCATTCTCTCCTCGATGCCCAAATGCCACCACTGCTCTCCTCCATCACCACCCACACATTCTGAAGGGGCTGTATGAACCTACAGCTCCTCCCTTCTTTAGAGGACCTCTATGGGTGGATGTAAACACAGGCATAAATTAGATTGTTTTAACAAAGAAAAAAAATCCCTATGGAAAACCGTGTTTTTTTAATTTCCTGCTCTCTGGCGCCATCTGGTGTTGTGTGTTTATAGCGCATTCAAATCGCTGTTTCTTTCCTAATGTCGCTGAGTCCTGGGTGTGTTCATCTATTAGTACACTGTGTCCATTCACATGCAACCCAGACCATAAGGCGTGTAGGGCCACAGTGGGAGGCGACATGGACAGGGTTACCCCCTCCTGTACCCTTCAGAATGGGCCACTTACATGGAATGTAGTTGTGCAGCAGGAAATGGATTTACCTGAAGCATGAATATTTCCGCTAAATCTAAAATAAACCTGCTCCCCTTCTCTCAGCTTGAACTGCTGCGAGGGATCAGGAGGACCAGAGAAACCCTCCTCACGCAGTCCCTGCAGCTCCAAGTTCAGTTCCTTGGATGGAACGAGTAAGACAGCGACCTTGTACGGATCTTCTTTTTTCCGATAGAGCACCACTTTCACCATCGTGGTGTAGATGTCTTTCTCCATATCTTTAACAAGCTGAACTAAATGTGTGTTATCCACAGAAGAGGACAGGCGAAGAATAATAAAGCTGCGTTTTAAAAAGAGGGAAAGAAAATATATGTGGATCTGAACGTGTGTTCTTGGGCTGAAGCAAGCAAACAAAACTGTCAGTTGTGATTGATGCAGTTTTCATTTGCGTCAAGGCACTAGGAAAACCATTTCACTACGTTCAACCATTTCATTGGTGCAATATTATTATTATTGTTATTGTTATTGAATTTATATACTGTCCTATACCCGGGGGGGGGGGTCCTCAGGGCAGTTCACAGAATAAAATCATGATATAAAACCACAAAATACATAATAAAAATATTAAACAACAAACCCAATAAAGGTAAAGGGACCCCTGACCGTTAGGTCCAGTCATGGCCGACTCTGGCGTTGCGGCGCTCATCTCGCTTTCTTGGCCGAGGGAGCCGGCGTACAGCTTCTGTGTCATGTGGCCAGCATGACTAAGTCACTTCTGGCAAACCAGAGCAGCACACGGAAACACCGTTTACCTTCCCGCCGGAGCGGTACCTATTTATCTACTTGCACTTTGACATGCTTTCGAACTGCTAGGTTGGCAGGAGCAGGGACCGAGCAACGGGAGCTCACCCCGTCGTGGGGATTCGAGCCGCTGACCTTCTGATTGGCAAGTCCTAGGCTCTGTGGTTTAACCCACAGCGCCACCCATGCCCCTTCTAACAAACCCAATAGCCCCCCCCCAAAAAACCACATTTTCAAAGGGCATAGGATATAAATCATATCCAAGAATTCATATTAAAGAAAGCTACATCAGTTGGGAGCGCACTTATAAATGACACCCTTAATCCCATTTAAAAATTAGACATATTCTTACAATAAACAAATACAGTACCTCCAAACGGCATGTTATAATTCTTAGAGTTAATTCATAGGCTACTACGTATACAAACTAGAACCTATACTTTTATTATCTGATACATAGATCAAGAACATTTCTCTGTACATTCTACCGTCTCCGTGTTTAAATATATTAAGAAGGGACATCATTCGATTAAAGAACATTATTAAAAATAAATAAATCTGAAGTGTGTCCAATATATGGTACACTGTGAATTTCAGGGCTGGTTCTCACATTCCTTCATTCATTTTCTATAGCCTCATAGTGGTGACTTTCTTATGCAAATGGAAGCCAAGCCATATTTAGACATTACCATGCCAAGAGTGAAGATGGGTGCAGTGTGACGATGGTTTAGCCCCACTCCCAAGGACAAATGTCTTCCCCAAGCAAATTCACTGCCACATCTGCAGATGGAAAGGATTTGATTTTGTCTCACCTGTCTAAGGGCTCATCCAGTTCAAACGACACAAGGCCGTTCCGTGCATTTTGCACCGCGATCTCATCCAACACGGCCCATTCCTCTTCTCTGCTTCTGTACCCCAGTAATTTTAAGGATTCGTGGAGATTCTCTCCATGCTTTCTCGCAGAAGCACTCATCGCTCTGGAGAATCACAAGACTCAATAGTTACTTTAAAAACAACAGCATCCACAGCTTTCTGGAAATCAAAACACTTGTGAGAATCTGAAAATCTCTTTCTGTAAAATAGCATAAGCTGCTATATACAACAACAAACAATACAAGCAACATGAAGACCAGTATACAGTGGTACCTCGGGTTACATATGCTTCAGGTTACACACGCTTCAGGTTACAGACTCCGCTAACCTAGAAATAGTGCTTCAGGTTAAGAACTTTGCTTCAGGATAAGAACAGAAATTGTGCTCCGGCGGTGCGGCGGTGGCAGGAGGCCCCATTAGCTAAAGTGGTGCTTCAGGTTAAGAACAGTTTCAGGTTAAATACGGACCTCCGGAACAAATTAAGTACTTAACCCGAGGTACCACTGTACTAGATAGCACTGAACACACATCTGTCAATCTTTGTTCTTCTTATTGTAGTTGTAGCATATGGGTTGTAATGTGTGAAGTTTATATAGTTTTCATGTACACAGGTCATTGTTTCATATTTGAATACTTTTGTAGTTGTGCTGAAGAAGATTCCAGCGAAACAGTCAGATTATCCGGGATCACAGGATAGCATCTATTACTTTGTTTCAACTACAGTGGTGCCTCGCAAGACGAAATTAATCCGTTCCGCGAGTATCTTCGTCTAGCGGTTTTTTCGTCTTATTAGCGGCTTAGCGGATTAGCGCTATTAGCGGTTTAGCGGCTATTAAAGGCTTAGCGGCTTAGCGGATTAGCTGCTAAAAGGCTATTAAAGGCTTAGCGGCTTAGAAAAAGGGGGGGGGAGCGAAAAAAAAATCTCAAGACTCGCAAGACATTTTCGTCTTGCGAAGCAAGCCCATAGGGAAATTCGTCCTGCGAAGCGCATTGAAAACGGAAAACCCTTTCGTCTAGCGGGTTTTCCGTCTTGCGAGGCATTCGTCTTGCGGGGCACCACTGTATAGACTTATTATACTTCTACGGACTTTCAAAGATTGACAGGCATGTGTTCATTTGATTTCAAATATATTAGAGAATTTACAAGTGTACACATTTTGTTTTTGTTGTACTAAATCATGTATATCATGCAATAAGAATTGCAGTGCTATCTAGTATACTGGTCTCTGTGTTGCTTGTATTGTTTGTTGTGTTAAGTTTGCAACACAGGGGTTTGTTGTTCTGTAGAAGCTGCTATATAGCCTGTTTCAAGGAACTGTAGAGTCGGAAGGGACCTTGAGGGTCATCTAGCCCAACCCCCTGCCACGCAGGATTTTTTTGCCCAACATGGGATTTGAAACCATAACCCTGAGATTAAGAGTATTATGCTCTACCAACTGAGCTAGTTCTGTTGTCCAAAGTGAAAAGTTAACCTCTTCTGTTTAGATCCTTGCATCCTTTCTAGTCAGTAGTCAGCACTGGTGGTTTCCATAACTGCCACCAATGGCCTACGTTAAAGCTAGCATTTCACATTATTTCCAGTGTTCACGTTCTGGGTGCCAATGGGTAGCCAAAATTGTACCACCCATGCACAAGAGTCAGGAGTCTTGGAGGAATCACAAGATTTACAGAAGTACAAAAAACAACAACACAAAAAACCAAAAAACCAAACAAAAAACCACAGTTCTGAAAAAATGCTAAGTGGAAGAGACTTGCTCCACCGCAAACCCCCCCCCCCCACAACAATTGCTCAGTGGAAACTGAATGTGCTCAGTGAACATACAAGGTGCGACCAGAAAGTTTGGTGAATGGTCACAGAAATCAGACAGTGAGAAATATTCAAACATACAATCAGCATTGGAAACCCACGAAATGCTCACAATTGTGTACGGAGTTGAAGCTGTAACTCGAAAGACAGTGTACGAGTGGTTTAAGAGTTTCCATGAAGGGTGGAAAACCATCAAAGATGGCAGACCGTCGATGAGCAGAACAGAGGCAAATGTCGACAGAGTTCGTGAGTTATTGATGGGGGCGGGATCAGCATTTGTCCATCCAAACGATGGTGGAAGAATTGTATATTCCACGTGAAATCGTTACTGAGGTTACTGAGTTGTCCCACCCTCCATATTCTCCGCATCTGGCCCCACTGGATTTCCAAAACTGAAAACTGTAACATTTTACAAATCCAAGGTGCTGCGATGAGGGAACTGAAAGCAGTATGAAAAAAGGACTTCTCCAGAGGTTTCCACAGTTCTACGAACGTTGTCAACGGTGCATTGTATCAGAGGGGGGTTATTTTGAAGGCCTGCAATATTCAAATATTTCTCGCTGTCCGATCTCTGTGACCATTCACTGAACTTTCCAGTCTCACCTTGTTGACCAACTGTTGACAGGGGAAATGGAAACCTGAGAGGACAGCGTGTAATGGAACAGAGGGACTGGAATCCAGAAGAGCAGCATTCCACATTGCAGTGTTTTGTTGTACATCCCTCTTGTTCAAATAAAATCACTTTCTGGAATGTATCTGAAGCCACACCTTTTAGCAGGCTGGATGCTATTTTTAGAGGGGGGGAATCTAATTTGATTACAGAAAAATAAATCAAATCAAATACGGAAGCTACCTAGGAAAGGTTGCTGAGAAATTTCAGGCTGGCTTTTGAAGCTCTTAAGGAGCTGAACTTTGTACGGAGGTCCTGAGCTGCCCAGAGGACAAGACTCGCTGATATGGTCCAAAGGAAAGCAGAGCAATACATCTGGCACCAGCTTGGCTTGTGTTGCCAAAAGAAGGCATACAAGGTTCCATCCAACCAATTTGGGGCTGCACTCCGAATATGTGTAGGGTTTACCCCTTAGTCTTTTCTTCTCCTGAAGATGTTCTGCTGTCAGAGACTGTGCTGAGGAGGGCTGCACTGAGGAGGAATGGTGGGAGCCTCCCCCTCCCCCTGCTCTGGATCCTGATTCTTCCCAGGAGCAGGAGGACAGTATAGATTTGGAACAGTGGTTTGCAGAGGGGCATAGTTCAGAAGGCAGAAGCTGGGAAATACTGGATGGGGAACAGCTAGGCAAAGAAACACTGGGAGAGAGAGGGTTAACAGATTCACTGTCTCTGGAAAGCATTCATCCACTCTTCCCAAGGTCAAGAAGAGCTCAGAAAGTCTCAGAACAGAAAGCACACAAAGCACAGAGGGTATAGACTCAGATTACAAGATGTAGAGGTGACGTGGATTAATAGGGACGGAAGGGGGTGTGAACCTTAAGTGGGAGCACCGCCATTTCTAGGAGATGAGTTCTTTGTTCTCTTGCTGTGATTATTAAAGTTTCTAACTGGTAAGAAGACTTTCCTTTGTTCTGCTTATCTACTGCCATGGGGGGGAGGCAGTGGAAGTTTAGGAGCAGAGTTGAACTCCACTCCCAGGTTGATGAGCCCTTCTCATTTCCCGCTGCAGCATGTGCAGAAACCGCCTTCTTGACCATTGGTCCCTTCCACACAATCCACCAGAGCCTGTCTTCACATGCAGGGGAAGACCCTAACTCACCCAGGGTTTGAGACCCATCAGCTACCCTCACCTGGTTTAGCCGGCCAGTCAAAACCATTCCCTTGGTGTGGCCACTGTCACATGCTGACAGCCTCTAGGAGCCCCAGGTGAGAGCTGAGTTCAGAATGGGGACCAGAAGTAGACAACCTACCCCCAGAAGAAGCATGACTTGTCCCCCCACGAAAGGTTCTATCCCTCCCCTAACCTCCCATGCACCCCTTATTGGCTCTGGGGTCCAATAATATCTGATACTTTGTCACTCACAAAACGTTGCCCTCTCTGCAGAGTGAGTACCTACAGGAACGGGTTTGAAATATTTATATGTTTCATTAAAAAATATTCATATACCAGCTTTCGGCATAGGAAAGGTCTCCGGGATGCAAGGATACATCTTAATACAATAAAAACTGGCAGCAGGAGAAATTTAAAAAACCACCGCTTAAAAAACAGCATGGGGGGGGGGAAGAATACAGTCGTACCTTGGTTCTCAAATGCCTTGGTACTCAAATGCTGAGAACCTGGAAGTAAATGTTCTGGTTTTCTAACATTTTTTGGAAGCCGAACGTCCGATGTGGCTGTTGGCTATTGTTTTTGGGGCACCTGCACCTTGGTTTTTGAACATTTCAGAAGTCAAATGGACTTCCGGAACGGATAAAGTTTGGCCCTTTTGTTTTTGCTGTTTATTTTACGTTATTGTTTTGGGGGCTTTTTCAGTTAATTTGTTTTTGTGACTGTGTGGAACCCAGTTCAGCTACTGATTGATTGATTGTGTGACTGCGGAAATGGCTAGTACATAACAATCAGTGCAGATAAGAATTTTTATTTTATTTTAATTTTTATCATCTACAATACTGTCTTATTTTTTTATAGTACAGTACATTGATTCTTGCTTTCATATTATGGATCAGTGGTTTCGTTAGATAGTAAAATTCATGTCAAATTGCTGTTTTAGGGGTTGTTTTTAAAAGTCTGGAATGGATTAATCCATTTTGCATTACTTTCTATGGGAAAGCGTGCCTTGGTTTTGGAACGCTTTGGTTTTGGAATGGACTCCCTGAACGGATTAAGTTTGAGAACCGAGGTACCACTGTATTCATATACCAGCTTTTGGCACAGAAAAGCTCTCTGGGATGTGAGCATACATCTTAATGCAATAAAAACTGACAGCAAGAGAAGTTTTAAAAACAATCACTTAAAAAATAGCATGGGGGAAAAAGAATAACCATACTATGAAAAACCCATTAAAAGCTTGGAAACTTAATGTTGTCTGTTGTATTTTTTTTAAATAAAAAAATATAAATGCATGGTTTCCAAGGAACTTTTTTGTCTCACCGAAATTGATGCACAGTTGTAACTCTGGGTATAGATGCACTCATAGCTCTCCCCTGCTCTTTCTCATTTCCTTCCATCTTCTTTTCTTGATTTGGAGGGCAAGGCAGAATAATTGTGATGGATTTGTTGAATGGCCGCGATGAAGGATGTTGCAGATACACCAGAGGGCTAGTAGACACCACTGAATGATACATGTCGTTCTTTGTTTTTAACATGGAAATCAGGGATGGCTCAATTGGTTGCACCTGCATAAATATTGTGGTTTTATGATTTTAGCATCACTTGTTGCCAGAAAAATCTACATTTCTGAAATTTGCCTTCATACCAGTGAAATATAAATGCCTCCCCGCCCTCTTTAATTCACCTTGTTACAAATATTCTTTCTAGCAGGACGTCTGTAAATGACATTCTATCTATATTTATTTAGTCAACACGAAGCATGTTTTAATAAATACAGTGGTACCTCGGGTTACATACACTTCAGGTTACACATTCCGCTAACCCAGAAATAGTGCTTCAGGTTAAGAATGTTGCTTCAGGATAAGAACAGAAATCAGGCTCCGGTGGCACGGCAGCAGTAGGAGCCCCATTAGCTAAAGTGGTGCTTCAGGTTAAGAACAGTTTCAGGTTAAGAATGGACCTCCGGAACGATTTAAGTACTTAACCTGAGGTACCACTGTAAAACCTTCACAATGTGTCTTTATTGATGCCATGCAGCTTTTAATGAGTTGCACTGTTATAGTATCAATAGGTTACAGCTGTAATCCTAAACACATTTACTAGGAAGTAACCCCATAGTGGGGACATAGTGGAACATCCTTCTGAGATTACACAGGACTGCAGCCTGTTTGTGGAACAAATATCTACCAGAATTAGGGAAACTAGCTTAAAAGAGCAGGACAACAGAAAGCGCTGATTGGTGTAACAGAGTTAGAATAAGAGAATTGTCCATGTTATTACCATTATTATTGATCATTCTTCACAGTCAAGCAGACCCAACATCTGTGGGCAGAACCATTGGGATGACTTAAGCCATCAGGAGTTCCCATCACCAATCCAACAAGCTGATTTACAGATTCCTGGGCCTAACACTCCTGGCAGCATCCTACATTTTAACTCCCCCCACAATTTCTCTGGGGCCCTGGCACAGTGTTGCTCCAGGGCCAGCTAGACTGACTTGTGTGTGTGTGTTATTGATGCACCTGCCTACCCTCACCATGGGGAGATGCCAAAGGATCCTGCCAAACGTGGCACCAGTCCTGTATTATTTATTACCCCACCTTTCCTCCGGAAAGCTCAAGGTGCCCTATATCTTTCTCTTCCTCCACATTTTATCCTCCCAACAACCATGTGAGGTTGGTTAGGCTGAGAGTGAGTGACTGGCCCAAGGTCCCCTAGTGAGTTTCGTGGCGGAGTCCATATCCTCCAACATTTCTCTGATGAAAACAGAGACATACCCTCCAATATTTCTCCAATGAAAATAAAGGTAAAGGTAAAGGGACTCCTGACCATTAGGTCCAGTCGTGGCCGACTCTGGGGTTGCGGCGCTCATCTTGCTTCATTGGCCGAGGGAACCGACGTACAGCTTCTGGGTCATGTGGCCAGCAGGGACGTCCTATTCCATACCCTCCAACATTTCTCTGGTGAAAATGGGGGCGTCCTACCATATCCCTAAACATTCCTCCAATGAAAATAGTGATGCCGTAAAGAAAAGAACATTTTGGAATCAGATCAGAAACTGGGACAGCTTCTGTAAATCCAGGACTGTCCCTGCAAAACAGGGACACTTGGAGGGTCTGGGAGTCGGGATTTGAACCCTTGTCTCCCAGGTCCTAGTCTACCACTGCTGTATGAGTATGATGCTTTAGAACAGTGGTTCGCAAACTCTTTTCTCTGGGCCACACTTTCAGAATAAACATTTGCTTACACCACATTGAATTTCTTATTAATAAGAAATTTCTTATTAATAAGAAATACATTGAAAAACACCAGGATTGTCCTCAGTATCACTTAATGCTCTTGCTCTCATTTTGATACTGTACTGTACTGTACCGTACCGTACCGTACCGTACTATACTATACTATACTATACTATACTATACTATACTATACTATACAGTGGTGCCTCGCAAGACGAAATTAATCCGTTCCGCGAGTCTCTTTGTCTTGCGGTTTTTTCGTTTTGCGAAGCACGGCTATTAGCGGCTTAGCGGCTATTAATGGCTTAGCGGCTTAGCGACTTTAAGAAAAAGGAAACAAACTCGCAAGAACTGGCAAGACGTTTCGTCTTGCGAAGCAAGCCCATAGGGAAATTCGTCTTGTGGAACGACTCAAAAAACGGAAAACTCTTTCATCTTGCGCGTTTTTCATCTTGCGAGGCATTCGTCTTGTGAGGTACCACTGTACTATACAGTGGTACCTCAGGTTACAGACGCTTCAGGTGACAGACATTTCAGGTTACAGACTCCGCTAACCCAGAAATATTACCTCAGGTTAAGAACTTTGCTTTAGGATGAGAACAGAAATCGCGCAGCAGTGGCACGGCACGGCGGGCCCCATTAGCTAAAGTGGTGCTTCAGGTTAAGAACAGTTTCAGGTTAAGAACGGACCTCCAGAATGAATTAAGTTCTTAACCCGAGGTACCACTGCACTATATTACAGTCAAACCTTGGTTTCCGAACGCCTCCGTTTTGGAACGTTTCAGCTCCCAAATGCTGAAAGCCCAGAAGTAACTGCTCTGGTTTTCGAACAATTTTCAGAAGCCGAATGTGCTATGCAGCTTCCATTTTGAGTTTCCCTATTGTATTGAAGCTTCCGCTTTCAGTTTTCAGTTATCAAACGTTTCGGAAGTCGAATGGTCTTCCGGAATGAATTATGTTTGACAACCGAGGTTTGACTGTACAATGAAATGTTCAAATGTTTGTTTGACTGTCCTTGAATCTTCCTGCTCCACTTGCATTCCTCTCCTGCCACACCAGTGTGATGCACCACACCCTTTGAACGCCACTGCAACAACAACAACAACAACAACAACAACAACAACAACAACTTTTATTTGTATCCCACCCTCCCCGGCTGAAACCAGTCTCAGGGCGGTTAACATCAAATATATAACATTGGCATAAAATGAAACAATAATTAAACTACCTCCTAAAAAAAAGTCAGGATCAAATTAAAATTGAATAGAGAATAACACTAGCAAAATGGTACTCCTTGTCCCACAGACAACTGCAATCCGAAGTCCTGTTCAGCAGCTCATTTTGTTGGCAGTGGGAGGGCACTTTCAGAAGGTCAAGGGAAGGTTGTGCCAATCCCCAGCCCTTGGGCTACTTTCAAGTTCTCCATTTTGATATGCATCATTTCACTAAAAATAACGGTCCAAAAACTTGCCATTTTTACCAAATCCATCCTTTCCTCTGATTTAAGACAACTGTGAAGCAACGCATGCGGCTGTTCTCCCATTACACATGACAAAAGCTCACTGACTGAACAGAACGATGGCCACAGGCCATGACCCAATGCTCTCACGTACATGCAAGGACTTCCCTTTTCTATAAGTGAATGAATGGCCTGACTGCACAGAGGGGAATCCCCCTTCTCTCCATGGAGAACTTCCCTTTATACTTCTGGCAGATGGGACTGAGTTCCTGAGGGCATCTGCCGAATGGAATGAGCAACAACTTCTGCTCTTGTTTTGCTGCCTGCTGTAAAGCGAAATGTAGATTAAAACAGGCAACAGAGAACAACCAACTGCCAAAGCACGTGGAATATAAAGAATTCATTTGAGTCAGATTATCTCTTATTGGTTTACTAATTAAATGCACACCAAATGGCTGGAATATCTGTAGAGCAGCTGCGCTAGCTGTTGCTCCCTTCCTTATAATAATTATTGTTCCAGTTCTGTTAAGCATGGCAGCAGGCCTGGCCCATCTATGAGGCAAGGGTCGGCAACTGTCTCAGGCGGCAGAATCCACAGGAACAGCAAATCTCAGTGTATTTGTTTCTGATATAGTTCTTCCCTCACCTATTCTTCCCTGGCGGGAAGGAGAGGTGCCAATTTTGGGGTCTGCTTCAGGTGTCAAAATATCTTGGGCCGGCCCTGCCTGGCAATCTTTCCTCACTTTATTTAGTTAGAGTTACTGGGCAAACATGGAAATAGGTACGATAGGAGGGTGTGGGTTGGTGCAGCGACTGTTGGTGCAATTGAGGCCTCCCTGAAACAGGGAGCAACATTGCTATAGCGTGTTCTCCTTCATGGAGAGCACGGGTTGCAGTGGGGGCTGACAAGACACTCCAAAATTGTGGGGTGGGCTAATTGTTCATTGGCCACAGTTGCGATTGGGCTTCCCTTGTTGTTGGGAAGAAGTTAATGTTGCCATTTTGTGACTGACAGCTAGAAACCTTAAAACTCCCTGCACGAAGTGTAGATCTTTCTCTTTTCGCCCCGTGCATCGGATTGCCCGCCCGCCCCCCATATTTAGGGTTGTTCACATTGACCTTGCTATGCCTGTCATGGGGTCGTCTGCTTTGGGGCAGGGGCCCGGTAGGAATTTTGTCCATCTGGCTGATTGGCTGGGGCCATTTGGTTTTTGCCTACTGCGTAGCAAATCGTCACAACTTCTAAAGTTGCGGTTGGGCATTGGTTTTTGGTTTGGTTGGTGGAGGGGCATTGATTGGCTGTGCCTGCCCCTCTAATGCTGCTGCGGCAAGGGTATTCCGTTAAAGGAATACAGGGGCTCACCATTGCTTTTGTCTGAACCCTGTCAAGGGGCTAGGGCCACGCAAGAGCCCCTGGTTGCATTTGGGGAGGACTGAGGGCAGGTTCCCTGCTCTGTCGCTATCCCCAAAATGTATTCCCCTTTTCTGGCTTTTGCAAGCTTGCGAAATGTCAGTCTGTCCCCACTGGGGGCAGATAGTTGCAACCAATGCAAACACTCACATTTTTGTATTTTAATTAAGTTGTGGCCAAAATTATGCCAAAAACCTTAAACAAAATTTCTGTGTGATGTGTGAGTTATTTGGGGTGGCTTGGGGACCTCGACACGCAATTGTCAGAGCTCTTTCCAAGTACGAGTCCTTAGGGAACAATGGACATGAAGAGCTCTTTCACCTGCAGGTTATCCAAACACAGTACATCATGCTGCTTGCCCGTTCTGGCGGTACCTTGTCCAACCTGTGGGAGTCATAAAGCCACGGTAAAGGCTTGTAATATTGCAGGGTGCCCCCTGACCTCGGCTGACCAGCACTCTGAGCTTTACAATGTATTGGAATGTATTGACCTTAAATGGAGTTGTATTTCCTCTGGGCAGTGATGACCCTATATGGTGATGGGGGCAATAAAAGCCTTGACCGGATGAGGTAACGTGAGACATTGGCAAACGGCCATGTGGCTGGAGAGAGACAAAGGATAATAAAGAAGCTACAGGAGGAGAGAGAAGTTCGAAAGGAGCTGCTCATACCATCATGAAAATATTGCTGGCTCTCTGTGTCTTTATTTTATGCTAAACTGCGCCATTTGTAACGGCTGGCTCCGACACCAACCAACATCAGCAAAGTGTCTCAGGAGGAGAAAGCAAGCACACAGACAGGCTCCCAGAATTGTAGGGCATGATGGAAGAAGAAGAGTTTGGATTTGATATCCTGCCTTTCACTCCCTTTAAGGAGTCTCAAAGCGGCTAACATTCTCCTTTCCCTTCCTCCCCCACAACAAACACTCTGTGAGGTGAGTGGGGCTGAGAGACTTCAAAGAAGTGTGACTGGCCCAAGGTCACCCAGCAGCTGCATGTGGAGGAGCGGGGAAGCGAACCTGGTTCCCCAGATTATGAGACTACCGCTCTTAACCACTACACCACACTGGCTCTGTGATTGAATGATAAAGACGACAGACAAACCCAAAATACCTCCCAGGAAAAATGCAGCCACGCAGGAGCTGAACAACAAACTGCATAGTTAACATTGCAGGATAAATACGCAATGGTAAATCTCTAGCCGTTCTTTCCCAAGCTTTTACTGCCACCCAGGGATGAAGTGAATGACAGCCTCTATTTCTCAATATCAAGAATCCCTTAACAGGAACATAGGCTCCTAGCCACTGTACTAAAAGGAAGATGAGCAACATATTGGCAGTTGCATTTATGAATAGCTTGAGATCTTGCCCAGAGTCTAAAGAAATGCACAATTAGTTCTACATTGTTGGAGTTTGTTTCTTGAATGGTAGCCTGCCATGCCACATAGCAATACCCTTTTGAAACCAAGGGCCAAAATCCATCTTTCTTTTATTGTGCTGTTAGCAACCGTGACTGGTTGTTGCTTTTAATACCAGCCATTTGGGGGGGGGGGGGTTAGGGATCACAGCATACAGGGAGGTTTTTGTATGAGGATCATTCCTCCCCAGGAATGATTCTCATACCATAAAAGAAAATCTATCTTTGGGGTTGGGAAAAGCTCCCATTAGTATTAATAGAAGTCCCCCAAGGTCCATTATCATGCAAGTCAGGATCAGGATAATGGCTGGAGAGAGGCAGGTTGAGTCTCACTTGCACCCATGATGTGGTCTCAATGTTAATTGCACCTGCAAAGCCATGCCTAGTTTTACATTTTTAAAGCACACACACATGCACAAGGCAATAAAAATAAAGTTTAGTTTGGTCCTGGAAGGCCTTTCAAAAGCAGTTTGTTATATGGCACAGAGGTCACTTGTTTAAAGACCTACATTGGCTCCCAGTATGTTTCTGAGCACAAGTCAAAGTGTTGGTGCTGACCTTGAAAGTCCTAAACGGCTTCGGACCAGTATACCTGAAGGAGCATCTCTACCCCCATAGTTCAGCCCAGACATTGAGGTCCAGCGCTGAGAGCCTTCTGGTGGTTCCCTCCTTGTGAGAAGTGAGGTTACAGGGAACAAGACAGAGGACCTTCTCGGTAGTGGCGCCTGCCCTGGTGAATGCCCTCCCATCAGATGTCAAGGAAATAAACAGCTGACTTTTAGAATACAGTGCTACCTCTGGTTAAGAACTTAATTCATTCCGGAGCTCCGTTCTTAACCTGAAACTGTTCTTAACCTGTACATCTGAAGGCAGCCCTGTTTAGGGAAGCTTTTAATGTTTGCTGTTTTATCGTGTTTTTAATATTCTGTTGGGAGCCTCCCAGAGTGGCTGGGCAAACCCAGCCAGATGAGTGGGGTATAAATAATAAATAATAATAATAATAATAATAATAATAATAATAATACAGTGGTACCTCAGGTTAAGTACTTAATTCGTTCCGGAGGTCCGTTCTTAACCTGAAACTGTTCTTAACCTGAAGCATCACTTTAGCTAATGGGGCCTCCTGCTGCCGCCGCGCTGCCGGAGCCCGATCTCTGTTCTTATCCTGAAGCAAAGTTCTTAACCTGAAGCACTATTTCTGGGTTAGCAGCGTGTGTAACCCGAAGCGTATGTAACCTGAAGCGTATGTAACCCGAGGTACCACTGTATTAATATTAAAGAAGGGAAAAGAACCAAAACTTTGCAGACTCTTTCCTTCACTGATTGCTAACCTTAGGTGTCTAAAGCCATATGGAATAGAAACCATGCCATACTTTCTTCCTACACCTGGGTTGTAAAGGGAATGCCCAAACTCAATTCCCTGAAAATGATTTTTTTTTAAAAAAAGTTATATGGAAGTTATATGGCAGGTTCCATCTACTGGACCTCTCAGTCATGGCCCATGCACTAAACTGTGCTCCATTCCCCAGCTGAGCTTCACCAATATGGCCATGCAGAAACAAATCTTTTCTTGGGTATCAGGTTACTGTAGGTCTTCGCTATGTTCTGAACAGCCACAGCTCTGTGAGCCCTGAGTGTGGGGCACCATTTTTCTACTCTGGGGGGTGGAAATAGGGGGTTTGATCCTCCCAGCTGGCTCTCACAAGAACCCAGAGGAGGATGAGGGATCTCATGAGGGCTTTAGGTGGACAGAGCAGCCAAGAGCCATTCCACCGTTGGAACCATTTTGCCCATGAGCTACTCCTACCCATTTTGGGTTTGGCCCAGCTTCTCCTATAGCCATTCCCTGATCTCTGCTAATAAAGCAAGGTGTTTCTTAGAGACAAAGACTTCATTGTGCATCTTATAACTGCAGCACGTCTTGCTGTTGCTAGACCCTGGAGGACATTAAACGTGAACCTATATAAAGTTTGGTATGCTTATGTCTGGGAATTAATTTTGATGGAAAAGTTAACAGAAAGGGTACGTGGACGAAAACAATGTGAGAAACTACATAACTTTTACATAACGTGGTCCTCCTTTATTACATATGCATCAAAGAAAGAACATGCATTTAAACCACCTAAGACACATGGGAGCATGTGGAATGATATTTCTTAAACCAGCAACTGTAGAAATATTTTTTTATTTGATTATATTACTAATGTAATTACCTGGACGTAGTTGGGGCTGTTTTTTTGGGGGGGGGGTGTTAGGGGAAAACTGTATCGGATTGCTTGTATTTGATTATATGTTGTTCTTATATTCAACTAACAAAATATTCCAAAAAATAAAAAGCAAGGTGTTTATACCCTTTTGCCCCCAGCAAATTTTTTTTTTAAGCATACCTTTAGGTGCATTGTTACTCGAGAACTAAAAGTTGACGGAGGCCAGCAAAATGAAATTCTGGGATCCATACTTAGCTTTCGTGAAAGTCCTTTCTTTGGAATGGTGACTGTTTCCGTCTTTAAGCATGAGACCACCGAAAAAAGGCCAAGCTGGCTGGTTTTCACCTCCGCAAAAGTCCCCTGTGTGATAGAAATTAGTGAAAAATGCTGAAGTGGATATCGATAAACGAATTCTAACCTGTATGCCAGCATGAATCAGAGGTATAAAAGGAAAGTAACCTGAGAGTTAACAACCACAGTGAAAGATTGCTTTCTCCGTTCTGTTTTCGGGCAACTTTATCTGACAGCCACAGAAATGTAGCCGCTTTGCAGTTTTAGCTACCGCAGAGATATGAGTATCACTTCCTGTGGTCTCTTCCCTCACTGCTTTGGTAATATATCTGAAATATACTCAGAGTCTAGAGTGGATTTCATGCTCTTTATTCAGCTCATAGTGGATAGTGGTGAGGAGGAATGAAAGTTTCCCCAAACTATCTGCTTTATATACATTATTTACACAATGGGCTGCACGTGATTGGCTAATTCCAGAATTCTCCTGTAGGCCAATCAGGTTGTGGATTCACTTCCACCTGGAGCTGGATTGGGTGGCTCCTGCAGACCAATCATACTGCTGCATTGTTCTAGGACCAATCAAACTGCTGCATTCTGAATCCTATTGTTCTAGGACCAATCAGACTGCTGCCTTTTGGATCCTATTCAACTCAGTACATAACAATATCAAATAAGGAGCAATTATGTTGGGGGCTGCCCAGACTTGGCAGCAGCACCTGGCATCCGGGGGCAGTTGTTTGAGACCCAGTAGACCGAGTGCGGATCCCTGCCCTGCTAGTGGGATCTGTGAACCTCCATTTTAATTTCCCCAATGCTTTGAAGTGACATTAATGGCAGCCCCTGGTTGGTCAATATTTACATTATATAAAGATATTTCTTATTCTGGATCAGCATTTCTCAGGGATTCGAACCACTCACCTTCTGATCAGCAAGCCCAAGAGGCTCAGTGGTTTAGACCACAGTGCCACCCGCATTCCCTACTCTGCTGCTGTAATTTGTAGCATGACTAACTGCTTGTTCCTTTTGGAGGATTTCAGTGACGGCCCCGATACTCTGCACATGCTCGTCTAGAAGACCTTTGTGATAAAATAAGCTACATGTGGCCAGAGGGGGTGGAGGACCCAAATTCCCTGTTTCAGGTGAGCTCCATCGTATGTGGTTCAGGGTGTGTGATAGCTCTGCTTTCTTCCCATGAATTAGAAACTGGAAGTGATTCCATCTAAAGCCTTCTGGGGTCCCCTGTGATTCTGGACAAACAGAAACAATAGAGCACGTGCTTCTCCAGTACCTATATTATAGACAAATCCGTATTAACCTCATCTCCCCACTACTCCATAAGTACGCAGGGCACACAGGACAATTCTATACCTCCCTGCTGCTTTCAGATACCAACCCTGCTACAACATACAGTGTTGCTAGGCTCCGCATAGCAGCATTCAAAATCCGTCGGTTGCTGTCCTGCGCTACAAACTAGATTTAATGAACACCCATATCAGAGTGCTTTGTAAATTGATAGTCATAGCCTTTTATATGCCAACCTTTTATGCTCTTCCACATCCGTTTAATGCTCCTAACCCTTCTTTTAGATTATTTTAGCTCTTTTAGATTCTTATAGTCTTTTATATATACACCTTCTGTTTTAATAATTTTAGCTTTCCAAAATGTTTTACAGATTGTAAATGATTGTACCCCACCCTGGTCAGTGACCGTAATAAAGATTTGATTGATTGATTGAGCACCAAACCTTGACAATAATTCACTAACCTTCTGGTTCCCTTGGTGCCCTTCCAAGGAGACAGGAGTCAAATAACTTGACCGAAAGTTGACATCAGTCACCTTCACCATAATATCTTTGTACATTCCTCTGTAACGTGAAATAAATGGGATCGCGATGATGATGGAATGAAGGGTTGGTGGGCCAATGGAAGAGCAGCACTCAGCATGGATGACGTTGCTGACCAGTTCTTCAGAACCATCCACCACCAATGAACTCAAATCATTGACAACTCGGATGACTAGATTTTCCAGCACACTGAAAGGGGCTCTAATGGAACAGGCTATTTCAGGTTCACTCAGGTCATTCGCTTTCACAAGAAACCTGCAGACAAAATACAACAGTACCCATCTGTAAAGGAGACCAATAGCTAGAATCGATTTGCAGCTGTTGAACTCCCGAAACAGTTCAGGAACCAAGGCGCAGCTTCCAATTGGCTGCAGGACCTTCCTGCAGCCAGTTGGAAGCCACAGAAGCAGCGCTGAATGTTTGGCTTCCAAAGAAAGTTCAAAAACTGGAACAATCACTTCCGGTTTTCGATTGTTCGGGAGCTGGAATGTTCGGCTCCCAAGGCCGAAATATTTTTGATATTTGATGTTTTATTGTGTTTTTAATATTCTGTTGGGAGCCACCCAGAGTGGCTGGGGAAACAAAGCCAGATGAGTAGAATATAAATAATAAATTATTATTATTATTATTATTATTATTATTATTATTATTATTAGCTGCTTTTGCTGCAACAAACTAACAATGACCCCCCCTCTGGAATTTGTCCCGAAGGCTACTGTTGTGTCTCCCCCAAAAGACCACTTGCTCTTACTCTTTAGTCATCCAGCCACTTTCATTGTCCTTTCCTTCCAGCTCACCGGAAGACAGATGCATGGGACTGTTTTTATGCAAGTCTCCTGACCTTGTACAATTTTCTTGGTAGCTTTGGGCAATTTCAATACTTGTCTCCTTTTGATTGACATCTTTGTCACTCCTGCCTGGCTCGGCTATCAGCCTGTAATTCCCATTTCCCATCTGCTTCAGGGCTTCCTTTATCTCTGTCTGTTTTTCCTGATTAGGACACGTCTGCAGATGCTTTGCGCTGCTGTTTTCCAGCTTTCTGGACACAGTTACATTTCCCCCATTGTTTCCTGAACTGTCTTCCAAATCTCTGTTTTCTGAAATTTTCTGAGTGGAAGATAGCACTGATTGAGAACCTATTCCATTGTCCTGATTTGGCACTGCAATGGATTTTTGTTGCAGATCTTCATTTTTCACAAGTACTGGAAATTCCTGTTCTTTGCCAGCTATATTTTCATTTGAGGATGAACCTGATTCAGTTTCCACCGTTTTGTCTTCTGTCATCTGGGTTTCGTTTCCCCCTCTGCATATGGATGAAGGTTCATGAAATGGTTGACTGACACCTGCCAATAACTGCGTGCCATTTGCTTTCTCTTTATCAGCATCATGCACAGATTTCCAAGGGATACACGGAACAAACGGCACGTCATCCGATTTTCTGCAGCTCATTTCAAGCAGATTGTTTTGTAAGTCTCCAAAGTATTTGGCAACATGTAAGATGAGCTTGTTTAATTTCTGAAGCCAGTCTGCAAGGCTGCTCCCCTCTGAAGAAGCAAACAGAAATATATGTGACGGGTAATACATTGTTTGTGATCTGTTCAGGTGAAAAGGTTAAGCATGTCCTTCCATTTTTATACACTGTTATCATTGCCCAACTTGGTTCCCTTATCTATTTTCTACAGGCTTTTTTTTAGGAGGCTGCAGAAAAGGTGGATTTATTCAAGCACCCCCACCTTTACCTGTAATTAACAGAAGATTGCTCAGCAAGATTGCTTCAGTCCCCTAACTTTATCTTAATCTGCAAAGCCACCCCCCATTCTGTTTCTTGGGCAGGCTAGAAGAGTACAGGAGATTAAATGTTGACAATTTGCAAATACGGTGGCACCTTGGTTCTCAAACTTAATCCATTCTGGAAGTCCGTTCCAAAACCAAAGCGTTTCAAAACCAAGGCACACTTTCCCATAGAAAGTAATGCAAAGCGGATTAATCCATTCCAGACTTTTGAAAACAACCCCTAAAACAGCAATTTAACATGAATTTTACCATCTAACGAGACCATTGGTCCATAAAATGAAAGCAATAAACAATGTACTGCAGTCACACAACCAGTCAATCAGTAACTGAACTGGGTTCCACACAGTCACACACACACAAAAACACCCCGCACAAACAAAAACACAAAATAAATGGCAAAAACAGACAGACCTCAGCGTAACACTCAAAACGGAAGTGTGGCACTCAAAATGGAAGTGCGGCACTCAAATTGGAAGCGTAACACTCAAACCGGAGCACGTTCGGCTTCCCAAAAAAGTTCGCAAACTGGAGCAATTACTTCCAGGTTTGCAGTGTTTGGGTTCCAAGTTGTTTGAGTACCAAGGCGTTTGAGAACCCAGGTACCACTGTAATTGGCAGTAATGACAGCCTTTCCCAGGGAAGAGACCCACATGTTTTGGAAATCTAAGTTTTACAGAATGTAAGTCCAAGTGTGGCCTTTTCAATCAGACCTTTCCCTGTCGCTTCTGTCTGCCAACATAGCAGTACTTTCAATATGTTGCTCTTTACAGAGTTAAGCAAGTAAAGTACTTTTTATTCTTCAGAATCATGCCAACTCTTTTGAGGCTGCTGCTTTCTTTCCCTCTCCGACCTTGATTGCCCAGTTTTGTAACACAATGGCAGACTCTGTTCTCATCTCTCATCTCCTCTTATCTTGTGGAGTATTTTATACAAAAGAGAGACAGGGAAGGAGGGAAGAAAGGAGGACAGGGGCTTTTGTCCAGGAGTACTTTCTTGGAGAAGGGGAGTACTTTCTTGGAGAAGAATCTAAAAAGGAACTGATGCAGATCAAACACCTACATTAAAGTGAATCTAAGTCACCGTTTTCTCAAAAGAAAGCTCCTTTTGTTGCTTTCTTTAGGCTCATGACTCAGAAGCCGAGGCGTAAACGAACTTTGGAGTTAGGTAAAACATTTTTGTCTATTAAATTATGGATATCAGGTTGTAAGATACATATATATATATGCAAGCTTGATGGTCCCTTGCTATCCCAACTGGAACATGATCTCACCTGTCTGAATGGAGATGGGGAAAAACATTGCACATAGATAAAGGGAAGAAGACAAAGCAGTCTCAGTTTGGATTTAGCTCTGGGTGGAGGAGGGAGGCAAAATAGTGAAGGTCCTTGACTTCTCAAAGCATCTTTCAAGATACTGGCAAGCTGAATTGATGTCATTCAGGAACTTAGCTTGTGTGCCTGCATATTGCTTCTGTCTTGCTCAACCTGTGCATTTGCAAACCACCAATTTATTACCAGTTGCCTATCCCGCCCCCCGTGCTCTCAGAAGGAATCCGACCTTGCCATGTCCACACCTACAACTTCCTGTAATTTGCGGAAGTGGGGACAATGAAACAATAGCTTTTCATTTATATTTTACAGTTGCTTTGTCATTTTCTTTTTGCCCAACTTCCAGAGGGGCAATGCTGTACATTTTTTACAGCCCGGTCTTCTGTGCATTACAGTCTTAGTTTACTTAACCTTTACTTCAAAAGCCTATTGCAATTTGAATGTAAGCCTAAATATTATTTGATGTGCAAAATTCTGGAACTGATTTCACATGATTAATAATCTCTGTCCAGACAATTTGGATCCCTTCCAGTCAGGATTAAGCCACATCATGGGACTGAAACTGCCTTGGTCATGCTGGTTGATGATCTCCGGTGGGCTAGGGACAAAGGTGAAAGCTGTTTCCTTGTTCTGCTGGATCTCTCAGTGGCTTTTGATACCATTGACCATAGTATCCTTCTGGACTGTTTAGAGGGGTTGGGAGCTGGAAGCACTGTTATGCAGTGGTTCAGTTCCTTCCTCCAGGGCTGCATCCAGAAAGTGGTGTTCTGGAGTGACTGTTTGGACCTCTGGGCCCTCACTTGTAGGGTGCCTCAGGGCTCCATCTTCTCCACCTGCTTTTTAACATCTATATGGTGCCTCTGAGAGAGATCATCAGGGGGTCTGGGCTGGGTGTTCATCAGTATGTGGATGATACCCAGCTCTATATATTTTTCAGATAGAACCAGTGAAGGCAGTGAATGTCCTGTGTGAGTGTCAGGAGGCGGTTGGAGGATGGATGGCGGCTAACGGATTGAGGTTGAATCCTGATAAGACAGAAGTGCTGTCTCTGGGGGATAGGGGGTGAGCAGGTGTGAGGAGCTCCCTGATCCTGAATGGGGTAACTGTACCCCCGAAGGACCAGGTGTACAGCCTGGGGGGTCATTTTGGACTCACAACTGACCATGAAGGCACAGGTCAATTCTGTGTCCAGGGCAGCTGTCTACCAGCTCCATCTGGGACGCAGGCTGAGACCTATCAGCCTGAGCGCTGTCTCACCAGAATGGTACATGCACTGCTTATGTCCTGTTTGTACTACTGCAATGCACTCTACACAGGGCTACCTTTGAAGGTGACTCAGAAACTATAACTAATCCAGAATGTGGCTGCCAGACTAGTGACTGGGAGCTGCCGCTGGGACCCCCTAACACCGGTACAAAATTTCAAAGTGTTGGTGCTGACATTTGAAGCCCTAAGTGCCCTGGCCCAGTATACCTGAAGGAGCATCTCCACCCCCATCGTTCAGCCTGGACACTGAGGTCCAGGTCCAAGAGCCTTCTGGGGGTTCCTTCTGTGAGACAGTAAAAGGAACTCCAAAGGGCTGGAGTGAGCATACTAACACTTTGCTCAAGTATTTAATATGTATCAGATTAAAGCTCTCTAGATACTTCTTGGTAAATGTAAGGGACCCCTGGACATTTGAGTCCAGTCAAAGGTGACTATGGGGTTGCAGTGCTCATCTCACTTTTGGGTCAAGGGAGCTGGCATTTGTCCACAAACAGTTTTCCGGGTCATGTGGCTAGCATAACTAAATCGCTTCTGGTACAACAGAACATTGTGAGGGAAACCAGAGTGCACGGAAACACCATTTTCTTTCCCGCTGCAATAGTACCTATTTATCTACTTGCACTGGTGTGCTTTTGAACTGTTAGGTTGGCAGGAGCTGGGACCGAGCAATGGGAGCTCACTCCATTGTAGGTATTCGAACCAACGACCTTCTGATTGGCAAGCTCAAGAGGCTCAGTGCTTTAGACCACAGCGCCACCTGCATCCCCTGTTACTTCTTGGCAACACACTAGTACCCAAAATAGAGAAGGAGGCACAGATCCCTTATGTGAATTTTCTTTTTGTGTTTAGACTTACATGCAAGGGACATTTTTTTAAAAAATCTTTTTATTGTTGTCCATAAAGAAGGCTGATTGCCGAGGAATTGATGCTTTTGAATTATGGTGCTGGAGGAGATTCTTGAGAGTCCCATGGACTGCAAGAAGATCAAACCTCTTCATTCTGAAGGAAATCAGCCCTGAGTGCTCACTGGAAGGACAGGTCGTGAAGCTGAGGCTCCAATACTTTGGCCACCTCATGAGAAGAGAAGACTCCCTGGAAAAGACCCTGATGTTGGGAAAGATGGAGGGCACAAGGAGAAGGGGATGACAGAGGACAAGATGGTTGGATAGTGTTCTCGAAGCTACCAGTATGAGTTTGACCAAACTGCGGGAGGCAGTGGAAGACAGGAGTGCCTGGCTTGCTCTGGTCCATGGGGTCGCAAAGAGTCGGACACGACCTAAACAACTAAACAACAACATATATGCTTAAGTGATTATAAACCACCCCCAGAGGGTGCCTTTATGAGCTGCAGGAATGAATGCTTGTCATATCATAGAGACAATCGTGTTCACCTCCTAATCTCTTCAGACTGAGGGGTTGTTAAAGCAACAAGAGCAGAGTGTGTTTCTAAAGTTGGCAAACTCGCTTGACGTGTTTTCAATTTTTGAATATAATGTTATTAAAATTATTTGGTAAATTAAACTACTTTAAGACTGCTTATTTTTTTAAAAAAGACTGCTTATTTTTAGTGGGTTTTTTGCCATTTCATATTTATTTATGATGCTCTCTGTGAATTCCTTAAGCTCTACTCACCTACGGGCCTGATTGAAGCCTTAAATAAATTGTATCTGTTTTCTGCTTTCTCTAGAACTTTTGTAATAGAAAACCAATTTCTAAAAATGCATACAACTATGTATGCCGAGTCTTCCATTTGAGCAATTGGTTGCTACATAGTCCTTGATTTACATATTTAACTTTACTTGCCTTTAATTGAAGCTTGCTTCCAGCCTTTGTCATGAACAACATCCAGCAGCTGATAGGTATTTTGCAGAATCTTAGAAGTCTCTTCCAGTTGCTGGGTGAAGGCTTTCATGAGCTCTAGAAGGAGAGGAGTCAGTTTTGGAAGGAATTCTGCTATCTTCTCATTGTCCTTACTGTCACCTTTAAGAAGCTCTCCTAAACTGAAGTTTTGGTGCCCAATCTCTTCCAGTATTTGACCTAGATTATCAGTAACAGCTTCCATGGCCAGCTCGTGAACTAAAAGCAAAAGATTTCCCAGTAGAACAGTTTTCTGAAGAGAGTTCGTCCTCTAGTATTTATTGCTAAGGCTAAGAAACAGTGTACACTTGTCCTATAGCAAAATAAGCACCTGGCAAAGAAACATGGACTTACTGTTGACAATGAAAAAGGAGTTACTAGGTGACAAATAGGTGTGGCCTTCCTGGAATAAAGAGAACTGGCATACAAAAGACTAATACATGATTATAAATCTAATGGGTTAAGAGCAAATATCATAACTTCATTGCACAAATCTACGGTGCAACCATATTTTGAATATTGTGGTTGATTCACCTCAAAAAGGGTATTGCAGAGTTGGAGAAAGTTGAGTTAAGGACAACCAAAATTATCAAGGGGAGGGAGCAACTCCTCTGAGGGGAAAAATGAGAATATTTGGGGCTTTTTAGTTTATAAAAAAAGTTGAGTAAGGTGTAAAAGATTATGCATGGTGTAGGGAGAGTGAATAGAGAATTTTTTTCCTTCTACACCCATCATTCTAGAGCCCAGGGTTATCCAAGGAAGGTGGATGTTTGAAGATTCAGGACAGGCAAAAAGAAGTATTTATTCACATAGTGTGCAGTAAAACTGTGGAATTTGATACCACAAGTTGTAGTGCTGGTCACCAACTTGTACAGCTTACAAAAGAGCTTTACCCCTAAATGGAAAACGAGCAAGGTCCCAACTAAAGAAGAATGGTGACTTAAATTGACGGACTATGCGTAGCTTGCAGACCTAACATATAGAATAAGAGAACAAGAAGAACATACATTTAAAGAAGATTGGAAAATGTTTATTGAGTATATGGGGGAAATTGTGTACACTTGAAAAAGTTGGCAGCATTAAGATAAATTCAACAGTGTAAATAAGTTTTGATGGGTGTAATAATGGAATACTGAAGGGTTTGGTTTATGTAAAATAGGCAGGGATTTATGTTATGCAAAGGAACCATGGAAAGAGAAGGAGGGTAGTCATTGATATTTTAAGGTTGTTTAAATGACTATTCAAATATGTCATTTTACCATCTAACAAGACCATTGAACCATAAAAATGAAAGCAATAATCAATGTTCTGTACTATAAAATATATAAAACAGTATTGTAGATGATAAAAGTTAAAATTAATTCTTTTTCTTACCTGCTCCGATTATAGTCATTGTTTGGATGAGGGGCTTTTATTCATTTCTGCCGTCACACAATCAATCAATCAGTAGCTGAGCTGGGTTCCACACAGTCACAAAAACAAAGTAACCGAAAAAGCCTCCAAAACAAAAATGCAAAATAAATAGTAAAAACAAAAGCGCCAAACTTAATCCATTCCGGAAGTCTGTTTGACTTCTGAAATATTCGAAAACCAAGGCGCAGCTTCTGATTGGTGCAGGCACCCCGGAAACAATAGCCGACAGCTGCATCGTATGTTTGGCTTCCGAAAAATGTTTGAAAACTGGAACACTTACCATATTTTTGGCTCTATAAGACTCACTTTTTCCCTCCTAAACAGTAAGGGGAAATGTGTGTGCGTCTTATGGAGCGAATGCAGGCTGTGCAGCTATCACAGAAGCCAGAACAGCAAGAGGGGTCGCTGCTTTCGCTGCGCAGCGATCCCTCTTGTTGTTCTGGCTTCTGAGATTCAGAATATTTTTTTCTTGTTTTCCTCCTCCAAAAACTAGGTGCGTCTTATGGTCTGGTGCATCTTATAGAGCGAAAAATACAGTACTTCCAGGTTTTTGGCATTTGGGAACCAAGGTGTTTTAGTACCAAGGCGTTTGAGAACCAAGGGAACACTGTACCTTTAAGTTGTGTCAGTATATGCGATTGATGTGCAAACCAGTATGGTTAAGCAGACATTTGGAGACAACGCTCAAACAGACCAACGGTTCCTTCCATAATTGTGCATCGTCTGTTTCATTTGTTCAGCATGCAACATTTCCAGGTTGGCAAATAAAATGCTCCTTGCAGAGAATTTCCAAGGACCATTTCAAATCACTTTTCAAATGGGCAATTGTATTTTCTTTAAAAGAGAGAGAGAAAGAAAAATCTTCCCAAAGATGCTAACGGAGAAGCTCAGAAAAAAAGGACAATATCAGATAATAAAATCTCTGGCGTGTTCAAAGCTGTCAGCTGACATTTGCAAACCCACAGTAGGCTGCGAACATTGTTAACTCCAAGAATAATGTTGTCTTGTCCTCCTTGCAATATAAGCATTGCATCAGGTTCACAGAATGCAATTTCCTTTCTGATTTTTGTAAGGTTCTTTTTGACTCGGCTTTACTGCAATGTAAGTGAATTTTCAGGGTGCTGAAACTTTCATTCAGTTACAACAAGGAATGATGTCTTATAGAATCTGATAAACTGTGCTTTCTCATTTCTATAAAATGGAAGGAAATACATATAAACTATTGTGCAGGGAGCCAAACTATAAAATAACCTTCCGCAGACAACTTCCTTCACAAATGAGTTTGGCTATATGAGAAAATCTGTTCTTAACCCGAGGTAATATTTCTGGGTTAGCGGAGTTTGTAACCTGAAGTGTATGTAACCTGAAGCGTATGTGCCTAAACACCTAAAGTGCTTACAAATACAAAAAAGAAGAAAGAAAAGGAAGGCAAAAAATCATAATAATTCCATACATACTTGTTTAATACAAAGGTATGGAAGTGAAATTATTATTCTAATATAAATACGTTTGTTTACTTATAACCTACTCAGGGTTTTTTATAAATGCACTCCAAATGTCAATATATTTGTCCCTACACAATTTATGTCTATAAGCTATCCATTTGTATGTTGCAAGAGTTGTTATATCTTCCATCCATTGAATAAAGGGGTCCATAGATTTTTCTTTCCAGGGAATCAATATCAATCTTTTAGCCGTAATGAGGGCACAGAGAATCCATTGACATTGACCAGTTGTCAAATTCCATCCAGCAGGTAGATAATTTAAAATAATATTATCCTCTGACAATACTAGCTTTCTCCCAAAGTAATATTTATACAATCTAGTACTTTCCTCCAAAACTTCATTAAGTGTATAGGGCTTTGTATAAATTCATTGTGAGCTTGCTAGCCACTTTTATCTGTGCGTGGCATGTGATCATTGTCACTGGTGGAGCCCCTGATTGGCTGTGCTGTTTGCAATTATTTAATGGACATTGGTAGTGTTGCCATCCTCCTCTCCCTTAAGTGTTTTCTTGTTATATGTAAACTGCATCCTATGTTGAATTAATGGTTTTAACAGAGAAATCTGAGGGCTCCCTTGGACAAAAGAAACAAGGACACCAGCCAGGAATACCAGAGCAAAACAGCAGCCAGTAGGCTTGGTCTTTATAGAAGACTGTTGCGACAGGACTCCCACCTGCCACAAGGTGGAACAAGATGGAAGCCCCGAATAAAAGAGCCCCCCAAATTTTATTAGCTGCTAATCCCCATGTTACACCCCCCCAAACTACATCACTCATACATCACGGTTACATCATGAAAGGGGAGGTCTGGTGGCAGTAATCTGAGCATCCTGGCCCCTGCCCCATGGTTCTCCTTGCCCTCCACCAAACACCCATCAAGTGTAACAAAAAAGATATTTACATTTCCCTGTTTCCCAGCCAAGTTAATCACACCCTTTTGTTTTCATCTGGGTTTGTTATTTCTGGAATGGCTACCTCTCTGGCACTCAGGTATCCGGATGCCAGGAATTATCACCCAGGCAGAGGGGCTTGCTGAGTAGCTGAGCTCACATGTCTATATGAATTTCTGAAGTTTTCCCAGTGAGCCAGTACACAGATACATTTATCAGTGAAATGTTACATTTGGTATCGTGCAGCAAAGGCCCTTTGAACAGATAGGAAGAAACTGTGATGAAGTGTTTTGTGGGGACAAATCACAAAAGTCACAAAAGCGATTGACCTGGTTTTGGTAGTGGGCGACATCTGCATGATATCTGCTGGAGGGGCAAATTCCTGCAACAATGGCCATGGTGGACCTGGTCTCAACATGAGTATAGGCTTGCTTGGTGAAACTTCCTCTATTTTAATATACACACGGAATGCTTAATTCCAGGGTTGTGGGTTTGAGCCTCACATCGGGCAAAAGATTCCTGCATTGCAGTGGGGTGGACTAGATGCCGCTTGCGATCCTTTCCAACTCTACAATCCTATGACCCATATATGTTTTATGGGTTTTGCTGTCCACACATTCCTGTGTCCCAGATTTTGCTTTATTGCTTTCACTCCGAGATTGCATTTAGAATTGCCAGCTTCTGAGCTTCCCCCATAGTTGTGTGATCACCACTCTGGGCTGCTGATAAAGCTTATCTCAAGGCCTTGAAGTGTAACCTTGCCTGATAATTTCTGCTGTTCAAGCTAACAGTGTAAGAGCAGGCCATGTTAGGGGTCCTGCCAGGGTCATATAATCTCATTGCACTCATTAGAAAATGTGGTATGGATAATTTTTAAGTACATGACATATCTGATTTGGGTTTACCCAAAGAAAGGGAAAGTACATATATTCTATCAAATAATATAGGTTTCTGACCCTCTTCCAATCTGATCCTATGCATGTTTAATAGTAAATCTCAAAGATTGAAAGGGTTTTTTATTTTTAAATATAATTTTTATTAAATCTTCTGTTTTACACTTTAGAATATGCTTTTAAACAACCTTAAAATGGCAATGACCGTGGGAAGTAAAAAAAAAAAAAAGATTATAATTTGGAAGACAATTGGACTTTTTAATTTTAGTTTTTTATTTTTATTGGATTTGATTGGATATGTTAATTGGATGTTCTTATTGGAAAATTAATAAATGCTCTAACAAAAAATATATAGCAATGACTCCCCTTCTCTTTCCATGGTTCATTTTGCATAACATAAATCCCTGCGCATTTTACATAAACCAAACCCTTCAGTATTCCATTATTACATCCAACAAAACTGTTGGATCTATCTCAATGCTGCCAACGTTTTCAGGTGTACACAGTCCCCTCCCCCATATATTCGATAAACATTTTCCAATCTTCTTTAAACGTATGTTCTTCTTGTTCTCTTATTCTATATGCTAGGTCCGCAAGCTGCGCATATTCCATCAGTTTAAGCTGCCATTCTTCTTTAGTTGGGACCTCGTTTTCCATTTTTGGGTAAGATTGAAAGGGTTTTTAGTCCCAAGCAAGCACGTGTTGAATCCCACTTGAGCTATACAGCTAGTGCAATCCTATATCTGTTTAATAGTGAATCCCAATGAGTCCAAGGGCTTTCAGTCCCAAGTAACTACAGCCAACACAGTCTGTGTATTGTTAGTTGGAAGCAAGTATCCCTGACTTCAGTGGTACATACTTTAGGTAAAGGTAAAGGTACCCCTGCCCGTACGGGCCAGTCGTGACCGACTCTAGGGTTGCGCGCTCATCTCGCTCTAGAGGCCGGGAGCCAGCGCCGTCCACAGACACTTCCGGGTCACGTGGCCAGCGTGACGAAGCTGTACTGGCGAGCCAACACCAGTGCCACACACGGAAACGCCATTTACCTTCCCGCTATAAAGTGGTACCTATTTATCTACTTGCACTTAAGGGTGCTTTCGAACTGCTAGGTGGGCAGGAGCTGGGACCGAATGACGAGAGCTCACCCCGCTGCGGGGATTCGAACCGCCGACCTTACGATCAGCAAGTCCTAGGCACTGAGGTTTTACCCACAGCGCCACCCGCGTCCCATGGTACATACTTTAGATCTGCCCAATTTGCCCTGAAATATATTTTTTATTTTTTATTTCATTTATACTCCACCCAAGACCTCAAGGTGGCATTCATAGTTTTCCCTTCCTTTGACCCCCACAACAACCCTGTGAGGTAGGTTAGACTGAGAATCTGTGACTGGTTCACGATCACCCAGTGGACTTCATGCTGGAGTAGGGATTTGAACCCTGGTCTCCCAGGTCTTTGACTGACACTCTAACCACTGCACCACACTGATGATGATGATGATGCAATTCAACATGGCTTTTTGACAGCATAGAGATTAATAATGCCACCTTGACAATATCTACCATTATAAAGGCACAGTGGTGTAGCGTGGGGGGTGCAGGGGGGGCCGGCCGCACCGGGCGCAACATCTGGGAGGGGGGCGCGCTCGCACTTGCAGCTCTCTGCCCCTACCTGGCTCACTCACTCTCTCTCACTGCAGTGCTGGCTGTGCGAATCCGATCCGAGCCGCTGGGTCGCTGCCCACTGTGGAAGGGTGGGTGCCAGGCGTGCGGTGCGGAGAGAGAGCGAGGGACTATCTGGGGGAGGGACAGTGCAGTGGCCGCCCAGCGCAGCACTGAGCACGGGAGAGAACCACACCAGACCAGGCAGCAGCAAGAAGAAGCTGGCAGCGGCGGCAGGTTAGGGGTTAGGGGGCGCAAATTACTTGCCTTGCCCCAGGTTAGGGGGCGCAAATTACTTGCCTTGCCCCGGGTGCTGACAACCCACGCTACGCCGCTGTAAAGGCAGTGTCCCTTTGAAAAGCTGGAAACCTTGACTTAAGTTTGCCATCATGGAAGGACTTCGGAGAAGATGTCCCAGGTCCAGCTGAGCAGAATGATCAAGAGGGTTCTGTAATAAATGAAAATCTGACCTTATTCCCTTATGGGGGACACAAGAGCCCTTATAGAGGACTTCCGGGTTAGCGCCTCCAACAATGGCGGAATTCCTCTGATCGGGAGGAATCCGCTCCGTGGAAATCAGGGTCTGGCCGCCACGGCGAAGGTGGAGACCCACTAAAAACCACAGGCGGGAGAAGCTTGTGGACGTGGGTTTCGGCTGGCACCTTTCGCGCCTCCCCTACTCGCGGGGAAACCCGGTTTCGGGGATCCGGAGCGACGTGGGGTGAGCGGCGCGGTGCTTTGAATCGGCTGCTTCTTTCACGGAGTGAAGCCGCATTGCTGTTGCCGGAGAGCGCTGACTTTTTCCTGTGGACAATTTGATCTTAAAACAACTACCCATGAGTAGAACAGAAAATTGGATTTTTAAACGTCTTAATTTGGCACCGAAACGGGGAGGTTTCAAACAGGAAGTCCGCCTTCCCCTTTTGTAAATAGATTGAAGCAAAGAGGCTGCAAGCTAAATCCTTGGAAAGTCTTTCATAAAGGATTAAACTTCCATCGGTTAAATCATCAAACCCCCCTTGGAAGCAGGAGAAGAGGGGGGGAAATTTAAGATCGCATAAGCCTGCAGGAGAGAGTGAAGAAAGTCAAATTACCACCGCTCTGAACCTGGAAACGGGCTGCTAGTAAGATTGAAGTTTTGGATATGCTCATTGACTGTGAATAGATCGTCTGCTGACAGTAAGTTAAAGAAGAGAAATACATTGTTTCCATTGTCTCCCTCTGCGTTTAAAAAGGAGTAAAAGTAATTGAAAATGGAAACTAACTTTATTGTTTGAACTGTGCTTAAAAGGATTGATACAAATAGAAATTGTTTCCCCCTAGAGGAAGCCTTTGAAATTGTTACAAGAGCTGAGCTGGGGGAATTTCCACCTGCAAGATAAAACTGTGAGAATCTGGGATTGACATTGGACCGTTAAGAATGTTGACAGAAGAAGCCTTAGTGGTTGCATTATGTAAGATTAATGATTCACTGGAACAGCTTCACAAGAAGACGGATGTGAGGACTATAAAAATTGATAACTTGGAACAAAAAGTGACTAATTTGGCACAAAAAGTCAATATTAATACAGAAATTATTCAGGAATCGATACAGGGATCTATCTTGACATGGCAAATTGAGGAGAAGGCGGGGGAGAAAGTTTTTGCTGTGGAACCTAAAGTGGTACAAGTGGAGAAGGAGAGAGCCCCAGCCTTACAGTTGCAATTTGATGATTATAAGTTGATGCCTTTCAAGACTGAATTTAGAGAAAGTCAGACTTTTAGGATTGGAGCCCCGCTTGGACTGGAGAAAGAAAGTTGGATAGATCCCCTCATGCAGGGGTTTATTGACCTTTGGGACCTGGACTTGGGTCAGGAGGAGACTGGAGTTGTGGGGACTGTCAGACTTGGAGGATCTTTGAAACACAACTGGAAATATCTTTTGAATTTCAGTTCTAACTATGGAGATTTGGCTGACTTGTCGAGAAGGAATAAAAACATTGCTAGATGGGAATTTCCCGGAGATCTACTTTTCAGCATCAAAGGAAGGAAAATAAGAACAAGATCAGAAGAAGACAAAGTAAAGTGCATGTATAAATATGAAGAAGACTTGCAGAAGGGACTTGGAAAAGAGTTAAGAGCCTCGGACAGAAGATCACCAGGTTGATGGGCTATATGGAATTGACGGAAATGACTGGCAGAACCCAAGACCAGGGAGAAGAGACGGTGGAAGAATATTGGAAAAAGTTTAAAATCTATATATGGAAATAATGTAAAATTAATGAGTGTTAGAAAAATGTTGGAAGGGAATTATACGGCTTTAGTAGAAATATTTTAAGGAATTAAGCATAAATAAGTATTGTGGATCGAGGGCCCCGGCCCCGCTAAGTGAAATAAATACACATGGACACGTGGTATAAGGTTAATGGGCAAGAAAAAGGCCACAACTTTATTGATTACAGCAGTGAAAAGGTATTGGCTTAGGCATTGGATGACTATAGGTGGTGGGTTTATTCAACAGTAGGTGGAGCCTGTTGATGCTCATCCAACTATAGGCTCACCCCCTGATGTCACCGAGGGTCGTGCCATGGCCTCCCGCCAAGCAGGCATCGGACGGAATACACGACCGCCGGATTCCTTTAACGGAATAACCCACGGTAGATAGCATAGGCGATGGCCACACCTAGCCCTTAACACATCACAACACATGAATCCAATGCCTAACCTACCCACCAATACCACAAAAGTTGTGACGATTGCTACGAGGTAGGCAAAAAAACCAAAAAGCCGAATGCCAAATGGAAAAATTCCTACCAGGCCCCCCAGACAACCGGGGCGACCAACCTAAGGTCCATAGCAAGGCCAAAAACCTAGACCCTGAGCTAAAAGGGAGTGGAGGGTGGGTGACTCGCTGCGGGTCGACGAGGACTGAGGGGGAGGAGAAGCCGGCGCCGCAGCATTAAGCTGCTGAACACGCCCCTCGGAGGCACCTGGTTGGCTGCCCCCGGTGGGCGTGGGCGCCGGCCGGCCAGGTAAGGAGGGGCAGGGGCTAAGGCCCCTGCCAGGGCGGAGTCCGGGCTCCCACCCACAACCACTCCCCTCTCTTGCAGGGAGGAGAGTCCTTGTGGATCGAGGGCCCCGGCCCCGCTAAGTGAAATAAATACACATGGACACGTGGTATAAGGTTAATGGGCAAGAAAAAGGCCACAACTTTATTGATTACAGCAGTGAAAAGGTATTGGCTTAGGCATTGGATGACTATAGGTGGTGGGTTTATTCAACAGTAGGTGGAGCCTGTTGATGCTCATCCAACTATAGGCTCACCCCCTGATGTCACCGAGGGTCGTGCCATGGCCTCCCGCCAAGCAGGCATCGGACGGAATACACGACCGCCGGATTCCTTTAACGGAATAACCCACGGTAGATAGCATAGGCGATGGCCACACCTAGCCCTTAACACATCACAACACATGAATCCAATGCCTAACCGCCACCCGAGCCGCAAAGGGGCTCGCCGCCAATACCCTCACAGCTGCAACCAATCCCTAATGCTGCTAATGACACTGTCCAACCAAATATCATTCCCAATGTCCGTTAAATGAACTCCGTCATTCCGGCACATGGCTTGGTCGCCGATCCGGATACGGTCATGATAGATGACTCGGCCATTCATAAAGCGCACCCAACGGGCTACCGCCCGGTTCAGGAGTTTCCTGGTTTTCTCAATGGCCATACAGTTCTGCGCACCGTGCCAAACAATTCTTTTCAAAAAGGAGGACCAGAACACCATTGTTCCAGGGCACAAGGCCGCAATCGACTCCAAGTCTCTTTTTATGCACCACAACAAGTCCCCGCTTCTCCTCTTAGCTAGGTCATTCTCCCCCAAGTGAATGATAGGGATGTCAGGAGGGCCAAACCAGGTTGATGGGCTATATGGAATTGACGGAAATGACTGGCAGAACCCAAGACCAGGGAGAAGAGACGGTGGAAGAATATTGGAAAAAGTTTAAAATCTATATATGGAAATAATGTAAAATTAATGAGTGTTAGAAAAATGTTAGAAGGGAATTATACGGCTTTAGTAGAAATATTTTAAGGAATTAAGCATAAATAAGTATTATAGTATGAATGGAAAATAAGGTTAAAATATGTTAAGATAATTACATGACAGAAAATAGAGAAAGATGGAAAGGATTTGCTGAAACAATTAATAGAAATGGAATACAAAAAGGGAGGAGGTCGATGAAACAAGGGAATGAAAGAGAGGATATTGAGATGGTATGATGTGTGTTTTTTGAATTGTTTTTGCTTTTGTTTTGTTTAATGTGTTAATGTTAATGTTGCGTTCTGTATTGTTTATATATTCTATTGTATTGTTTCTCTTTTGCTTTTCTTCTTCTTTTCTTTTTTCTTTTCTTTTCTTCTCTTTGTAAGGTTTAAAAGCAATAAATATTATTATTTTTTAAAAAAACAACAAGAGCCCTTATAGAGTCCTTTGCAGGCTCTCCATCGGTCGGAAAAATAATAGAGGCCAACCAGAGAATATTGAGAAGCAAAGCAGCTAGTAAGCCTGATCTTTATTGAACTGTTGCAACAGGGTGCCCCCTTCACACTCAGGAGAAGGAGGAGGATCCTGAACAAAGGTGTGCCCACCCCTCCCTTATATAGACATTTAAAATTGCCCGCCCTGGAGTCCAAGACCACCCCCAGATACATCATACCTACATCACAGAAAGGGTGGTCTACAAGAGAAATCTGAGTGCATTGTTTACCTCCTGTCTGGCAGGTTACCTGTTAATGCTTACTTGATTGGATATCCTGGGGAACCTGGCCAGTCTTTTGTAATGATTTTTTTTTTTAAATGATATTTATTGAGAATTTTAAGGTTACAAAGAAATAAGAAGGAAAAACCAAGAGGGGAAAAAAGGAAAGAAAAAAGTAGATAAAAGTAACAATTAAACAATACAAATCAATAAAAACCAAAGTCAAAAAGAAAAAACAAAACACACAATACATCAGAATCAAAAAGCAAAAATGAACAAAAAAATTAAAAACAAATCCAATATTCCCAGATCCTTAACTGTCATTACCTTATTTCATTGACCTCCTCGCACCTCCCTTTTTTGTATTCTAGTTATTAATTATCTCAACAAATCCTTTCCATCTTTCACAATATTCTGTCATTAAATTACCTTAATCTATTAATAATAATAATAATAATAATAATAATAATAATAATAATAATATCTTTATTGTCATTGCCCCCTTCGGGGACAACGAAATTACTTGACTGCTCCATAAAAACACTAATTAATCAATACAGTATAATACAGCAAGGGAGATTAGATGACTTTCAAAGTCCGGGCTTCCCATTCAGGGCCGAGATCGCTCTGGAGAAGAAGCTGTTCTTAAGACGGCTCGTTCTTGTCTTCATCGTCCTGTATCTCCGTCCCGACGGCAAGAGCTCGAAGAGACAGTGACCAGGATGCGATGGATCTTTTACTATGTCCAGTGCCTTCCTATGGCACCTTGTGGCATAAATCTGCTCTAAGGTAGAGAGTGGGCAGCCAACAATGCTCTCTGCTGCCTTAACAACCCTGCACAACCCCATCCTGTCCTGGGTAGTACAGCTTCCGTACCACACACATAAGCCATAAGTGAGCACGCTCTCAATGGCACAGTGATAGAAGGCAAGCAGCAGTTTCTGCGGAAGATGGTTTTTCCTTAGTATTCTCAAAAAGTACAGTCTCTGCTGCGCCTTCTTCACAAGCCCCCTTGTGTTAACACTCCAGGACAGATCCTCTTGTAATTCAATGCCCAAAAATCTGAACGTTGTTACCCTCTCCACACAGACCCCATCAATCAAAAGTGGCTGGACGTTGCTCTTCTGTCTCCTGAAGTCCACCACAAGCTCCTTTGTCTTCCTTGTATTTATGAGCAAGTTGTTAGCTCTGCACCACTCTGTCAGGCACTCCACCTCATCTCTATAATCCGTTTCACCCTCCCTTTCAGGGATGAGCCCAATCACGGTTGTGTCATCTGCAAATTTGACAACCCTATTACTAGGGTGAGTAGCGACACAATCGTACGTGTAGAGAATATAAAGGAGCGGACTGAGTACGCATCCCTGTGGTGTTCCTATGTTAGTCTTGAGCATATTAGAGGTATAAGGGCCCAACCGAACCCTCTGGGGGCGGTCTGACAAAAAGTCCAATATCCACCCTCAAAGTGATAACGGAAGCCCCAGATCTTCCAGTTTAGACATCAGACGTTGTGGTAGAATGGTATTAAATGCCGAGCTGAAATCTAAAAAAAGCAGTCTGGCATAGCCCCCCCCGCTGCTCCAAATGTGCAAGGACGGCATGGAGGACAATCGCCACAGCGTCCTCTGTCGATCTTTTCGTTTTATAAGCAAATTGGAATGTGTCCAGTCCCTCTGGTAGGCAGGCAATGACATAATTTCGTACCAGCTTTTCAAAGCACTTCATGATTATAGGTGTGAGTGCTACTGGACGAAAATCATTCAGATCTTCTGGGTTAGATTTTTTTGCTATTGGAACGATAATAGAGGACTTTAGGCAGGATGGAACAATAGCTTGGGCTAGGGATCGATTTAAAATCCCAGTGAAAACTCCTGCTAGTTGATCTGCACAGTCTCTCAATACCCTTCCAGCTACCCCATCTGGCCCTGTGGCCTTCCTTGGGTTGATTCCCTTCAACACCTTCCTCATCTCTTCTTTTTCCACAGAGACTACTGCATTCCTTTGTACTGATGATGGTAATGGTGGTGATGATGGCAAAGCCTTCACAGGGAGTGGTGGTGGTGTTGGTAAAGCCTCAGCAGGTGTTGCTGCAGATGTTACTTCAAAACGGGCAAAAAAGGCATTCAAATCCTCTGCGAGGGATGCCCCTCCCTCGTCTGCCAGGGAGTCCTTGGATTTATACCCTGTTAATTCTTGTACACCTTGCCACACCTGCCTGGTGTTGTTACTTTGTAGATGATTCTCCAGCCGCTGTCTATACGCCTCCTTTGCTACACGGATACCTCTCTTTAGATTGGCTCTAGCTAAGCTGTACAGCGACTTATTTCCACTTCTGAAAGCAGTATTTCTTGCCTTTAGCAACCCCTGGACCTCCCTTGTCATCCAGGGCTTCCTGTTTGGGTAGATCTTTATCCGGCGCCTCCGTGTTACATTGTCAGTGCAGAACCTAATATAGTCCAACACTTGCTCAATATGAGTCTCTACATCCTGTAGGGCGAATACCTCCCAATCGGTGTCATGAAAACAGTCTTGTAGTTGTTGGGATGCTATTTTAACCTTATCTTACCATAAAAAGTCCTAAAACTTAAAACTTAAATCTTATTTATACCAAATTCTCTTAACCATTACATATTCTTACATAATTCTTTTTAACATTTCTGCTAAAGCCCAATAATTTCATTCCAACATTTTTCTAATACTCATTAATTTTACAATACTTTTCTAAATGAATTTTTAAAACTTTCTTCCAATCTTCATCCATCATCTCTTCTTCCTGGTCTCGGGTTTTGTCAGTCCTTTCTATCCCATCCATCTAGTCCATCAACCTGGTGACCTTATGTCCGAGGCTCTTAAGTCTCTTCCACGTCATGTAATGATAAATACTTAGTTCCTGAGCCAGGTCACAGGCTCACCCTATTCATACACAGACATACCCTTAAGACAGGATTTGTGAATGAAAAAACAATGGGGAGGCTTTTTCATTTTCCTTGACCTTGCAGAAAATCATTTGGTCAGTTTGGGAGTCAAAATGGTTTCAGGGCTGTTTTCCTGTGCTGCTTCAGACATGTGGTTTATATATTTATGTACGTGTTTGCTTGGTACATTTATGAACATTTATTATATATATAAAAGACCTTAAATATTTTATTTCAGTTCAAAACACAGCAGGGCTGGCATATCATATTTTGAAGCAAGTGGACTAATACACATCACCATCTAAAGAGAAAGGTGGCCTGTGAAGACCATTTAGCCCAGCGTCAAAACCAGGCATCCCCAACCTTTGGCCCTCCAGATGTTTTGGACTACAATTCCCATCATCCCTGACCACTGGTCCTGTTCGCTAGGGATCATGGGAGTTGTAGGCCAAAACATCTGGAAGGCCGCAGGTTGGGGATGCCTGGTGTAAACTTACCCAACCACATTACTATCAGCAGAATCCTATCGTTGTCTACTCAGAAGCAAAACCCTATTAAATTCAATGGGGCTTACTTCTAGGTTTGTAAAGTGACAGCCACAGCCTAAACTGATTTAGGATTGCTGTTTTAATCAGCAGTTTCTGGCACACCAAAATCCAAGAAGTAAAGGAGGGTATTCACAGAACTGTAGAGCTGAACAGGACGCCGAGGGTCATAACCAGTACTTTTTTTCTAAAAAAAATAAAATGTTTAGGGGTACTCTTATTTTCCTACTCATATTGAACTACTGCCCCTCAATGAGGCCAAACTTAGATTCACAAAATATTTAGGGTTATGCGTCCTCCTGGGTTCCCTCCCAGGAAAAAAAGTTCCTATATCTAAAAGAACATTGTCCCCACGTCAAATATTTAATATGCATTGATTACCTCTTGTAATAACTCAGGTTAAAACGAATATAAACAACATGCAATATTGGTTAAGTTTATTGAAAAACAGATGCAGTTAACAAGGAAATAAAGGACCCACGCAGAGGAGGTCGGAAGTCATCAGGAGGAGAAGAAACTAACTTTATTGTTTCCTTTTCGAGATACATTGTGCTTTTTGCTATTGGTGGTGGTCTGCTTGTAATGCTTTGGTGTTTTGGTGTTGCAAGTGCATTGGATGTATTGTTTATAAACCAATAAAGATTAAATTGAAAATAATAATAATAATTTAGTCAAGTTCACCTACTCCGCGTTAGAAAGTTTCTCCCTTCACCTTAAGGGAGGGGGAAAAACTTCACCTGTTGAATTTCTGCTTGGTATTCTAGGCAGAAATTCTGCTGGAACAACAGAAGCAGGGCCAGCAAGAAAGTGGCAGGACAAGCACACTTTCTGCGGCTTGCAAAACCTCCGCTTCCTCCTGCTTCCTCCCTCCGCCGCCGAACGAGACCGCCCCACGGAGGAGCCGCCGCTGCCGCCGCCTCTCCGGGCCCTGCGCGCAGGAGAGCGCCCTGGCGACGCTGCAGCCTTTGCACTTCCAGTCCGGCTGCTCCAGGTGCCTCTTCCGCCTTCACCTGCCTGCCTGCCTGCGTGCCTGGCCAGCTAGCCCTTTGCAGGAGCGCCTCTCCAAGCCCAGCTAGCAAATCAGCAGGAAGGAGTGGCGGAGAGAAGGAAAAGAAAAGAGAAAGCGAGCGTAAAGTTCAGCTCCTTGCTTCCTGCCGGATCCGAATTCTTGGGGTAAGTTTGCAAAAAAGGGGCGGGTGGACTTGGGTTAAAAAGAAAGAAAAAGGGGGAAATGAAAAACAAAAAAACACAGCCAGGTTGTTCTGGCAACGAGTCGTCGTTTCCCCCCCCCCCCCCATGTTTGGGGAGTTTTGTTGGAATCCGATCTACTTCCTTAACCTCTGTCCCGGGAAATGCTGACTTGCGTTTAACCCGTGGGATTGCCGCAGAGGAAAACGTACACTTAATCCCTCCGTTTCTCGTTTACATTCTAACGTTTCCATTGGAGGGTCTGAAAAGTCGCTCACTTTAACGAGACGAATGCCACAAGTAATGAGAAGCGGCAGCTTGTTTACAGTGATGTTGCAGATGGTCTCATTTAGGGCACGGCTGAGGGATTCAGTCAACTTTGCGGTGCGGAATTGCAAAACTATTAGTGTTAAATGAGCCATAGATTAGCAGCCATTGGGCAATATAGGAAATTTAGATTTCTACATAAAAATCTGGATTTTCCCCTCAAAATTTGCACACACTAACGAGTCCTCTGTTTACTTTTATTAACTGTGCTTGGAGTATAGCTGCTTGATTTAGAGCGTTCAGGCTCTTTGCATACCTAATATCAGTACCTTTTACAACAAGCCTGTGAGGTAGCAAGGATGCTGTGATTATGCCTAAACTGTAGGGAAAAGCTGAAGGTTAAGAAAGCAGCTTGAGAGTTCATGGCTTAGTTCAAAGACACTCTAAAGCAAGATTTTACAATGATTTCTAGAACTGCTACCTTTTTGAAATATACTTTTATTGAGCCCCTTCATGTGTAGAATTTTCCACCCTACTTTTGGAAATCTAACAGATGAAGCTTTTCCTTATGTGAAGGTAAAGATAGAGGAACAGGGCAATTAAAATAAGTTGGCGGCTCCTGCTCCTGATATTTGCACGTTGGGCAGTGAGGTAACAACAAACAGAATTTGCAAGTTACAGCATGTCTCTCCAACCATCTTGGAGACTTGCTGCAATTGGTGTATCTGAAAGCTGAACACAGTTCTGCTCTGACTGGCTAATGGCGGCCTGGGCTTAATTTATTTTGTGGTTCTCCAGGGCTCAGCCATGGCATCTGCTTATGGCACTGCAAGAATACAGTATGGATATATGAAAGTGTTCTTGAGCATGTGCAGAGTGATATTTTTATTGAGTCCCCACATTGCTGTTTCTACATGCTATCTTTGGGGAGGGGAGGCTGTATTCTCAAAAAGCTTTTTACTTGTATGTGAATCTGTTGTACTGAGCAGTACCATTCATATGGGATATACCGGTAGGTACAGAGAGCTCAGCCTACAGTTTTGCTGCACACTGTGGCAGCACTTAAGCAATCTCCGCTCTTGAGATGAGTTGCTGCTTATTCACAGGGAGCTGACTCTTTAATTCTTGTTTGTTCCTCTTCAGGGATTAGTTTCCCTGGGATTTCTTTCAACATGTTGCCCCACTCAGAGGCCACACATATCAGCCCCCTTGACTTGTTTTGAAAGTCGGAGGAAATGCTTAACAGTGCAATCGTACACATGGCAGGTCTACTCTGAATAAAGTCCTATTGAGCTGAATGAGGCTTATTCCCAGGTAAGTAGGTAAAACTCCCATATCATTGTTGTAGGCAGCCTGTTCATTGAGAAATACATCTCAGTATTTAGCTTGCATCAACATGTGGTTGTTGTAAGCTCTTTCTCATGGGACAGATAAGACCTTTATTAATAAACACCTTGAATCAGGATGTGGGTGGTATATTTTGGGTTGCTGACAGGCCTGAGACCAATGGAGCAATCCCTTTGCAGATGTTCCTCTAGAGTTAAGTCCAGTCAAAGGTGACTATGGGGTTGTGATGCTCATCTTGCTTCAGGCCGAGGGAGCTGGTGTTTGTCCACAGACAGCTAGACTCCTCAGTCAACACATCTCAGACCCAACACATTGGGTCACTCTCTGGACTGATTGCCTAACTCCTTTTCTACTTCGTGTACTTGTCACATGGACATGGGAGTTAGTCATTGCCAGCATTTGAATGTCACCTGCATGACTAACCCATTCCCAGATAGTTGCCAACACTGTGATCAAGCGAGGACTGATAGAAGCCCAAGTGTTGCTTCACTCACTGATAGCTGTTGGCCCAAGGACTTGCGATGGGTGGTGGAGGGTGTTTCGTTGGGTGGTCTAAGGGCAGTGGAGCAGCTGTGTTAGGCAAAAGCAGGGTTTCCCAAACTTGGGTCTCCAGCGGTTCTTGAACTACAAATCCCTGACCACTGGTCCTGCTAGATAGGGATGTTAGGCATTGTAGTCCAAAAAGAGATGGCGACCCAAGTTTGGGAAACTGTGGAAGCAAGGGCCTTTCTTGGAGAGTTAAGCAAAGCAATATAAAGCTGCCTCATAAATAATAATAATAATAATAATAATAATAATAATAATAATTTATTTGTACCCAACCCATCTGGCTGGGTTTCCCAACAAAATATTAAAAACACAATAAAACATAAAACATTAAAAATCTCCCTAAACAAGGGCTGCCTTCAGATGTCTTCTAAAAGTCAGATAGTCAAATGCATGTTGCAGATTATCATAGAGAAATCTACCTTACTTTAATATAACATGGAATGAATGGTGGAATCTTAAGTCATTGCCCTTGTGTGGCTGACAAAAGTTTAATAATAATAATAATAATAATAATAATAATAATAATAATTTTTATTCTTTGTATCTCGCCCATCTGATTGGGTTGTCCCAGCAACTTTGGGCAGCTTCCAGCATATACAAAAACATAATACTGTGTGTACTTGCTCCGCTCCAGGGAACGGGCTGAAATGGAAGACCTTCCTATCCTTTCCCTCTTGCTTTTATTTTACGAAAATGGTGGTGGTCAGAGATAATGTGTGGTGGTACTGCTGGCATAGAGAGCACTGTGTTCCTCTTGTTTTTCTCAACATGAGAACTAGATAATGCACAATCACCAAGGAATCAGACTCGCAGGAGTATAGCAGGAGTTTCTAGCTGACGTCATCTGGGAGCATCTTCTGCATTCAAAAGTGATTGCCAATGGATGGCACATTCCAAAGCATAACTGACGCTGTTCCTTTTCTTTTTTAAAAAAAATTCTGATTGCTAACTTCACCTCATTGGCAAGGACCTTTCGACAGCCAGGTTTTAGCACCTCTTAGGAGCAGGCCTCAACTTGTTCATGGGAATAGGTGCAGGAACATAAATTGCAGCTTTGAAAGCTCCAAAACTGTATTGTTGTGTTTGAGGGCCCCTGAGCACATTTAAATGAAATCTAGCTTTCATCTGTGTTGAAAGACTTCTTCACTTTATAAGACTTTATGTTTCCCTTTTTCTTCTTCTCATGACTGTTGGATGTTGTTATCTCATGCTGCATCGCCTGTCATTGATAAACATTACAGTGGTATCTCAGGTTACATATGCTTCAGGTTACATACACTTCAGGTTACAGACTCCACTAACCCAGAAATAGTGCTGCAGGTTAAGAACTTTGCTTCAGGATGAGAACAGAAATCGTGCAGCAGTGGTGTGGCAGCAGCAGGAGGCCCCATTAGCTAAAGTGGTGCTTCAGGTTAAGAACAGTTTCAGGTTAAGTACGGCCCTCCGGAATGAATTAAGTACTTAACCCGAGGTATCACTGTATATTACTAGTTAAAGGTAAAGGTAAAGGGACTCCTGACCATTAGGTCCAGTTGTGGCCAACTCTGGGGTTGCGGAGCTCATGAGCTCATCTTGCTTTACTAGCCGAGGGAGCCAGTGTACAGCTTCCGAGTCATGTGGCCAGCATGACTGAGCCGCTTCTGGCGAACCAGAGCAGCACACAGAAACGCCATTTACCTTTCTGCTGGAGCGGTACCTTTGTTTGCCTGCCTGCGTATAATGGGAATTCCTATATATTGGGGGAACCCCACAACTGGAGAAGCACATTTCCCTGTGTTTTGAAGGACCATTGAACTTTTCTTCGAAGCTTCGCCTAAGACGAGACGGCGTCATTAGAAACTCTGCAAGCCGTACCGAAAGCTGTATAGCTGAGTTAATTTCAATCAGCAGCCTTCTTTCCACGACTTTCTAAAATCCATTATAAAAAGTAACGAGTAAGATGCCGGTTTGCTGAGCTTGAAAACGTGGGAAGGAGAATTAGTGCAGGCTGAATACTTGCTTTCTTCTTAGGGAGGGGCTGAGATGAAAAGAAGGCGGGTGTCATGGTTACCAATCAAATGACTCTGATTATCAGAGCTGGCAAATACGTTCTGCAAGCAATGTCCTAAACATTGTCAGGGGAATAAAAGACTCTTCAGTTACATGGGTGGGATGGTGTGAAATTGAGTTTGCCAGTAGGGCTGATAAAGTCATTCCTTTCCTGCACTAGTGCCAGAAACTCTAAACGCCTGTGTGTGTGTGTGTGTTAGAGGGGTGGAGCAGCAATCTTGCTGAGTAATGTTTTTAATGTTTCTTGGGTGGGTGTATGACAATCTCTGGCACCTATGCCTCATCCTCAGTGGAGACGCAGAGCTGGTTCACACATGCGCGTACAATATTTGGTGACTCAGAGCTGCTCCCTCCTTATAGGGCATTGTGTGGAAGGTGAATTCAGAGCATGTTCTGCATGTTGTGTTAGATTCATGATAGCTCATTTGCACATACATGTTGGTCCTTGATAGCACGTGTGTGTGCTGCCTAAGCTGCTTCATATGGCTGTCATCAGAGGCCAGCGTGTTAGACTAAGACTATGTATGTATGCCCAGCTTCACATTCTCACTCTGCCATGAAGCTCACTGGCTATTCTTGAGCCTCTATCTGCCTAATCTACCCCTCCCAGGGTTGCTGCGAGGATAATATAGCAGACCTTCCAAACGTCCCTATTTTCCAGGAAAAGTCCCGGATTTACAGAAGCCATCCCGGTTTCTGATTTGATCCTGGAATGTCCTGCTTTTCCTTATGACAGCCCTATTTTCAGCAGAGAAATGCTGGAAGGTATGGAGTTATAATGAAACATTAAACATAAAAGCCCCCCTTTGCTATACAAGGCTGCCTTCAGATTTCTTCTAAATGAGATAAGTAACTATACAACCTTTAGAAGACATCTGAAGGCAGCCCTATATACCAGGGAAGGGTTTTTTAAATAAAATGTTTAATGTTTTATTATGTTTTTATATCTGTTGGAAGCCTCCCAGAGTGGCTGGGGCATCCCAGTCAGATGAGCGGGGTATAAATAATAAAATTTTTGCTGTTGTTGTTGAAAAGGACATTCCTATTTTCAGTCCTTTTTTCTGGGGGTACGCATACCCCTAAACATTTTGTGAATCTTTGTACTTTTGTCCATTTACTGTTTTTATTTTTCACGATTTGAACTATAAAATGGTGATTTTCTTGAGTCAAAATGAAAGTACCCCTAATTTTTTTAAAAATAAATAGAAAAAAGACACTGCCTCTTTTCATTGGAGAAATGTTGGGAGGGTATGAAATAAGAGAATGAAATAACACCACCTTGAATTCCTTAGTGGAAAGCCAAGATATAAACATAATAAATAGCTTTGGTTTTTATTATATACACCTCATATTAAACTAGTGATGCCATTTCAGGCTTGGGATAAGATTCCTTGCAAACTCTGGGATATATTAAAGCTATGTTTCAAAGAAACAGTGTTTTATATTCTGGTTGCTTTTTCTGTATCCTAATAATCGGATATATAGATGCTGTTGAGGAATGAAATGAAAATGCAGTAAACCATTAAAAATAACTTGAACAATCAGAGCTCTATGCAAACACGACTGGTAGAGAAGCGCTGTTGCACAACCTAGTGATGATAAACCAGGATGCTTTGATGTTGTTAGCTACCCATCATCAGCTGATAATTTCAATCCTGTTGATAAACTTTCCTATGCTACATAACCTCTTCACCCTGGCAGTGTGCAACTTCATCATACACATATGATAATGTCTTGTGCAAGGCCTCTTTGCGTGATTCCTAGTTTAAAAAAAAAATTGAGGAAGGAGAGCTGTGCAGATACAGTTGGGTTCATATAAAACATATACAATCTTATATGTGCAGCCATGCCTTCAGGAGCTATCTATCTATTTATTAATTTAATTTAATTTTTAATTTATATACTGCCGTTGACCTGAGGATCACAGGAGAGTTTGCAGCATAAAATCACAAATATACACAACATAACAACAAACAAAATAATATCCCCACCTGCAATTTAAAAGCCCATAGATTGCTTAATCAGCCAAAGGTGTGGTAGAAGAGGAATGTTTTCGTCTGGTGCCTAAAGATGTGTATTGAAGGTGCCAGGTAAGCCTCTCTGGGGAGTTAGAGATGTCAGAGAATTCTAGTGGAAAATGGTCAATGTTCACTTATTCGTTTAATGTCCAGAGCAGAAATTAATTCATATATATATATATATATATATATGTGTGTGTGTGTGTGTGTGTGTGTGTGTGTGTTTTACATATAATTTTCAACAGTGATTAAACATACTTTTACATCTTATTCAAATTTTTGACTTCCATCAATCCTGTCCGAAAATTTTCCAATCTAATCTCTCAGTATGCATTTCTTATCTTCCCTATTACATTTCAAACTCATAACCAATATCTCTATCTTTTTCTACTTTGTAACACTTCGTATATTTCTCCTTACAAAACTTCTTGTAGTCCTACTAGCGTAATTTGTTGATTATAGTTGCTCTTCAAATAATTCATATACTACTTCCAATCTTCTGTAAATCTCTGGTCCCGCAGGTTTTGAATCTTTCCTGTCATTTTGTCCAATTCTGCATAGTTCATTAATTTCGTCTGCCATTCTTCTTTCGTCGGAATTTCTTCTTGTTTCCATTTCTGGGCTAACAATACTCTTGCCACAGTTGTTGCATATAAAAACATTTTAACATCTTGCCTATTAATGTCCTGACCCATAATACCAAGTAAAAATGCTTCTGGAGAAATTAATTCAGCGATTTCAATCGGTATTCGCTTTTGTTGTTTTCAGTTCTTCAAATTATATGAACTTGATTATGGTTCCCCACCCCCACCCCATGCATTCCATTTCCGTTACATTGGGAAATGAATGGTGTGGAATAACATGTTCATAATGCAATCAGCTATGTAAAATTCTGCCACAAATAATAAAGGTTATGCCCGAAGGTGCACTGTAGTGGAATGCAAACAGCACTGTGTGCAATGAACACAGGGCGAAATGGAAATCTTTGCTTTCTTGCGTCCTTATCAGGAGCCCACAAATATGGCTGCCAACATTGCCAAGGCAATGAAGAATATAATTCTAGCCATTGGGAGCTGAGGTGCAGCAAGTGGAAGCCATAGAATCTCCCCCTTTGAGCAGCACTTTCTCTCTTAGGCAGCTAAACTAGATAGCTAGGCTGGTCTCTGTGACTGTGATCTTCGGAAGCAGTGCTGCGTGGCTGCTTTTTGAACCCTCAATCAAGAATTTAAAAATCAGGGGTCAGCAAACTTTTTCAGCAGGGGGCCGGTCCACTGTCCCTCAGACCTTTTGGGGGGCCAGACTATATTTTGAAAAATAATAATAAATGAACAAATTCCTATGCCCCACAAATAACCCAGAGATGCATTTTAAATAGAAGGACACATTCGACTCATGTAAAAACATGCTGATTCCCAGACCGTCTGCAGGCTGGATTTAGAAGGCGATTGGGCCGGATCCGGCCCCCGGGCCTTAGTTTGCCTACCCATGTTTTAAATAATATATATGGGGGGGGGGGCAGAAGCAAGTATTTCAGGTACTTCCTAAAGACTTACGATGATATTGCTTCAATTACTACCTACCCTTCTGCAAACTGCTACAGGTTACGACCTGCCTCTTTTCCATAAAAGAGGGAAGCGATGCACAATAGGGCATTAAAGAAGTTGGTCATTACTGGGGAAGCTGTTTCTTAGTACCGAGTTAGCAAGAAACTTGGTGTTTAGTTTTTGCAGTCTGCATTGTGCCTGTAATCAAATCATGTGCTTGCACCCATGATTCCCAAGACTAAGATCGTAACTGGATCTTTCCCATGAAATAAATTTTTCTGATGATCAGGGACCTGCAAATGTTGGATTGGCTGTGATTGCTGCCAATGATCCTTTTTTCAAAGAATCACAGAACCATTCCTGCATTGCAGGGGGTTGGACTAGATGATCCTCGCGGTCCCTTCCAACTCTACAATTCTGCGATTCTGTGAGTCCGTGGCTGGTTGGACATAATATTTAAAGACCCAAAGTGCCCCATAGAGGTCACTCACATTCTTTCCCCATCCTCTCTCCCTTGTGCATTTTCTTCCGTTCTTGGTGGTAGCCACAGTGCAGTGTTATGACTTCACCAAGGTTTGCGTAGCCTCCAATATTTCTCTGATGAAAATAGGGATGTCCTAGGGACGCGGGTGGCGCTGTGGGTAAAACCTCAGTGCCTAGGGCTTGCCAATCGCATGGTCGGCGGTTCGAATCCCCGCGACGGGGTGAGCTTCCATTGCTGGGTCTCTGCTCCTGCCAACCTAGCAGTTCAAAAGCACGTCAAAGTGCAAGTAGATAAATAGGTACCGCTCCAGCGGGAAGGTAAACAGCGTTTCCGTGCGCTGCTCTGGTTCGCTAGAAGCGGCTTAGTCATGCTGGCCACATGACCCGGGAGCTGTACGCCGGCTCCCTTGGCCAATAAAGCGAGATGAGCGCTGCAACCCCAGAGTCGGTCACGACTGGACCTAATGGTCAGGGGTCCCCTTTACCCTTTAAGGAAAAGCAGGACATTGTAGGATCAAACAGAAACTGGGAGGGCTTCTGTAAATCGGCGACTGTCCCCGGAAAATAGGGAGACTTGGAGGGTCTGAGCTGGGCCGTCTTTAGCAGATGCAGTGCTGGGGTGCAAATATCCACTCAGTGCCCCCAAATTACCACGGATAGTGGGGGGGGGGAGCGAAGCTGTGCATTGCTAGCCATGGTGTGTGCGTGCGCACCTCTCCCTCATGCCACTCACTCTCCTCCCACGGAGGCTGGGGAAGGAAGCTGCGTGCCTACCAGCCATATAGTTGAAGGGGTGCAGCTGGTGGGTGTGCAGGGAAAGGGGAGGCCATTGGCAAAGCCGCGCAGCTCTCCCACTCGCTGGGGTGCCCCTGAGAAGCTGGCGCCCTGGCGTGCCGAACCACTAAGCCGTATGGGAAAGACGGCTCTGGGTCTGAGGTTGTAGTTGGCAGCAGTGTGCTGGGTGGGGAAGAGACAGGCAGCAGCAGCAGCGCCTTCTATGTGTCAGTGGCTCTACCACTTGCCAGGATCGGGATGGGTCAGGATGAAGTGGTAGCGAGTTTGGAGGAGATCTGGGGTGATCAGTGTGGGCCACGGATATCACCAACCTAGTCTTCCTCTGACCTTGGCTTCCAACAAAATATTAAAAATACAATAAAACATCAAACATTAAAAACTTCCCTAAACAGGGCTGCCTTCTGATGTCTTCTAAAAGTCAGATAGTTGCTTATTTCCTTGACATCTGATGGGAGGGCATTCCACAGCGGGCGCCACTACTGAGAAGGCCCTCTGCCTGGTTCCCTGTAACCTTGCTTCTCACAGTGAGGGAACCGCCAGAAGGCCCTCGGAGGTGGACCTCAGTGACTGGGCTGAACGATGGGGATGGAGACTCTCCTTCAGGTATACTGGACCGAGGCCGTTTAGGGCTTTAAAGGTCAGCACCAACACTTTGAATTGTGCTTGGAAACGTACTAGGAGCCAATGTAGGTCTTTCAAGACCGGTGTTATGTGGTCTCGGCGGCCACTCCCAGTCAGCAGTCTAGCTACTGCGGTCTAGCTGTTGTCTTTCTAACTAACTGAGAACTGGAAGAGGACCTCCACCCATTTACCACCTGGCACAGAGCCCCTTTTTTCTGTTCTCTTAATGGCCCATCACTCCAGCTGGCCTGGCTATTACAACAATGAAATCTGTGAACATACAGCTTACTTCCTCCCCCCCAACCCACAAACTGGTTTGGCACCCACAAATTCATAATAATATTAAGAGGAAGTGGAGTCAAGGGGAACAGGAAAGCCATATACAGCTCTTTTGGTTGCGTGAGCTTTTGCCTAGTTGCAACCTTCTATGAAATCTCCGAAAGACTCCCTCCCCACATCCCTAAGCATCTTGCCCTCCCTCCGTAATATATATTTGTTTAAGACTCGGCCTGTCGGAAGAAAAAGAGAACTCAGTTTCTTCCAATTTAGAAATGCTTGAAGAGGGTACCTCCTCACCCCAGGCAACCAGGCGAATGGTTAATTGCAAGCTTGTGTTCACTCCATTCTTGTTGTTTTCTATAATTGTGCAAGCTTTAGGGAGCCAACGTTAAGAGGAAAAGTAGCACATATCCGATATCTGTTTTTAAAATCTTCTGGCACAAAATAAAAGCCCAGATGCTTATTTGCTCTGTGATGATACGTACTCCACAACCAAAGCATTCAAAGGGCTTCAAGTTCTTTATTTATAGCAATAAAAAAGTGCTGAACTTGGACTATGAAGTACCTTTCTAATACATATATTCTTTTCCTCCCCACGCACTGTAGGATTTGAAGGTGTGTGTTGAATTTATACATGCTGTTCCTGCTCGTGGAAGACATTTCATTCTGTCCAGGGGGCTTAAAGAAGCATTTTGTCTCGCTTCTGAATATGTGTGGATAGCACTGTATGCTGTTTTGGAGCTCGGAAAGTGAGGAATGAAGTTGCCAGTATGTCATTCAGGGACACTGATGTGGATATAAAAGAATTCCTAGTGAGCATCAACCTGGGGCAATACTTTCAGAACTTCCAAGACTTCGGCTATAATGCTTTGCGAGACTGCGTGGGGATAAACAACAGTGTGCTCCAACAAATTGGAATAACTCCTACTGGGCACCGCAGAAGGGTTCTCAAGCAATTGGAGGTCATGTTTGCAAAAATGCTCGAAAAATCTGTGCCTGTTGAAAGCCAGAAAACTGATGATGCCGAAGAGTTGGGAAATAGCTGTTCGCAGCCATTTTGCTGCAGTTCCAGCACACACATCCTAAATCCAAACGGTGGTGAAACAAGCTGGATACCCAGTGAATGGGCAGATAAAGCTTGTGGCAGTAATTGCATGTATGAAGATAATAGCAGACTTTCAGACCATGAGTCATTAGAAGTCAAAGACAACGTGTCTTCAGGTTTGGATTCTCCTAGCTCATCCTGTCAGGACTTGAAATGCTCAACAGATGTTGCCTCTGTTCCGAGGAATGCAGTGAAAAATGTGATGTCCAAAAAGATACCCTTTTCACTCAGCGAAAAAGTGCACTCAGAAGCCATTGATTTTCAGCCAAGTAACACACCGGAAGAAACATCATTTCTGTCCTCTGGTTTTTCTTCATCTGAAATGAAGTCTGGCAGAGATGAGTGCTTGAAGTCTTTGGAACCAGAAAGCTTGTCCGATACTCCACCAGACTCCCCGCTCTTTGAGTTTAAAGGGGAAATGGTAGAGAACGATTTGTACCGCACTTGTACTCAGAATACAAAGGGAACTCCTAGGCCAACGCGCTCCTTCATGCTCAGGCACCGTCCTGTTCCCAAAATACCTGGCTCTTCCTCAGCGGCGAAGGCTTTGATGAGGTAAACTTTAATAAATTTCTATGTTTTGTGGTGCTTTTGGAGTGCTCAATGTGCTTTGTGTACACTGTTTCAGTAATCCTTACAATTCTTACAGGTTAGTCAGTTTTATTCCCCAGAGTGGCTGGGGAAACCCTGCCAGATGGGTGGGGTATTATTATTAATAATCTCTGTATTTCCAGACAGGGAGGCTGAGGCCTATGGTCATCCAATGAGTCCATGGCTGATTCAATATTTGAACCAGGAATTTTTTGCTTTGCAATTCAGTCTCTTGACTGAGCTCTTGAGTTGAAGAACAGGGATGGTGATGGGGCAAGTGTGGCTTATTGCAGAAATGTGGATAAACGTGTGAGAACGTAAGTAGGGTTGGGTTGCCATATTTCGAAAGTAAAATTTCTGATACCCACAAAGCTGTTGAGCTTTTTTCAGGAAGACCCCAAAACTATTGAGCTTCACCCTAAATAGTTTTAAGCTTTTGGAGCTATTTCCGCTGCTGACGCCATTCTTACGTCCGAAGACCAGGACATGTCAGGAGTTTTCCTGACGTATGGCAAGCCTAGGTATAAGGGAAGGGAGGCTTCAGTAACTATTAATATGTGCTCTTGAGCAACCACACCATCATCTGACAGAGGTTGTTCCACAGGGTGGGTGCCACTACCGAGAAGGTCCTCTGTAACCTCACTTCTCGCTGGTAGGGAACCGCCAGAATGCCCTCAGAGCTGGACCTCAGTGTCCGGGCTGAACGATGGGGGTGGAGACGCTCCTTCAAGTATACTGGGCCAAAGCTGTTTAGGACTTGAAAGGTCAGCACCAACACTTTGAATTGTGCTCAGAAACCTACTGGGATCCAATGTAGGTCTTTCAGGACCAGTGTTATATGGTCTCGGCAGCCACTCCCAGTCATCAGTCTAGCTGCCGCATTCTGTAGTTTAGTTGTAGTTTCCAGGTCACCTTCAAAGAGATGATGTGCTCTGACATCATCTCAGATATGTTTCCATGCCCATTCAGCAGCTGCCAGTGGCATGAAGTAGGGGAATGTGCAATGCTCATTGCAATAACTTCAGGATTTGGGAGCGGTTGAACTAGACATTTCAGAGGAGAAAACCAGAACTGCATTCAAACCATTTTTGTCAGCCGCTCTATTCACCTCTGCCCTGAAATAGGCAGCCCTCAACTTTGTGGTCATGATGCACAAGCCACAGAACTGTGGTCACCCTTTGTTTTTCAATTAATTGCATTAAATGCCATGCACAGACACTGAGATCTGTTAAGAGATGCAGACTGCTGAATTTGAAGCTAAGGTCTTTATACTTAATGCTGCTTAGATTCCTCCCCAAGCTCTGAAAAAGTTTAGTGTCCTTGTGTAGTGCACTTATCTAGTGTTCTTTCATGCCTCGATTTTTAAAAGAAATTTTCTATATTATTATTCTCCTTACATATGGCTAAGGGACAGAATCTCTCCCCACCTCCCTGAGACCTTTACCTGTCTTTGAAAATTGCCTCCAGCTTGTTAAGCACAGATTATAGAAGTCTGTGTGTCCTTAGAAATGTAAAGGAACTTCTGGGGATGTGGAACAGCGCAGCGGTGCTAAGCAGCGTGGCTGTGAATTCTACAGAGAGCTCATGTTTTGTCACCTCTTATTTAAAGTGTGCTGCAGAGATATTTTTTTTAAAAAATAAAAACAAATGTCCTCATTGAAATTTCAATACCAAATCTGTCATGCAGAGTAGCCGCACTGAGCAAATAACTCTGTGTTCCCCACTCCCACTTCTATTCTAGGTCCAGGATTGTATTGTTTAATTGGTGTCTTATTACTTAACAAAATATGTTACTTGCAATGCTGCATTCCAGCCGACTGTTACTTTGTAGCTTGAATGCCTTGGGAAGGTTACAGCGTTTGGGGATTTTTAGGTTAGAGAAAAGGCAAAGTGAAACAGGTGTATAAAAATATTTATGGAGAAAGTGGATCGAGAGAGATAAAAAAAGTCTTCCTTCTTGTCTCTCAGTACTAGAAGTTGGGGGACATCCTGGATGTTGAAAGACAGACAAAACAAAATACTTCTTCACAGCAACTCGCACAGAGTTGCTGTTGTGCTCAGTTTTTGCTTCCCATAGGCCTCTGTGAAAACAGGATGCTGGACTGGATAGTCTAGCACATGCATAGGCAAACTCAGCCCTCCAGATGTTTTGGGACTACAACTCCCATCATCCCTGACCACTGGTCCTGTTAGCTAGGGATGGTGGGAGTTATAGTCCCAAAACATCTGGAGGGCCGAGTTTGCCTATGCCTGGTCTAGCAGGTTCGGATGTGATCAATGTCTTAAATACCGTATTGGCCCAAATATAAGGCGCACCCACACCTTTAAAATTCAAGGCTTATTTGCGGGTGCGGCCTGCCTCCTGCCACTGCCACCCTGAATGGGGAGTGGCTGGCACCCTGCTCCCAAAGCCGGTGCCGGCGCCTGGCTCTGAGCACGCTGTGCGCCCGCCTCCCAACACTACTGCCTCCGGGCAATATCTCCCCAAGCCGGAGCGTGGGCAGGCTGCGTGCCACTGCCCCACTGCCCCAGGCTGCTCGGGGGGGGGAGGCGCACCGCTTTGCCAGTGGCCGCCCCCCCTTCCCCCTTCCTTATGGTGTCTCGGGGGAGGCTTGGAAGACGTGGTCGGGACGGGCGCCATTGTCCAGCACCCCAGATGGCCCTTGTGGGCAGCTGTTTCAGCAGCGATAACATAAGGTTGCAAATATAAGCCACACTTTAACTTTTCACAATAGGAGTTTGGGAAAAAAGTGCTGCTTGTATTTGGGTCAATATGGTGCTTCAGTTCATGTCCCCCCCCCCCCCCATTTGCAGAAGGAACCTTAAGACCTTTGAATGTGATGAATTTGTATTTGTTGCTCTCATAGAGTTTCCTGGTCTGAGAAACCTAATTGAGATAATATCAAAGTGACATGCTGCCTACATGATGACACTTATTTTGCAATTTTTGAAGACTTTTAAAAAAGCCTTTTAGTTTATGGGAATAGAGAAGGCCCACAGTTGATTCACTTGCACAACAGCTGTGAATAGGGCCAAATTTATACTTGCAGAAGGAACCTTAAGACCTGTGAATGTGATGAATTTTTTATTTGTTGCATACCAGTTTAGCTGTCCCAGACGCGGCTTGCCTTGCCTCCTCACGACTCTGGCCTTGATGAGGGAGCCTGTTGCTTCCCATTGCACCCTTCTAAAATCTGCACCCGGGTCCTGGGTCCCCACACTATGCCACTGGGTGGATTAAAAGAATTTGAAACTGGGAACATTACCCAATGCTAGACAACCTTCCATTGGTGCTTTTGTAAAGAGATCCTCTCTCATTTCTGCATTACATCACTTCTTGATTTGAAATCTTTCAGAAACTCTAATGCTGTGTTTTGAAAAGAGCAAATTAATAGCACCAGCTCTCAGAATTTCAAGACTGTCATGTTGTATTCGGTTATGTTACAAGACACGAGTGGTTTGACATGATGTGAGTGTTGCCTTTGTTTCCTAACAAGATTCAGAGAGACTTTGTTTTGTAATTTTAATAAAAGTAATGAGTCACAGTTTCCTTGTCTGAGAAACCTAATTGAGATAATATCAAAGTGACATGCTGCCTACATGATGACACTTATTTTGCAATTTTTGAAGACTTTTAAAAAAGCCTTTTAGTTTATGGGAACAGAGAAGGCCCGCAGTTGATTCACTTGCACAACAGCTGTGAATATGGGCAAATTTATACTCCATAGTTAGCCTTCCCCAACATCCACGTGTTTGGGACAGCAATTGCCACCCACTCCACTCAGCATGAGGAGGCTGATGGGAATTGCAGTTTGAAACTAGGGATACACATATTTTTGAGTCCATTATGTCTCCCCTTTCCACAAGGGGATTAGTTAAGATACCTTGGCACCTTTTGGAAGAAAGGGCAAGCTAAAAGTTAATTAATTAATGCCCATTCTGTGTGGACTTTTATCAGTGTAATTCTGGAGAATCATACTATTTTTGGGGGTTATAAACAAGTTCACAAGTTTTATGCGAATACTTTTCTGGGAAGCCAGCTTTTTTATTTTATCACAGATTTTATTCTGCCTTTTTGAGAAGATTTATATCCTTGTCTATGTCTATCTTTCTGTATTCTTGGCATGGATCTCTATTTTCAATATGTATTGCTGAGGAATAATGCTGCTTCCATTATTCAGAACGTACTTCCACCTGAAAATTAACATAGCATGTTTGGGATATTTTATATATATATATATGCATATATATATATGCAAAAAAACAGACATGCCATTTTTTAAATGGATTTTCGAAATGGTTGGTTTGCAACTTTGCATAAATACATTGTTCTGCATCTGAAGTGCTAATCAGTTTGCCGTTGCATTTGATGTTGAGATGATGCTTATCATGCTTCCTGTCAAAGCGACTGGCTGATTTCTGTGCACAGTCATGAGCTGTTGTATAAGACTCTTTTATTCTACATTGTTATTCATTATCTGCCATAGACTTAACTATGTAGCAAAACACTTGCTTTTTAGTGGATGTGTGGCAAGTGTTTGGAGACCTTGGACTCAGAGACACTGGCAAAGAAAAAACACTTTATGTGCGTTGTATGTGCATTATAACCCTGTGACACCAGATGGCGCTGTGGAGTTCCATTTTTGCCAACCCGATTTCTCATACAAAGTTTACAACACGTTTAACACTTCTTTGACATGTCTAGATCCAGCCCTTATCCCTTGTTCAGCACATGTATCAATAGCTGTTAATATTCTATTGTCACTTTGCATATCATGCTAAACTATAGCATGACATTCTGGAGGAATAAGGTACCATGAACACCCCTCCTTCTCTACTTCCTGTTTAGGGAAGTTTTTAATGTTTGATGTTTTATTGTGTTTTTAATATTCTGTTGGAAGCCACCCAGAGTGGCAGGGGAAACCCAGACAGATGGCCAGGGTATAAATAATAAATTGTTGTTGTTATCATTATTATTACTTCTGCCATATAGCCAGAAGGAGTTCAGAAGCTTTTTCTTTTGGCTAGCCATGGTTTGTCCTGTTACCCCGAGTGACATATTTTGACCAGTACTAACAGTGGTCAGTTTCAAACAAACCAACTTCAAACAATGGGTTAGAAAGCGCTTTTTAAAAAACCCAACCATAGTTGGTATTGACCACAGTTCTGGCTGGAGACAGTATGGTAAGCTGTGCTTAATTAAATGCAGAAGTGCCAATAATAATAATAATAATAATAATAATAATAATTTATTATTTATACCCCGCCCATCTGGCTGGGTCCCCCCAGCCACTCTAGGCGGCTTCCAACAAAACACTAAAATAAAATAACCTATTAAACATTAAAAGCTTCCCTAAACAGGGCTGCCTTTAGATGTCTTCTAAATGTCTGGTAGTTGTTTATCTCTTTGACATCTGGTGGGAGGGCATTCTAACGGCCGGGTGCCACTACCGAGAAGGCCCTCTGCCTGGTTCCCTGTAGCTTCATTTCTCGCAATGAGGGAACCGCCAGAAGCCCCTCGGCGCTGGACCTCAGTGTCCGAGCAGAACGATGGGGGTGGAGACGCTCCTTCAGGTATACTGGACCGAGGCTGTTTAGGGCTTTAAAGGTCAGCACCAACACTTTGAATTGTGCTCGGAAACGTATTTCTCGTCCCAGCTGTATGGGGAAGGAGAGGAAATGGCAGCGCACAAACCCAGCTTCCATTGAAGCTTGTGAACTTCCTTTCAAAGCTTGATTTAGTGTGAAGTGCAAACGTGTCCTTTCGGAATAAAAGTATCATGGATATTCACTGAATTCCTAGTTATTTGCTTCAACAGTTCAGCGCTGCCTTTAGATTAGGTGCTGTAATAGAAAAGTGGGGGGTCATCTACACTTCCACCTACCCTAACACTAGAAAAACCTGATATTTACTGCTAATAGAAGAGAACTTCAGTTGGGTTTTCTCAGGATTTTCTCCAATTGAGCACTATCTGAAGAAGTGTGCATGCACACGAAAGCTTATGCCCAGAACGAACTTTGTTGGTCTCTAAGGTAAAGGTAAAGGGACCCCTGACCATTAGGTCCAGTCGTGACCGACTCTGGGGTTGCGGCGCTCATCTCGCTTTACTGACTGAGGGAGCCGGCATACAGCTTCCGGGTCATGTGGCCAGCATGACTAAGCCGCTTCTGGCGAACCAGAGCAGCGCACAGAAACGCCGTTTACCTTCCCGCCAGAGCGGTACCTATTTATCTACTTGCACTTTGACGTGCTTTCGAACTGCTAGGTTGTCAGGAGCAGGGACCGAGCAACTGGAGCTCACCCCATCACAGGGATTTGAACCACTGACCTTCTGATCGGCAAGCCCTAGGCTCTGTGGTTTAGACCACAGCGCCACCCGCGTCCTGCTCTCTAAGGTGCTACTGGACAATTTTTTAATTTTAAAATTTCTTTTGACTGTGTCAGACCAACACGGCTACCTACCTGAATCTAGCAAAAAGCAGTGGGACAAAGGCAAAACTGCCTAAGACCTTTGCCTAGGGCAAGCAGAATTATAGAATCATAGAATGGTAGAATTGGAAGGGATCACAAGGGTCATCTAGTCCAACCCCCTGCAATGCAGGAATCTTTTGCCCAACATGGAGATCAGACTCACAACCCTGAGATTAAGGGTCTCATGCTCTACTGATGGACCTGTGAAGTGTGGACAAGCCCTATGGCAAAATATTAACTGTGCTGAAAAAAGGAAAGCAGCACATAACTTTAGTGCTAGCATTTTGTGAATAAACATGACTGGTTTTTTTAATCTGGTGATTTAAAGTCTATATTTCCATCAGAGTAATTAGATGCATGTTTTGCCTTATATTTCTCTCTTCACGTTGGTGTTTTTTCAGCTCTCTTCAGGAAAGAAGAAGCGTGAATGGTTTAAGTATCCTTTGTTCCGAGACTCATATTTCACAAAGAAGTAAGTTGAACTTTGCAGCTATGAGCAAATTATACTGAGTTTTTGGAAAATGTAAGAAGAAAGCAAGGTGATGATTGGATTTCTTAATAAACTGGTTTTTGTTTGCTTGTTTGTTCCCCCCATTATTGTAATTTTATTGGTGTTAGCCGCCCTGAGCCTGGCTCTGGCTGGGGAGGGCAGGGTATAAATAAAAATTTATTATTATTTATTATTATTTGGGAAATATAGCATGATAATATTGAGAAGGCCATCTTAATAAACAAAATATCTTTATAGATGATAAGTTGGCACATCTTACATTTCTTGAATTATTTCTTTCAAATAAAGAAAATATGCTAGCTTTACTTAATATCTCTTTTTTCCAGATAGCGTAGTTTGCTTCGGTTGTAAGGAAGGAAAAGTGCTTGAGCATAGCTCAAATGTCTTGTATTTCCCCCAGGGAGAAATGTTCTCACTGTTACTGTTCTTCTGTGGAGAACATGTGCAAGGTTTGTTTCAGGTGTGAAACCCAAGCAGCACAGAAACAGGATGTGTGAGTCACATGTGGATTCTTTGATGCGGCCTTCTCATCACACTTCACAAAGCCACTTGCGATGTACTTTTCGTACCCTGTGCACTTATCTGTAACCTTTGATCTCTTCCTTCTTTGATAAATGCTAGGGGAGTGTATGTATAGTCTAAGTATGTGTGGCGGTAGCAGAATCTGTTTTCAGAAAAATGTGTGCCACCAGACAGACAGGCAGGCAGTTGGGGATAATTCATACAAAGAGGTGGTGGTGCCAAACTGTTCTGTTCCCAAGTATCTCTTCTCAAAGCTTCTTCTTCATCCTACTTTTCTCCAGTCAGGGCTTGCTTCTGGAACTAGTTTCAGGAGAAAAACTTTGCTTCAAACTTCTTCTGAGCAACTGACATTTTAAACATGCAGGTCATAATGTTGTCACCACAAATTAGATGCTTAAGTAAAGTGTAATACAGTGGTACCTCGGGTTAAGTACTTAATTCGTTCCGGAGGTCCGTACTTAACCTGAAACTGTTCTTAACCTGAAGCACCACTTTAGCTAATGGGGCCTCCTGCTGCTGCGCCGCTGGAGCACGATTTCAGTTCTCATCCTGAAGCAAAGTTCTTAACCGGAGGTACTATTTCTGGGTTAGCGGAGTCAGTAACCTGAAGCATATGTAACCCGAGCTACCACTGTATAGGCAGGGCAGAGCGTAGGAGCAAACTTGGGGCTCATTCTGTTCGTCCCCTGATTTCTTCTGTTTGTCCCCTGATTTCTAGTCACAGATCCAAGAGGTCTTAAAAATAATAATAATTATCCCACAACTTTCTCTGGGAAAACCCATTGTTTACCTGCAGAAAATCCTATGAACGTTTGTAAACAGTGGCTTTTCCTGTGCAAAGCGATGGGACAAAAAAAGAGAGAGGAATAATTTGTGTAGTCAAATGAAATCGCAGGCAGGATTTGAATTATAAGCAGTGGATTGAGAATGACAATAAATGTAATAGAGGAAATAGGTATTAGATATAGTTTGACATATAAAGCAGCAGAATATGGGTGGAAAAAACACCACAGAGGTAAGGGTGAGATATCAGCTTGTTCATTTTGCAAGAATATTGAATTTGAAGTTAATGTGTTGAGGTTTTCAAAACTGAATGAAAATCGGTTCTATATTAAAAAGAACCTCTTGGGCTGTGACTAGATGGGACAAATGGACGTGTGTTTAACAGTGGAAAAACTGAGATGTGTTTCAATTGGTATGTGTGTGTGAATGAAAGGAGACAGAGAGAAAGAGGGTTTCCTCTTGGCTCATTTCCCTTCTCCTTAGCATTCTCACACAGTCCTCAGTCCAAGGTGCGCAGAGAACTGCCCCTACGAAATGTTCCGGTCTTAAACCAGCTATCCAAATAACACAAGATCAAAGCTAAATTTCACAGTGGAAAATGACAAAACAAGAAGAGCAGCAGGGATATATTCTCATCAATTGGAAAATGCTATTTAAAGTCAAGAGGGTTCCTGAGCCCAGACCGAGAGAATGATTGACACGGTGGGCCCTCCCATAGGATCAAAGGCCCCCCACCTCGTTCGCCCTCTCACACCCCTACAAACATTTATTCTTTAACCTTCCTATTCCATAGGACACTCTGTTTTTTGTTTTTATTTTGAGACTCTTCCTGGTTTTCAAAGGGAAGCCTGACTCTCTCTTGGGTGAGCAGAACTAGTCACATGGCTGTTTGAATCCTTGCTCTGGTGTTTAATTGAATAGCTGACACTCTCCCCAAGGGCAAAGGATTAAGGAGAGTTAATAGCGTTCCAACTTTTTCCCTCCTGTGAAGATGGCTAAACAACTGCTTGAAGTCAACTTCTGCCTGCTCATATTTAAGACTTAACCTGGACATGTTCAGGCACATTTTGTGCTCTGCAAAATAACCCTGCTGTCAGCTCTAGGCATTTAAAAACCACCAAACAATTCTCCCTCCCCTCCCACCCCTTTGCACCCTGGAAACCATGAGATGACTTTGAAGGCAGTGGGTATTGTTTTGATTCGTTTTTTGATCTTCCTTTTGATTCTTTTTCAAGTTTACATCCACAGCTTTCTGGCTGGAAATAGTAATGACTGGAAAGCTTCAGCTTTATTCAGTCAACATGATGTTAGGAAGATTCATAGAATTGTAGAAACTGGAAAGGACCACAAGGATCATCTGGTCCAACACAGGGCTTGAACTCACAACCCTGAGATTCTGCAGATGTTAAGAATCATAGAATCATAGAATCATAGAGTTGGAAGAGACCACAAGGGCCATCGAGTCCAACCCCCTGCCAAGCAGGAAACACCATCAGAGCACTCCTGACATATGCTTGTCAAGCCTCTGCTTAAAGACCTCCAAAGAAGGAGACTCCACCACACTCCTTGGCAGCAAATTCCACTGTCGAACAGCTCTTACTGTCAGGAAGTTCTTTCTAATGTTTAGGTGGAATCTTCTTTCTTGTAGTTTGGATCCATTGCTCCGTGTCCGCTTCTCTGGAGCAGCAGAAAGCAACCTTTCTCCCTCCTCTATGTGACATCCTTTTATATATTTGAACATGGCTATCATATCACCCCTTAACCTCCTCTTCTCCAGGCTAAACATGCCCAGCTCCCTTAGCCGTTCCTCATAAGGCATCGTTTCCAGGCCTTTGACCATTTTGGTTGCCCTCCTCTGGACACGTTCCAGTTTGTCAGTGTCCTTCTTGAACTGTGGTGCCCAGAACTGGACACAGTACTCCAGGTGAGGTCTGACCAGAGCAGAATACAGTGGCACTATTACTTCCCTTGATCTAGATGCTATACTCCTATTGATGCAGCCCAGAATTGCATTGGCTTTTTTAGCTGCCGCGTCACACAGGACGCGGAAGATGTTGAGAAGAAAAGTTTATAATGGAACTATTGATTAAATAGAGACAGATGCTCTTCATTTACCGTATTTTTTGCTCTATAAGACGCAACAGACCACAAGACGCACCTAGTTTTTGGAGGAGGAAAACAAGAAAAAAAATATATTCTGAATCTCAGAAGCCAGAACAGCAAGAGGGATCACTGTGCAATGAAAGCAGCAATCCCTCTTGCTGTTCTGGCTTCTGAGATAGCTGCACAGGCTGCATTCGCTCCATAAGATGCACACACATTTCCCCTTACTTTTTAGGACGGAGAAAGTGAGTCTTATACAGCAAAAAATACAGTAAATACAAAGGGTGCATTTTCATTGCATTCTCACAGCGACAAAGCACATCTTTGGAATCCTAGGTCAACAGGTTCAAGTTATGGCACCACTATGAAGCCATTACTGCTGCCTTGTTTCAATGACCCACAAATGGACCCTTTGGAGATGTGGGCTTTAGAGCTGATAAACTCATGGTCTGTTGTACTGTGGAGTCTTGGATTTCAGAGCAGATGTAGAGTTCCTTTTGGAAAAGGTGATCGTAGTCCCTTGCATAGCATCTCTGATCACTTGCATGATTTCAAAGAAGCAAAGGCACCGGCGCTGTAGCCCCCATTTATGGAATCTATCATGAGTTGAAGCAGGTTTCTTTTCTAAGTAAAGAGTGTAGCTTGGACCAAACAAGCAAGAAGCTCCATCAGTGATGTGAAAGGTCAAGGAAACTAATCATAAATGTACTTTCTTTCACCATGGTTTCACCTTTATGATGGGTTTGCATTTCCTTTACAAGAGAGCTAGCCAGCTGGCTACTGCAAAATAAGATATTTAACTTGGAAATAAAATCAAGGCTTTTGATTCCACATAGGATTCCTCTTTAGGGGTCCAGATTCCCATACGCCCAGTCTAAATCAGAATATAGTAGTTCATCACATGCCCCCTTACTGGTGTTTCAGTCAGCTACCCAGATCTTCCTCTACATTACTCCATTCCATTCCTTTCCCACTTGGACTTCCATGTCTTTCTGTCATGTCCACCCAAATAGCATTGGGTGTTCTCCATTTTTAGATACCCCCCTCTATTTTTTGTACTTTTCCAAACTGTGTGCTTCTCCCAAACCTGTTGATACCTCACTTGTGTGGTGTGTCATATTGGCTACATTAGCAACAGTATTCCCAGCCTAAACAGTGGTAATGTGGGGAACAATTCCTTGATACCACATTGTGATACTCTTTTTTGGGGGGAAAAATAGACAACCTTAGACTGCTATGTACCTCTAGAGTGTAATAAAAATGTGCTGAATAGTATAAACAGGTTTCTGAGAAAGTGGAGGCACATGAACCTTTGCAGAAGTTTTAATTAATATTGTCAGCAGCCCTGAGGCTTACTTAGAAGCAGGTTCTAGTGAAATGAATGTTAAATAAGGTAAATGGGATTAGTTTAGGGTACCCATATTATTTTCTGAAACTTGTATATTGAAGGGGACTTGTATAGCTTAATACTTGGATCAAGGGCTTGAAGTACCATCTGCTTAAATTGGTATCATTGGTACACTGATGGTGTTTCAGTCAGCTTTTAAAAAAGAGTTGATGGTTGATAAAAGGAAATGTAAAAAATCTGAATAGAATTGTGTGACAATGTTTTTAGTAGTTGCATGCATGCATCAATTTATTGGTTGCCTTTGGACTAGCCAATGTGTTGCCTTCCAGATGTTTTGTGTCACATTATTCATCAGACCCAGCCACCATGACCAATGGTCAGAGGTGATGATACTTTCAGATACAGCATCTGAAAGGCACCACATGAGCTATTCTAGGATTGTATTATCAAGTGGAGACTTTTTTGTGCAAACTAGCCATCACAGGTGCCACTTCATTGCAACTCAGTGCTCTTCTCTTCATAGAGTACATGCGTTTATCTTGGGAGAGTGTGGGCAGGTTATCATGTTAGAGAAATTGAGCAATTCTGTGTGCCTATTTGAAGCAACCCCTATTTTCTTTTAAAGGAGACTCCGAGGAAGAAAAGCCACCTCCCATCTCTCCATATGGGGAAACCTTCCTTATCAGCTGCCCAGAAGACACAGTGAGTTGTCGTTTACTAGCAAAATTTCTTTTGTTCTAATGGGGTGCAGTAGAGATAATAAAAACACATTATATGCCCTGTAGTGAGATCTGTGAACCGCCAGGAGACCTCTGGGTATAGGACGGTATATAAATTCATAAAATAATAAAATCATCATCATCATCTGGGCCACCCAGTGCCAGACTGCAGAAGAGATTTTGTCAAGTGCAGAACTTCATTTTTGGCAACAAATGTTAGTGATGATAGCCCATTCACTGTTATGGAATAAAGTAAAGGGGCTTGTGCATGAACACTACTGGAGTTAGTGTTAAGTTTGCTCATTAACAACAACAACAACAACAACAACAACAACAACAACAATTTATTATTATTATTTATACCCAGCCCATCTGGCTGGGTTTCCCCAGCCACTTGGGTGGCTACCAACAGAATATTAATAATAATTATAACAAAAGTGATAAAAGATCAAGCAATAAAAACTTCCCTAAACAGGACTGCTTTCAGACATCTTCTAAAAGTCAGATAGTTGTTTATGTCCTTGACATCTGATAGGAGGGTGTTCCACAGGGCAGGCGGCACTACCAAGAAGGCCCTCAGCGCTGGACCTCAGTGTCCGGGCAGAACGATGGGGGTGGAGACGCTCCTTCAGGTATACTGGGCTGAGGCTGTTTACCAAACATCCATCTAGTCTCGGCCTGTGTTCTTTTTCTTGGTTACATAAGAGTGTGACAAAATATTGGGAGAAAGGAGTGGAATGCTAGGAGTTGATGTATAAATTGCATTACTTATTAGGAGGCCCACAAAGTTAAAAGAGACTGACTTTGTTTATATAGAACAATCTAGAAGACTGGACTCATTAAAACAGGGGAAGAAGTAGATAACAGAAAATTAGCTATGGTCGAAATGGGTGATTTGTACTCTGTTTAATTTAGCTAAGAAATGATGCATGCGTTTAGGATGCCAGGGTTTTTGAACTGGGGAAGGAAGCTGCTCTTTGCTGTGCTGTGATGCCAGCATTGCGGGTGGTCAGAGGGTGGCATGGCAGCAACTACTTCGGTTGGGATCAGGTGACATAGGGTTTCATTTGATTCTGAAGAGCTACTGTCTTGTCAGTCTGAGTACATGTTGCTCTTGGGGCTAGCCTTCACTTCTTGTTTCAGCCCAGCAAGGACAAAGATATCCACTGAAGGTTGATGTTTTCTACTGTATTCCTAAACATATATTAAGAATAAATAGATGCCTTGTTGAGTTTGCATAAAACCCAGATCCCATGCAGTCATCGCTTTATGCAAGTTTCATTTGCAGGATTAATGACAGGGAAAATGATATGAAACTAAGATGGAGTTGCAGACAAGAGGCAGCACTATCCACAGACAGGTTTTTCGTGTGGCTAGATGTAAGACTGAAGAAGGATATTGGGCCAGACATGGAGAACACAAGGTTTTAGTTTATCGGAGGGATGCCTGGAGAAACATATTAATGAGACACTGGGGAATTGGAGGAGGAAGGTACATCAGTTGGAACTTAAGGCGTTTGTCTGTGCTGAAAAATGAGCTTCGATGTTAGCGATACTGGGCTGTGATTTCAACCAAGAAAGAAGTCATCAGTGAGCAATGATTCTCCCCACCTCAAGGTTGACAGTCACAAAAAGTCTCTTGTTTAACATGCTGCCCTTTAAAGTGGTCAATTTACGTGTTCTAAAGCATTACTTGAGATAGGATTTGCCCAGTTTGGTTTTTTTTTAATTCCCCCACCCTCTGTTCGGAAGTGCAAACGCTCTCACCCTTTTATTATAGGGTTAGCCAATGTGGTTCCTTCCAGATCTTGTTGGACTACAGTTCCCATTAGCTGGCATTGCCAGTGGTCAGAGATGATGGGAGTTATAGTTCATCAACATCTGGAGGGCATCATGTTAGCTTTATTACAGACAGGTTTTGGAAATATCCCTCAGAGGTTTGCTGCCTCATCTGACGCAATCTCACAATCCCTGCACTTGGATGTGTAGAACTAGTTTAGCAGTTATATGTATTGTTGTTGTTGACATCCGTCTGTCCCAGGAGACAATGGAAGAGTGTGCCTTGGGGGTAAAGTCAAACCACTGAAGAGTTACTGTGGCTGAAGAGACCGATATGGGAGAGACATGTTTTGTTGCAGCTGGGGCAGATGAAGGTGTCCAGTTTTGCTGCTGCAGATGCACTATGGCGTTTCTTCTCTCTGTGCTCCTCCTACACAACCTGACGGTCAGCAAAATCCTATGCATATTTACTCAGAAGTAAATCCCACTACGCTCAGTGGGACTTAATCCCAGGAAAAAATATGCATAGGATAGCAATTTAAGTGACAATGTCCTCAACAGTAAAGCCATTGTTTAATAGCCAATAAATAATTACAATATTGGACCAGCAGAGCTACATTTTTAGCTGAAGCTTCATGACTACAACTCTGAATAATAATAATAATAATAATAATAATAATAATAATAATTTATTTATACCCCGCCCATCTGGCTGGGTTTTCCCAGCCACTCTGGGCGGCTTCCAACAAAATATTAAAATACAATACTCTTTTAAACATTAAAAGCTTCCCTAAACAGGGTTGCCTCAGATTTTTTTTTTTTGATGGATCCTTAAAATAAGAAAATATTCAACTGCTTCAGTTAATTTATGAAACACTGGGATAATTGCATAGCTTAGCTGTTTTTGCATATGGGGACCTCATACTGGGTGGTGACCTGCATGTCTGAAGAATCACTTAGTGGGAAACAGTCAATACTATGAATAGAAAACAGGGAAATAAAGCGGGTTATCACTGCAAATGTGATTGGGCTGATGTGAGACCAGGTGGAGAATGGTTCCTCTTCTGTATTTCCTATTGTTGTTTAACTGTACGGCCTCATTTTTGTAGAGTGGGTGTACACTGCACCCTCATGACTTCACACTTATTCATTTATAATTCTTACATACTGATTAATATGCAAGATCTCTAGGTGGTTTACACAATAAGCTTATTAAAGAAATCTATATCACAATAGTATAACCAAAGACACAAACACCCACCCACCCACAAAATAATACACCAGTAAAACCCTACGCCCCTGAGTACTCATCAGCTAAATAAGGCATTGCAGTGATAAACCAGGGAAAGATCTTCTGGTACGAAAGAAGCTATAATTTCTTCAGTTGTGCCGGTTATCAAACTTCAGGACAGGGGTGTCCAAACTCTGGCCTGCAGGACAAAGTCGACCTGATAGGCATTGGGAACAGCTCTAGCTAGATCCAAATTTGCCAACAGTGGTAAACCTTGGCTGGCCAAGAACTGTACATTTCACTAGCTAAGCTGGTCCACTTGGGTTCAGAAACTTGTTTAATAATAATAATAATAATAATAATAATAATAATAATAATAATTTACTATTTATACCCCGCCCATCCAGCTGGGTTTCCCCAGCCACTCTGGGCTGCTCCCAACAGAATAAAAAGCACAATAAAACATCAAACATTAAAAACCTCCCTAAACAGGGCTACCTTCAGATGTCTTCTAAAAGTCAGATAGTTGTTTATTTCCTTGACATCTGATGGGAGGGCGTTCCACAAGGCAGGCGCCACTACCGAGAAGGCCCTCTGCCTGGTTCCCTGTAGCCTCACTTCTTGCAGTGAGGGAACTGTTGGAAGACCCTCAGAGCAGGACCTCAGTGTCCGGGCTGAAAGGTGGGGGTGGAGACGCTCCTTCAGGTATACAGGGCTGAGGCCATTTAGAGCTTTAAAGGTCAGCACCAACACTTTGAATTGTGCTCGGAAATGTACTGGGAATCAATGTAGGTCTTTCAGGACCTGTGTTATATTGTCTCGGTGGCCACTCCCAGTCACCAGTGTAGCTGCCGCATTCTGGATTAGTTGTAGTTTCTGGGTCACCTTCAAAGGTAGCCCCACATAGAGTGCATTGCAGTTGTCCAAGTGGGAGATATCCAGAGCATGCACCACTCTGGCGAGACAGTCTGCCAGCAGATAGGGTCTCAGCCTGCATACCAAATGGAGCTGGTAGACAGCTGCCCTGGACACAGAATTGGCCTGCGCGTCCATGGACAGCTGTAAGTCCAAAATGACTCCCAGGCTGCGCACCTGGTCCTTCAGGGGCACAGTTACCCCATTCAAGACCAGGGAGTCCCTCACATCTGCCCACCCCCTGTTTGTGTTTCATGGGATAGAAACCTGAGGGATGGAAATCCTGTTACATTACTGGAAGTCTCTTCTGCTTGTGCATGGACATTTCTGGATGCAACCAACATCCTTTTAGCTCTCCAAAAATTACCCATTTAACTATTTAGCTTTGCAATCTCTATTTGCAGGAAAACTATGTCAAAGAACTTTCAAGCACACTGGAAGAGAACAGAGACGACGAAAACACTCACGGGGAGAGCCTTCTGAACAAAACACGGTATTGGATTATAACTTTTGGTTAAACATCATACATCTCTCTCTTGATTTAAATGCTTGGAATTAGAACTTGTGTATCAGAATCAGGATTTCGTGGGTTGGGTTTTTTTTAATACTGACAAATTGCATTATTTTTGCAACCTGTATACATTATTATTATTATCACCACTATTTCAATGAATTTATAGCCAGCATGGTCTGGTTCTCGCACACCCCTGTGCTGCTGCTGCTCTCTTCTTCTAGAGTTCTTTCAGAAATCTGTTTTTTTCATTCTTTGCGCTAAAGTGGAGTCCTGATGTTACATAAGAAGCTGACAATGATCAAAAGTGTTCAGCTGCATAGGTGCTCCAACTTGATTTGGCCTACTGCCCCCTTTTCAGAAAAATAATAATAATTACTCAGCGCCCCCTGGAAACAGAAAGATGCAGTGACAAATTTTTGTTATTTTATGTAACTATATTTCCATAGTAAAGAAAGATGTCGTTGTAAATAAGACACCTCGAAGCTTGAAGTTATAAAATTATTTATTAAGCTCAACTGTAGTAACATTTGCATTACATACAGAAAATTAAGATAACGAAGGATAACATTAAAAATAATCCCAATGAGAAGGATGAGCCTGGTGCACAGGCAAGCTGCGATCCACTTCCTGGGCCTGGGTGAAGCCTATTTTCTTACTTTCTTTTTGCTTCCACCAGCCCCTTATTTTTATTCAATGGCTCCCAATTGCACCTGAGGATACTACCGCTCCCCCCGATCATTGCCGTGCCCCCCAGACGGCAGTACAGTGGTGCCTCGCAAGACGAAATTAATCCGTTCCGCGAGTCTCTTCATCTTGCGGTTTTTTCGTCTTGTGAAGCACGGCTATTAGCGGCTTAGTGGCTTAGCGGCTATTAGCGGCTTAGCGGCTTAGCGGCTATTAGCAGCTTAGCGGCTTAGCGGCTATTAACGGCTTAGCGGCTTAGCGGCTTTAAGAAAAAGGAAACAAACTCGCAAGACGTTTCGTCTTGCGAAGCAAGCCCATAGGGAAATTCGTCTTGCGGACCGACTCAAAAAACGGAAAACTCTTTCGTCTTGCGCGTTTTTCGTCTTGTGAGGCATTTGTCTTGCGAGGCACCACTGTATCACCCATTTTCGGAAACACTGCTCTAGGGAATCACCACCAACCAAGGGAGGCACCTCTGAGCTGGTAAACCTGGTGTGGAAGTGAGGATTAGAGCTACTTCAAATATTTTTATTTTTTCCTGTTTGCTTCTTTAAGATGTACCTAGCGAAGCAGGGATAAAATGGCCCAAGGCACACATCTTTAATAATGGAATGGTCAGAGGAAAATTGTGCTGCGAGAAAGACTGGCTCTCCAGAATTCTGCTAGTTGTATATTTCAGATTAATATCCTCCCATTGCAAATACTAATATCTTTGACTGTCTTTCCCCCGCTTCCCTGTACAAAGTGCCTGTCCTCCCGAACACACTTACTAGGATGCAATTTCCACCGAATTCTGTGGGGCTTACGTTACAGTAAATATGCTTAGGAGCAGATCTAAGTGTTTACAAGATGAAAACTGGAGAAAAGTAACATTCACTTGGCGTTATTGCTTTCATCATTTTTTTTGGTTCAAAATAGTAGTAAATAGGGTTATAAAACGCATGCTGATAATCCATGATCGCAGTCACAGGTACGACCACCCATAAAATAGGCCCTGTATTTATTATCATTGGCCGATATCCAACTAAACAATTCTGCTAGCTCAAGTGCTTTTCACTACAAAGGAACTTCTCTTCTCCTCATGTGCTCCCTAAATCTGCTCCGGAGGGTTGGGAGAACCCCTCAGAACATAGGGGGTTCACAGAAAGGGAAGAGGGAGAAGAAGTTCCACTGCACAGCCAAAAGTACTTGTGCTAGTAGAACTGTTTAGTAGCAGTGGTACCTCGGGTTAAGTACTTAATTCATTCCAGAGGTCCGTTCTTAACCTGAAACTGTTCTTAACCTGAGGTACCACTTTAGCTATTGGGGCCTCCTGCTGCTGCTGCGCCACTGCTGCACGATTTCTATTCTCATCCTGAAGCAAAGTTCTTAACCCGAGGTACTATTTCTGGGTTAGCGGAGTCTGTAACCTGAAGCGTATGTAACCCGAGGTACCACTGTATTCGTAGTGGTTTCTTTCTAGACTGACCTTCATTTGAAAAGCAACAATATATAAAACGATATAAAGATAAAAACCTTACGTAATCTTAAAACATTAGACATTATATTAGACATCAGAGACCAACAATCGGTTGCCAATGTTCTAAATACAACACATAGCAGGGATGTAGAATCATAGACATGAGCAAAAATATGGCCACACCCACCCTGTCTCCCCCCGCTTTTTTTTACTGTCATCCCAGTTCCTATTTTGCCAGAAATTGATTGTAAAACCCTGTAGGTATCTCAGAGTAGCCTGGGGTTTGTTTTATAGCTCCAGTTGGGCTTCAAGGCTTGTCTACTACTTCCAGTTTAGTCTGGGTGGTGGTGGGTGGCTCCTCCTACAGGATGTGAGTGGTGCTGTGGTCTAAACCACTGAGGCTCTTGGGCTTGCCAATTGGAAGGTTGGCGGTTCAAATCCCCATGATGGAGTGAGCTCCTGTTGCTCTGCCCCAGCTCCTGCCAACCTAGCAGTTTGAAAGCATGCCAGTGCAAGTAGATAAATAGGTACTGCTGTGACAGGAAGGTAAACGGCATTTCCATGCTCTCTGGTTTCCATCACAGTGTTCTGTTGCACCAGAAGTGGTTTAGTCATGCTGGCCACATGACCCAGAAAGCTGTCTCTGGACAAATGCTGGCTCCCTAGGCCTGAAAGCTAGATGAGCGCCACAACCCCATAGTCGCCTTTGACTGGACTTAACCATCCAGAGGTCCTTTACTTTTACCTTTTTACCTACAGGAGGAAAAAATATTTCCATGGCACTGCCTATATCTTTCAGCTGGAGGCACCATCCATTACAGTTGTGATGTGGAGTCTTCCCAGGATAATCTACTTTTCGAACCACAACTCCCCAATTGACACCCCTTGCCAGTTCTGCTTTGCACCCCCCTTGAGTGTTTTTCCCTAGCTAGAATGTTTCTTGGAAATGTGGTATTGTTTGCCTGGATAGAGGCATATGCATGTGTGTGTTTGCATGTGTCGAAACCAGCCCACTGAGAAAAAGTATAATTTACATTTTTTGCTGTGGTCACTTGTGCCTCTGGCTCTGAAGTTTAGCCCTCAGCCTGAAAAAAGGGTTCTCTTATCTTTCAAAAGCACAGCGGACTTCAGCAGGTCTCTTTACGACATTTATGTGGGATGTTTTGTTGTTTTCATATGCTTGTTGTTCCGAATTAAATTGCAACGCCCTGTGGCAAAAGAGGAAGATTGATTGTCTGAAGTAGCGTTACTTTGTGTGTTTGCTTTCAGTACTCTTAATAATCAGAAACAGAAAACCGCTGAAGATGTGGCGAACAATGAATTAGTAACCCAGGAGGATACGTTTGTACCGCCAAACAGATTTGCTGGGGAATCTGAATACTCTTCAGTGAAAGAATATGCTCAATATACACGGAAAGGAAAATATAAAACATCAAAAAGGCTCAGACGTGGGAAGCTCGACCTCAGTGCTAAGGAGCAGACATATTCTTCCCACCATGGTGGTGCTGATGATTTGGCCAGTAGCCCCAAAGACTCAATATCACCATATGCTTGCTTTTATGGTCCTTCAGGAAAGAAGGCTAAAGAAGGATGGCTGGATAAGTTGTCTCCTCAGGGGTATGTCATCTTTAACTCTAAGAATGTTTCTTTCTTAATGGGACTTTGTAACATGTAACCAGTAGGTGACTGGTTCTGCTTGCTCTCCTTTTTGTCTTCTGAAAAGCCTGAGAGGTTAATGGGCACCAATAGCTTTGTAAGAAATGGTAGACAAACAACACAATCCTAACCATGTCTCCTCAGAAATAAATCCAATTGAATCCAATGGGGTATGATCCCAAGTAACTGGGGCTGGGATTGCAGCCTATCAGCAGACTCCACTTTGTGCTTACTCAGAAATACGCCCCACTGTAGTCAGTGGTCAGTAGTGTGCAAAGGATTGCAGCCGATTGTTGTTATTGATATTAATTCTCTTTTTTTTTGGTAACATCTTTATTGAAAGTTCAAAAAGTGCATAACTATATATGCACCAAACATGGTGAGACGCAAACAAAAAAGAGAAAAGGGAAAAGGGAAACAGAACCCGTGCAGAAGGAAAAACAAAGGGGGGAGGGGAAAAAACCCCACATTGTATATTTTACAAGGTTGTTATTGTACTTCACCAGATCTTAACCTATTACAGTATTTGTAAGAATGGATTCCAAATATCATTGAATTTGCCCATGGCAAGTCTCCGTTTATATGTAAGTTGTCTGTATGTTGTGAGTTTGTATAAGTCTTCAACCCAATCATAGAAGCGAGATGCATTATAATTTTTCCAATTCATCAGTATCAGTCTTTTTGCTGTGGTAAGGGCATGGAGAATCCACTCGTATTGTCCTTTTGTAAGGTTCCATGTGCTGGGTATATAATTCAAGAGGATATTTTGCTCTGTAAAGGTAAGGTTGTTCCATCCAGTTCTGTTGAAGGTTGCAGGTACCTTCTGCCAAAACCTCTTTCAATATAGGACAATGAAAAACCATATGTTTTAGAGAAGCATTATCCCTACTGCATCTCCAACAGTTAGATACCTTAGACAGCCCTGTTAAAAACAATTCTTGTATCTTTATTTTTAGATCTTCTTATGATTTACGTGGAAATTGTTTCGATTTGGTTGTGTACTTTCTGATGTGGTGTTTTTGGTTTTTTTGGCCTTTTTATGTTTGTAATTATGTAAATCTTTTAATGTTGTAAGCCTCCTTGAACATGGTTTTAACGATGGGAAGGCGGCATACAAATATGATGATGATGATTCATCTGCACCATTGGTGTTCCATCTCTCCAAATAACTTTTTTTCTTTTTCTTGATTTGCACACAGAAAACATGTGTTTCAAAAGCGCTGGGTAAAATTTGACGGTGAAAGCATTTCTTATTACAATAATGACAAGGTAAGTTTGCACTGGTCAGATAATATGTACTTGGTTAGATCTGTTAGTGTGTACAGTCGTACCTTGGAAGTCAAACAGAATCCGTTCTGGAAGTCCGTTCGACTTCCAAAACAGTTGGAAACCAAAGCACAGCTTCTGATTGGCTGCAGGAAGCTCCTGCAGCCAATCAGAAGCTGCGGAAGCCCCGTCGGAAATTCGGCTTCCAAAAGAGTGTTCGAAAACCAGAACACTCACTTCTGGGTTTCGATTGTTCGGGAGCCGATTTGTTTGGGAGCCAAGTGGCGTTTGAGATCCAAGGTATGACTGTACTTAGTTGCATCTTACTGGTTGTACAAACTTAGGGGAATGTTGCACACCTTCCAATTCTGCTAAATATGAAATACGAAAAGCAGTTGCCATAACATAGCAGTGGGAAACCTTTTTCAGCCCAAGGGATGTACTTCCTAATGGGCGACTTTGCGGCAGCTGTATTCCAGTGGTGTGCGAGCACTGGCCAAAGTGGATGCAGCCAAAGAGATGACTTTCAACTTCAGTAGACTAGGCCATACTCCAGCCACGCAAAGGACAGAGGCTTCTACACACACCTCCCTCTGTCCATGCAGGCAAGAAGCACTATCAGAGTTCAAGGGCATTTTTCAGCCACAGCACTCAAGCAAGTTAAGGAGCAGAGCTGGGGAAAGTCTGGAGGGCTGACTAGAGAGGTCTGGACTTGAGGGACTTTGCTTACAATTGCAAAATCACACACATGGTTATTAAGAAAAATACTGTAAAAACAGCACTACAATACAATCCTGGGCTGTAGGATTTTATGCCCTACCAATAATTGTAACAGTCTCATTCTTAGTTCACATGTTGGAAAAGGAACCTCTCTTATGATTTCATTTTTAAAACTAGCATTGTTCTGTAGCAGTTGAGATACTGATGTGATTTTAAGTGTGTGTGTGTGTGTGGCAATTTTTTTAAATTTTGATTAAAGGATGCATTTCAAAACTGGGAAGGGGAGAGATTGTGGAATCCTCAGCAGCTTACACATACCTGTGCTGGATATTTTCACTGTGACTGTAATGCAGCAGCAGTACCAAATTCAGACAGTAGATGCCTGCAGACACCAGTACATAATTTCTGGAAGGAGAGCTGCCAGAAATTTTATAATCAAGCTAGTCCACTATGGTGAAATACACAGCAATGATGCTTCATGTATGGCAACCTGAGAAAAATAACAAAGTACATGTAGTGTACAATAACCCCCACATACATAACGGTTGTTATCGCTGGTAGGAAATGCTGAGTTCAAGCTGCTCATGCAACTACTTTCACTGTAAGACAAAACAGCCATTCTGTTGCAATTTTTCTACTGCACTTTGAGCTCATCTCTTCTGCTGTACAACATTTTTTTGACCTTTAAAGCACATAATAATAATAATAATTTTTATTTATACCCCGCCCTCCCCAGCCAAGGCCGGGCTCAGGGTGGCTAACAATCAATAATAAAAACAAGTTGAATGAATACAACTTAAAAACAAGATTAAAATACAACATTAAAATATTAAAATGCAGCCTCATCACAGGAGGAGAAAGGAAAAAGAAAGAGGGGGAGGGAATCAAATTGGCTCCATGCCACAGGCCAGGCAGAACAACTCTGTCTTACAGGCCCTGCGGAAAGAAATCAGATCCTGCAGGGCCCTGGTCTCATGAGGCAGAGCGTTCCACCAAGCCGGAGCCAGAGTTGAAAAGGCCCTTCAGAAGTTTTCCATGCAAATTGTAGCATGAATGAGTAGGGAATGGGGCAAGGTCAACTAGCCCAAACCCCGGGCACCCACACATACAGTGTGGACATCTCCAAGGAGGGAGACTTAGTATTTGTGCCTCTGTACACAAAGATTCCCTCTCTGCAGACATTTACGCTGTATGTGACAACATCAGCTGGTGGAACCTGTTGGTGTGGCCTACTCATGTGTAGGTACAGCACATGAACAACACTCTGAAGGGGGCTAGACTGACTGACTCTGATTGGAGACTCTCCTTTTTGCAGGCCGTATCAAAATTACACTTTACCATTGGTGCCATTAGTTCAAATAGGGCTTTTCAATGAGACTAACTTGTACCTTCATAGACTCTTTTTATTGCATTTGATACAGGAAGTGTACTCTAAAGGAATAATCCTCCTCTCTGCTATGTCTACAGTCAGAGCCCATGGGGACAACAAACTTGAAGTTGTTACAGCACACAGGGTATTTGTCTTCAGGGCTGAAAAGGAAGGTAAGGTGGATGTATTTAAGGGCCATAGCTGATTCATTCTGTTTTTCTGTTTGGTTCCAAGTGTTCCATGTGCTGGATTGCATATTTTGTGGATGATATTTCTTAAGAAACTAAGGCGGCTTTTATTCCAGTTCAAGGATTACAACTTTATCTGAAGTCCAGAACAAAATGGGAGCAGTCGATTGGTGATTTCCTTTGAGATGCTTGCTCTGTATAAGTCTAACATTTATTCCTGTAATGAACTCAAGAGGTTCTGGTCATATTGAGTTTTGTATCTTTCAGGAAAAGACCCATGCAATTTGTCACCAAGCCCTTGAGTAGCTTATCTTATGAGTCCCAACGGATAATGTCTGGATCTACTATACAGCTACTGTACAGTTGACCTCTGTCTTTGAGGGATTTTCCCATAGCCCAACAGTTACTTTAAGACATCTTTATAAATTTGACAGTCGTCAACATTCTAACTTGGGTTGGATAAAGCCAATAGGAATATCGGTGAACTCAGATGATCCTTTAGTAAGTGCTGTACTGCAATGGTTCGCATAATATTGCAGTAACTAGGCGCTACCTGAAACATATGGCTGTAACTGAAAACAGCAGCTTTACATCTCCTCATCTCCCTTGATAACATGTTACAAAGCAAGGGGGCAAATGAAAATGATAAAAATAGTGTTAGGGCTTGTCGTTGGACATCTGCTAAGGCCCAGGCCTCAGCAAGACGCCCATTGCCAAGTCCCAGAGCCCCCAAACCCTTTTGGTAGTACACCTTCTTGTCTGTTCACTGTCCTTTTCTGTGAGAGGTCAAAGTTGGCAGTAGCCAAGAGGTCAAATGGGTCCTCTGAGTCAGGAGCACTTTCAGGACCTTGGACAGTTCACAAGCTTCTGCTGAAGCAGCTAGCCAAGCTGTTGTCTCTGCAAGAGTTTAGATCAGTGGTTCCTTGGTTCTCAAACTTAATCCATTCTGGAAGTCCATTCCAAAACCAAGACCCGCCTTCCCATAGAAAGTAATGCAAAATGGATTAATCCATTCCAGACTTTTAAAAACAAGCCCTAAAACAGCAATTTAACATGAATTTTACTATCTAACGAGAGCATTGATCCATAAAATGAAAGCAAGAATCAATGTACTGTATTATAAAATAAATAAGGCAGTATTGTAAATGATAAAAAAATAATAATTCTTACCTGCACTGATGATAGTCATTGTTTGGCTGGGGCCTTTTATCCATTTCCACAGTCACACAATCAATCAGTCAGTAGCTGAACTGGGTTCCACACAGTCACAAAAACTAATTAACTGAAAAAGCCTAAAAAACAAACAAACAAACAAACAAACAACCCCCCCACAAAATAAATAGCCAAAAGTCCCAAATACAGTGGTACCTTGGTTCTCAAATTTAATCTGTTCCGGAAATCCGTTTGACTTCTGGAATGTTTGAAAACCAAGGGGCGGCTGCTGATTGTTGCAGCGCCCCGGAAACAATAGCCAACAGCCGCATCGGACGTCCAGCTTCTGAAAAACGTTCGAAAACTGGAACACTTACTTCTGGGTTTTCTGGGTTTGGGAACCAAGGCATTTGAGAACCAAGGTGTTTGAGAACTAAGGTACCACTGTATATGCTCGCTGGATCTGTAGAGAAACAAGCCTTGTCTCTCCATAGGAGCTGGTTGGCTGGTAAAGGGTCCTTCTCTTATTTTATATTCATTGGCTCCTCCAGGGCTGGGAAGAAGAGAGTCTGGATAGTGCAAATAATCATCTCTGGTCATGTAAAGTCTGAATAATAATTTTTGACTGCAATATAAGAACGAGGAACAAGGAAAAATATACATGAGGGGACTAACAATGTGCAAAACGCTAGTGTATAGTCATGATAGAAAAGTAAAGTAGCACTTTCAAGACTTTTTATGAAATGGTTTTAGTTTCTTGGGACCTTTTTTAGCACGTATTAACACCCCTTAAAAGCTGTGCTTTCTGCCATCTGGTGTGAGTCACCGTTCAGTACAGAACTGACAAAGAGCAATATGAAGTTGATGGCTCGGGTGTGAAGACTGAAGAAAATCTGGTTTAGGTTTTCTTGTGACTTACACACATATAGATAGATAAATACAGATAATACGTTGTCATTTTTTGGCAGTGTTTCCAGCCACTTTTTTTTAAGATACCGAAAGCAGGGCTTAAGCTCAGCAAAGGACCGCTGAACAATTTCTTCTCTGTTCATTTATTAACCTTTCGCGTGTGTGACACAGAATCAATATGGAAGATGATTGTACAGGTTGAATTATTTATGGAGTGTGTGTGTGCGAAATCTGATGGCCATAGAGTATTAAGAGGGGAACAAGAGTTGAAACATTTCAGCTAGTTACCTCCTGAACATTCTACTGGCAAAAGGTGAATCACACAGGAAGATGGAGGAGCCGTTAACCTAAGCACTACTTGGATGTGAATTCATTCATGGAAATCACATGTAAGGTCAGCGTAACAGAGTACCTTTTGGGTCCAGAGAACTGAGGAGGCTGGGTGTGACTGATTGGGGCTTTGCTATGTTTATAGGACTCAGGGACGTGGGTGGCACTGTGGGTTAAACCACAGAGCCTAGGACTTGCCGATCAGAAGGTCAGCGGTTCAAATCCCCGCGACGGGGTGAGCTCCCGTTGCTCAGTCCCAGCTCCTGCCAACCTAGCAGTTTGAAAACACGTCAAAGTGCAAGTAGATAAATAGGTACCGCTCCAGCGGGAAGGTAAACGGCATTTCCATCTGCTGCTCTGGTTTGCCAGAAGTGGCTCAGTCATGCTGGCCACATGACCCAGAAGCTGTCTGTGGACAAACGCTGGCTCCCTCGGCCTATAGAGCGAGATGAGCGCGCAACCCCAGAGTTGGTCACGACTGGACCTAACGGTCAGGGGTCCCTTTACCTTTATGCTTATAGCAATGCACAAAGGCCCTATGAATCATAGAATCTTAGAGTTGGAAGGGACCCCAGGGATCATATAGCCCAAGTCCCTGCAACGCAGGAATCTCAGCTAAAGCATTCATGACAGATGACCATCCAACCTCTTCTTAAAAACCTCCAAGGAAGGAGAGCCCACCATCTCTTGTGGGAGTCTGTTCTGCTGCTGGACAGCTCTTACTGTCAGAAAGTTTTTCTGAATCTTTAGTTGGAATCCCCTTTCTTGCAACTTGAAGTCATTGGTTCGAGTCCTACCCTCCAGGAGGAGAAAACAAGCATGCTCCCTCCTCGATGAGAATTGCCGCTGTAGTGGTTTGCCTGGCTGACCAGGCAATGAGGAAGGGACTGTTTCCCACCCCCCAACCTTTTCTTTGAAGAAGTCTTCTCAGAGAGGTTTCCAGTCTACTGATACCTGGCAGTGCCACTGGGGGAGAAGGCAATCTTACAACCCAACATTACTGAATGCCTCCCTTTTGAGTTTGCCTGGTCCTTGGCTCAGGACTTCCATTGTCAAGTATAAACTTAGCTTTTCCAGAAGGCATTTCTTCTCGTTGATTGGATGCATGCAGAATTTTTCCTTTCCCCATTAAGTTAGCTATAGAATTGGAGTGTTGTCTGTCTTCCTCATTAAGATGTGTTGTGTGCTATGGCCTTTTTGCAATGATAGTTGCAGTTAGTGTTTGTTGTTCTTTTTTTTTTTTTTTCCTGCCCAAAGTAGCTAATATGTGCTGGCACTCATATCACTTTTGTCAAAAAGTGGCCACAGTGGAATTGTTTGTTTGTTTGTTTGTTTGTTAAAGGTGGACATAATTCCATTAGTGTTTATAGCCATTTAAGCCATTTATAGTTAAATATGCCATTAAAACAAAAGAAGCACAATTGGTTAATGTTTATTACAGTATCCACAAATCTGTTAAAGCTTCTTCTTCTTCTTCTTCTTCTTCTTCTTCTTCTTCTTCTTCTTCTTCTTCATCATCATCATTTAATTTCTACACTGCTTTATACTTAAGAAAATATATCAAAGTGGTTTACAACCTACATGAAAACATCAAACTAAGCTATCTAGAATAAAACATCAGTGAAGAAAGCCAAATATAAAGTATACATTCAAAGCAGCATAATTAATGGGAAAGTAAAGTATTATACTAAAGATTTCAACGTAAAATATTAAAAAGAGGGCAGTCGGCTACAGAATGCACATTTAACGCAGCAAAGTTAATTTTTTATCTTAAACATTTCAGTAGAAAACATTACTAAGTGAAGTCCAATAAAGAGTGTACATTTAAACAGCATCATTAGCAAGATATTAAAATATTGTCATAGGCTGCTGTTGCTGTCAATCCTGCCAATGGTGGCTGTGGAAGCTCAGGACAGATGACCTGAGTCTGCACTAAGAGACAGCCAAGACGGATCTCTGGCCTCTTCAGCAGCCTCAGTTTTTGTAGCTGGAGTCAATGCAGACCTTATTGCCCTATCCTTCTTTGCTGCAACTAGATGGTCTATGAAAATTGCAACTGTGAAAGTGCTCTATTGATATGGACAATAGAAACATGGAGAAAGGGGACTCAGAAGCACATATCTCCTGTGATTAGGAGAAAAACACATACACAATATGGCTCTATTCATGGAAGACAAAGTCCTTATTCATAAATCTTCCCCTCTGACATTGTGTTGGTCACACAAGTAGACCACTACTATGAAAAGATATTTCAGGAGAGGAGATACTTACTTGCAGCATACCAGTATATTATGGAATGAATTGTGTCTCACATGCCTAGTTCAAAGGACACAATACATCTGCAGGATTACTTATGTTTCAAGTTCATTTTTCTGCCTTATTTCCAGATTAATGTCCTGCCTTTCAACATTGTGTCCCCAAAGCTTATGTCAGTGTTATGAAACAAAGTCATAAGCAAAACATTTTTAAAATTCAACATTAAAATCGTGTTGAATAGTTGCTTGCAGTGAGTAGTTATTGTGCCATTTTCTTCCCTTTTATTTTTTTAGATGAAAGAAATGACTGGATTGCTACAATACTCAGAGCTATGCAGTCGCAACCTGAAATCTCTCAAGTGAGAACCGCTGTTCCTCCTGAGAAAAGCGGATATCTGGAACTGAAAGGATACAAAGCCAAAATCTTCACCTTGCTACAAGGAAACAATGTCTGGATCTGCAAAAATGATCAGGTAAAATGTCTGGCTTTTCTTCCCCCCCCCCCCCAACCTTAATTGTAATCAGTAATCGTATTAGTGCTCCAGATGAAAATGCTGTATAGTATGTCTCAAACTTTACAGGTGTGAAGCGTATGCAGAATGACAGTGGCATTGTGCTTCTTATAAGAAAACATGGTTTGCGGGTGAACAGGCCCTGCATTAAATCTCACCTGCAGCCATGGATTTTCATCTGATTTTGTTGTTTAGTCGTTTAGTCGTGTCCGACTCTTTGTGACCCCATGGACCAGAGCACGCCAGGCACTCCTGTATTCCACTGCCTCCCACAGTTTGGTCAGACTCATGTTTGTAGCTTCGAGAACACTATCCAACCATCTTGTTCTCTGTCATCCCCTTCTCCTTGTGCCCTCAATCTTTCCCAACATCAGGGTCTTTTCCAGGGAGTCTTCTCTTCTCATGAGGTGGCCAAAGTATTGGAGTCTCAGCTTCAGGATCTGTCCTTCCAGTGAGCACTCAGGGCTAATTTCCTTAAGAATGGATGTGTTTGATCTTCTTGCACTCCATAGGACTCTCAAGAGTCTCCTCCAGCACTATAATTCAAAAGCATCAATTCTTTGGCGATCAGCCTTCTTTATGGTCCTTCTTTTTCATCTGATAGTCTTAGATAAACCTGTTTTCCACTACTCCATATGTGAAATTACGATAATCCAGCAAAGAACTGTGTGCCAGCAGAAGAGGCGGCCTGTTTAAATACAGTATGAGTGGACCTGAGTGAAGCCCTCAAGCCCAGTCAGGTCCATCCCTCTCCCAGGTTCCCGCCCCTATGCCTGCCTGCCATTGGCCAATTCAGCAATTGGGCAGAATTCAAACTTCCCCTGCCATTGGGAGGGCTGTGTGGCCTTCCAGCCAGGAATTCTACCAGCTAGGCAGTTCCTGCTGGGGAGGGCCAGGGCGAGGTGCTGCTAGCCTGCAACACCACCACACCTTAGAATGAGGATAATTCTGATAAGGAACAGGGAAGGTTTCCTTCAATGTATTTTTGATGAATGAAGGAGATAAGAATTCAAATGCAACTGAAATATTATAAGTGCTGTGTGTATATATAAATCTCAACGTAAAAAGGTAAAGGACCCCTGGACGGTTAAGTCCAGTCAAAGGCGACTATGGGGTTGCGGCGCTCATCTGGCTTTCATGCCAAGGGAGCTGGCATTCATCCACAGACAACTTTCATGTGGCCAGCAGGACTAAACCGCTTCTGGCGCAACAGAACACCAAGATGGAAACCAGGGCGTACGGAAATACCGTTTACCTTCCCACTGCAGCGGTACCTATTTATCTACTTGCACTGGCGTGCTTTCGAACTGCTAGGTTGGCAGGAGCTGGGACAGAGCAACGGGAGCTCAACCTGTCACGGGGATTTGAACCACCAGCCTTCTGATCAGCAAGCCCAAGAGGCTCAGTGGTTTAGACCACAGCTCCACCCACTATATATATCTGGAGGAAGGCACTCAGCTTTGCGGCGGAGCATATGGTTTGAACACAGAAGGTCATAGGTTCAATCTCCAGCATGCCCAGGGAAAAAACCCCATAACAGAGAGGTTAGGGAAGATCACAACCCAAGACCCTGGAGAATCCCTCCCAGACATCATAGACACTATTGGTCTGACTTGGTATAATGTAGCCTTTGCGGTCCTAAAGTAATGGCATACATCTGCTAGGTGGGGTACATTCAGTAAGGGCCTTTTTAACACTGCTTTCTTCCCACTGATAGCATTATGAGTGAGGCCTTAATTAATTAATTAATTAATTACAGTGGTACCTCAGGTTACAAACACTTGGGGTTACAGACTCGGAAGTAGTACCTCGGGTTAAGAATTTACCTCAGGATGAGAACAGAAATTTTGCGGCGGCAGCAGGAGGCCCCATTAGCTAAAGTAGTACCTCAGGTTAAGAATGGACCTCCGGAACAAATTAAGTTCATAACCAGAGGTACCACTGTACTTAAATCAATGCTCTGCTGTTCCCCTCCGCAAAGGTGTACCTCGAAATGGCTTATTTTTAAAACAGACATTAAAAGACAGATTATCAGACTAAAAACAGCGGCATAGAAACAGGGCCACAAAGAGCAACACTACCCGTGCTCTCAGTTACTATGCTAAGCAGCAACTGAATCCAAAGCTTGATTTAAGAAGGAAAATGTTCAATATTTTCTGCTGTAACACACGTAAAGAGGAATTTAACCTCTTGTGACAAGGGCATCGCAACAGAGAAAGCCCTCTCATGTGCTGCCATCAACCTTGCCTCAGAACTCAGTCACCCACAAAAGAGCAGATTCACATAAGAGGAGTTGGTAACTTAGTAAGGTAAGCATCATCCTAGCCTGTTCTCTGATTTTTTGCTTTCCATACATCACTAGATGTTGGCAAAATGCTTCCTTGGCCAAATTCTGAGACAGGGATGGGGAACCTGTAATCTCTGTTTGATGCTGGGCTGCAAGTTCCATTATCCCTGACCATTGCCCATGTTGGAGAGGGAGAATGGAGTTCATCAACATCTCATCAGTTTGGAAATAGAAACATTTCTTCTTCTTTTCTTCTTCTTCTTCTTCTCTTCTTCTTCTTCTTCTTCTTCTTCTCTTCTTCTCTCTCCCTCTTCTTCTTCTTCTTCCTCTCCTTCTTCTTCTTCTTCTTCTTCTTCTCTTCTCTTCTTCTTCTTCTTCTTCTCTTCTTCTTCTTCTTCTTCTTCTTCTTCTTCTCCTCCTCCTCCTCCTCCTCCTCCTCCTCCTCCTCCTCCTCCTCTAAACTCCCATCAGCCCCAGCTAGCATGGACCATAGCCAGGGATGATTGGAGTTGTATCCATACTGGAGAACCAAAGACTCCCATCTCTGGAATATATCTTAGATGCCATCAGAGGTATCTAGCATTTATATATATTTTTTTTCTCCTAGAAAGAGGTAGCATATTCTTTTGATTGATACTTGGGCAAGTACACGGAGTGTTGTGAGAGTGCTGAAATCCTCATCTATCCGGGAACTATTCCCATGGTGTCTCCCATAGGTTTATTTTAATGGTAGCGTTAAGACATCTGTCTAGACTAATAACAGTGTTTGAAAGCAGAAGAGGTCAAGTTGATATACTGATGGCTTTTAAATTTGATAGGTAAAAAGTCCAAAAGTATATTGCAGCATTTTTCAAAAAAAAAGTATGAAGCTAAACATAATCTCATGTCCATTCCGAAGTTTATTGATAGTGCAACTTCATGTCTGAGGTTAATTTCAAACTTCAAAGTTTTTGATAGGGTAAAATCTTCCGACACAGAGAGATTTCTAATCTGAACACAGTCTGTTAAGTACCTTATGACTTTATTAGTCGCTTTTCAGAGCTAAAAATGGAACTGACACAAAAACAACAGGCCACATTAAATAAGAAAAAAAAGCAAAATGCTCTATTAAAATGATATATGTACATTAAAATAATTTTTATATTGCGATGTAGCTAAACCAGCACGCTTAGTGAAGTTCTTATTTGTGTGAGCAGGCCGGATATAGGATTTGAAACATAGGTTTTCATAAACATAAATGATAAAGCAAATGGATCACATGACTGTAACCCCTCCATGCTTAGCATAGAAGGAAGCAAGGTTATTTCATATCAAGTCCTGAAAGTAAATGAGTTGAGGCAAGTAAAATCACATGAATATATTGAAAATGCTTGTGTAACTTAAATATATATATCAAATGGCGTTAAAGAGGTTTTGATTTTAGCCACATTCAGTCTATAAGAGATAAATGAAAATTATCTCACTGATGCCATAGCAAGGAAAGAGAATCTAAAAATCACAGAGCAATTTACCCTTTATTCTGTGTTCTCCAGAGGAAGCACCATTATTTTGGATCCTCTTCCCAATCAGGGGCAAATAAAAGCCACTTTTACCTCCTCATGCTATATTACGTGAACAAAGGTATACAATCTGTGTTTAAGGCTATTCACATGTACTACAAAACACCGAACTCTCAAGCTTTCCCCTTGCCTTTTTCCTCTCCTCGTAAGCTAAGGCCAGAAACTTCTAATCTTCATTTGCAGCCAAACCTAATTGTTTTGTCCAAAACAGGCAGTCTATGGTTTGTGTAACTTTATAGCAGCAGTAATGCAATACATGGTTTATGATTCACCCTTCTGGTTTGTGAGCATACAGTGGGTTTGTGGGAATCATCCTTTGTTGAGTTTGGACAAAGCAAACAGCTGTGACTTGCTACATACTGAGATCAAAAGTTTCTATTCCTGGCATGGGAAGGTAAGAAATAAAGGAGGGAGCATCATGCTTGCTTTCAGCCTAGCAAAGAACCTCCCCCCACTCTTTTTCTTCCAAATCTTATACCGCATATAACACTAATGTCTCACAACAAATGTAATAGATATGCAGAAAACACAATCTGAAAAAGAGACAATGCATGTACCTTTAATAAAAATTATTATTATTATTATTATTATTATTATTATTATGAACCTCTGAGATTTGCTTCCAAAAATGGGATCACCCATCACTCTTTTTCTCTGAATCCTATGTATAACAAAACTGCAACACCCATAGGAATTTATGCAATCTCTATCTTGTGACATCACCTTGCCAACAAAGGTCCGTATAGTTAAAGCTATGGTTTTCCTAGTAGTGATGTACAGAAGTGAGAGCTGGACCATAAAGAAGGCTGATCGCCAAAGAACTGATGCTTTTGAATTATGGTGCTGGAGGAGACTCTTGAGAGTCCCATGGACTGCAGGAAGATCAAACCTCTCCATTCTTAAGGAAATCAGCCCTGAGTGCTCACTGGAAGGACAGATCCTGAAGCTGAGACTCCAATACCTTGGCCGCCTCTGTTAGGATATTTCCGTTCCACCTTAAAAGGGAGCAGGCTTTGTGAGTCACAGAGTCTGCGTATTTCCTGTTCACAGGAAGTTTATGTTTTGTCTTTGCTTTCATTTTCTCTCTGTGTCTGAGACACTGAAGCAGGCAGTCATGTTTTCTTTTTGTTCTGACCAACACTGAATAAAGTTGTAAATATGCTCTCCTGAGTGCATCTTTCGCTGTTCATTATCTGCTGATAGAGCGTGCATCAGCTCTGGAATGTGGCAAGCTATTTCTGGAGCTCGTGTCGCTAATTGAATGATACTGCGTGTCTACGGGAGATCGATGGACGTCCGGAGGTGGCTTGGGGGCCATGATGGACTTTGTCTCCCTGGCAGTATCCCAACAACCTCATGAGAAGAGAAGACTCCCTGGAAAAGACCCTGATGTTGGGAAAGATGGAGGGCACAAGGAGAAGTGGACGACAGAGGACGAGATGGTTGGATAGTGTTCTCGAAGCTACCAGCATGAGTTTGACTAAACTGCCGGAGGCAGTGGAAGACAGAAGTGCCCGGCGTGCTCTGGTCCATGGGGTCATGAAGAGTCGGACATGACTAAATGACTAAACAACAACAACATCTTGTGACTGAATCTAGATTTGTAACCTTGTGGCTATCAATCAGACCAATTTATTCTTCTTTTGATGCCTCCCCTTTCCTCGCTGCTTTGCAAAACATCAAGCCTCACAGAGATTTTTTTGAGAACTCAGTTTTTTTCCAAAATCTTGTGCCCTTTTAGTTGGTTCTAATGAAGGTGTTGCCTAACTGTTGATTTTGGGATTCAGATGTGAGTACCCTTCTCTGGAGTTAAGCCGTATATAACATTCATGCAAACCAATATTTAGCTTTGTGGATGGGGACTAGTCTTTTTCTTCAGTAGGAAACACGACAACAGTGGGGAAATTTGGGTGCACACCCTATTCTGGTAGCGATGCCCTAAATGAAAATTTTCCATCAAACCGAGATGAATTCCTCTTTAAAAGAAGAAGAAAATGCCAAGTGGAAGCACATAGGCTAAAATGACAAGATAACTTGGAGTCCCCTTAGACCAAATTTTCACTGCCAGCATGACCTAACTGACTTTCCTCTGAGTGGAGGCAGTTTGCAGAGGGCACTGTCCTAGCTTTAAGGTCTCTTCCAAGTCTCTTCAAAAGCATGGCCTGGATATATATAGCCATTAATTCCCACAGCAAGGAAGCCCCACAAGGCCTGGAGTGCTTGTCACAGCTGACTAGGTGAGGGTGTTGCTTACTTTGCAAGAGGACACTTACCTCCCCTGAGAAGTCACTTTGACCAATTATTTCAGGCAGAACAAACTGACCCATATATTCTCAATGTGTTATGAACACATAATATCCTGTGTGTGCGTTTTCCCACTCTTAGCTGTTCTGATAATATCTGCACTTGAAAATTGGCGACATCAGAAATCTTCTTCTTTGGCGATCACTCGTAGCTGAGTAAGATTGTCTTCCATGAACACAATCTTAACAGGGAGTCTGTAAGCGACTGTGAAGGCCAATTCTGGATCCACACGTCCTTCCGCAGTGGGGACATAGGTTTCTGGGCAGGAGTTGATCACGGTGAGGGTTTGCCAAACGTGCCTTCCTCTTAGCTTGTTTCTCCCTTTCGTCCTGAGTTTGAGCATCTTCAAAGTCCATGACACCTTTGGTAAAGGCTGTTCTCCAATTGAAGCAATCGCAGGTCAATGTTTCCCAGTTGTCAGTGTTTATACTACATTTTTAAAGATTTGCCTTGAGAAAGTCTTTAAACCTCTTTTGTTGACCACCAGCATTACACTTTCCATTTTTAAGTTCAGAATAGAGTAGTTGCTTTGGAAGATGATAATCCGAACAACATGACCAATCCAACTATGTTGATGTTGAAGAATCATCACTTCAACACTGGTGATCTTTGCTTCTTCCAGTACACTGGCATTTGTTCGCTGGTCTTCCCAAGTGATTTATAATTTTTTTTTGAGACACCATTGATGGAATCTTTCAAGGAGTTGGAGATGGCATTTAAAAGTGGTCCATGTTTCACAAGCATACAGCAAGGTTGGTAGTACAATAGCTTTGTAACCAAGCATTTTGGTTTCCCTGCGAATGTCCCATTCCTCAAACACTCTGCACTTCAATCAGGAGAAAGCTGTCCTTGCAGAGCTCAGGCAATGCTGGATTTTGGCATCAATGTCGGCCCTTGTGGAAAGATAACTGCCCAGGTAGGAAAAGTGATTGACACTTTCCAATGTTACACCATTGAGTTGGATATGTGGCATTGCAGAGGGGTTGTTTTGTGCTTGTTGGTGCAGCACTTTGGTTTTTTGGATGTTGAGCGATAGGCCAAGCTTTTCGTAAGCTTCTGCGAAGATATTTAGGATGGTTTGAAGGGCATCCTCTGAGTGTGCACACACTCCGTTGTCATCAGCATACTGAAACTCTATGACGGAAGTTATGGTAATCTAACTCTTTGCTTTCAGCCTGCTCAGATTAAAGAGATTTCCATCTGTTCAGTATATGATTTCTACTCCAGTGGGGAGTTTCTCTTCGACAAAGTGTAGGATCATTGCAATGAAAATAATAGATAGGGTTGGGGCGATAACACAACTCTGTTTAACACCTGATTCCACTGTGAATGGTTCATATTGAGATCCATTGTTCTCCGCGATTGCTGCTGTAATATTATGGAGGAGCCGAAGGATGTTCAAAGATTTATCTGGGCAGCCAATTTGCAGAAGGACAGTCCACAGGGCATTACAGGGCATATACAGGCATATACAGGGAAGGCCTTCCGAGGGCCTTCTAGAGGTTCCCTCATTGCAAGAAGCAAAGCTACAGGGAACCAGGCAGAGGGCCTTCTCGGTAGTGGCGCCCGCCCTGTGGAACGCCCTCCCATCAGATGTCAAAGCGATAAACAACTACCTGACATTCAGAAGACATCTTAAGGCAGCCCTGTTCAGGGAAGTTTTTAATGTGTGATATTTTAGTGTATTTTTGGTTTCTATGGAAGCCGCCCAGAGTGGCTGGGGAAACCCAGCCAGATGGGCGGGGTACAAATAATAAATTATTATTATTATTATTATTATTGGTTTTGCTCTTGGCATTTTTCCTGAAGCTGTCGAGTGGTGAAAATCATGTCCACTAGAAGGTCGAAAACCATTTTGGGATTCAGGAAGGGTAGCCTCGGATATTGTTAGGAGATGGTTTGCTAAGATCCTTGTAAGAATTTTTCTGGCTGCAGCTAATAAAGAGATGTCTTGATAGTTTACAGTCACCTTTTAAAAAAAAAAAAGAGAGATTGTTAATTTTGGCATCCCTAAAGTCTACTGGGATCTCCTCTCTCTCCCGGATTTTTTCTGATGAGCTTGTGAAGTTGTTGTGTAAGTTCAATTCCGCCCACTTTGAAGACTTTGGCAGGTATCCCATCAGGTCCGCTGGCTTTGTTGTTTTTCATTTGGTTAATAGCTGTACACAACTCTTCCAGATTTGGAGATAATCAGTTCTAGGTTAATTACTAATTAGCATAAGGGTTTAAAATATAAGCTTTAATTTTTTTAAAAGGTTCTGTGCTTGAAAAATCATATTAGGCATGTTATTAATGGGGTCAGTGAACAGGCACCAAGAGATTTGGAGCACTTGTTCATTTGCATGCTGATACTGTTCTACTCTGTTTCTCAGTTATGTTTGAATTGGGTGTGGCCTTGGATGAGTTCCTGGATTCAGTGGTGACTTGGACAAGGGTCAATAATGTGAAACCTAATCCTGACAAGGAGGTCTTGTGGATGGGTAATTCCTGGGCCTGGGAGTTAGGCAAATTGTCTTTTCTGGATGGGGCTGCACTCCTTCCAAAGGATGAAGTATGTACTCCGGGGGTGATCCATGTTTCATCCTTGTCACTGAAGACCCCAATGCCCCCAGTGGCAAGCAGCCTTTTCACCTGCAGCACCAGATACAGCCTTTCCTAGACCAGGAAAGGCTTTCCACTGTGACTTGGGCATTGCCAACCTCAAGACTGGATTACAAGCCACTCATGGGGGGCTTTCCTTGGTGTTGATCCAGAATAGTGGTGCAGAACCCAGTTGTGTGGCCGCTGATTGGATCAGACAACCACAAACATGTGATGCTGCTGCTTAAAGCATTTCACTGGCTGCCAACTTCCTACTGGGTCAAGTTCAAGGTGATGTTGCTGACATATATAGCCCTGAGCAACATGGGACTGACTTACCTAAGTGACTATGTTTTCCCATATAGGCCTAACCATTCACTGAGATTTTCACTTTGGCTTTTACTATCTACTGAGGATTTGCAAACATGTGCATGATGTTGTTAAAGGGTTCTCATGCTAAAAAGTAATGCCTCGTAATATTATGCCAAGTGTTTCTTGTTTTTGGCCACTACTTAGGTGGGCTCTGACCCATAAAGCCATATGTCACAATTGATTTGTCGGATGAGGAACCTATGGATGGCCCTGCATATATTGTTGGACTTCAGTGGCCCCAACATCTCTTGAGTGTTGGCTGGGGCTCATGGGAGATGGAGTCCAACAACCTCTGAAGGTCCACAGCTTCCCTTCTTTAAAGTGCCACAAGATTTTGTTCAATTTATGCTTGTTGATTAAGCTGACTAAGAAAGTTCTCTTCATGTTCAAATAGTGACAAACGTTTCTTTTTAAAAATAAAGCATTGCCATCTTAAAACTCTCCCTTCCTCTCCCCGCAAGAGGTTCTTGAGAGTGAGAAGCCTCCATTTGATTGGCAGCAGGAAAAAGAAGCAGGGAGCAAGTGAATGGGGAGAGGAGGACAGGGACTTGCCATTAGCAGCTGTGTACTTGATCGACTAGAGAAGCAACAAGGATGGAGGCCAGACAGGAGATGCATGGAATAATCAAAATGACAGCTTAGCCAGATGCATTTTGAGGGTTACAATCCTGGGAGGAGGAAGGACAAGTGGAAGGGAAGCGATGGAGTTTGATACATTTTCAGAAGTGGCAAGTCCCATTCTGTTTGGTCCAGTTTTAGACCTTGGGCTTGTTTTTGAGGACAACATTAGCAGATGATTAAGAGAAATTTGAGGAGTTTTGATGCAGAGGAACCAAGCAAATGAGGCCTGAAGGAACTGATTTCATGACTCATGTTGCTATGAGACAGATATAATAGTTTTGTTAAGGGAATGCTAATTGGTAAACAGACGAACAAGGCTGCTGGAGTCTGCCAAGGATCCAAGGAGGAGCAGGACACACAGCTTTTCTACAGAAGCACTCAGAAAAGGGTGCAAATTTCCTCTTCTGTTGCCATCCCCTTGCATTTCCCCTGAATCCTGGGGTGATTTTCCAGGGTGCTGCTGGAAGGAGGGAGCTGAAATGCCCTATGTGACTGGAATAATGAAATGGCTAAATGCAGCTCAGACATAAAACAAATTTGCTGCGGCGCTGGTTGCAGTTATCCATGAAAATTTCACAGGAGTGTCAGAGAGCTTATTTCCCCTTTTCCCCTGACATACCTGAAGCGATCATGACCATGATTGAAGTTGTTCTAAACAACCAGCATGAATGCCCGGTGGGATGAACATCTTGGGGTTTGCGTGTCGAGGTCCCCAGGGCCACCCCAATAACTCACACATCACACAGAATTTTTGTTTAAGATTTTTGGCATAATTTTGGCCACAACTTTATTGAAATACAAATTTGTGAGTGGTTGCTTAGGCATTGGTTGCGACTATCTGCCCCTACCATGGGGGACAGACTGACATTCCGCACGATGCGAAAGTCAGAATAGGGGAATACACTTGGGGGTTACGCGGAGCAGGGAACCTGCCCTCACCCCAAATGCAACCAGGAGCTCATTGCTATGGCCCGAGCCCCCTTGACAGAGTGGACAAGCAATAGTTAGCCCCCAATTCCTTTAACGGAATCCCTTGCAGCAGCAGCATTAGAGGGGCAGGCACTCAACCTACCAAGGGCAGGCACTCAACCACTTCCCCTCAACCAACCAAACCATAAACCAATGCCTAACCGCAACCTTACAAGTTGTGATGATTTGCTACACAGTAGGCAAAAACCAAATGGCCCCAGCCAATCAGCCAGATGGACAAAATTCCTACCAGGCCCCTGCCCCAAGAGCAGACGACCCCATGACAGGCATAGCAAGGTCAAAGCGAACAACCCTAATTCTAGGGAGGGAGGGACGGGCAATCCGATGCACTGTCGAAAAGAGGAAGCCCTAGCCTCGTGCAAGGAGTTTTAGCATTTCTGGCTGTCAATCAACAAATGGCAACATTAACTTCTTCCCAACAACAAGGGAAGCCCCAATCGCATCAGTGGCCAATGAACAATTAGCCTGCCCCCAACTTTGGAGTGTCCTGGCGGCCCCCACCACAACACGTGCTCTCCATGAAGGAGAACACGCTTTGTCAAAATGACAGGGCTGGACGGAATGACTCTTTTCATGGGTCTTTGATTCTGTAATCTTTTCATTATTGCTAGCTGTTAAGCAAATGCCAGTCATTGATATTGACTCTTCAGACATCTGAATATAAATGAACAGAGCTGGGGATGTAATGTGATCACAATTGCTGGAGTCCATTAGTCACCAGGGTGTGAAATTCTGAATAAGCTCCATTTAATTATTATGGTGTTCAGCTACTGTACTAGAGAAGCCCAGCTGAGAGGGAATTGCACTCTTGTTGTGCAAATGGGGATTGTTTGATTGCGTCGGTATGTTGCCCTTCTTGCTGTGTGCTATCTAGTTTGGCTGTTGTTATCCTCTTCTGCTTATGTTGCTTATGTGAGATTATTTGGGATGTTTGCAAGACAACTGATTTGCGTACTGTGTACTTGATCTGTGGAGTGTCAAGTGTGCCTCTTAACGTACTGTCTTCTGTCTTCCTTGAAACAAACTTCTTGAAATACAGTTGTACCTTGGATCTCAAATGCCTTTGCTCCCAAACAAATCGGCTCCCGATCAAAACCTGGAAGTGAGTGTTCCGGCTTTTGAATGTTCTTTTGGATGCCAAACATCTGACGGGGCTTCTGATTGGCTGCAGGAGCTGCAGGCTGCAAATGTACTCTGTTATTTTTGAAGTAAACATGATTACAGTGGTAACTCGTTACATACGCTTCAGGTTACATACGCTTCAGATTACAGACTCCGCTAACCCAGAAATAGTACCTCAGGTTAAGAAATTTGCTTCAGGATGAGAACAGAAATTGTGCTCCGGCAGCGCGGCAGCAGCAGGAGGCCCCATTAGCTAAAGTGGTGCTTCAGGTTAAGAACAGTTTCAGGTTAAGAACGGACCTCCGGAACGAATTAAGTACTTAGCCTGAGGTACCACTGTACTATGTTCTATATGTTTGTGTTTCCTCTGTTATTGTTTGGTATCCTCATCACTCCAGAGAATTCTGTTCACTTTTAACCTTAACTTCTGGCTTGTGCCTGATAGCTGGTATAGGGTACTGTTTAAATGTGTGACCTGTGTACTGGAAAACCTCTAGTTCCAATTTGATCTCAGAGTTGCATGAGATTTGTGCAATGGTTACTACTGGTGGTCAAAATCTAAAAGATACTGAAGTGAGAGCTAAAAGCAGTGCTATTTTTCTAGAAAAAAAGGTTCTGGAACACACCACAAATGCCTCCCTCGTTCTCTTATAATGGCAATGGTGCCCACCTGAGAGGGGCTGGTGAGTTCCGGTTAAATAAAAAGCCCTGGCTAAAAGTATAAACTGCAAAGTTAACATGTATTTTTTTTTTAAAAAAGGAATTACAGAAAATATGCCATAGATTTGGCTTTTTAAAGCCAAAGTTTGCAGCTCTCTGCACCCTGAAATGTGAGTAGTGAGATAAAATGTGATGTTTTCTTGCTGTATATTGGGGGAAAAAACAAGGAAAAAAAGAACACTGAGCCTATGAAATACATATTTTTCATCATAGGGTGGGTGTTGTTTTCTTGGAATGGCCCTCACAACTGTGTTTTCAAGTCCCATGCTCTGAATACAGTTTAATCTTGTAGATAATCTAGTAGCGTTCACAGTAGTCTGTGGAATAATTGCATAATGATAGTTGTATAAAGATGTTGCTTAAAGACAACTGAAATTGCTTCTAATAGCTTATTAGGAAACATCTTACATTGATTCTGACAATTGGTCCACCATGGTGGCTGGTCCCCATTGAGTCTGGCAGGGCAGAAGGCAAAGAGGCCAATGGTAAATGGAGCCAGAGACAGTGATTGACAGTTCTTGGCAAATTGTGGAGAGATGTTTACTGTGTATCTTGATCCAAGCTTGGAGTGAGTTGCAGGAACCGGATAAGATTACTGTGGAGGCTGGTTCTGGTCTACAGGGAACCAGTAGGTCATCCCTGTGCCAGATCATAAATGCAAACGGATAAAATCCTGAGATCATTCATGTTGCAGTGTGCCAGAAAAGCAGAGGAAATAAATGATGCTATAACTTAACAATTTCCTATTCCTTTGATTGTTAGAAGTCTTCTAGTGATCTCCAGCTAATGTATTCAGCTATCTTATATACCGTATTTTTCACTCTATAAGACGCACCAGACCACAAGATGCACCTAGTTTTTGGAGGAGGAAAACAAGAAAAAAAATATTCTGAATCTCAGAAGCCAGAACAGCAAGAGGGATTGCTGCACAGTGAAAGCAGCAATCCCTGTTGCTGTTCTGGCTTCTGGGATAGCTGCGCAGTCTGCATTCGCTCCATAAGACGCACAAACATTTTCCCTTACTTTTTAGGAGGGAAAAAGTGAGTCTTATAGAGCAAAAAATACGGTAGTTTACTTTTGCCTGTCTTATCTTACCTATGCAATAATGTGGCCCTTCAGACTACATCTCCCATCACCCCAAACCATTTGCTTTTCTGGCTTGGAAGATGGAAATCTGGTCTTGTTAGCTAGGGATGATGGGCTTAGATTGTGGTTAAATATCCCAGGAACTTTCTGCCTTTCTTCGTAGTTTCTAGTTTGACCGAGTCTATATATTACGTCTGGTTTACCCTCCTCTTAGCGTACACATCATTGCTACATAATGTGCTGCCAAGCCCAAGCTGACAGGTGATTATAGTGCTGATTCTCCACCCATACGACTGATAGGAGTGGATTAATAAGCCTCTATGGAGTCTCCAGAGAAATCGTTGCGTTGTACCAGAGCAGATACATCAGGTAGATCGCCATTGATTTAAGAAATAAATGAAGGCAAAAGGAGAGAGTTTTATTGGAGTCATAAAAGTGAGTGAGGACTAGCAACAGAGAAAAGGAAATGGAAAAATGACCCAAAGTGATGAATGGAAGTAATGAAGAGGATTCCCAGACTGAAAATTTTGCATACCTACTTTGCAACAATTGTTGGGGGTTGAAGAACACCAGCCTTAGGAGACTTATGGTCTGAGACCTAGTTTACATAAGCTTTCCAGGATGCTGTGTGCTTAATTCTCTGAATTTCCTTTGAGTACAAAAGATTTATAGAGGTGTGTAAGAAGTGGGTGGGACACTGGTGGCGCTGTGGGTTAAACCACAGAGCCTAGAACTTGCTGATCAGAAGGTCAGCGGTTCGAATCCCCTCGATGGGGTGAGCTCCCGTTGCTCGGTCCCTGCTCTTGCCAACCTAGCAGTTCGAAAGCACGTCAGAGTGCAAGTAGATAAATAGGTACCACTCCAGCGGGAAGGTAAATGGCATTTCCGTGTGCTGCTCTGGTTTGCCAGAAGTGGCTTAGTCGTGCTGACCACATGACCCGGAAGCTGTACGCCGGCTCCCTCGGCCAATAAAGCGAGATGAGCACCGCAACCCCAGAGTCGGTCACAACTGGACCTTATGGTCAGGGGTCCCTTTACTTTTACAAGATGTGGGTAGACATTCTGTTCTAGATGGGGCAACACTCTCCTTGAAGGATCAAGTGTTTAATATGAGGGTACTTTTTAATTCTGCATTGACACATGAGGCCCAGGTGGCCTCAGTGGCTGGTAGCTGCAGTCATACATAGACAAGGATAGCTTGGCAACTGTGATACATCTGAGTTGATTTAATATTTATATGCAGCTTCCCCAGCAATCAACTTGAACTCAAAGCACCTCATGTCAATAACAGGCCATTAACAAATGAAAATGCTTCCTAATACGAAATGAAGCATTCAGTAAAAGTACAATAAATGCATCGAAGCAATAGCAAAATCAGGTGTAGGCAAACTCAGCCCTCCATATGTTTTGGGACTACAATTCCCATCGTCTCTGACCACTGGTCCTGTTAGCTAGGGATGATGGGAGTTGTAGTCCCAAAACATCTGGAGGGCCAAATTTGCCTATGCCTGAGCAAAACCAACCATCATCAATCAGGCTACCCCACCTCCCGACATAAGACCGTAGCTTTTTCCCCTTTTTCTTTTTAAGAACTAAGACAGCAAAAAGTCCCCGATTCAAAATATGTTTCAGAATGTGCTGCTATTTTTTTGGGGGGGGGGAGGGTTATTGTTTTATTGCAATATATTATATTAGAGTTTCACTGTTTCATTCCTTGTTATATTGTACATATTGCCTCTGTTATTTGTAAACCAGCTACAGGCCGCCTTAAATATCACACAGTGTATGAATATATTAAATAAATGGTGCTCAAATTAAGCTCAAAGAAGAAGGTGGCACCCTCATGGTGACTCCAGAGGCGAGACTTGATGTAGTCTTTCAGGGTCAACAAACTGAGATTGGCTCACCCATGTTGGCCCGGCACACTATCTGAGCTGGGTGTTTTATTTGGGTTGCCATATTTCAAAAAGTGAAAATCTGGACACAAACGTTTTTGACTTTGTTTTTGGCAAAGTTGTTGAGCAAAAAAAAGTTTCTGAGCTATTTTAAACAAAAATCACCAAAATCTACACTACCGACATGGGCTGCGACCCGATTTCCCCAGACATTCCAGCGATTTCCGCCTGGAGGCTCTTTGCAAAGGATGAATTTCCACGAAATTCTGGATGTATGGCAACCCTAGTTTTAGAGCTCAATGGATCCAGTCCTGAAGGGAATCACAACAGCTTCCTCCTTGTCTTCCCAATGAATTGATCTTTGATACAGGTGTTTCCCAGGAAGACAAGCAAGGTCCCCTGGAGCTGAATGGGCAAATACTGTCTTCCCTCATTTTTTGTAAATCACTGTTGTTAAGAGCTATTATATGCCGTTTCATAATTATGTGTTCCTTCTCCACACCCATTTCTAGGATTTTAAACTTGGATATGGCATCACTATAATCCCCATGAACGTAGCCAATGTGAGACAGATAGGCCGCACAGCCAAACAATCTTTCGAAATAATCACACCTTACAAGAGCTTTAGGTAAGTCCCTGGAACACTTGTTCCGATAATGCAAACGTAAATAATTGTGGAAACTATTATTGAGAACCTTTGAAACCACCTACATGAAGTATTATTATTATTCTGTAGTAGGGTTGCCATATTTCTTTTAAAAAATAATAATAATAATTTTTGTTTGCTTTTTAAAAATAAACAAAATATAACAAAATCATTTTTAAGTCCATATACAGAGATTACTCTGAATCTCACGACTTCCTCCCACCCCCTCCATGAGTCCTAATGCTAATATTTACACCTGCATATCAATTCATTATCCAAATATTTTGTCCCTCTAAATTAGCCCTAGTTTTTGTTACTTTACAAATGTGGTTAAAATCCTGCTAATGTTTTCATCTGTTTACAATGGTCACGTAGATCTATTAAAATTTTCCCCCATTCTTTTTTTAAAGTTCTTGTCGTCTTGGTTTCCGAGCTTCCCAGTTAATTTTGCCATTTCAGCGTGGTCCATCAACTTGGTTTGCCATTCTTCCCTGGCCTGCGTTGTTTCTTCCTTCCATCTCTGGGCTAGTAACATCTGTACAGCTGTGGGTTGTCATATTTCAAGATGGTAAAAACCTGGACACAAAAAGTCGTTGAGCTTTTTTAGGGCAATTGCCTGATAGCCCCCTACTGCCACCGCCAAGCCGAAGCCACCCATGCCAGAACCCAGGTCGCCCAAACCAGAGCCCGGGTCCTCTATGGCAGAGTTCAGTCCTGAACCAGAGCTGCCCATGCACACAATTCTTTTTATTAAACCCCAAATCCAGGACGTTTGCTTTAAAATGTTTAATTCCCCCTAGACGGGCATGTAGTACCCCCAAAAGAAGACATGCCCAGGAATTCCAGGATGTATGGCAACCCTGTTCTATAGAGCAAAAATAGTGTTGCATGCCATCCCAATCTCTGAGTGGTAAGGGATTCTAGAGCTGTAATGAGACTTACAGCACGAGGCTGTCTAGGATTCTGCCTGTAGAATTCAGAACTCTGTTTTGCTTTTTGTTTGCTTTTGTTGAAACGGCAGGATAGGATTATTATTTTTTAATGAATCTTTTGGCTTTTTGTTTTGTTTTGTTTAAGTCCTCTGCTGTGTTTTGACAAAAGGAAATAAATCCAAAACTCCTAAGTGTACAGGCAATATTTTAGACAACTTCACTTCTTGCAAAGCGTAGATATAGAAGAGGATAGAGGTACAGTCATACCTTGGATCCTGAATGCCTTGCAAGTTGAATGTTTTGGCTCCTGAACACTGCAAACCCAGAAGTGAGTGTTCTGGTTGTGAACGTTCTATGGAATCTGAATGTTTGACGTGGCTTCTGGACATTTTGGAAGTTGAACAGACTTCCGGAATGGATTCCGTTCGACTTCCAAGGTACCACTTTGAGGTACCACTGTATACAAGACAGAAAGGACAGAAACAACACAGCAACATATGAGGCTTTGTGGAAACCCAAATCTGCATTGAGGAGGCTTCCTGACATCACAGTTTGATTCCAAGAGTGGGGAAAGCACTCCGAATCACCCCAATTTGCCTCATGATTTGGTTTCCTCACAGACCCAATGCACATCCTTTTATATTATTATTATTATTTATTTCATTTCTATACTGCTTTATATTTTGAAGAAAAATCTCAAAGCGGTTTACAGAATATTAAAATATCAACAAAACATCAACAAAACAATCTGAAGAAAGTCAAATATAGAGTATACAATGAAAGCAACATAATTAACAGAAAACTAAAATATCTTAATGATTTCAAAACAAAACATTACAAAGGAGGTCAACTACAGAATACATATTTAACACAAAGTTAAAAAAAATCTTAAACATTTTTTAAAAAACCATTGCTAAGTGAAGTCAAATATAAAATGCACATTTAAAACAGCATAATTAACAAGGGAATAAAATATTATCATGAGCGTTATATATAAGAGTGACGTGTGTAAGTTGGCAAATATTAACTGAGGTAAGAAAGCAAAGCAGGGTTTTTATTTTAAGGTTCATTTAATGTGCATTAATTTGATTATCTTGATGCTCAGCTCTCATCTTCATGCAGCTAACATCTCTTAATAGCTGGTAAAACAAATAGGCCTGATCTATTTTGTATTTAATTGGAAGACCCTTTGTCAATGGGTTTCAGCTTTACGGCAGAGTCTGAAAAAGAGAAGCAGGAGTGGATCGAAGCACTACAGCAGTCTATTGCGGAAACTCTCTCTGACTATGAAGTAGCTGAGAAGATCTGGTTCAATGACTCAAACAGGTCCTGTGCTGACTGCAAGGAACCGGATCCTGACTGGGCATCCATCAATCTCTGTGTTGTCATTTGTAAGAAGTGTGCAGGTAATTAAGAAACTGAGTGTTCCATCAGACAACATGCCTACCTTAAAGGGCATGGTGTGCCTCAGCCATATTTATTTCTGATTTAGTGCAAAGGCTTTAATCCTATTATAGCTTCAAGAGCCCAGTTTAATTTTTCAAAATTGTGATATAGTTGATAAATCCCTTTTAAGTGTAGCATATGAAATTATATGGGAAATTATTGTACCACTTTGCAGGGATAGTATGTGGGATCTGTGATGACTCCCAATGCCCTAGAGGGTTCTACAGACCAGGGCAGGGATACGGGTGGCACTGTGGTCTAAACCACTGAGCCTCTTGGACTTGCTGATCAAAAGGTTCAAATCCCCGTGACAAAGTGAGCTCCCGTTGCTCTGTAGCAGTTCCTGCCAACCTAGCAATTTGAAAGCATGCCAGTGCAAGTAGATAAATAGTTACCGCTGCGGCGGGAAGGTAAACAGTGTTTCCATATGCTTTGGTTTCCATCACCGTGTCCCGTTGTGCCAGAAGTGGTTTAGTCATGCTGTCCACATGACCTGAAAACCTGTCTGTGGACAAACACTGGCTCCCTCGGCCTGAAGCAAGATGAGTGCCACAACCCCATAGTCCCCTTTGACTGGACTTAACCGTCCAGGGGTCCTTTATCTTTTTACCTACAGACCAGTTGAATCAGGCACAGGGAAATTCCAGCCCAGGGGCAAAATTACATCCAGTAGGGATCATAAAGGTAAAGGTAAAGGGACCCCTGACCATTAGGTGCAGTCGTGGCCGACTCTGGGGTTGAGGCTCTCATCTCGCTTTATTGGCCGAGGGAGCCGGTGTACAGCTTCCGGGTCATGTGGCCAGCATGACTAAGCCACTTCTGGTGAACCAGAGCAGTGCACGGAAACGCCGTTTACCTTCCCGCCAGAGCGGGACCTATTTATCTACTTGCACTTTGAGATGCTTTCAAACTGCTATGTTGGCAGGAGCAGGGACCGAGCAACGGGAGCTCACCCCGTCATGGGGATTTGAACTGCCAGCCTTCTGATCAGCAAGTCCTAGGCTCTGTGGTTTAACCCACAGCACCACCCGCTCGTAGTTTGGCCCATAAAACAGTTTTTCAAAGTCAAGGCCATCTGTCATGGATGCTTTAGTTGAGATTCCCCATAAGGTCCCTCCCAACTCTATGATTTTATGAAGCCCACCTGCCCTACACCTGAAGTCATATTTGACATCAGGTGTGAAACAGGTAAAGATGTGGCTGCAAAGGAATGTCTGCTCTTGATTTTTCCCTTGCAAGCAGGGCTTGCATTCAGCACCTTTAAATTTGGGCACTCCCTGGGATTGGCTACTCTGGACTTCCTGATTGGGAACTCTATAGAGTGTGGCCAACCCCTGGTGAAAATGGAGCTTGAAGCCACTGCTGAGGTTTTTTTAAATCCAATCGATCCCTTCAAAGGACCATTTTTCCTTCACATCCCAGCTTGAATCAATCCACCTTGCTGAGGACAAATGTTCCTTTGCAGCATGGCTTGATTGCAAGCTAGATTGTGAAGGGAAAATAGGTTACTTGATGACATGGTGAAGTCAGGTAATAGACAAGTAGATGAGCCAACCTGCCTGTCAAAATGATCCACAGGTGAAGGAGTTCAGGATCTTGCCCACCAGCCATATATTGTAAGCCACATGATGTAGGCACACCCCTTTCTTTTCTTTTATCTGTTTATCAAATTTCTGACCCTAATTTCTAACCCTGAAACGTGCTACATCTTGTTATTTTGACCCAGGGCAACACAGATCCTTAGGACCCAGGGATTCGAAGGTCCGAAGCCTCAAAATGGATGCCAGCATTTGGAGTAATGAACTCATTGAGGTAAGAAAGAGTAGGGTGGAAGGGGAATAGGAGAGACAAGCCTTATCAGTGGGAAAAGTAAACATTTACTGTGATGTTTCGTGGCATGTAATGATGCTCCTGAGGAATTTGTCTATTAATTTGAAATCCCTTACCACTTGATACAAATGCTCCTGTGCTTCATTGTTTTGTGCTGATTTTTAAATTTTTTTATTGCTTTTTATTGATCCATGGTAGTGAGAATTTTTCCCCCGTGTTGAGCCAGATTTCTTAGAATAGAAAGTGTGGGGGATAAATATATTAACATAAAAAGGAAAGCTGTTTTACGTTTTACTGTGGAAATAGAAGCTCATTGTCACCACGTATTAAATAAAACACGTTCTTTTTATTTTCTTAAGTGACTTCAGTACTTTGAAAAGTTATCCTTAATGCCAAGCTATTAGAGCTTGCTGTTGTTTTCTAAAGAACTTCACTGACATAATACTTTAATTTATTTCCCCACATTTTTCAGTTTCCAGAATGGCAAAATGTCAGTCTGTAAGGAATGTTGGGGTACATAATTGGTTTTCTACAGATGCCCGTTAATTCATCTGTACCTTCTAAGTATTTCATCATTTTCCTTGGATCCTGTGTTGGGATATTGCTAGGGCTATGCGTATGATGTCATTTGATAGGAGCACAGGAAAACTGCAGAATGCATGGCATAGCACAGAATTCAGCTTCCTGAGAGTTTCATTTTTTAAAAGTGTGTATCTAGGCCATATGGCTCTGCTGATGTGCTTGATGATGTGTGCAGAGAATGCCTGCTGAAGTCACATGAACTGCTGAACAAGATTTTGTTGAATAAGATGCTAAGAAAGCATGGGAAAGCTGCCTTTATACAGTGTCAGAACACTGTTCCATATAGCTCTGGGTTGTCTACAATGACTGGTAGTGGTTCATCAGAATTTCAGGTGGGATTCTCTCTTAGCCCCACCTGGAGATGCTGCAAATTTACCTGGGACTTTCTGCATGCTCTACCACTCATCTACAACCCTTTCCCCGTCCTCAAGGATGAAGTTTGCCTCCATTACAGTCCCTTTGGCTAGGAGAAGCAGCAGAGCAAGTCCCATGTTTAGACAGAATGAAACGGCCTCCTCATGCAGCTGATTTTGGGTGTCATGGAAAGGAAAGTGTTAGGTGTTTACTGAGTTTGCTTTCTTCCTTCTGCAGCTTTTTATTGTCATAGGGAATAAGGGGGCAAATAGCTTTTGGGAAGGAAACATTCAGCCTGATGAGGAGTTGCGTATGGATGCCCCAACAGACCGGAGGTTAACTTTTATTACACAGAAATATAAAGAGGGAAGATTCAGAAAAAGCACTTTGCTGTACAAAACCAAAGAAGAATTAAACCAGGTAAATCTGGAAGAAATCTTGGGGTATGGGGCTAGTCTTTTTTGAGGTGGTGGACTGTCTGTCTCTTTTTGTTGTGTTGTTAGATATATATACTCACACACATATACATATACATATACACATACATACACACATACAGTGGTACCTCGGGTTACATACACTTCAGATTATATACGCTTCAGGTTACAGACTCCGCTAACCCAGAAATATTACCTCAGGTTAAGAACTTTGCTTTAGGATGAGAACAGAATTCGTGCTCTGGCGGCACGGCAGCAGCAGGAGGCTCCATTAGCTAAAGTGGTGCTTCAGGTTAAGAACAGTTTCAGGTTAAGAACGGACCTACGGAACGAATTAAGTACTTAACCCGAGGTACCACTGTGCACACACACACACAGACACACAAAGAATCTGGGCACAATAAAGACTAACACCAATTTTGTTCTGAACCATAACTCCCATCACCGCTCACTATTGGCCATGCTGCCTGTGGTACAAAACATCTGGATGACATTGTGCTTTTGTAGATTAGAGTCCAGTCTGTGAAAAGATTAGAGGAATTGTGGGGCTAAATAGGCCACAACTTTATTAAATGGTCATCTCTATGTAAAGAAAGGAATAAGTAGCCTAATAAGTAGCCTAACTAATTGAACACACAACTGGACTGTCCTCTGTTGATGCCCTCTGTTGATGCTCTCTGTCACAACTCAACTGACACACCCAGGAGAAGTAAGATTACAGGAAGGTGTTTTTTTTTTTTAAAAAAAGGCACAGCCAAACAGATGTGCAATAAAAAGGACTGGCCAAAACCTAGTTTGCTTTATTGCCAAAGTGAGCAAATAGATACACCATGCCCTTCCAAACTTCAACTGATGCCAAATGGCGTTTGGGTATATAGCCCATATATAGACCACAGCTCATAGACTCATAGAATTGTAGAGTTGGTAGGGATGCCAAGGGTCATCTAGTCCAACCCCCTGCAATGCAGGAAGCCTTGGCTCACAGCTGTCCCTGGGTGGACCCCAAATCCTAAGAAACATCACTGATTAAACACAAGTCATGATTCCAGTGGCCAACCCACCCCCTCCAGCAAATCCCACAGGCAGAAGCATTGCAGAGCCAGAGGAGCAAACCAGGACTAATATTAGATACAATCACTCCCCCTCCCACTCAATTATTTCTGGCTTTTGTTAGATATGTTGATGAACTCACATTAATAGTTCAATTAATTGTTAATTTTATTGTATGCAATTTATGAAGGCCAGAATCCAGAGAATCACATAGCTAGTACTATACCTCCAAGGGGAGCTTTGAACTTGTAATTTTCCAGTGGTCTTCATGCTCTGTATAACAAATTGCTTTTGAAATGGTGTAGAGATTTGAAGATAGCTTGTTATATGGCATGAAGGTCTGTTGTTCAAAGAGGGGAGGAACGTTAGAACTTCAAGGAAGACCTTGGCTTCACCTAAGAGAGCTCTGTATTTTATATGTAGGGGATGCAGCACTATTACAATTTTATTCCAGAATGCCAAGTGACAGTAGTTACACTACTAGGGTTAAATGAAGATATTTCAGTTTGTTCCATCTGTTCTGTGACTTCTAAATGTACGTGTTCAGAAAGGATTTTGTTTTGATCTGCAGAGATAGACAAGGACCAGCAAAATAATCAGTTGAGCTAGAGTATCCTCTAGAGGCATCGATGTGTCACCAGTATTGCTGAAACAAATAGTAAAGTGATTGTGCTTCCTGTGTAGCATTTTTTAATAACGCCTTATAAGTTTTTCTTATTGTATCTGCCTTGAGAAGTCACAGCCCAGTTAATGTTGCTCAAAAAGAGAAAAAAGAAAAATATGTATTTGCATAACCCCATAAATATGCAACCTACGTTTCTGGCTAAACCCAAGTGTCATGCATTTTCCTCCATCCATGGATGATAAAAGCCCTGCTCAGATGGCAAATAAATGTCTGTACAGAGAAGAGGTGGTATTATGGTGCCTTGTTCTCATCCACATACTAGCTCAAATTCCCTGTAGAATGCCTACACATGTGCATCTTGCATGCATGATCAGGGACACTAAAAAAGAGAGAAAGACCCTGCACACATACAAATTGTACAGCATGTGCTCTGCTCAGCAGTCTAGCTGAATGTGTGAAAATTGTGGTTGGATTCTGGAGTCTTCATTAAGCATGTTTAGGCACCAGGCAAACAAGTACCTTCAGCTGATTGACATCTAATGCCCTTTTAAATTGTGTTGGGGAGGGGGTGGTTTATTGGATGGTTCTTCTTTTCATTTTTATTATGCATTTTGTGGTTTTATATTGTGATGCTATGTTGTGAACCGCCCTAAGACCTGCGGGTATGGGGCAGTATAAAAAATTATTATTATTATTATTATTATTATTATTATTATTATTAATAATAATATTAATAATAAAATTTAGGTTTGTATGTGTACATATGCATTCAGTATAATGGATGTGGGTGGCCCTGTGGTCTAAACCACTGAACCTCTTGGGCTTGCTGATCAGAAGGTCGGCAGTTTGAATCCCCGCAATAGGTTGAGCTCCCGTTGCTCTGTCCCAGCTCCTGCCAACCTAGCATTTCAAAAGCACACCAGTGCAAGTAGATAAATATGTACCGCTGCAGCGGGAAGGTAAATGGCGTCTCTGTGCACTGTGGTTCCGTCACGGTGTTCCACTGTGCCAGAAGTGTTTAGCCATGCTGGCCACATGACCCAGAAAGCTGTCTGTGGACAAACAGGCTCCCTCGGCCTGAAAACGAGATGAGTGCTGCAACCCCATAGTCGCCTTTGACTGGACTTAACCATCCAGGGGTCCTTTACCTTTACCTTTTATAGGGAGGCCTACTGAACAGGGCTAGTAATAGTTCCTGTACAAGCTAAGCTCTCTTAAAAAATGGATGTTGGTCCAGACCTACGAATCCCCCAATAATTGTAGCACATTGTGATTTAATAACCTTATGATAGTTGCCTGTGAAATGTGGCGAGCTTTGACCTTGCTGCATGAATTTCAGCTGAATGCATCGGCTACAGTGTGACGAGATCGCTGAGATTGCCCATTGCATTAAGAGTCATTAATTCCTTCCTGTTTGGTGTTCTACTTGTAGCTCATGCTTTTCATCTTTATGATCAGGCCCTGTGTGCTGCGGTAGTTAAGCAGGACGTATTGGAAACAATGATGTTGTTGTTTAGCGGAGCAGATGTGATGTGCGCTACCGGAGATCCTGTCTACAGTACTCCATACTTGTTAGCCAAGAAATCAGGACAAAGGCTGCAGATGGAATTCCTCCACCACAATAAGTTTTCAGGTACGGACCTGAAGTGTATGTGTGTAACTGCATGGTGCAATGTATTTTAAAAGATCAAATAATGACAAAACGGAGAGAATGTGGCAGCACTAAGTCAAAGCACCACTTGCAAAACTCTTTGATGTATATTGGATGCTATGACTGGATTTTTGTAAGAGAGATAAAAATCATGAATCCTGTACGCTTGCAGGTAAATTCCCTTTTACAGTCGTACCTTGGTTTTCGAACAGTTTAGTTACTGAATGTTTTGGCTCCTGAACGCCGCAAACCTGGAAGTGACTGTTCCGGTTTGCAAACTATTTTTGGAAGCCGAACGTTCCATTGCTTCCAATTGGCTGCAGGAGCTTCCTGCAGCCAATCAGAAGCCCTGCTTTGTTTTTCGAACATTTTGGAAGTCAAAGGGACTTCCGGAACAGATTCCATTTGACATCCAAGTATGACTGTACTTTCCTGGTTTTGGCACCTTGCTGCCTTGGTACATGTGTGTGTGTTTGTGTATGTGTGTGTTTGTTTGTGTGTGTGTGTGTGAGAGAGAGAGAGAGAGAGGAGGCGGGGGGGGGGAGAGAGAGGTAGAAAGAGAAAAAAGGAAGGGGCAGAGGGCCTGGATGGAGAAAGAAATTGAGGTATACATCTTTTTTTAATATATTTTATTAAATTCCCACAAATTTCACATAAAATTCCAATAGTTAATAATTTTTTTTGTTTTTTTTATCGATACATGTTTCATAGTCACTGAAACAGGCTCTTTTCATTATACGTTTTTGTGACTTTTACAGATTTCCCTAACTATGAAGTTCATTCGGACAATGTTTCCTGTCGAGATTCTTCTTCCTTCCTTTGTGACTATTTGTACAAGGTTTCCTTCAATGCCACAAAGCCGTTTACAGAGAAGAAACTAAAAGAAGGTATTACAATCTCTTTCCCATCCTGTTCACCCCAATGCTTGACTTGGTTTTTAGACCATTGGTCAGATTGTAGCCCTTTCCTGTTTTATGTTAGAACCTTAAAGGTAATACAAGGGGGGGGGGAATGTTTTTGTGAAATGATGTGTATGCAAAGAGACTGAAATGTTCCCTTAAATAAAATAAGATTCTCTGATCACAAGTTCATAACGAAGAATAGAAGGAGAGGGAATGATTCGGTAATACGTATAGCAAGTATTATACTTCCTACACACTTGATTTCTTTTAAAATACTGCTTACCCTAATGATTTCCATGTGTACATTATAAGAGATACATTATGTTTTATTTTCCAATAGTTCCAAAGAAGAATAAATAAAAAAAGTTTTTTTTCCTCATTTTTTAAAAATGCCTAAATTATGACAAATTAGTTTGATAGTTAATAGGGATCATATTCAAACTTGATTTTTGGGAATAATTAAAAAAAAAACTCCTTAGGATTAAAGATGCAGTTAAGTTAAGTCAAAACAAAGTATACCCCTCTTGAAATTACTTAATTCCAAACATTTGTATTTATAATTCAGTCGTATTTATTCACTTCTTTGTGGTTCTTAGAGAAGAAAAATTGGGTTGTAAAGATATGTTTTTCTGAAAACCTATCATGGGAACAAAAAGCAGTAGCATTTGAGTGTAGAGTTGGGTCCTATGCCTTTTATTAGAGCCTGAGTTTAAATATATTGTGGGATTAATTTCATATGCCCACAGGAGATTTGTAGTTCTTCAACAGCAGATTACCACATGGCAAAATGGAGAGGAGTTTCAATGCTGTTACACAACATAGAGGCTTGCAGTTTTCAGGGGTAGAATGAAATGTGTTGCCCTGCTGCAAGGATTACTTCTCTCTGCCCCATAGAGTGGAGATAGCTCACACCCTTTCGAAACACTGCCTAGGATGTGTGCCACTAACATGGAAGCTTGGTTCAGGAATGATGAGTAATTCACCACTACAGTCATACCTTGAGTTGTGTTTGCTTGACATTGCGTTTTTTCAGGTTACAAACGTGGCAAACTCGGAAGTGTTTGCACAGGAGCGCATGCACAGGAGCGATCTGTGCGCTTCATGCATGCGCAGGAGTGCTCTATCGCATCACATGCATGCACAGAAGCAGTGCTCTACTTACGGACTTTTTGGGGTGCAAACAGCACCCCGGAACGGATCGCATCCGTAAGTAGAGGTACCACTGTATATGAAAGCATTGTCCTATTTAATCATCCCACAAGACAACAGTTACTGCAGAATTGCTTCTTGATGTTGCAAGGTCATAACACATTGCTTTAAGGAGGTGCTTGGTCACTAAAATGCCAAACCAAAACAGTTCTGTGTACCTTCTATTAATGCAGATGAGGTCTTGGTCACATTCCCTTGTGACAAAGAGACAAGGAGAGTTACACAAATGACCCTCTCGGTCATTTTGTAGTGTTGATGACTGAGGCTTGGACAAAGGATTTCACAGTGGGGAAAGGGAAGAGTTGGTTGGAAGACCAAGGGGAAAGAGGTGAAGGACCTGTGGTGTTGTGGGGTGAAGGAAGGAAAATCAAGAGCCCTCTGTTTTTCCCCACTGCTCATCTTAAGATAACAGGCACCATAATAGTTGTACATGACAATGCTAGGTATATATTTTCATAGGACGGGCTCTCAAATCTTGACATGTAGTGGTTTCTTGGAAGAATAGCATTGGTAAGCTTTAAAATATTATAGTGTTCCTTGGCTTTTTCTCCTATTTGTTACAAATCTTTTGCGCATATATCTTCAGGTAAAGCCTGATTTTTGTATGTGTATTTGTGTTTTTGTGAAAGCTATAGCCCCACAATACTGAGTGGGCTTTCTACCATCACCTCTGCCAGCGTAAAATAGATTGACTCTGCCTTGGCCTCTATTTTCAGTGTTCATGGAAAACAAGAGCACCACCTTTTAGCTACTGCATGCTATGATTCAACTGTTCATTTTGCAATCAGCTCCTGTCAGGCTACAAGTTTTTTCCTGCAGCTTTCAATTCTTCTAAGTTCAGAGGTGTTTTTTTGCTTTGCCACTTAGGTTTTTCTTTCTTCTATCCGTGTCTGTATAGTTTCGGTAAACCTGAAATTGTCAAAATACGATATTCTGCTTTAAAAAGATCTTCTTATTTGGAAACCCAGCGAGGTTGTGGCAAGTGTTAAAAGGAGGCTGTTTCAGAAAACATTGCTGTCTGCTTTTGATCTATAAACAAGCTGTGTAAACCCATCGATTTATCGGAAGCCTTGGTCAAAATAACACCGATTGGACTTGAATATCCAGATGATCCGGGAGATGAGAGCAAGGCAATTTGTTGCAAATCTGTAGATCCCTGATGGGAATGGAGGCTTGCATCTGTCTGTATTTGTAGACAAGGCACATATTTCTACATATTTCCACAGCTCTAGATGGGAACAAAAGCACTGCAGGAGCCTATGCCATTTTCACAAGATGCAACCTTGAATTTCCCATAAGGCATCTCCCTGCTTTGGAATGCCAGTACACCTGGGAATACCTGTGTTTCCTTAGTGCCTGCCTTCCTGCAGCCACTATTTATAGAAGCAGATGGAGGCTGATGTCAGGCTGGTTCCACTTAGACGAACTTCAGAGCCGTCTGTCCTTTCTATGATGGACTATTGAAATGCGCTCTACGTGGGGCTACCTTTGAAGGTGACCAGGAAACTACAATTGATCCAGAATGCGGCAGCTAGACTGATGACTGGGAGTGGCCCTGAGACCATATAACACCAGTCCTGAAAGACCTACATTGGCTCCCAGTACGTTTCTGGGCACAGTTCAAAGTTGGTGCTGACTTTCAAGCCCTAAACAGCCTCTGCCCAGTATACCTGAAGGAGTGTCTCCACCCCCATCGTTCAGCCCGGACACTGAGGTCCAGTGCTGAGAGTTTCTCCCTGTGGGAAGTGAGGTTACAGGAAACCAGGCAGAGGGCCTTCTTGGTAGTGGTGCCCGCCCTGTGGAATACTCTCCCATCAGATGTCAAACAGATAAGTAACTAAACAACCTTTAGAAGACATCTGAAGGAACTTTTGAATGGTTGATGTTTTGTTGTGTTTTTTAATATTCTGTTGGGAGCCGCCCAGATTGTCTGGGGAAACCCAGGCAGATGGGCAGGTATAAATAAATAAATAAATAAATAAATAAGCAAGCCATCTGAAGGCAGCCCTGTTTGTTGTTGTTGTTTAGTCGTGTCCGACTCTTCGTGACCCCATGGACCAGAGCACGCCAGGCACTCTTGTCTTCCACTGCCTCCCGCAGTTTGGTCAAACTCATGCTGGTAGCTTTGAGAACACTGTCCAATCATCTCGTCCTCTGTCATCCCCTTCTCCTTGTGCCCTTCATCTTTCCCAACATCAGGGTCTTTTCCATGGAGTCTTCTCTTCTCATGAGGTGGCCAAAGTATTGGAGCCTCAGCTTCAGGATCTGTCCTTCCAGTAAGCACTCAGGGCTGATTTCCGTCGGAATGGATAGGTTTGATCTTCTTGAAGTCCATGGGACTCTCAAGAGTCTCCTTCAGCTCCACAATTCAAAAGCATCAATTCTTTGGTGATCAGCCTTCTTTATGGCCCAGCTCTCACTTCCATACATCACTACACTGTGCTCTTAGCTTCCCCCCAATCCTGTTACATAACTCTGACCTTTCCCAACACTGTGCATTTGTTGCCTACACTTTTGTTCTATCATGGGAGAAGCCGCAGAACCAGGAGGGCAACCTGTGTGCTAAATTCCTCAATTGGAAAAGGGTTAGCTCATGATTACTTGAATTCATCTTTTTGAATCCACCACTGTTTTTGTTGAAAAAAAGCAAGGTGTGGCCACGAGATCATCTGAACATCAGCTTGCCTTTCCCCCTCCTGTGGCCACAAAAGTTTAAGCTGCGTCCCTTCTTCAGTTGACAGTCAGTTCCATAAAGTAGATTGGGGAATTGCATGGACATTGGGGGTGGAGTCAGCAGGGATGGTTGGATGTCAATCATAATATCAGCTTACTTACTGGGTGGACGTCTCACATGGCGGGACTTCCGGTTCCTATTTTCCTCTGTGCAGCCTCCCATGCACCCCCAATACCTGCCCAGGGGTGCCATTTTTTGGAGTGTGTGCAGAGAGGGCTGGGGAAAAAAATGGAATTTCCATTGCTTATACTTGTGTCAGGGGCTTATCCGAATAGCACTACTATAAAGACCATTAGCTTTTCAGCCAGCGAACCAGCACCTATGGGAAATTATTCATGGCTATTTGAGAAGCTACACACTTTTTAAATACAAGGTGCAGTTCAAATGAGTCCTTAAAAACCATAATGTTTTGTTACCTGGGTGATGGTTAAAGTAAGAAATGGTGCACTACATGTGGCGCAAACATAAATGAACGTTACTTTTATGTTCTCTAGAAGAATTGCGAGGGCAGTTTACTACTGTGTACAGCTACTTTGTCCTTTAAAGCTGTAATATTTATTTGCTAAAGGCCTAAATGTAACAGTCTACATAAGTCTGTTTGCCGAGACATCCTTATTTAGTTGTAATGTGCACCGAGATTGTGGCAAGACCAGACTTTGAAGCTGTTTACTAAAAAAAAGGATGCATGTCTAGGAAGCTCAGTTGCATTTTGTTGACTTCTGTCTGTGTGTGCTTGTGCAAATGGGAACCGCATTAGTGTTTTATTTAATGCATTTTGTGGATTTTTGCTTTTGTTTCAAGATTTCGGTACTCCTGAAGCCCTCACAATTTCCAGTATTTTTTTTAATCCCAAGTCTGAATCATACCCTTCTCAAAGACTGCAGAGTGCAGAAAATACAACTTATTTTCCAAAGATTTCCACCTGTATTTTCCATATTTATTTATTATTTTATTTATTAAATTTCTATACCATCTTGCATCTGAGGAGCACAGGGCGGTTTACAATATAAAAACACAAAAATACATAACATAGTAACAAACCAAAACAATGAACCCCTTCACTAGCAAACACAACAAGCAATAAAACAAAGAGCTAGTTAAAAACATAAAGCTTAAAGAACAGCACAGTCCTGACTAAAACAATATATAAAATGCTTGGGACTATATGTAGGGTTGCCATATTTTGAAGAGCCAAAAAGAGACCACATTTGCCTACTGCTACTTTTAGCTATGGATCACTATGATGAAAAAGAGGGCGTGTCCTGGAAAAAAGAGGACACATGGCAACCCTCCTGTATTAAATATAGGAAAGTCTTAATTGTAATGCTATCACCAGGCATGTCTCCTTGGGAGGGCAATCCAAATGGGTGCCACCACAGAAAAGGCCCCCTCTTTTGTAGCAGCACAATGTCATTTTGTAGCAGCATAATGTCATTAGGGACGCGGGTGGCGCTGTGGGTTAAACCACAGAGCCTAGGACTTGCCGATCAGAAGGTCGGCGGTTCGAATCCCCGCGACGGGGTGAGCTCCCGTTGTTCAGTCCCTGCTCCTGCCAACCTAGCAGTTTGAAAGCATCTCAAAGTGCAAGTAGATAAATAGGTACTGCTCCGGCGGGAAGGTAAACGACGTTTCCGTGCGCTGCTCTGGTTCGCCAGAAGCGACTTAGTCATGCTGGCCACATGACCTGGAAGCTGTACGCTGGCTCCCTCGGCCAATAAAGCGAGATGAGCGCCACAATCCCAGAGTCGATCACGACTGGACCTAATGGTCAGGGGTCCCTTTACATTTTAATGTCATTTTGGTAAGAGGAAAACAATTGAAGCTCTTTATAGTATATTGAAAGTTGACATGGACAGAATTTATCTGAGAGCTGATATGAATGATATTGGAGTGGAACTGAATACACACCCTGTCAGATGAGTGTATGCATTTTTCCTCTCCCTTTTGTGATCTGCAGGAGCGACAATGGGAGCTGGTTGAGACTTCACATAAAAATAAACTACATTTCAGATAATAACTACAAATACAGTAGAAATGTTCCAGCCTAGCCAGCCCCGTCTTGTACTAGTTTGTATTTGCAGACATCCTCTTATGACACAGAGCATTCAAAAATGTAGTCCTCTTCTGGCGTCTGAATTGGCCTGGTCAAATCTACCAGCTCATGACTCTGCCGCAGACTTCTTCAACCTGGGGCCTTCGAGAAGTCATTGGACTCTAATTCCCAGCATCCCTGACCATTAGCCATGCTGGATGGGGCTGATGGGAGTTGTAGTCTGAAAAAAATCTGAAGGATACTAATCTAGGGGAGGTTGTTCTTCCACCTCATTCTCACATCATTCTGCTGCATATGTGGACTAGACCTGTGTGTGGCATGTATACCAGAGTGGAGATATGTTGAATAACATTTGAGTAGCTCTACATGGTACTTTTACTTGTTATTAAGAAGATAAAACCCTGTCAGCACATTTGCTGTTGCTTTATTTAATTCTACTTTGAGAGATACTCTCTGCAAAGAAAACCAAATTATGTTTCCCAAATTGTGTTTCTTAAAGTGCGTCTCCTCCTCCTTTGAAAACTACCTTTTATTGAATTAATATCACAGATATTAGTTGGCAAAAGAAAATGAAAGCCTTAAGTTTTGCAAGAGTCTTTTTTCAGTATTACTGTACTTTTCCGTCTATAAGACACCCCCATGTATAAGATGTCACCTCCTGTTTGGGTCTCAAAATTGAGAAAATGGGGGGAGATTGCCAAGAGTTGTTGAGCTTTTTGGGGGGGAGATTGCCCACACTTGTGGAGCTTTATTTGGAGGGGGTGCTGAAAATCGCTCACCCGCAGAACCACAGAAGCCAATCACACGGACAGTGAACAAACCGCCAATCATCTGCACGATCACAGAAAGCAAGCGCCAATCGCCCACCCAATTGCCCCAGCAGCCAATAGCCGGCGGACCTTGACGCATCCACCATTCACCCACAAACACTCTGCTGATAAACTCCTGCTCACAGCAGCTAACAATCACAATTCCCACCTCTCGACTACCCATGTATAAGACGAGCCCCAGTTTTTGGAATAATTTTTTATGACAATAACCTAGTGTTATACATGGAAAAATATGGAAACTTTGCTATGCACTATTTCCTTGATCTGTAGACTCATGCATCTCCCCTTTTCCCTTTTTAACATAAATGCAGACTGCAATAAGAGATGGTGCACTTTGGAAAGTCGCTATTTGAGCTACTATGAAAATGAGAAGACCGCCTCCCCCAATGGGATGATTGACCTTAATGAAGTCATCTGCCTGGTTATTCACAGAGCAAACTCCTTTTCACACATGGGGTAAGTTCTGGATCATCCCCAAAAACCCTCTTAAATAATCTTATATGAAATATATCCTCCCCAAAGCATGGTTGGTTTGGGGACTTGGTAAACAAATATTTATCCCCTGCTCTTGTTGCATGTGCTGCTTCCCTCCCATCTATAGCTGCTGGCTTCAAGAGCTGCTGTGACTACATTCTCCTTGCTTTTCCTGAGATCCCTCCAGGCCTTTTAAAACCAGAACTGGCAGCTGAGATAGCCTAACGCTGCTCTCTCCAGATGGGGAAGCAGAATGCAGACCTATGATGCAGACACCTATTCCAAAACATAGAAGATAATGTGTTTGTAGGGGCGGCATGGAGGGACAATTACAGAGAAGAATTGGCAAGGGTTATTTAACTCTTCCTGCACTGACCGATTTGCCACCTGCAAAATGACCCTCCCCTCCAATGTAAGAAACACCCTTTGTCGCTTAATTCAGCTTTCGGAGCTTAGCTGGAGAAATAAAGCGGTCTGGGGAATGTTTACGGAAGAGAATGGGCAAGCAGAATAATACTCAGAATAATGCTTCAGGAGAAGAGGAATGCAGATTATATAGCAGGAGTTTGAGGGAAGTCCCAGCTCAGAGATAGGTGAACAAAGGAATTGGGCAGTGTTAGAAGAAGGGGGAAGGGAACTGTGGTAGGGCAGCCAGCTGACACATTGTCACTGGAAAGTATTTCTGATCCCCCTTCTCCCAGAACGCAACATTTGTTTAAGAGTATAGGAACAAAGGGCTCAAAGGCATTTGACCACAAGGAGCCACCGTCAGAGAAGGTGCTGTTGCTAGGAAAAAGGGAGGAGGAGCCCAGTTTGGGCAATGCCATGTTAAGGCTGGTTGTGTTCTTTTGTCTCTTGCTATTAGGACTGAATGGGACGCGGGTGGCGCTGTGGGTTAAACCACAGAGCCTAGGACTTGCTGATCAGAAGGTCGGCGGTTCGAATCCCCGTGACGGGGTGAGCTCCCGTTGCTTGGTCCCTGCTCCTGCCAACCTAACAGTTTGAAAGCACATCAAAGTGCAAGTAGATAAATAGGTACCGCTCCAGCGGGAAGGTAAACGGCGCTTCCATGTGTGCTGCTCTGGTTCACCAGAAGCGGCTTAGTCATACTGGCTACATGACCCAGAAGCTGTACGCCGACTCCCTTGGCCAATAAAGGGAGATGAGCGCCGCAACCCCAGAGTCAGCCATGACTGGACCTAAGGGTCAGGGGTCCTTTACCTTTTATTAGGAGTGAATAAAACTCATTAAAAAAGGCCTCTCCTTGTTTTCTCTGCTCTTGCTGCAACCGGAGGAGGAATAGCTTCCCAAAGCCTTGGCAGTGCCTTGACATGCCCCTTTACGATTCAGAATCAGAATTGTAGAGTTGGAAGGGTCATCTAGTCCAACCCCCTGCAATGCAGGAATATTTTTGCCCAACATGGGGCTTGATCCTGCAACCCTCAAAGTCTCATGCTCTACCAGCTGTCTCATGCTCTTATCAACTGAGCTACCCCAGGGGATTCAAGAAATTTTGATCTACCTTCAACTTTGAATAACCCGAGTGGCAGTTCAATTAACAAATATACTGAATACTCAACTTCACCCACCCACAACCCATTAGTCCCATCTTCTTCTCTTTTAAAGTTGCATATCCTCCTACCACTTACTTGTCATCCATTCCCTCTTCGTTAAACAGTCAGAAGAGCGATTAATTTTATATTGTTTAAAAACACATAAACCATAAATAAAACCTTTTAGTTGGTGTCACTCTTACAACCTGCTTTCCCCGTTTTCAGTTATGAGTATAATGCAGGGAAATCTGGGGGAATAATTGAAACGTTTGTTACTTCGCTTTTATGAGGATTATACTAAATAGAATTTACTCTCCTTGTCCTTGGTGGTTTTAGAGCTATATTTGCCTTTGAAATCTACTTACTGTCAGAACGTGTGTTTCTCTTCTGTGCTGAAGCTGCGCATACTCAAAGAAAATGGACTCGGGCAATTGCTAAGGTAATTATCCATTCCAGATAAGTCAAGAGCATTTGCACTGCGTGTGAAGTTGGCACTATTAGCTTAGAATCTTGGGAGAAACCAGGTTTCAGTACAAGTGAATTTGGATCTGGAGAAAGTGGAAATGTGTTTCCGCCCACAACTTCTTAATGGAAAATATCTGTTGTTACAATTGCTTCTGAAGCAGGCGTAAAACATAGATCAGAAATTCAAGCTTTTTTTAAAAAAAAAAACAATACTCTTGAATTTTAAGGTAATAACTGTACAGTGGTACCTCGGGTTAAGTACTTAATTCATTTTGGAGGTCCGTACTTAACCTGAAACTGTTCTTAACCTGAAGCACCACTTTAGCTAATGGGGCCTCCTGCTGCTGCTGTGCCGCTGGAACACGATTTCTGTTCTTATCCTGAAGCAAAGTTTTTAACCTGAAGCACTGTTTCCGGGTTAGCAGAGTGTGTAACCTGAAGCGTATGTAACCCGAGGTACCACTGTATTCAAAAGCACTGGTTGAACACATTAAGGGGAATCAGGTTGAGGAGGCACTGATTTCTGATGTCTCAAAATATTGATTTCCTCCAACCCTCATTGCTTAAAAACAAACAAACCCTGCTATTTAACAAATGCCCAAGTCCTCTGGTCGAGGTCATCTAAAGACTGAGTTGCAGTATCATCAGTATAGTTCTGCTAATTGTTTTTCTATGCTGGTTTTTACTGTGCTTTAAAAAATTCTGTTGTGTGTCATTTTTATTTTTAAGCAACCTTGAGCCTCTGATATATGTGATGTAAAGTCAAGCTATAATTATTTTCAAGTTAAGAAATAGGCCATGGACCATTTCAATATTTGGGAAGTAAAGTCAATCTGAATTTTACTTATAACTCATACGGCATTTAGTGCAGGGCCGGATTTAGGTTTGATGAGGCCCTAAGCTACTGAAGGTAATGGGGCCCTTTATATGTCCAGCTGTCCTTTGTCAACAACAAATTGTCGCAGTTTTTTGTTTTGAATATATGCTATGTGGTAATTTATGGACCTAATAGGTATCTAAAGCCATTGCACATCACAAAATATGTATTTTATCAAAGTAATTGTTGAACTGAAATACAATTAAGAAGTATATTTTTGGGGGGTGCGGCAAGAGAGTGGGACCCTAAGCTATAGCTTGTTTAGCTTATACGTAAATCCGGCACTGATTTAGTTTCTAGTATTGATTTTTATGCTCACTTATTTTCTTTATTTTCATTTGGAATAGCACTTTGTACCCATCGCTGGCAAATGTCTTTTGGAGAGGGACTATGATCTGATTGGCCAGCTGTACTACAAAGACTGCCAGAACCTTGATAACTGGAAGAAAGGCTGGTTTGCTGTAGAGAAGTCAAGCCTGTATTTTTGCCTGGAACCGGAAAACTCTCAGGAGGATTCCATGTATCTACGGAGGCTCCAGGAGTTAAGTAAGACTTTGGAAACATCATGGGTTAAAAGCTAGTTCATAGAACTTTACTTGCTTGAAGGGCAAGACACACAGAGATGCTGTGTGTGTTGGCATAATAAACTTCCATAACTGGGTGTCCAGTGATATGGGAGTCACTTCTCTGTAACTTCTTCCCACTCTTCTTGAGCAATGCATGGATAAAGGAAATGTGGGCAAGGCCAATGACGTAGCTTCTTCCTGCACGATGTCATTCTCAGAGTATTGAGCAACATTCACATGAGAAGGAACCGATTACAATAATACCCAAATTTCCAAACTATGACAAAGTGACTCCCACACTGATATGGTAATGGGTGAACTGTGTGAGATGATAGACAGATAGATATAGTAGATATATAAATAGATAGATGTACATCCACACACACACACATTTTGGTATCATGAATGAAGATTTCATCTAGTCCAACTCCCTGCACTGCACAAATCTCAACTAAAGCACCCATGACAGATGACCATCAAACCTCTGCTTAAAAACCTCCAAGGAAGGAGAGTTCACCAAATTCCAAGGGACTTAATGGTTTCTTGTCCCACTATAGAAATGCTAATTTACTCAGCTGGTCTAAATGATTACATTATCACTAATTGTTCCTGCTAGGAAGCGGAAGTTTGCATACATTTGGGCTCCAACTGAATTGCCACAGGGTGTACTTTTTGAATTCCACTGCCATAGAACCCCAACCTTTATGTACCCCTCTCCCCTTTTACACCCTTGTATATAGTTCCCAACCTAAGAGCTGAAATATTTCTGTTGACTTCACTTGACTGTCCTTAATAGGAAACGTATTCATTGCTTTACTTGTCTTCATTATTACTCACAGAGAGGGCTGCCTGTTTCACCTTTACTAGATGCCGGCTTCCATTTAATGCTTACCCAGAGACTAATGATTATTAAAGCAGATTTCCAGGCTCAGCTGCTGTTGCTGTTTTGCAGTATAACTTCCAAAAGATTGATTCTGCTTTTTTTAAATGCTGTGTGTCTGTTTTAAACTTCCATTAGGCAATTGTAAATGGTTTGGTTTCTTTGTCCATTTTTCAGCAATCAGCAGCATAATCCAAAACGGAGAAAAAATAGATGTCCTGCTTTTGGTTGAGAAAGGAAGGTAAGGGATGGTTAGGCAAAAATGCGTATCTCCTATATCCAAAATCTTATTCCAGATTCAGAATTGCTTTTCTATCATCAACTCTATCTATCTATCTATCTATCTATCTATCTATCTATCTATCTAATCCATCGATCATCTATCATCTATCTATCTATCATCTATCTGTCTGTCTATCTATCTATCATCTATCTATCTATCTATTGTCTGTCTGTCTAACTATCTATATCTATCTATATCTATCTATCTATCTATCAATCATCTATCTATCTATCTATCTATCTATCAGCATCTATCTATCATCTATTTCTATCTATCTAATCTATCTATCATCTATCGTCTGTCTATCTATATCTATATCTATATATCTATATCTATCATCAGCATCTATCTATCATCTATATCTATCCATCTATCATCTATCTATCATCTATCTATCTATCTATCTATCTATCATCAATCATCTATCATCTATCGATCATCATCTCCCAAGCGCGCGCGCACACACACACACACACACACACACACACACTGTATTCTAAAATACAGTGGGGCAGACATATTATCTTCCATGCATGTCTGGAAGAAAAATTTTGGGTATGTCGTATTTTCATATGAGAAAATGATGCTCTCAGCCTTCACCTCTGTTTTCACATGCATCACATAATTAATGTTGATGTGGAGGTGATGGGTCTAGACCCCACCCCCAGCCATCGTTTTGCTATAACATCCAACACCCATGCATTGTTGTAAGATTTGTGAACAGAAGCAGAAATACACATCTCATGAACTGCTTCTGGGTGCACAATGTCCAGATGTTGAGAGGGCAGGGCTCATGCAGCACGGTCCACATAATGTCCTGCATGCATGAATAGGACTATAAAGCAATTCTTGCATCATCAATAATTATTGTAGCAGTTAGCTCCAAACTATTAATCCCTTTTGTTTTAAAGATGTCAGTGAACATGGGGATATGCAGCTTGTCCACCCCACATATGCATTTTGAAGTGAGACCTTTGCATCAGGATAATTGACATAATGAAACTAGCTTTCTTTACCTTCTACTTATTATTAATGTGGTATTATAAGCATGTATGAAAGTTTGAAGAATAATGTGATAAAAAAGGCTGGTTCTGGACCTTGCAAGCTGAAGTTTAAGGATGAAGGAAGTTTTTGCCTGACTCTAAGGGGTTAATTAGCTCATCTATGCTAGGATGTCTGTGTTACCATCTAATGTGGTTTTTGTACTTTCACAGGTAATTATCACTGTGCATTTCTGCATTTTTTGCATTTCCTTTCCTTCTGACCTCCCTGTTAACTGTTCACCCTGGCCCCAACTCTCTCTCTCTCTCTGATACTGATGTGTCTGTCTATGTATGTATGTATGTATGTATCATCTATCTATCTATCTATCTATCTATCTATCTATCTATCTATCATCTATCTATCTATCTATCATCTATCTATCTATCTATCATCTATCTATCTATCTATCTATCTATCTATCTATCTATCTCTATCTATATCTATCTATCATCTATCATCTATCTATCTATCTATCTATCTATCATCTATCTATCTATCTATCTATCTATCTATCATCTATCTATCTATCATCTATCATCTATCATATCATCTATCATCTATCTATCACCTCTCTCTCTCTCTCTCTCTCTCTCTCTCTCTCACACACACACACACACACACAGACAACCCTGCAACTCACAATAATATTTCCTTCTTCTGATGACGTGTACGATAGTCTACAAAAGCTTATCTCATTATAATTTTGTTAGTCTTTGAGGGTGCAGCTAGTTTCTTAGATTTGCCTTGGTTGTTGGCCAGGCAGTTCTGAAGTAATCAACTATGTAAATGTGTTGGGAATACAAAGAAAGATAATGCTTATCCACACTATGTAAATACTGCATTAAAATGCAGCTTAACAAAATAAATATTCTGGATTGCAAGTTTCTAGAGTCTTTTTTTAAAAAAAGAAAGAAATAATCAAGCGCAGTCAGGCCCTTGATCTAGCCAGCATGGTCTGCTCCAACTGTGTGATAGCAACTCTCCAAGGTCTCAGCCTTGTTCCTCAAGCTCCATTGAACCGGAAATGGCAGAGATTGAAGTCTGGACCTTTTGCATTCCAACTTAGGTGCTCTCCTTCTGGGTTTTTGTTCCTCTAAAGTAGGAATGGGAACCTGAGACCATCCAGAAATGGCTGGACTTCAACTCCCACCAGACCCACCCAGCCTCACCAATAGTGAGAGATGATGAGAGCTGGAGTCCACCAATGTCGAAGGACGCAGGGGCAGAGGTTCCCCATCCCTCTTTTGAAGATATCCTGTGCAGCCCTTTCATGTGAACATATGTAGCTACTTTACAGGTGTCTTGGTATTTTCTGCTCAAGGACAGAGCATGGTAAACCTACACCAGGAGCATGCCTGATGTTAATGAGTCCCGCTGGGGCAGGCGACAGACAAATTCTAAAATGCTGCCCTGAGGTAGACATTGCTGAGATTTGTCTTGTGTTCAGCTGCACTTTTTTGCTATGCAAATTGTAATGTCTGTTTTTGTGAGCCTAGCAAAATGAAAACCACCTTCTCACTGCTGCAGCCAGTCTAATTATTAGTAGGTGTGTGTGTGTGTGTGTGTGTGTGTGTGTGTGTGTGTGTGGAGGCTTTATAGCTTCTTGTTTTGGAACTATGAAGGTGTTGCTGGAATGGGTATTAAACTCAGTGGGTATAATGCATGGAACGTGTATTGGCTGAGGTGTATATTTTGGATGTTGTTGTTGTTGTTTAGTCGTTTAGTCGTGTCCGACTCTTCGTGACCCCATGGACCAGAGCACGCCAGTCACTCCTGTCTTCCACTGCCTCCCACAGTTTGGTCAAACTCTTGCTGGTAGCTTCAAGAACACCATCCAACCATCTCGTCCTCTGTCGTCCCCTTCTACTTGTGCCCTCAATCCTTCTCAACATCAGGGTCTTTTCCAGGGAGTCTTCTCTTCTCATGAGGTGGCCAAAGTATTGGAGCCTCAGCTTCAGGATCTGTCCTTCCAGTGAGCACTCAGGGCTGATTTCCTTAAGAATGGAGAGGTTTGATCTTCTTGCAGTTCATGGGACTCTCAAGAGTCTCCTCCAGCACCATAATTCAAAAGCCTTTGCTTTTGAATTATATTTTGGATAACTTGGAATAAAAGGTGGACCAAATTGCTTTATTGCTACAAAATGGCTTCTTGAGAGCTGTTGTTGTTGTGTAGCTAAAATGTCTGGTAGAGAAACTGGTTCAAATCCCCAAGTATCCATGAAGTTCACTAGCTGACATCTGTCAATCTAACACAAGGTTGCTGTGAGAATATCTGTCGTGTTTGTGTGTGTGGCGGGAAGACAAATATATGGCATCTTTGAGTTCCTTGAAGGAAAGGTGGGATATAAATATTAGATTAATATAATCCTTTCTTCAGTACTTCCTTCCCACACTTAAAAGGTTGAATGCACATCATACATTTAAAGCACATCTTCCCGTCCTGGGAACTGAAGCGTATCCCTGACACAGCTACAATTCCCAGTAACCTAGCAAAGCTCATCTCCTAGAATTTGTTGGGTGCATATGTGATAGAAATGCACATTATGTATGCAGCCTAAATCTCTTACTGCAAAAAGTGAGCTTCCATTGTTCTCTTCATATACATAGCAGTTTTCTGGTCAGAAAATGAAATTCTTCTGACCTTCCATTTCCTGTGAATCTTGGACATCTGAAAAGTGTAATTTGAGGTTTCTGTTCAGTTCTTTCTTAACCCATAGGATAAATCCTCCTGTTTTTCTGCATTTTTTCTTTTCACACTGCATACACTTGACTTTGAAAGAGAGGAACAGCGCATTATGTTGGAAATTCAGAGAGAAGCTCCTCTAACACTTCAGTAACCTTCTGAAACCCTTTGCAAGGAAAGCCTTGCAAAGAAATCAGTGTTATCTGACTTCAGCGGCTGCCTTGGGAGTCTAACTGTATTCCCCCCCACCGAAAAGCTTTCCCTCTCCCTACGTCCACTGTGTGACCAGCCAGCCTAACAGTTTCTCATACAGTTCAAGAGTGTTATTCACTGAGCTAGTGTGGTGTAGTGTGGTGTAGTGGTTAAGAGCGATAGACTTGTAATCTGGGGAACCGGGTTCGCGTCTCCGCTCCTCCACATGCAGCTGCTGGGTGACCTTGGGCCAGTCACACTTCTCTGAAGTCTCTCAGCCCCACTCACCTCACAGAGTGTTTGTTGTGGGGGAGGAAGGGAAAGGAGAATGTTAGCCGCTTTGAGACTCCTTCGGGTAGTGATATAGTCAAACCTCAGTTGTCGAACATAATCCGGTCCGGAAGACCGTTCAACTTCCGAAACGTTCAGCAACCGAGGCACAGCTTCCGATTGGTTGCAAGAGCTTATTGCACTCAAGCGGAAGCCTCGTCAGACATTCGAGTTCTGAGGAATGTTCGAAAACCGGAGCATTTTGCTTCCGGGTTTTCGGCATTCAGGAACTGAAAAGTTCAAAAATGGAGCCGTTCGAGAACTGAGGTTTGACTGTAGAAGCTGTTTGACTACAACACATGGGTGCTTTGGAAAGAGTCACATTGGGGTTTATGTGGTAGCTTGGTCAGGTTTTCTGTACCCTTTCCAGATTGATGTGCATGTAGAGAAAAGGACTCGCATATCTAGAACCGAGCACATCTCTTGGCTGGTTGTATTGAGAAATACTTTTTCACTGAACCAGTTTGACTGGGGTGGAGAATCTGAGGGGAGACTTCACAGAGGGGATTGGAGTTATAGCAGATAGAGGATCTCCAGAGGTTATACTGTTTCTGACACCTGACACTTCTTATCAGAATTCAAAGCAGCTTGAGGCATTGTTCAGTTGAAGAGAGTTATACCGGTTGCTGGAATCACATTATGAGTAAGTTGGATATAAGAGCTTTATAAATAACCACATACATCTTGAATAACTCCCTCTCTCTTACACATCCACCTACCCTCTCACAGGACTAAATCCATTGTTGATTCTATTTCCTGACCCTAAGTGGTGAATTTCCTCAGAAAACACATTGGCAGAGTAAAAAGAAAAAGAAAATAAAGTTTCATGTGTTCACTTCCTCAGTTGTTTGATGAATATTTATTATACTTTACTTTTGCTCATGATCTCACTTAGTTATTCCTGAGTGTATCTATTCTGCACAATGTCATACTATCTTATGGGATCTAGCATCTTAAATCTTATCAACCATTGATTCATTTTTGTGTCTCTGTAGATATTGAGAAATTCAGCAAGATTACAAGGGGTACTATGATTCAAAAGGCTTAAAATAGCCCCCAAATGCAGATGATGTGGAAATAATACATTTTTAATGAAGGGCAATAAAAGCTTATATATCCAAGAGGAGTATTGAGTAAATTTATCAAAAGCATGAATTTTTAGAGCTTTTGTTGTCTAAACTGCATTTTGACATTCATGCAAATTTCCATGTCAAGTAGGGATGGAGGGAAAAATAAAAATTATTTTGCCTTTTCATGGGAGGCTACCTTTTCCTTTTCCTTTTCTTTTATTGATACTCAAGAAAGGAAAAAACAAGACAAGAATACAAACAAAACAGTGATAAAGACAATATTAATTACAAATCAATAAAGCAAAAAAGTGGTCCTTGGACTATAGACCCGACCTCCCGTCCATTCCTTGTTTCAATTATCTATTATTTGTTGCCAAAACACATTTTTTTTCTTAAATTAACTAATCACTGATTTATCTTAAATTTCACATCTTTCTTAAATCTACTACTAAAGTTATTCAAATGCTGCGACCAAGTTTAAACTACTGTAGTTGTTTTTCAAATAAACTTTGAAGACTTAGCATTTTGAAATAAATTCCTGTTTTGGTTTGTTTTTTATTTTTTCTGATAAACTATCTAGCTCCACCTAATCTGTTAACTTTTGGATCCATTCATGGGTAGAGGGGATTTCATCACTCTTCCACTTTGTAGCGATAAGAACTCTTGCTGCCACTGTGGCGTATAAAAATATACTCTTCATTTTTTGTGGGATATCCAAATCTGTGATCCCCAGGAGATAAGCTTCTGATTTTCTCTTAAAGGAAGTCTTTATTATTTTTTGTATTTCTAAGTGGATACGCTCCCAAAATGCCTGGATTTTTTTTAAATAGCCAAATGTGCCTGATTTATCTCCACACCTCCAGCACTTTGGAGTCTACCTTTTTCACAGTCTTCGAACCAATATGTGAACCAAACTGTTAACCTTTAAAATCCAAACAGTACGTACACAATGCATATATTAGAGGAAAATCTCCATAAAAATGCATACGTTTGTGAAAACCACCTTCCAAAATGCATTACAATAGGGGGAATTGCTTGCAGCAATATGCCTATTAATCAACACTGCTTATGTGTTTATTGGGAGAAATTTGCACAACGAAGCTGACAATTTTTGAAGAGGATCAAACTATATGTGATTTCACTCCACCCTCCTCATCATCCAAGTTCAACCCTGAGGAGAAATATTCATGTTCTCTTTGAATATTCTCTCAAAAGTGAGAGTGTTTCAAGAGAAGCAGCATTGTGGCTGTTTTCAGCCTTAGGCTATTGCCAGCTGCTCAGTTGGTCTGTGTTCACCTATCCATACGATATCCATCTTGCTCTTTTTCACTAAAATAAGAATCGCTTTCTCCACTCGCCCTCTTATTGCTCCTTTCAAAATATTTTCCCAAAACTTTTTTTTTTTTTTGCAGAACATTATACATCCACGGCCACACAAAGTTGGATTTCACAGTCTGGCACAGCGCAATTGAAAAAGCAGCAGGTACAGATGGCAACGTGTTAGAAGATCAGCAGCTCAGCAGAAATGACGTCCCGATTATAGTGAACAGCTGTATTGCATTTGTTACGCAGTATGGTAAGTGGAGCAGAGCATTTGTTCAAGTTCCTGAAAATTGGAGATGCATCCGGATAGAGTACTTAAGAAGCATCTATATCAGATTACATTAGCTGGGCTTGAACTGCTATTTGCAAAGACCACACTTTGTCACAGGTTCACACTGTTGCACTGTATTATTTGCATGGCTGTGTGTGGCTAAAATGTACAAGTCAAGGGAGAGAGCATCTCCTTACAAGGAGCTTCTTGAGGTCCTATACATATGTGTGTATATGTGTGTGTATAAAGTTTTACAAAAATTCAAACATTAAACATCAACATCATCATTAAGGATTCTCTGAATCCTTTGACACCCCTCCACCCTTCCATGGTTGCCATCATCAATCTTTCCCCCAACTGCTTCTCTTACTTTCTCTATTTTTAAAAATCATCACCATCTATTTTTACCTTTTTTTTGTACATTACAAGCATTAATCAAATCCTGCCAAAGTTTTCAGTTGTTTACAGTGTTCTCTTAAATACATTGTAATTTTTTCCCATTCCGTCTTAAAGTTCTTCTCTTCCTGGTTTCTGATTTTCCTGGTCAATTTCGCCATTTCGGCGTAGTCCATCATCTTCATCAGTCATTGGTCTCTGGTCGGAACTCTGTCCTCTTTCCATCTCTGGGCCAGTAATATTCAAGGTCCATTCATTTTTGCTGGGTGCAGGATCTTATTCACTGAAAGATGAAGATCTATGTGGCCAAAAAGTAGCGTGTGTTGTATTGGTACCTAGTTTAAGAACTGCTGCCATGCTGTGAAGCCAACAGCTTATCAGGCCGTGGCTTTCAAAAGGTGTTTCAAAATACCTTTTGAAAGCCAGAAGGCTAAAACTGCTAGAACCTGCCATGTTGAGGAAATTTGCTCTGCTGATCTCCCACTGCACTGTTCAGCCACAAAATAACATTGGATGTGTTGTGATATCCAATCTCTGATCTTATGGACAACAGGGAGACCTAAGAAGCTGTGCCAGTGCTCTACAAGGTTTGGAGGTGTGCTCTAGGCTATCACCCAGAACCCTTTGCGCCATGCATGTCTCCGAGCCGCTAGTGTGTGATCAGCTCCAGCAAGAACATTGGAATGATCCAAATGCATGAGTGGTGGTGGAGTTCCAGTTGTGTGGGAAACGCCCACTTGAATGGCTCTCATTCAAGTTGGATCATTTTAAATCATTTTAAATTTTAAACGGTCTCCTAGCTGTGTAAGAGTTACTTCCATGGAAATTATTTATTTTATTTCTATTTATTAAATTTGAATACTGCCCTTCACCACAAGATCTCAGGGTGGTTCACAGAACAAAAGACAAGATAAAAACACAAGTAAATAATTAAAGCAAGAACAGCAAAACAATAGCCCCCGCCCTTCCCACAGACACATTTAAAAGGCTGTAGACTATTAATCAATGGATGCGGGTGGCGCTGTGGGTTAAACCACAGAGCCTAGGACTTGTCGATCAGAAGGTCAGCGGTTCGAATCCCCGTGACGGAGTGAGCTCCTGTTGCTCGGTCCCTGCTCCTGCCAACCTAGCAGTTCGAAAGCATGTCAAAGTGCAAGTAGATAAATAGGTACTGCACTGGTGGGAAGGTAAACGGCGTTTCTGTGCGCTGCTCTGGTTTGCCAGAAGCGGCTTAGTCATGCTGGCCACATGCCCTGGAAGCTGTACACCAGCTCCTTCGGCCAATAAAGCGAGATGAGCGTCGCAACCCCAGAGTCGGCCATGACTGGACCTAATGGTCAGGGGTCCCTTTACCTTTACTTAGACTATTAATCAGCCAAAGGCCTGGTTGAAGGGGAACGTTTTCACCTGGCACCTAAAAATGTATAATGATGACACCAGGTGATCCTTCCTGGGGAGATCATTCCACAAACAGAGCTACTACAGAGAAGGTCCATTCTTCTGTAGCCACCCTCTGCACCTCACGTGGCAGAGGCACACAAAGAAGGCCCTCAGATGCTGAACGCAGCGTCTGGGACAGTTTATGTGGGGAGAAGTGGTCCTTGAAGTATTATTGATTACTTACGTTTCTATGCCAGGTTTCATCCAAGGATCACGGCAGTTTACCACATAAAAAACCCCCAAAATACATACCACAGTAGCAAAGAAAAAACAGTACAATTTAAAAGATCATAGATAATTAGCCCAAACCCTGGAAATGTTTTTGCATGGCGCATAAAAGATATGTAAGAAACAAAGAAATGTCCGTAGGGCACCCCATTGGAGTACTGTGGCATACAAGCAGATGTACAGAGAGTAATCTGAAAGTTTAAAGGATTGCAAGCAGTCCTGGATGGATCTGGAATGGCAAAACATCTGAGAAAAATTGAGATACCATGTACAATCGTACCTTGGTTCTCGAACAGAATGCATTCCAGGACTCCGTTTGACTCCCAGAACCGTTCGAAAACCAGGACACAGCTTCTGATTGGCTGCAGGAGCGTCCAGATGTTCAGCTTCCCAAAATTGTTCAAAATCCAGAATACTCACTTCCGGGTTTCGATCGTTTGGGAGCCGATTTGTTTGGGAGCCAAGGCATTCGGGATCCAGGGTATGACTGCATTGTGTGGTGGGAAAATGAGAAACAGAAAGTGACAGACTTGCCCCCCGCTCCACTAGAACAAGGAGAATCTTTCAGTTAGCCTAGGATTCCTGCTTCCCCCCTCCCTTACCACTGGTTATACATGCAGCAAAAGCTTCTTCTTCAGTGTTGCTGCCTCTTAACTGCATCTGTGATACAGTGTTAAAATCATGATTATACAGAGCAACCTGAAGTATTGCTATTTGTTCAAATTGTGTTTCCCCCCTCTAACTGTACAATATTTTTATATTGAAGTATTGGTCTATTTAAGACAGGGGTAGTCAACCTTTCTATACCTACCGCCCACTAATGCATCTTTCTTGATGGTAAAATTTGCTTACCGCCCACCAGTGCTCAATGGAAGGAGGATTCAGCTTGTGCTGTAGAACCACCTACCGCCCACCTAGAATCCTGAAACACCCACTAGTGGGCGGTAGGGGCCAGGTGGACAACCCCTGATTTAAGGCATAATTAATTTTTTTGGAAAGTGATTTTGTGTTCCTTTCTCTAAGGTCTGGGTAGCAAACACATCTACCTGAAAGGAGGGGATCCTTCTCGTGTGAATGAACTTCTGGAGTGCTTCAAAAAAGACGCAAGAAGTGTTAAGCTGAGGGCTGGGACAAATCAGCTGGAAGATGTCACTGATGCACTGAAATGCTTTCTGTCTGAAATAGATGATGCACTGCTTACCAAAGAACTCTATCCATTTTGGATTTCTGCATTAGGTAATGTGCTGCATGTTTTTGACGAAGCCGTAGAGACATTGCATCTGTTTACTGAACCTCCCTGCCCTCCTTCCAGCCTGAAATTTTTTTTGGAGCTCTCTCTGATGTTGTGCTGAGCCTCAGTGAGGCTCAAAACGCAATGAGATGTCTCATTTATTTCCAAGTCATCACAGGGTTTATAAGTGCCTTTGTCCCTCTCTAAGCTCTGGAGAAGGATGGGTTCTAATTAAATATGGTTATCAGTAAACAGAACATGGGGATGAGTGGGTATAACACATTTTGGAACAACAGGTTGTTGAAAGAAGCACAGTGGGGGAAAACACCGAGCTGAGGAGGAAAAAACATATTTTTCAGACTGTGGACTAGACTATCTGAGTTGTTAATGGTGTCATTCAAGAGGGATGTGTTAAGTTGTGGACGAACATATCAGACAACACAGCGATTCTTCCAAAGCAGCTCTTTATTTGTAAGCTGGAACAGAACTGAACTGAGGAGCTCAGTCAGCCTGCTTATATAGAGCTCCAGAACAATGTAACTGTTGCAACTTTCTAAAACAATCCAATCACTGAACGTCACTTTCGATCCTTCATTTGCATACAAACTATCCAATCACTGAATGTCACTTTTGATCCTTCATTTGCATAACTATCTACTGGCCCAGGGTGAGAACTTCAGTACATAACAGGATGTATTCCAATCAATATTGTGACCTCCAAGTAACCTGCTCCGAGCAATGAAAGACTCAGTTTTCCATTCTACCTATTTGTATGTCTTGTCCATTTGTATTTTAATCAGCTCTGCCCATTAAGTGCATCCATGAGCAAACAGAAGAATCGGCTTGATGGATACTTAGCCTGCGACTCATTGCAGGTGGTACAAGAATACAAAAGTTGCAAGGCGTAACCTCCTTGTTCTCAAAATTGTTTTCCTTCAAACATAGCGCATCAAAAGAAAATTTACCAATATTGTGTCGGTGAAGTAGGGGTGGATTGGCTGAATAATAATCTTAAATGACTAGATGCTGCTGAGATGGCGGATCAATATCCTTCTCTTTTGGATTGCACTGCTGTTAATGCTGGGTAATTTAATTCCCCCCCCCCCACACTTCTCTATCAGATACACTGGATGAGAAAAAGAGAGTGAAAAAGTACAGCACTTTTATTCGAACACTTCCATCAGTCAATAGGGCGACGTTGGCAGCTTTAATGGAGCACCTTTACAGGTCAGTGTGTTGGTAAATCTACTGAAAAGAAGGTATTAGATCAGAAAGCTCTTGATACATCTTCTTTTAACTTTGTCAAAGGTCTGTGGGGAGAAATGAATGTTAGATATACCAGATAAGGTTCAAAATTTTATTTATATACTATCTCAGGAATCCTTGGAATGCTCTAAGGAGGCATTATCATAGTTGACATTTCCCCTCCCTTGCAGAATGCAAATCTTTCCAGGTGGGCTTCCATGTAACATCAAAATATGTTAATAAAATCACAAGAAGCAATCTCAAAACATTACTAGCAATCAGAATCACTAGATGACAACTAAAGATGAGGATCAGCACAAGCCAGTTGGCAGCTGATAGCCCTGTTATAAGAAAAAAATGCTCCTCTTCTCTGATGGGGTATCCAAGAGCCCATAAACAGTCCTTACGTGGGTTCCCTATTGGTAGGAGAAAATAACAGAGGCCAACCAGAGTATATTGAGAAGCAAAGCAGCTAGTAAGCCTGATCTTTACTCAAAGAACTGTTGCAACAGGGTCCCCACTCACAAACATGCTGGAGGGAGGAGAACAAAGGTGTGCAAGCCCTTATATAGACTTTTGAAATTGCCCACCATGTAGCCCAAGACCACCACCCCAAAGCATCATACATACACCACAGAAGGAGGCGGTCTACAGCAGAAATCTTGTCTGCCAGCATACCTGAAAATGCCAGTGTGGTGTAGTGGTTAAGAGTGATAGACTCATAATCTGGGGAACCGGGTTCGTGTCTCCGCTCCTCCACATGCAGCTGCTGGGTGACCTTGGGCCAGTCACACTTCTTTGAAGTCTCTCAGCCCCACTCACCTCACAGAGTGTTTGTTGTGGGGGAGGAAGGGAAAGGAGAAGGTTAGCCGCTTTGAGACTCATTCGGGTAGTGATAAAGCGGGATATCAAATCCAAACCCTTCTTCTTCTCTTCTTCTTCTTCACTGATTGCTTTACCTGGGCAGCCTGGTCATTCTTTTGTGATGGTAAATACTTTAGTTCCTGAATCCAGGTCACAGGCTCACTCTATTCATACACAAATATGCCCTTAAGACAGGATTTGTAAGCAAAAGACAATGGGGAGGCTTTCACATTTCCTTCCTCCTTGCAGAGAAATATTTGAGGTTAATTTGAGAGAGTCAAAATGGCTTCAGGATTGTTCTCCTGTACTATTTCAGACACGTGGCTTATATACTTATGTATGTGTTTGCCTTGTACATTTATGAATGTTTAATTTCTATTTGAGACCTTAGAATTCTTATAACAGCCGTTAGGCAATGGTGTGAATATATTGCACAATGTATTATATAACATATTATTATATTATAATATATAATATTTTATTAACTGTAATAAGTAATAATAAGCTGTTGCAGTACTTCTGTCAGTCAGGCCCTCAGTTTCTGCCAGCACCTTTCTCTTGTGCACAGCTGGTGATGTTTGGGCTACGTAAACAATGGCAGTCACCCCTGAAGGTTGAGAATAGTACTTTGCATAAGGCCATCTAGGGAACTCATGGGTGAGGCAAGATTTTAACCTGGCGGCTTCCTGGTTCGCAGCTCTTCGGCGCTATGCTCTGTCACTGCTAGCCATGACAATCCAATCCATAGCAACTGATAACTTCATTTCACTTGGTGATGGATCTTGCCAGAAGTGTATTTATTCACAAAGCCTGAACATCTGTATTTTGAATTAACTGTCTTCGGCGGCAGCCCCACATATACTGCTTCTCAAATTTGGAGGTAGCTGACATTGGAGTCACATCAGTTAGCTGTCTGGGAATTGGGAATTTCAATCTGTGTCACCATTAATATTCTACAAGTCCAGGACTATGTATGGAGTAGTTTCATACAATATACTATTGAATGGGGGAAAGTCCACTTTCTGAGATTTCCACATTGAATTTATTTACAAAAATTCCTAGCTCTTCTGGTTGTGAAGGTATGAAATCTCACAAGCATAGTGGTGGCAGTGTTTGTTTGCTGAATATGGTAAAAAAAGGTATAGGTGAAGGACCCCTGGACAGTTAGGTCTAGTCAAAGGCGACTATGAGGTTGCGGCGCTCATCTAGCTTTCAGGCCAAGGGAGTCGGCATTTGTCCACAGACAGCTTTCTGGGTCATGTGGCCAGCATGACTAAACTGCTTCTGGTGCAACGGGACACCGTGATGTAAGCCGGAGCACACAGAAACGCCGTTTTCCTACCCACTGCAGCGGTACCTATTTATCCACTTGCACTGGTGTGCTTTTGAACTGCTAGCTTGGCAGGAGCTGGGACAGAGCAATGGGAGCTCACCCCGTCACAGGGATTCGAACCGCCGACCTTCTGATCAGCAAGCCCAAGAGGCTCAGTTGTTTAGACCACAGCACCACCCGTGTCCCATTTGCTGAATAAGATAGCCGGTGGTCAGAAGGTGGACTTTATGTCCCTCCAGAGTGTATCCCTGATTGCCAGATGGGGAGAGGAAGCAACTAGGTTTGGTGTTTCCTATAATATTGCTCTGCTTCTGACCTTCCCAAGGCAGCTGGCTTGTTCACTGTTTCAAACAGTCCTATACCCTGGCCTAGCTGGAGGGAGCAACTTCACCATACTCTAACAATCTGTTTGTGTAAAGGCAGAACAATCTGTTTGTGTAAAAACAGGTGGCAAGAGAATTGTGAGTTAATGATCTAGGAAAAAATGAGATGCATAATTTCATTTTAATGGATGCCTGCTTTTAAGTTGAGCTGCTGTGTTGGAAATGCATGCTGTGTCGTGGGCTTGGGTTGGGGGATTCTTCCCTTACACAAGCCAATGCCCACTGAAGCCTTCTAAATGGATTTATTAACTTTGCGCAGGGTACAAAAGTGTTCGGAAATCAATCACATGGATCCTCACAATCTAGCCATGGTGTTTTCGTCGTGCTTGTTTCAGACCAAAGGGCAAACCAGCGAAGAAGTCGATGTGATCGAAGACCTGATTATAAATTATGTGCATCTCTTTGATGTAAGTAACCAGCACATTTATCAGATTTCTCCAATAATATAATTTAGCAAATGGCTGAAAACAGCAATGGGGCATCATACAGCATTTTGTCTCTTGTTCAGAAATGCTTTCAGCAGCCCTGAAAAACACTGTTATCTCTCTCTTTGATTTTCAATCGGAAGGATTTCGGCTTTAGCATTTTCTTTTTGAAGTTAGACTGACTCAGAGCAGCTAAACCTAAACTTATGGGTTGCACCCAGTGTCCTCCCTTGAGGGGAAAAAAAACCTATCTGATGGTCATCTTAGATTACCTGTATGCAGGTATATCTTCTTGTCCATGATATAGTTAGCACACTGAGAGGTCCCTGCACTCAAGGAGTATACAAATTAGAAGCAGTAGTAGTGGAGACAGTAGAAGGAGGGAAAGAGAGAGTTAAAGAACATGGACAGAAGCAAACCACAGCTGCTTAAAACTGGGGGTTAGGGGTGTTTTTTGTGTGTTTGTTTTAAAGTTCATTATTCACAGCAGTGACTGGTGACTGGGAGCAGCTGCCAGGACCATATAACACCAGTCCTGAAAGACCTACAGTGGCTCCCAGTACATTTCCAAGCACAATTCAAAGTGTTGGTGCTGACCTTTAAAGCCCTAAACGGCCTCGGCCCAGTATACCTGAAGGAGCATCTCCATTCCCAGCATTCAGCCTGGACACTGAGGTCCAGTGCCGAGAGCCTTTTGGTGGTTCCATCACTGCAATAAGGGAAGCTACAGAGAACCCGACAGAGAGCTTTCTTGGTAGTGGCGCCCACCCTGTGGAATGCCGTCCCATCCGATGTCAAGGAGATAAATAACTAAACAACCCTTAGAAGACATCTTAAGGCAACCCTGTATCGGGAAGCTTTTGAATGTGTGATGCTTCATTATGTTTTTATACACTGTACTGGCCCGAATGTAAGCCACACCCAAATATAAGCAGCACCTTTAAAACTGGTTGGGGGGGGGAATACCTGAATACAAGCTGCTTCATTCCTCTATGCTCCTGGCTGCATTCAGGGTGGGATCCGCGCTGCGTTGCCAGTGGCCTTTCCATTTCCTCGCTCTCTTAGTTTCTGGCCTTGGGGGAGAGGACAGGGGGTTATTCGTGGGGTAGGCAACACTTCGCCGTGCTCCTGGCTGCATACCATAAGGTTGCAAATATAAGCTGCACTTTAACTTTTCGCTGCCAGAATTTGGGGGAAAAGTGAGGCTTATATTCAGGCCAATACGGTATGTTGGAAGCCGCCCAGAGTGGCTGGGACAGGCCAGTCAGATGGGCAAGGTACAATTATTACTATTACTATTAAGGTAAAGGGTAAAGGGACAATTGACCATTAGGTCCAGTCGTGACCGACTCTGGGGTTGCGGCACTCATCTCGCTTTTACTGGCCGAGGGAGCCTGCGTACAGCTTCCGGGTCATGTAGCCAGCAAGACTAAGCCGCTTCTGGCGAACCAGAGCAGTGCACGGAAACGCCGTTTACCTTCCTGCCGGAGCGGTACCTATTTATCTACTTGCACTTTGACGTGCTTTCGAACTGCTAGGTTGGCAGGAGCAGGGACCGAGCAACGGGAGCTCACCCCGTCGCGGGGATTCGAACCGCCGACCTTCTGATCGGCAAGTCCTAGGCTCTGTGGTTTAACCCACAGTGCCACCCGCGTCCCATACTATTTATTTATTACATAGGCCAGGGCAGAAATTCGGGTGGTGGCTTTTTAATTCCACTCTCCCCACCCCTGGCAGTTACTAATTCATTTTTAATACTGTTCCTTCCACTGACACCACCAAAGGAAGTTAAAATACCTATGGTGGTTGGAGACCCAGTCCGTGGATGTGCTATGGGAACAAGGGAACATTAGTGTTGGTAGATTGACACCTGCAGAGCTTTCCAGAGTCTTTGGAGTGGAGGTGCTGGAGTTGCATGTATGTTTCACCCTAATTCCCTTCAGCTGTGCTTCAGCAGCGGGTCAGAATTGCACTGTAAATCCTTAGGCGTGAACATCAATTTTACTCTGTTTATTTTCCAAATCATTATCATCATCATCTGCATTTGGGTCTGATAGGTCCCTCAAATTGTTTCACTGTGAAATAGGAATAAAAATCTATTATTTAGAAAATTTGTTAATTCCCTTTCTGCCTCTGGGCAAGGTACTCAAAGTGATATATAACTTATAGATGCCATAAAACAACAATAAAAGCAGCAGCGATAAAACCGTACCAAAAAAAGGCAACAGCTAAAATACCTGCACGTCAATTTGAAATGCCTGGAGGGGGGATAAACAGATTTTCCTCTGCACTTTAATTACACCAGCGAGATGACCTATGGGCCGCATTAATGTTCTAATATAAACATTGGAACACAAGATCACAGTAAAACAGGCAGCAATAAAAATCAAATGCATAAGAACAGGATGTGCAATTCACCAGGATATTTGCTTGTGCAATTCCTATGAAAATGAATGAGAGCTGTACAAGAGCACTATTAGCTATGCTCGTGCACAGCTGCCATTTGTTTTCATGTGACTTATTTTTGAAAATTTCCTGGTAGAGATTCTGCCCAAAATGTGTAAAAACACTCACAGCTAGAAAGAGACCCTTAGCTCACCTGGGATCAGCTCTTCACTCCCTGAAAGGTATTGTCATTATTATATTATTACATTTTTTAATTTTTTTTATTTTTTATTATTTTATTATTATTTTTTATTATTATATTTTTAATTTTTATTATTATATTTTTAATTTTTATTATTATATTTTTAAATTATATTATTATATTTTTTTAATGTGGTGTGGTTAAACTTACACAGGTGTGTGTTTTAGAATTATGTATATTTAAACTGTGTGAAACGTTTCAGCAGCAAGTTCAGTTCTGACTTCCTCAAGTTGTCCTGGTCTGCGCTTGTTCTTCAGACTGTAGGGATAATCGGTAGTTCTCTAGCCGATGAAAGGCTGCTATCTCCCACCAGGCAATGTGGTCAAATGTGAAGGAAGGTGTGATCTGTACAGTGGTACCTCAGAAATCGAACGGAATCCGTTCCGGAAGTCCGTTTGAATTCCAAAACGTTCAGAAAGCGAAGTGCGGCTTCTGATTGGCTGCAGGAAGCTCCTGCAGCCAATCAGAAACCATGGAAGCCCCATCAGACATTTGGGTTCCAAAGAACGTTTGCAAACTGGAACACTCACTTCTGGGTTTGCGGTATCCGGGCGCCAAAGCATCCCAAGTACCAAGGCGTTCGGGATCCAAGGTACGACTGTACAGACAACAGGTACGACTGTACAGACAACAGGTGGAGGACAAAAGTTCCCCCAACTCTGTGGCAGACCCACATTTTTGTATCAAAACTCATTGTAGATAGAAAACTAGCACAGGGAATAGTCTCAGTTACAACCATTATCATAGTTGTTTACTTGCAGGTTTTTCTTTTCACAGAAAAAGAATGCTAAGAAGGCACCAAGTATAGGAAGAGTGGATGGGTGTGGGGACAAAATTAGGAGACTAATCCCTGGCATTGGTTGTGCTTAGTGCTCTTTTTCTAAAAAAAATATGTTTAGGGGTACTCTCATTTTCCTAAAGGGACCCCTGATCATTAGGTCCAGTTGTGCTTTTGAACTGCTAGGTTGGCAGGAGCAGGGACTGAGCAATGGGAGCTCACCCCGTCGCGGGGATTCAAACCGCCAACCTTCTGATCGGCAAGTCCTAGGCTCTGTGGTTTAACACACAGCACCACCCGCGTCCCTAATAATAAATAATAGAGGCACCAATATTGCCATTTTTTTATGAACAGGTGCATGAAGATCAGGTGAAGCAAATGGATATTGAAAATAGCTTTATTACCAAATGGAAGGATACTCAGGTGAGTAATGATATTTCCTTCCTTGTTCAGGGGAAGAGCTGTCACTCAGTAGTAAGGCAAATATTTTGCAAGCGGAAAGGCAGGTAGGGTTGGGACTGACTTTTGCCTCAAACCCTGATGGTCAGTTTCAACAATACTGAGCTAGATGAAGCAGTGATCTGCCTCTGTACGTGGCATTATCTATTTTAAAAAGAAAGTCAGAATCCGCTAAATGGAGCCGATATCCAGCTGTTTTATGCAAACTATTCAGGTGATGCATCTGTCTTTTGGTTGCATGAGCCAACCTTCTCTGTTAACCTTCAAAAGTCAAAAATAAAAGTATATAGATGTTACAGTACAATTTATACAGCAGCTATCTGTATAGAAGTGAAAGGCAGCTGGCAATACGAAAATTAACAGCGGTTTTTTGTCTGGTAGGAGCAGTAAATCTATCTTCAGAGTGATTAAAAATAGAAAGCCAAATTAAAAATAAAACTCGTTTAGCCCAAACTTCTATTTCAACTCAAAGAAAAATCTCCTACTTCTCATGTCACTTACGATGACCTTGTTTTCCGTTCCAGTTGGCACTTCATTAACGGTTCTTCATTTTTTTTCCTGCCCACCAAACACTTTGCCAGCTGTTTTTGTTTGCTGCCGTAATTTGCAACACATTTTTTCCCTTCCTCGAATGCTCAGTTGTTTACATACGCCCAGTGGAAATCAAATGTCAACTTCATTCTTTCCTCCAACCTTTTTCCCGTAATATCATCTAAAAAGCAAATTTCAGCAGGAAATAGGCTTTTTCTGAATCATTGCCAGTATAATTAAGAAGCTTTCTTCAAAGTCGCTTTGTAATGTTTCCCCCCATCGCAAATGATTCCATTAGTTTCAATTCTCAGAAGGCGCTGTGACCTTAAAGTCCTAATTTCTCCATTATGTGACTCTTTCAAACATAGTGATGTTGTGGGTTTAGCTGCAGAAAATGCAGTATTTCCACAGAAAATTCCTCTAAGTAAAGTCTCATTGTTTCCAATAGATGCAGTTAGAATCCTAGAAGCACAGATCTATTTCGACATCCCATGGGAAATTTACCCTCCCCAGTTCATGCACTGTAACAATCCCCCACTCTCATGTTGGGCAACACCCACAATTTGTTACATGTGTGGAGTTTTTGGGGGTCAGACTTAATATTCCTGCATACTCTACCAAATGAGCACCTGGCAATCTGAACTGGTCGAAGCTAATAGTGGTGTTAATAGGAAATCCTGTCTTCCTCCATTCTTTTGCATGTGTAGTTTGATTTCCTCACTGAAATTCTACATCCTGTCAGGAAGAGACTTCCTCCTCCTTCGGGTTTTTGGTGATGAGGGGCTTGTGCGACCCCACAGTTCCCTAATGTCAGGGAACTGACATCGGAGCGAGAGGCAAAGGGGAGGCTCCTAGATGATGCTGGAGAAGGACCCAGCAGCAGGGGGAGAGGCGACTCAGTGGAGGGGGAAGCATTTAAGCGCAACACCAGGGATAAAGGTGGGCAGATGGGGGAATCAGAGAGAGGGCTCCAGGACTCTTCACTGGAACTCAGTGAGGAGGGGACAGGTCCTCCGCTACCCACGCCCTCCCTGCGCAGAAGACTCCCGCGCAGTGAGAGGAGACTGGGTGTCAAACAACTTTTATGTTGGAAGAGGTTCAAGAAACGCCCACTGACGGATTCTGCCAGTGACTGAGGCAGTCACAATTAGAAAGGGCTGTGCAGTCAGAAAGGTTTAACAAGGCAAATTAGCCTAGAGAGGCACCAGTTTACGCACGAGTAACTCATACTCATCACACCTAAGGAGTTGAATAACCACACAGGACAACAGCATACTGGGTGGTCTGGGCTTGAATATGGCCACAGTAGAGAACAGTTTGGCATTGACATTGGGTAAAGCCATTGCTGCTCCACAGATAGGCTGCATCTGCTGGAAGAGCATCAAAGGGTAAACCACATATGGGGAAGGGGTGCCCAAGACCGATATCAAATCTGTGCCCCAAATGTGGCAACAGATGTAGTCACATGAGCTCAGTTCACCATGTATAAGAAAGGAACATTGCGTGTGGAGCAGTGTTAGAAACTGAGGTATGAAAGCTCAAAGCTGATTAACACCTTAAACCTAGGTTGTGGGTACAACAATGGAATGTCTAGGCACACTTTTTTTAATAGCAAGAATTACTGCTCACCAATCAAGCGGTGGGCGGGGTTTGTGACCCGGTGTGGGTCTTCCCCAAGCCTGGGTGATAATAATAATAATAATAATTTATTATTTATACCCTGCCCATCTGGCTGGGTTTCCCCAGCCACTCTGGGCTGTTTCCAACAGAACACTAAAATACAATAACCTATTAAACATTAAAAGGTGGGTGATACCCCCACCTTTGGGCTGGCTGTTGCTCCGCCCCCCTACCTGGCTGACCAATCGGTGGCTGGCTGGGGGGCGGAGCGAGGGCCATGTAAGGGCAGGCTCCTGCCGACCGTTCCCTCATTTGCAGTCTCGGGTGGCAATTTTAGGCCTTGGGCGGTATCCTATAGTCTATCTTCGGAATGGGGGGTAGCATTATTATGCACCCCCATGCAGCGGCATTTGCAGGGCCCATTAAAGGGTGGTTGTGGGAGTCACTGGCCCTGAGTGGTGGCGTAAGCTCAAACTCCCAGCATAGGTGAAGTGGGAGGGGGTGTGCTGTGTAAATTTCATGTTTTGCAGTGTCCCTCACATCCTGCACATCCTCAGACCCAAATGGGGGTGTGAGGGATGCCGTCTAGTGCCTAAGCCAAGGTCTCCTACAACTGAAATCAATAAAGTTTTGGCCTAATTTACCCCATACATCATTGTGTCGTGTCTTCTTATTCTGGGCTGGGGGATGTGTTAGCCCATGTGCTCTCAATACAAAGCTGAAAATGAATGAACTGCAGCTGAAATATTATGTTCATTTTTCACATGGTCTAGTCCTTCCCCTGCCCACCCCCTAATATTCTTAAGAGGGTCTCGTCTCCAGTCTTCAGAGAGTAGCTGGAAGTGGGAAGGCAGAAAAAGGTCCTCCTTTCCTTCCACTCTGCAGTTTTAATCTGAAATCTTAGGCGCAGTACCGCACCCAGAGCTCAGAAACTGCTTGCATGAATGAAATTCCCCATCGCAAAACACACCTAGAACAATGGGAGTTTCGAACACTGGTGTGGAGTTTGGTTGTATGGGAATACACTGTGCCCCCCTCAGATTTGCATGCAAGAGGAAAGCATGACATTGTAGCTGCGTAAGTCTGGATTATCTCCTTAACATTTCCATTTTTGTAAACTACCTATTATTCTAGGTTTCCCAGGCAGGAGACATGCTAATTGAAGTTTATGTGGAAAGAAAGGAGCCGGACTGCAGCATTATAATACGGGTTTGGATCATTTATTTTTCTATATTCTTTCAAGCCGGGGTGGCCCCCTTTTTCTGCCAAGGTCTGCTTTACTCATGGGTAATCTGTTGGGTGTGTGGGTGTGTGGCACAGGTGAGACCCAATGATGAGCAGAGAGAAAACTGTTCAGGATTAACTACCGTATTTTTTGTTCCATAAGACACACTTTTTCCCTCCTAGAAAGTAAGGGGAAATGTCTGTGTGTCTTATGGAGTGAATGCAGGCAGGAGGCTCTGCTCAGCGCTCCCTTTAAAGGCTCTTGGGGGCTTTTCCCCGAGGAGGGAGAAAGTCCCGCACACACGCTCCACGCGGCTCATGAAAGGGACTGCTGAACAGAGCCTGGGATGCATACAGGCTCTGCTCAGCGCCCCCTTTAAAGAATATTTTTTTCTTGCATTCCCCCTCTAAAAACTAGGTGCATCTTATGGTCAGGTGCGTCTTATGGAGCGAAAAATACGGTAATCTGGATTAAAGACTGGCGTGCTTCGGTTTTCGCCATGGCTACCGTCAGATTAAAATGACCAAGCCTAACCATATCTACTCAGAAGCAAGACCCGTGGGTTTGTTGGTGTTGCTCTCAACACAGAGGTGTTTCTTAATAATAATAATAATAATAATAATAATAATAATAATACAGTTACTCTTTTGGAAAGTGTGTTCTCCTTCATGGAGAGCACGTGTTGCGGTGGGGGCTGCCAGGACACTCCAAAGTTGGGGATGGGCTAATTGTTCGTTGGCCACTGATGCGATTGGGGCTTCCCTTGTTGTTGGGAAGAAGTTAATGTTGCCATTTGTTGATTGACAGCCAGAAATGCTAAAACTCCTTGCACGAGGCTAGGGCTTCCTCTTTTCGACCGTGCATCGGATTGCCCGTCCCCCCCCTCCCTAGAATTAGGGTTGTTCGCTTTGACCTTGCTATGCCTGTCATGGGGTCATCTGCTCTTGGGGCAGGGGCCTGGTAGGAATTTTGTCCATCTGGCTGATTGGCTGGGGCCATTTGGTTTTTGCCTACTGCGTAGCAAATCGTCACAACTTGTAAGGTTGCGGTTAGGCATTGGTTTATGGTTTGGTTGGTTGAGGGGAAGTGGTTGAGTGCCTGCCCTTGGTAGGTTGAGTGCCTGCCCCTCTAATGCTGCTGCTGCAAGGGATTCCGTTAAAGGAATTGGGGGCTAACTATTGCTTGTCCACTCTGTCAAGGGGGCTCGGGCCATAGCAATGAGCTCCTGGCTGCATTTGGGGTGAGGGCAGGTTCCCTGCTCCGCGTAACCCCCAAGTGTATTCCCCTATTCTGACTTTCGCATCGTGCGGAATGTCAGTCTGTCCCCCATGGTAGGGGCAGATAGTCGCAACCAATGCCTAAGCAACCACTCACAAATTTGTATTTCAATAAAGTTGTGGCCAAAATTATGCCAAAAAATCTTAAACAAAAGATTCTGTGTGATGTGTGAGTTATTGGGGTGGCCCTGGGGACCTCGACACGCAAAGCAAAATAAATGTATTACTTTCTGACTTTAGTGTGCTCTATGCGTGGATATGCACACATAGCAAAAGCATACCAGTTTGTTCTCATATGGTGAACCAAATGTCATTTCCCCAAGCCATACAACCAGGATTTTTTAAAAAAACCAAAATTCAAGCATTTATTTATATCAAATGAAATATTGTCGCTTTCCATTATTCTTTAAGCATATAGAATAAAGGAGGGAAATTGTTTTTAAAAGCCTGGAGAAATACAGTAAGCAGTAAATGAGCAGAAATCCTATGATAGAATTTTTCTTCTAGACTTTGAGAAATGTTTAATTAAGTAAGAATGCTATGGTAAGAATGCTATCAGGACCCCCTCTCTGTTTTTCTAAAACAATACGAGTCCTTTCCAATATTTTGTTACCCAGTTAATGATGAATTGGCTAAAAAAATTGGTACATGTATCAACATTGTTTTGCAGTTGCCCTTGCTGTAGAAGTTGGGCAGGTCTTTGTCCTGTGACTGAGAGCATAAACCTCCAGCACAATTTACAGTCTTAGAGCCTATTTTAATGATTTCAGGACTATTTGTGGTCTTCCATGCAGGTATCGCCAATAATGGAAGCAGAAGAATTGACAAATGACATATTGGGAATAAAAAACATCACACCCCATAAAGATGACATGTGGGCTACATTTGAAGTGATTGAAAGTGGAGAGCTAGGTTTGTGACTTCCCTATTTTGGTGTTGTCTTTATTCGTTCTGTGATGTTTTCATTGTATAAAAGGCTTTGGTAGTTTGTTTTAAACATTTTTTTTGAATAAATGCAAATATTAAATCTAATTGGATTGCCCAAAGCTGTACTAAGGGTGCACAGTGCTGAGGGCTACCTTGGCCATATCATCTTGACTTCTTTATGACTTCTGTGATGCAGTGCTTTTTTTCCAGGGGGTACTTAAGGGTATCACTTCAGAATGCAGATAGAGGAATGCTGAGGTCCAAAAAACCCCACTGTATACATGTAATCCTGGACCTCAGCTTTCCTCTATCTGCATTCTGAAGTGATACCACCTTGAGGCATCTCAGTAGGACCTTGGGCCAAGCAAAACGACCTTCAGGTGCAATTCAGCTCTGTGGGGAGTTAAATATTAAAAACAGAAAAAAGAAAAAAATCTCAGTTCAAATTAGAATTTGTTTAACTGGCTGAAACCAAATTCTGGGGAGAGAAGTATATTAAAACCTTACATTTTCAAGAAAGCAATTTCCGTCTGATATTTATTGTTGGATTGGAACAAATAGCTCTCTTGCTGTTTACCGGAAGACACATAATGACCTTGGGAGCAGAATAATGGTATATGTAAGTTTGACAGCTTAGATGTCTGAAATATTGGAACTGAAATATTAAAGATAAACTGAATTATTTACATATATACCAGCAGAAATAATTGGCAAAATTATCTGGTCTTATACAGAGGGATTGCTGTAAAAATGGGATCTCTAGTATATAATTTATTTTTATTTTTTTTCTGCAGTAATTTCTATATGATGGATAGTTTGCAAATGAGGTGTGTTGCCAGTAAAATAACTAATACATTTCAATAGGATGATTTATGTACCATATAATCCATTATGACAGATGGTCTTCAACGCAACTATAAATAAAGCAGTAGGTGTTTGCTCTGGGAGCACACACATTCTTAGTGGATGTGTCTTGTTTTGCTGCTTTTTTTCTACTGAAGCTTCTGATTTAAGGTGGAACTGAAGATAAGACGTTATATTTGTGTGAGAGTTAATTGCCATTAAGTTTAACTGGTTTTGGAAGACAGCTGCTGTAAGGGTTAAACAAAGCCCTTTATTTATCCTTTTTTAAACTCCTCCTAAGGCAATACCCCCTTTCCAAAAACTGCTAGAATTTTTCAGAAGCTTTTACTGTGTAAACATGCAACAATTCATTCCATAATGAATTTCTGCCCTGCCAACAAGGGAGTGTGTGTTTCATGTTGTAAAGACCTGTAAACACTGAAGAACTCTCTGGAGAATGGCCATGTTTGGTGGCATCCCAGCTCAAGACTGGGATGTAGTCTCGTTCACATTTCATGCTAAGCCAGACCATGGTTTAGCACAGTGTGTGGGCTCATGGAAAGAAAATCACAACTGCTCTGCTCCTTTCTGGTTGGAGTTCTGTGCTGAGTTAAGGCATGACTTGGCTTAGCATGTTGTCCCAACCTAGACTCATGGTTCGGCTCTCTCCAAATACAGTCGTACCTTGCTTGTCGAATGGAATCCATTCTGGAAGTCTGTACGACTTCTGAAAACATTTGAAAACCAAGACACAGCTTCCGATTGGCTGCCGGAGCTTCCTGCACTCAGTCGGAAGCTGGGGAAACCACATCAGACGTTTGGCTTCCAAAGAACATTTGCAAACCGGAACACTCACTTCCAGGTTTGCGGGTTTCGGGAATGGACGAGTACCAAGGCGTTCGACAACCAAGGTACAACTGTAACCAAGATTTGTCCTATGGTTTGCAGTTCGTGATTTGTCTGATTTGCCATGATTTGCCCAGGATTAGACAACACATTAAAGCAAACCATGGCTTAGCTCAGAGTAGCAGCAGAATGACCAGGGAGCGGCTGCAATCTCTTTCCATATTTATGCCAAGCCATGGCTTGGCTTAGCATGGCATTTGAACTGAGCCATTGTCACAAGGCCTATTGGGGTGTTTTAGCTCACACAATTCCCTGACTGTGTCCACTGACTCCTCCTCGTGCTGGCTTCCGAAGAAGAATTGCTGGGGTGGGGCGGGCGATGATGTCATGCAGCACATGATGTTGCACATGAGACGTCATGATGTCAGAGGAGCTTGAGGTGGAGCCGAATGTGGTGGCACCATAACTTTAATGGCCATGGCTCCTGCTGCTGCTGTTGCCACCTACCAGGGGCTGCTCCTATCCCTCTGTGGCAGGAGAAGGAGGAGAAGGAGCCAGCCACTGAGGCTGTGCCATGCTCAGCTCCATGCTTGGCCTTCTCTGCTACTTTTGAACATTGGGAGGGGGCCCAATGTTATTGGAGGCACCAAAAGGAGATGGCACCCCTGCTCCTCCTCCTCATCCGCTGTCGTCGTCTTCTTTGGCTACCACTCATAGCCAAGTAAGGTTGTCTTCCATGAGCTCAGTTTTAACAGTGAGTCTGCAGGTGACTGTGGAAGCCATTTCTGGATCCACACGTCCTTCCACAGTGGGGACATAGGTTTCCAGGTGGGAGTTGAAAATGGTGAGGGTTTGCCAAGCGTGCCTTCCTCTTAGCGCGTTTCTCCCTTTTGTCCGGAGTTCGAACACCTTCAAAGTGTTGGGATACTGCCAGGGAGATAAAGTCCATCAAGGCCCCCAAGCCGTCTGCCGGACGATCCATCGACCTCCCGTAGGCACGCAGCGACATGAGTTTCTAGAAAATATCTTGCCACATTCCAGAGCTCATGCACGCTCTATCAGCAGATAATGCACAGCCAAAAGTTGCACTCAGGAGAGCATTATTTACAAGTTTATTCAGCGTTGATCAGAACACAGAAAGACATGACTGCCTGCTTTAGTGTCTACGACACAGAGAGAGAACGAAAGCAACAGAAAACATAAACATCCTGTGAACAGGAAATACGCAGACTCTGACTCACCAAGCCTGCTCCCTTTTAAGGTGGAACGGAAATATCCTAACATCCTCCCCCTTTCCGTGTAACCTGTAGTACCTGTGGTTCAACCCAATTGCAACCTTTGTACGTAAACCTTAAGTTGTTCTCTGTTAACAACCTTAGACAACAGATCAGCAGGAATTTCATTTCCTGGCATGTAGGACACCTGAATGAGTCCTTTCTGAATACACTCTCTTGCACAGTGTAGCTTAATCTGCAAGTACTTGGTCCTTTGCTTGCAACTCTCTGAGTTCAGCAAAGTCAAACACGATCTATTGCCTTGATACACTTGTACAGGACATTTCACAGAAACTCTGATGTCCTTAAACAGTTGCATCAACCATTCACAATCCATGAGTGAAAATGACAGAGCATTGAGTTCTGCTTCACAGGAACTTAGGCTCACTGTCGTCTGCTTTTTGCACAACCAGTCAAACAGGCAGTGGTTGTACATGTAGCATACTCCAGAAGTGCTTGTACCATCCGTGGTGTCACTTCCAAAACTTGCATCTGCAAAGATTTCAAGACCTCCAGTCTTCTGACTGGTGAACCTCAGCCTGTAGTGCATAGTCCCTTTCAAATAGCGGGCTATGCGCTTCAGAGCTTTCCAATCCTGAACAGTAGGATTGTTGGCATGTCTGCTAAGCAGGTTAGTGCTTACAGCAATGTCAGGTCTTGAGCATCTAGCAATGAAATTCAACTTGCCTAGAATGCATCTGTACAGCGTTGTGTCAGAAAACGCATCAGCAGTACTGTCTACCTGGTAACCTGTCACCATCGGCGTGTCTGCTGGGTTTGCATCAACCAAATTCAACCTGGTTAAAACATCAGCAATTTTCTGTGTTTGGTGTACCAGAAAATTACCTGCTTGGTCCCTCTCCACCTGCAGAGAAAGATAGTTGGATACCTCACCAAGATCCTTCATGTCAAAGTGCTCCTTCAGCTGAGCTAGGGTGCTTTGATAAAAAGCCTGATTCTTCCAAAACATCAGAAGATCATCAACAAAACATAAACAATACAGTTTGTTTTGCCCCTCCTCCTTGACAAACACACATGGATCAGCTTTGCCCTGGTGAAAACCTAGAGAAAGCAATGTCTCAGTGAGTTTCGTGTTCCAACACCTGGCACTCTGGTTGAGACCATACAAGGATTTCCGCAGTTTACAGACCATTCCCTTCTGTATCTGCATTCCATCAGGTGGAAGCATAAATAGCTCCTCCCCCAAAATCCCGTACAAAAAAGCTGTATTAACGTCATGATGGGAAACATGCAGTTTCTCCTCCGCAGCGATCTTGAGCATCAGCCGAATGCTCTCATATTTGACGGTGGGGGAGTAGGTCTCATGGTAATCCTGTCCTGGTACCTGTGAAAAACCTCTGGCAACCAATCTGGCTTTGTGTCTGACAACCTTGCCATTCTGGTCTGTCTTGGCCTTGAAGACCCATTTGCTGCCAACCAGTCTCATTCCTGGGGCTACCGGTACCAATTCCCAAGTTTGGTTCCTATTCAAGGAATCAACTTCAGCCTTCATGGCATTAAGCCAAGGCTCAGCATCTTTAGAGGTTAACTCCTGAACCTCTTTGAAGCTTGAAGGTTCCCACACCTTCTCTGAGCTACTAAGAACAGCAGTTGCTGTCTTAGCAAACTCATCAGCAAATCTCTTTGGAGGTCTGCCCTTTGTGGCTCTTTCAGATCTGCGTACTAGACGCAAGTCTTCTGGACTCATCTCCTCTTTCTTAGGAGAAAAATGACCAATGGTGAACAGTGGTTGTTCCAGTTCATTGTCAGACGCATCAGATGGTCTGACTGAGGCCTTTGCGCTCTTGTAGTCTGCTGTGTCATCACTGTCACTGACACCAGCAGCAGCGCCGCCCACTGAACTGGAATCCGAACTCTGATCATCATTGTCATCATCATCCTCAGCAGCTTCCTCAGCTTTATCTGCTTCCTTCACATCACCTTCATCCTCCTCTGGGTAACTCTGGAAAATTCCCACATTTCCCCCCCACTTAGGATTGTACTCAACACTCTTTGTGAACTTAATGGATTTAGAGTCAGTCATCCATACCCTGTATGCTCCTTTTTCATACCCCATGAACAAACCATGTGCCCCATGCTTCCCAAGCTTGTTGCTTTGTGGGGTGTGTACCCACATGTCAGAACCAAAGATTCTCATGTGCTTGATGTTGGGTTTCTTACCAAACATCTTCTCATAGGGGGTACAACCAATAGGTGATGACAATCTGCGATTAAAAGTGTAAACAAAATTCGACAGAGCCTCCCCCCAAAACTTATCAGGGAGATTGGCATCATGCAACAATGTTTTCAGTCCTTGCAGCAACATTTGCTTTGCTTGCTCACAAATCTCCCATGGAGATCCAGGACTTGAGAGGCTATGCTGGATTCCCTTCTCAGTCAGGAAAGCTTCAAACTGCCGAGAAGTGAATTCAGCCTCTCGATTAGTAAACAAACAGCCAATACGTTTACCGTGAACATTCTCCAACCAAGCACAGAATGCCTTGAACTTAGGAAACGCTTGCGATTTCTGCTCGAGCATAAACACATGAATGTACCTGGAAAAAGAATCAATTAGAACCATGAAGTACCTTGCTCCACCCAAAGAGGGTGCAAGTGGACCAACCAGGTCTGCGTGCACTAGCTGGTAGGGTTTGGAAGCCTGCCTGCTAGACTCCTTGCCTTTTGGAGCAACCTTCACCTTGTTCTCTGCACAAGATACACATTTCATGTGAAACTTACAGGGTTTGATGTTCAAACCCTCAATCATCTCTGGCATCTTGGCCAGTGCCTTCCAAGAGAGATGACAAAACCTTCTGTGTGCATCGTGAATGCATCCTGCATGAAGAACTTTGTTAGTTTGTGCAACACAACAAGAATCAACATTAGACACAACAGCACCACTGTCGTCATAAGTTATACAGAACAAGCCATCCATAAACTTTGCATGCAAAATGTCCTCTTTGCCTTTTCTGATGACACAGACGCTCCTCTTGAAGGAAATCTCAAAACCATGCCCAGTAAGCTGTGGGACACTGAGCAAATTGTCTGCAGCACCTGGAACATATAGTACATCTTTGATGGTAGTGTGCAGACTTGCCAGTTTCACAGTCCCTTCTCCTGCGATTCGCAACGTCTTTCCGTCAGCCAGGTGGATCTCACCATCTTGAGGCGTGAAGGAGATAAACAGGTGGCGGTCTTTCGACACATGGCGGGTACAGCCTGAATCAACAACAAACCTGGCTTTGGCCTTTGGAGCAGCCTTTGCAGCAAGCAAAACCTTGTTTTCCAGCGGCGTGGGCTTTTGCAGCTTGCCCCCCTGCTCCTGGCCATCAGACTTGCCTTTAGCCTTTGGTGAAGCTGTGCCAGCAAACAAAACCTTGTTTTCCTCTGGCGTGGGCTCTTCACCCTCCCTCTGCTTCTGGCCATCTGCAGGCGTCTGCCTCTGTTTACCTTTGCCCTTCTGGCCTCTGCAAAGGCGATGACCTTGGCTCCCATGAGAAACAGAGCTCTCAGCTGCCGACTCCTTGGCTCCCCCTGGAGGCTGGAATGCTGCCTGGGATGACGTGACAGTCAGCTCCCCCTGCAGCTTGCAACCAGTGCCCTCAGCATCCCTGCATTCACTTGCATTCTGGGAAACAGCCAGGACCTCCGATGCAGTCAAACTCTGGGCTGGGATGACTGGCAGATGGGCTACTTTCAAAGCATGCCACATCTTACGTGCAGTCACATTGCCAGCTAACGTTTTAATTTCCTCCAAAGAGACGGACAAGACTATTACGTCTATCGCCTTCGAATTTTCGGCCTTCCATCTATCTGTCAGAGGAACTGGAGGGCCCTCAGACACAGTATGCCACACTCCAAACTGACGCAGCAAACTCTCACACCACACAGCCCAGGTTTTATAATTGTGCCGATTTAGCTTTGGGCACTCAGCAGCCTCAGAAGCTTGGAAAAACTCCATTCCAGCTTTTTATTTGAGTCGTGAGTCTTATTCACTTCAGAGACGTCTTATCTCAGCAGCTCATTAATCACGAAGCCTTTGGCGCGGCTTCCAGATCCATTAGTCTGCCGGAGTTCAAAGGCCCTTGCCTCGGCAAACAGAAAAGCCTCACTTTCGCTTTTCTTCCACATACCTTTCAGCAGTCTGTCGCAGTCTTATTGTCCTGTAAGTGCTGTGAATCTGGGCCCATAACCTGTTGTTGGGATACTGCCAGGGAGATAAAGTCCATCAAGGCCCCCAAGCCGTCTGTCGGACGATCCATCGACCTCCCGTAGGCACGCAGCGGCATGAGTTTCTAGAAAATATCTTGCCACATTCCAGAGCTCATGCACGCTCTATCAGCAGATAATGCACAGCCAAAAGTTGCACTCAGGAGAGCATTATTTACAAGTTTATTCAGCGTTGATCAGAACACAGAAAGACATGACTGCCTGCTTTAGTGTCTACGACACAGAGAGAGAACGAAAGCAACAGAAAACATAAACATCCTGTGAACAGGAAATACGCAGACTCTGACTCACCAAGCCTGCTCCCTTTTAAGGTGGAACGGAAATATCCTAACACAAAGCCCATGACAGCTTTGGTAAAGGCAAAGACACCTGTGCATGAATTTGTTTTATGTGTGGAGATCAGTGCATGCTGACCAATGCACAGTCTTCACAGTAAGCCTCTATTCCGATGGCATGAGTATCACGACGACAGGTAGATTATTATCTGCTGCAGCCTTCATCCGCCTTTACAGCTGTTGTAACATACCACTTATTATCCTCTGCCTCTTCTGCCGTTGAGGACTTCTTGGATCACTGTTTGTCTAGCTCTTCCCCTTTGACCCTACCACCTTGGGTGACCCTGCTGGGAGTACGAGACTCCTGGCGGCTTTGCTCACAAGGGTCATAGGAATGCGCAAGGCCTCTCACCACGACAAGGTGATGATCCAGCGAGTGAGTCATCCGCTGTCCTTCTCTGCACACAGACAGAAGGCCTGAAGAGAGGAGTCTGTGTAGGCTCAACACTTGATTCTTATAAGGCCTCTTAATTACTCAGGCAGGCTTTGCATGTAGAACAGGATCCCATCTTCAGGTTTGGTCCTCGATTGCATGAGCAGCTGCACACATAAGTGTCCTCACATCTAAGAAATAAAAGTGATTTCTAGGAGGGGGAGCAAGTAGCAAAGGAGACATTATTGCTATATTATGGCCCCCTTATTTTGTGGCCTCTGTTGCACAATAGTCCTCCATTGGTATTCAGGCTTAAAGCACTAAGTTCTAGCTAATGATAAAGTGCTGTCAAATTAGGATTTGCCAGAATTTCTGCAACCCTTATGTCAACACCTGATTTTTAGGATACAGTTCCTATGCCCCTTCCTCTATTAAGTCATCATTGTAGCTGTGTGATTCTCTCTATCACAGCTGGTCTACGTAATCTATGAAGACAGGAGTGAATGTACTTCATGCTGAATCTCCACGGGACCGACCCGGCCCAGGCAAGATAGACCTTGCTGACCCCTGATTTAAACAGAGAAGAGGGCTGTATATTTTATGTACAAATAGCTCAGATGCAATGCATAGACAGATGTAAGAGTTGTGTTGACATAGTTGTGCTGGCCAGAATACGTGATTTGACTTCCGTGATATAGCAAGATCCACGATGGGAGCTATGGTAAATGGAAAGTAAGAATTTAATCTTATTTAGTTACGGCTTTTTTCTGTCCCTCTCCCCTCCCAGAACGACCTTTGCATTATACTGAGAATGTTCTAGAGCAAATTCTCCATTGGAGTTCTTTGCCTAACCCCAGCAGTGCATATCTTGTCGTAAAGAAGTTTCTGACGGCAGACACAATGAAGCTATACAACGGTATGTATGAAAGAAACTCATTTTGAAAAAAGAATGTCATGTTCCATGTCACTTCCCAATAAAGACTTTCATATGTTAATCTTGGCTGAGCTTTCAAGTTTCAAAGAGGTTTCTGTGAGATAAGTGTCGTATGGGGCCATTGGAGTGCAGCCATCACCTTGCCCTATAATTTCCCAAGACTGATAGATTAACTGCAGTGTGCTTACAGAAGGTTTCTTTTGAAAAATAGAGAGCGGCCCCTTATCTTGCTATCATAGGCAGCAGGAAAATAAGTCTCAGTCTTGGAAGGAGCCAAATGTTATTGGAATAAAATAAACCAAGGGAACTGTGTGCCCAGACGATGTGATCCTTCCACCCCACTCTGTGCAGTGCAGTTGAATGGCTGCTATTGGCAACAATCCTTTGGTTCAAATTAGGCGACAGCTTTATTGATTGTGGATATAAGGAGTTTTGGCTTAGGCATTGGAAATAACCAGTGCTATTTTTCTAGAAAGAGAGGTCTGGAACTCACGATGAACACCTCCCTCATTCTCTTAGAATGGCAATGTTACCCCCCCTGAGAGGTGCCGGAACTGACTTCTGGTGAGTTCCCCCTGAAAAAGAAGCCCTGGGTGTAGCTTATATAAACCAGCCTGCCCAGAGGTTGAACCAACGTTGAGGATGTCCTATGACATACAGTACCGTGAATCCTGAATGCCCTGGAACTTAGACGTTTTGGCTCCTGAACGCCACAAACCCGGAAGTGATTGTTCTGGTTTGTGAAAGTTCTTTTGGAACCTGAACATCTGACGGGGCTTCCGTGGCTTCCGATTGGCTGCAAGAGCTTCCTGCAGCTAATCAAAATCTGTGATTTGGTTTTCGAACGTTTTGGAAGTTGAACGGACTTTCGGAACGGATTCCGTTCGACTTCTAAGGTACGACTGTACATCAAATAGGTGCTACCATACTTGGTTCACCTTTTGGAGGAGAGTTGTGGGCCTAACCCCTGTCTGGTCATTCAGACAGTAGCAGCTCCTCCAAGATCCCTTTAACAGAATACCCCATTTCCTTGGAGGTGCAGGCAGAGGCTTACAGCTTCCCCTCCAAACACGACTAAGGCATCACCTAATGTCTTACCCTCCAAAGCTGTGACAGTTGTCATGAGGTAGGCAAAAAACTCCAGTTTGGCCAATTTACTTGAGGGGAAAATTTTCTCCCCAACTCCAAATACAGCAACTGGTTATAATCCATAGCAATGTCCAGAAAGGGAGGCTACTCCCAATCTCAAAGAAGTAGAGGATTGAACTCTGTGGGCGTGTACCCTTGAAGGTCAGTTGACCCTTCTCATTCAACACCTTCCCCCACCCCCATTTCATTGTGGTTCCCATCTAACATAGACATATTTATATTCCTTCACTCAGGGGCTGATGAAAACGAAGGGTTTGGAAACTTCAAAAATGAAATGTTGGAAGGTTTTAAAAGAGAATTAGACACATTCATGGAGGGCAAGGCTCTTAATGGCTGCTAACTCTGATGGTTAAGTTCTACCTTCACCATTCTTCTGAATGATGATGATGATGATGATGTATTTATACCCCGCCCATCTGGCTGGGTTTCCCCAGCCACGCTGGGCGGTTCCCAACAGAATATTAAAAACATCAAACATTAAAAACATCTCTAAACAGGGTTGCCTTCAGATGTCTTCTAAAATTCAGATAGTTGTTTATTTCCTTGACATCTGATGGGTTCCATAGGGTGGGTGCCATTACCCAGAAGGCCCACTACTGAGAATTCCCAATTGCTGGGAATAGCGGGTGGGAACAGTACAATTGTCCTCACCAAACGGTCCACCCCCTGGATCTTGCCAAACCTTCCAACACCCCTCCCATTTCCCGTAGACCTCATCATAAAGGCCTCCTCCCTTTAGACCAGGGATCTGCAACCCACGGCTCCGGAGCCACATGTGGCTCTTTTACACCTTTGCCGCGGCTCCTGGGCAGATACTAGTGAGGGGAGAAGGCGCATTGTGCGCCTCGACACTCCCCACTGTGGCGGGCGCTGTACTGGCTGTGACGTTGCATGGGGGCGGTGCGTGCGTTAGTCACGCACCGTCCCGACGTCACCTTCCCGCCCGCCCGCTACATTGTAAGGGGCATGTACGCTGGTCACTGCATTGAAAGGGGGCATGTACGCTGGTCACTGTTTTGAAGGGGAGTGAAGAACACACACACACAAAAAGGTAACTTGTTAATTTAACGTTTATTTCTATGAGGAGGAGTAATTCTGAGGGGTCAAACAAAGAAATAATAAAAAAGTGACAAAAAAGTTATTTTTATAATGACAAGTTTTGCGGCTCCCAGTTTTTGTTTCTTCAGAAACGGGTCCAAGTGGCTCTTTTTGTCTTAAAGGTTGAAAACCCCTGCTTTAGACCTTCTGTTGCAAAGTGGTGCTGATGTGTCCAGAGACTGGTCATTAGCTGTAGTGGGTGGTGCTGTGGGTTAAACCACAGAGCCTAGGACTTGCCGATCAAAATGTCAGCGGTTCGAATCCCCGCGAAGGGGTGAGCTCCTGTTGCTCGGTCCCTGCTCCTGCCAACCTAGCAGTTCGAAAGCACGTCAAAGTGCAAGTAGATAAATAGGTATCACTCCGGCGGGCAGGTAAGCGGCGTTTCTGTGCGCTGCTCTGGTTCGCCAGAAGCGGCTTAGTCATGCTGGCCACATGACCTGGAAGCTGTATGCTGGCTCCCTCGGCCAATAAAGCGAGATGAGCGCCGCAACCCCAGAGTCGGTCACGACTGGACCTAATGGTCAGGGGTCCCATTACCTTAACCCTGCTGATGACCGTTTGTTGCCTTACCCTGGTTAAGATTCCAAGCATCCAGCAAAACCATGGCTTCACTTGTCGAACTAATCCATGCCTTTTGTTTGAAAAAAGAATGTGTCACTTTCCTTTAAAAGTTATGTAAGGTATAAGAAGACACCTGCTTCTCATTTCATGTTCTGAAGAGGAAATTATCTTCACCTTTGTTCGCTTGATCCACGCAGAACAGTTAACTCTGGTTGAATGAAAATGGGCTTCACATCCTGATTTGTTGGCCAATACTTTAAATCCGGTATTCAGGGTGCAATACGTAACCATAGTTAAAGTAATCAAACTGTGCATAAGCCTTCTGTCTGCCAAGGGCAACCGTGTTTAAAATAAATTGAGGCAGTCAAAGGATCTTTATTTTTTCCTGTATTCTGTTTGTGGAGATTAATGTTAAGGATTTATGAAATTCGGTACTCTGCAGAGTGTTTATTTAAAAAATAAAATAAAATAGTGTGCTCTTTTTATCATCTTGACAGAAAAGAAGGCAGAAGGCACCGTAAAAGCCAGCTATCTGAAATACAAAGAGGAACCATCCAAATTACTGTCTGGAAATAAGTTTCAGGAGCGTTATTTTGTTTTGCGGGAAGGAAATCTTTTCCTTTACAAGGATATGAAGGTATAAATGCCTGCACTGAGTCCTTTTAAATCACGAGCAATTATGCTTAAAATCCTTCTTTTCACGTTGGGTTTGACAACTGACATTAGACGCTTTTTGTTCTGCTTGCCGACGTGAAAAGTTGGAAAACATTCTGGTTTTTGCCAATACAATACAGTATAACAAAAAAAAAGTCAGAGTTTCAAAAGGAATTTATTCTGCTTTGCACAAGAGTGAAGATTAATGTAACATTTAATTCAAACACACTTGAGTGAATGTCGAATGTGTTGCCAACACTTTTAATAGGCACCTCACTGATTTGTGGAGCTTGAGTAGTCTGTTTGTTTAAAAAAAGAATCATATGGCAAGGAAAAATTAGTTTGTTCCCTTCTCTCTGTATTCTCACCATCAGTGAGTCTGTCCAAGCGAAAGCGTGAGACAGGCGAGAGGACCTAATCTGAGTAAATTATTTGAAGGTGATCCAGAAACTGCAATTAATCCAGAATGCGGCAGCTAGACTGGTGACTGGGAGGGGCCGCCGGGACCACATAACACCGGTCCTGAGAGATCTGCATTGGCTCCCAGTACGTTTCCGAGCACAATTCAAAATGTTGGTGCTGACCTTTAAAGCTCTAAACGGCCTCGGTCCTGTATACCTGAAGGAGCGTCTCCACCCCCATCGTTCAGCCCAGACACTGAGATTCAGCGCCGAGGGCCTTCTGGCGGTTCCCTCATTGCGAGAAGTGAGGATACAGGGAACCAGACAGAGGGCCTTCTCAGTAGTGGCACCCGCCCTGTGGAACGCCCTCCCTTCAGATGTGAAGGAAATAAGCAGCTATCTTCTTTTTAAAAGACATCTGAAGGCAGCCCTGTTTAGGGAAGTTTTTATTATTTAATGCTGTATTGTTTTTAACACTTGATTGGAAGCCGCCCAGAGTGGCTGGGGAAACTCAGCCAGATGGGTGGGGTATAAATAAATTATTATTATTAGTAGTAGTAGTAGTAGTAGTAAAGAGGAAAAACGATAGCAGGAGGAAAGTCAAGATTGGGAAAGAGTGCTTTGGATAATGTAGGAGGGGTGAAGTTCAAGGCTGTAAAATAACAGGCTCTAAGGACAAATTTTCTTTAGTTATCTGCTCTTTTTTGAAGATGGGATGTTTTCGTGATAGGGAATCTTGAAATCCAAAAGGGAAGCACAAGTACCTTACCTTTCATATCCACACATTGTTCATGCCATTTAATGGACTTAAGACTGGTACCTTTCAGGGCCAAGCAAAAGCCATGGCGGAAGCAGACATGCGCCGATTGTGATGGGTGCCTGGTTTTGACAAGCTTCCAACTGTCCAACATAAACCAGGCATGTGTCTTCCTCCTCAGAAAAGGAGATGTGAACATGGTCACCCTGTTTTTGGCTGTTAATGTGGCTTCAGTTAACACCACATGTTGCCTGAATGGACAACTGTTGGTATCTGAAGAAGTGTGCTTGCACACGAAAGCTCATACCAAGAACTAACTTAGTTGGTCTTAAAGGTGCTACTGGAAGGATTTTTTTTATTTTGACTATGGCAGACCAACACGGCTACCTATCTGTAACTGTTCCATTGTGTGAATTGAACACCGGCTCCCATAAATTATGAGCCAGAACCTGGAATAGGGTGCTCACCAATCCAGGGTTCCCATAGTTAATGTTGAAACAAGAGCTGAGATTAGAAGTTAGGCTTGGTCTCCAAATCAGAGTGCATTGAGGATGCTCTGTTGACTTGGCAAGGCAGACTCCGAAGTATTTAAACATGGTCTGTGGCCTCCTTTTACTAGCCAATCACATTTTTTATCCTTATGCATTCCATTGTTCAAGAGGATGGTTAACATATTTACGGCTGAAATCCTAAACACACCTACTTGGGAGTAAGTGCCATGTATAGGGCCTATAGATATGTATAGACTTATACTATTAGTATTATCTTGGCTTTCTCAAGTGTTTTAATTAATTGATTAGCAATGTTTCATCAGAACATCTTGATTTATGGCCCTTTCATAAAATGTTAAGGGAGAAAGTGAAATTCCTTTCTCAGCCTTTGTGTTTCCTAAGGAAAAAATGGAACTTTTTTTCTTTTTAGCTGACCAGTAAAGTATGTGTTAATATTATGATGGTATTAAGTATAGATTTTTTTTCTAAAAAATCTTAAACTGTCCTTTAATTGGCACGGCTGCTGTGTTTTAAAAAAGATGCCTAATTATTTAGGGCTACAATCTAAAATTGGCACATTTGTGAGTACAAATTGGCACCTTTAAAACTTGTGCACATGTAACTGGGCATGACTGAAGTCTTAATTAGCACTTGGCAAGTGTTTATCACTGGGTTGATTTAATAAGTTGCCTTAAACTTTGCATTTCATACCATTAAATTGCTCCCGTTCATAACTTTTCCCTTAACATTTCACTTCTCGTGGTGATGTGTACATAAGAAAAAGAAAAGCAGAAAGGCATATTATTTGTTATAAAAGAAGGGAAACATATTTTTAAAAATAGAAGCATAAAATATTCCCTTGATATAATGACAGAATCATTTATTTTCAGGACAAAACATTGCAAATGACTTGTGTTTAACTATCCTCTTGTCAAGTCCCCTCACCTCTCCTTTAATTTACCCCATTGTCCTGGTGTTGGTCTGCTTCATAATTCTGTGCTCTTGATCAACATTACTGCTGTGCTCTGTATATAGTAGTGATGTCAGGATAATTGAGTAGTCTGTTCTGAACTTGATAGGACAGATGAGCGATCTCAATCATGGGCAACCTTTTTTTTTTTTTTTTTTTTGGTGGTGTCACTACCAAATTCTTTTCAAGAAAGAATTATTTGGCCCTACAAAATTCTTTGTGGTTCTGCACTAAGAAGTCTAATGTGGATGTCATTCTGCAGTTTTTAATTTCAAGTATATTACATACCTGGGACGCGGGTGGCTCTGTGGGTTAAACCACAGAGCCTAGGACTTGCCGATCAGAAGGTTGGCGGTTCGAATCCCCACGACGGGGTGAGTTCCCGTTGCTCAGTCCCTGCTCCTGCCAATCTAGCAGTTCGAAAGCATGTCAAAGTGCAAGTAGATAGGGACCGCTCCGGCGGGAAGGTAAACGGCATTTCCGTGCGCTGCTCTGGTTCACCAGAAGTGGCTTAGTCATGCTGGCCACATGACCCGGAAGCTGTACGCTGGCTCCCTCGGCCAATAAAACGAGATGAGCGCCGCAACCCCAGAGTGGGTCACGACTGGACTTAATTGTCAGGGGTCCCTTTACTTTTTAATTGACGAGAAGCGTGTCTAAAATGCTCCAGCAAAAAAAATTCCCTTTCCCATTTCCAATTTTGCCCCACCTTTCCCCTTTTGCTGCCTTACCCCTCCTCCCCCTTTCTTTGTTTTAATGCTTCTTTATTTACCCTGTAATTAATGCCTTTTTTCAAACATGCCAGCACAAGTCCTCTAAATCAGATGATGTCAGCACAGATATGTTTATTTCATTATGTGCAATATTACCAATCAATTGCCTGAAAATGTTATATTACACTGCTAAGCTATCATTTAAAAACTTATTCACTTGTGCATACCTAGATTAATAAGTACATTTCTTTTGCATGAATGGCTGCTTTTATTACTGTGGCAGAATTGGATTAAAAATTATTTTTGAAACATTGCAAGGCCCATTAGCCACAAAATATGAAGGAAAAGAGAGAGCTCAGCAGTGAGTTGAATTTGCCTGAAAGTCATGAGATGCTACTGTAATGTGTGCCATCCTGAGCCTGAGGAAGTTAAGAGGATGTAGAGGGGCTCCCATGAAACCGGGTTCAGCTTTTCTGGATTCCTGGTGGATCTATCCCCGAAAAGAGAGCTGTGTAATGATTTATGGTGGGGATTTAGCTTGTCATATCCTTAGAAATACGTCAGTGAAGGTCTCTTCTCCTTTTCTAATGATATTTCCCCAGTACAGTGGTACCTTGGTTCTCAAACATAATCTGTTCTGGAAGTCCATTCCAAAACCAAAGCGTTCCAAAACCAAAGCATGCTTTCCCATAGAAAGTAAGGCAAAATGGATTAATCCGTTCCAGACTTTTAAAAACAACCCCTAAAACAGCAATTTAACATGAAGTTTACTATCTAACGAGACCATTGATCCATAAAATGAAAGCAATCAACAATGTACTGCAGTCACACAATCAGTCAATCAGTAGCTAAAATGGGTTCCACACAGTCACTGAAGCAAAATAGGAGCCACAAAAACAGAAACACAAAAGAAATAGCAAAAAAAGACAGACCTCAGCCTAACACTCAAAACGGAAGTGTGGCACTCAAAACAGAAGTGTGGCACTCAAATTGGAGAATGTTTGAAAATGGAAACACTCACTTCTGGTTTTCAGTGGTTTGGGAACTAGAACATTTGACTCCCAAGGCATTCGGGAGCCAAAGTAGGACTGTAGTATTCTTCATATTTCAAGAGTTTCTGCTTCTTTTCTTTTGTATCCCCCCCCCCCCCATCTTTGGTTGTTACTTTCCACAAACAGCATAGTGAAATAAGTAAAATTAACCAGTTTTCTGTATTTCATCTTAAACGCACCCCAGGGACGAATGCTTTCCATTTACATGCTAATTGAAAGGGAGAACGATTTGGAATAAATTGGCCTGTAATGAAATGGCAAGAAGGGATAGCCAGAAGAAAAGCTGATAATGGGCGCTATGTATATGTGTGTGTGTGTGTGTGTGTGTGTGTGTGTGTGTGTGTGTATACTCCAGCGTTCCAGTTAGTACATTTCCATTCCATTGATTTAGACATTTCTGATCTCAACAGAGTAGCAAGCCTGAGAAAGTGCTGCCGGTCAAATCACTGAAACTGTATCTTGGAGTGAAGAAGAAACTGAAGCCCCCAACAAAGTAAGAAAAGAAGATGAAAGAAAAGGCTGTGTTGGTTTCTTTCTAGCCAGGCATGCTGCATTATTGACAAGACAGGAACACAAAACTTTTAACAACCAACGAAAACAAGGAAGCTAATCTATATCCATCGTTTTGTCCTGCTCTTAAATTGCATCCCCATAATATTAGTTGCTCTTTTACCCAAGTGGTCCTAATGCTTCTGTGCTAAGAAATTGCATTATTGACCATCCTTTTCTATCTCAGCGTGCTGTCTCTTGTGGGTTGTATTGGTTATGTGCTTAAATTGTCTCCAATCCTCTGACCTGAATTCTAGTGATAGGCAGATATTCAATGTGGGAGGCAGTAAAACACACTAATTTGATCATCTCGGCGTCAAGCTCAGATCCAGAGAAGAAACATTTGCCTTCCCTGAGGTACAACTTTGACTCGGTCCAGGCACAGTACTGCACAATTGCCAAACCCTGCAGACTCACCACTACTTCAGCTATTGTTACCTCAGCACTGGCATTTTTACTAACCTTAGGTAAAGGTAAAGGGATCCCTGGCCATTAGGTCCAGTCGTGGATGACTCTGGGGTTGTGGCGCTCATCTCACTTTATTGGCTGAGGGAGCCAGCGTACAGCTTCCGGGTCATGTGGCCAGCATGACTAAGCCGCTTCTGGTGAACCAGAGCAGCACACGGAAACGCCGTTTACCTTCCCGCCAGAGCGGTACCTATTTATCTACTTGCACTTTGACGTGCTTTCAAACTGCTAGGTTGGCAGGAGCAGGGACCGAACAACGGGAGCGCACCCCATAGCGGGGATTCGAACCGCCGACCTTCTGATCGGCAAGTCTTAGGCTCTGTGGTTTAACACACAGCGCCACCCGCGTCCCTTTACTAACCTTAGTTAGCACCAAACCACAGTTTGACCATAATTTCCAGCAGGCTGGCAAATGGTAGCTTATTTTGTTCGTTGGTTTATTGTATTTAACTCAACTAATTTTCAAAGCGCTATATGAAAAACATAAACTGGGAGTGACTAAAGGATGGTTGGCCCAGGAATGACAATCACCCTTTGCTAACTTTCTGTAGGCCACATACTTGGGGTAAATACCGGCCAGAACTGGGTGCATACTTCTGTGCATGTGTTGGGACGTGGGTGGCGCCATGGTCTAAACCACTAAGCCTCTTGGGGTTGCTGATCAGAAGGTCAGCGGTTCAAATCCTCACGATGGAGTGAGCTCCCGTTGCTTGGTCCCAGCTCCTGTCAACCTAGCAGTTCAAAAGCATGCCAGTGCAAATAGATAAATAGGTATCACTGTGGTGGGAAGGTACCGTATTTTTCGCTGTATAAGATGCACCAGACCACAAGACGCAGCTAGTTTTTGGAGGAGGAAAACAAGAAGAAAAATATTCTGAATCTCAGAAGCCAGAACAGCAAGAGGGATCACTGCACAGTGAAAGCAGCCATCCCTCTTCCTGTTCTGGCTTCTGTGATAGCTGCGCAGCCTGCATTTGCTCCGTAAGATGCACACACATTTCCCCTTGCTTTTTAGGAGGGAAAAAGTGAGTCTTATAGAGCAAAAAATGTGGTAACTGGTGTTTCTGTGCACTCTGACTTCTGTCACGGTGTCCCGTTGCACCAGTCATGCCGGTCACATGACCCAGAAAGCTGTCTTTAGAGAAACACTGGTTCCTCGGCCTGAGAAGTGAGATGAGTGGAACAATCCCATAGTTGCCTTTGACTGGACTGAACCATCCAGGGGTCCTTTACCTTTTCCTTTACCTTACTTATGCATGTACAGACAGCACAGAAATCCTCAAAAAATTGCCTGAAAATTCTTTTCTGAGGGACCCTGCACTGAAGTGGTATTGATCAGCATTTTGCACCACTGGAATCAGGGCCCACGGATGATCCACTTGGGGTTGTTGCCTGAAACATGCAGTCCCACTGCCCCATTACACAGTGTCCACAATATTCAGTAGGTCCTCCCGACCCTGCAAAGAAGCATTTTTAAGCAGGCTACAGTGGAGAAGGGCTGCAATGTTTGATACAACCCATGGCTTATGCTGCAGTCTTTGTCAACCTCAGGGCAGAACTAGGCTTTATTTCACCCGACTCAAAGACCCAGTTTGGCACCCTCCCCATGCACATTTGTGTACACACACACACAGGCCAGGATCCTCAATGGAGCCCTTTTGGAGGCTTCATGGGGGGGGGACCCAACTAGGCCCCCCGAATAGCTATGTCTCTGCCTCAGATGTTGTTGTTGTTGTTTAGTCGTTTAGTCATGTCCGACTCTTCGTGACCCCATGGACCAGAGCACGCCAGGCACTCCTGTCTTCCACTGCCTCCCGCAGTTTGGTCAAACTCATGCTGGTAGCTTCGAGAACACTGTCCAACCATCTCGTCCTCTGTCGTCCCCTTCTTTTTGTGCCCTCAATCTTTCCCATCAGGGTCTTTTCCAGGGAGTCTTCTCTTCTCATGAGGTGGCCAAAGTATTGGAGCCTCAGCTTCACGATCTGTCCTTCCAGTGAGCACTCAGGGCTGATTTCCTTCAGAATGGATAGGTTTGATCTTCTTGCAGTCCATGGGACTCTCAAGAGTCTCCTCCAGCACCATAATTCAAAAGCATCAATTCTTCAGCGATCAGCCTTCTTTATGGTCCAGCCACCTTTATGGTCCTCAGATGTTGCTGGACTGCAACCCCCATTATTCTTAGCCAATAGTCTGGGATGGTGAGAGTTGTGATCCCACAGCATCTTGGTATCCAAAGTTGAAGGTCTTTCGCTTACCTAATGTTGGCTAAACTCCAGTGTGTACTTTTTTTGTGCGCGCGCTCTCTCTCTCTCTCTCTACACACACACACACACACTAAGTATGTGTTAATTGTTTTATTGTTTTTTGCAGTTGGGGTCTTACATTGTATTCTGAAAAACATCACTGGTAAGTGATTGGCATGAAAACAATTCCCCATTTTTCATTGCATCTGGAAAGGTATGGCTGTTTTTTTAATTAAATGAGGAGAATGACTCACACAAAGAGATTCTTGCCTGAATCTGAGACCAGATACCCCAAATTCAAAACTAACACTTGTTTTACTATAGCATACTGACTGCTTTTCCCCTAGACACTAAAGGACTGAAAGTATGAGTTCTACCAATGCCAGAATCTGTCCACTAAGCATGCATAGTGATGTATCTTCAGATTTGATCCATGTCTTCTCCATTATTGCTTAGATTTTTCTGAAGTATTGCAAACAATTATAGTGCCAACCTGATTGGCATTGCTTGTGTAGTATATTATGTCACTGCAACTGAATTCACGCTAATTAATGTGTTTCTTCTAGGCATTTGTGTTGTGATGGACAGGATTCCCAATTGGATTGGCTAAGCAGCATTTTTATTGCACAGGTATTAGTTCTTTTATATCATTATTCAAAAGAACAACTTTCTGGGTTCTTGAAAATAATTTTGCATTTTAATGTATGTGTTAGGTATGTATTAATGCATTTGTCTGTACGCATACACACCCACACACTCATTAAACAAAAATTTACCTTATCAACATAAATTGTAAACTTCACATGACATCTTTCCTCAATAAAACCTTTCTCATTTTAGATACCTCACTGATTTCATTCTGTATCTCAAGGCTGCTCTCACCGTTTTGGTCATGGGGGAGGGGTGTATCTCCCCACTACTGAATTATTTTGAGGGCCTGCTATTGCTACCCTGTGGAGATGTTCACATCATTTGCGATTTCTAATTTATTACACTTAATGGCCTCTTTGATATACAGAGCAACACCACCTCACTCCTAGGGGTGCACAGAAACCCCAAGAATCAGTACCTTTGGAAGCAGTCTGGTCTGTTTCAGATCTATTTGGCACCATTCTGCTTCAAGTCAATATTCGGGTTCAAATCTTATCTATTCTATCCTAAAATCTGTTTCATTCCCATTAGTTAATGGGCAATCTGAAAATGTCTCTATCATCTATCTATCTATCTATCTATCTATCATCTATCTATATCTATCTATCTATATCTATCATCTATCTATCTATCATCTATCTATCTATCTATCTATCTATCATCTATCTATCTATCTATCTATCTATCTATCTATCTATCTATCTATCTATCTATCATCTATTTATCTATCTATATCTATCATCTATCATCTATCTATCATCTATCTATCTATCTGAGCCTCTTGGGCTTGTTGATCAGAAGGTCAGCAGTTCGAATTCCCGCAGCAGTGTTGAGTTCCCATTGCTCTGTTCCAGCTCCTGCCAACCTAGCAGTTCGAAAGCATGCCAGTGCAAGTAGATGAATAGGTACTGCTGAGGTGGGAAGGTAAATGGCATTTCTGTGCACTCTGGCTTCCGTCACTGTGCTCCGTGGGCCAGTAGTGGTTTAGTCATGCTGGCCCCATGACCCAGAAAGCTCTCTGTGGACAAATGCTGGCTCCCTTGGCCTGAGAAGCGAGATGAGTGCCGCACTCCATAGTCACCTTTGACTGGACTTAACCATCCAGGAGTCCTTTACCTTTACCTATCTACACACACACACACACTCCTTTTTACAAAGGTGAATGGAATTTACAGGCAAAGCTGCCTGCCCCCCAGTCCCCGATTTGGCAAATACACATAGGAGTTTTCATGCTGGGAACGTTGACATATTTTTAAGTCTGTAACTTCTTAATAGTCTTCCAGAATTGGATGTAAATTGCAGACATGGTTCCCCCTTCTGAGGGGATGAAGCCTGCCAAATATCAGATGGTTTCTAGGGATGATCTAGATGTTCCTTAGCTCATTCTAGGTATGATCTAGATCAGCGGTTCTCAACCTGTGGGTCCCCTGATGTTGTTGGACTACAACTCCCATCATCCCTGAGCTCTGGCCTTGCTAGCTAGGGGTGATGGGAGTTGTAGTTCAACAACATCAGGGGACCCACAGGTTGAGAAAGGCTGATCTAGATGATCTGAGGGGATAAAGCCTGCCAAATATCAGATCATCTTCCAGGGTTGATCTAGATGTTCCTCAGCTCCTGACAATTTTCCCACAAGAGTCAGTTTAAAAGATGTTCAGCAGTCTTGTTTATATCAAGTGCAAGCTCACAGTAGAGAATGCATGGAAGCAATATTGAGAGTGCGGCCTTCTTCTGACTGGCGATGAGGGTAGATTTGCTGGGGACTTGGCTAATTTGTAGCTGGGGTGCTGACGGGCCTAATCTCAATAGTCCCTGCATGCATTGGTCACCAGTTGCCTTAGAAGGGCTTCAAAGGTCACCACATTGCTCTTTTTCACATTTGAGAACCCCACTGCGTTCTAAAATAGACTGCTTTAATTTTGTATACTAAAGAGATTGCATTTCGCAGTAATAATGTCTCTGACTTGACAAATTTTCCACAGCACAGTGATATCTGGCCACCAGATGGGAAGACAAGAAAGCAATCGGTTACTAAAAATCCAAAAATTGGTGGCTTGCCTTTAATACCAATCCAACAAGAAAGAAGTGTGCCCAAAACCAAAGTCAACACATCAGAGGTGGGTTGCTGGATATATCTGGTTATTAGCATTTATCTTACTCCACTTTTTGTAGGTGTTCTAGTCCAGTGATAATTAGAACAGTAGATATTCCTAATGCAGAGACCTTTGCAGTTACACAAACATAGCAGACTCCAGCCTATATTAAAGAAAGAAATTTAACAGTTTAAAAAATGGCATCCATTAACTGAAGGCAAAGGATAATATATACACTCTCTTTTGTATGGAATTAGTTCTGTATATCAAATATTTGAATTTATGTCATAATAACATGTTGATGTTAAAGATTTGTGGCACATTTTGTGAGATTCATGTAACTGCATTGGCACTCATAAATCTATTTATTTTTTTCTGTCAGATTAATTTTTCATTAAATAGAAGTCTTATCTAGGGGACAAAATATCCATTTGAATTAAATGAAAAATTATTGCACTTCAAGAGCTCTAATGCATCCATCAAAGAATAATTTCACTCTTTTCCTGTGCCATATCACTGCTTATTCCCCCCCAAAGCAGGGAAGTTCTAAAAAAATGTATATCTAGAATTGCACTAAACAGCTGAAATAGTAAATTAAGCCTCATCTGGAACTTAGCAACCATATATTTCCATTATAATGTTGTTCAACTTGAAGAAGAAATTGGCTGGAACCATAGCAACTGAGGCCTCCTCGTATAGCAGCAGACATTTAGGGTCTGTTGGGATTTGTTTCTTCAACATATGTGCCTTGCAAGATGAATCGTGTGCTCCCACAAGGAGTGCAGTCGTGTCTTTTGGGTATGAGTGTTTAGTTCTGTTTCTAGGTGAGGTAGGGAGAAAATAAAATTTATAGCGCTAACTTACCCATCCAACTTGACTAGAAATCACTGCATATACACATGGGGGCATAACAGATGGTTTGCCTATGTGGATATGATTCATTTTTGAGTTATCAGTTTGGGAATACAAAAGAAACTTTCCATACACAACGGATGTTAATGATGATAATATTCTACTGACTTTCTAACGACTTTATTGTTCTGATTTCTCTTCTTTCCTCTTCTTCTTTCTCCATGTCCCTCCACAAATCCTTCCATGTTCTTATGTCCTTCCACTTTATGAACCCTAAATTATATCTTCTCTTCCTTAACTACATCCATTGTCACTTACTGCATTAGTACTCAGGACCTCCTGATGCTCATCTGGCTCAAATTCTACTGTTCTCAAAATTAATTTTTCACTCTGGCATCTTCAAGCAGACCTTTCTCTCTCATTTTTTTTTTTTTTTAATGTTTTCAGTCTCTCAAGTTACAAGCCTTGGGGAAAAGGGTCTGCGGCTTCTTCTACACATTATACAGTGGTACCTCGGGTTACATATGCTTCAGGTTACATACGCTTCAGGTTACAGACTCTGCTAACCCAGAAATAGTGCTTCAAGTTAAGAACTTTGCTTCAGGATAAGAACAGAAATCGTGCTCCGGTGGCGCGGCAGCAGCAGGAGGCCCCATTAGCTAAAGTGGTGCTTCAGGTTAAGAACAGTTTCAGGTTAAGAACAGACCTCCGGAACGAATTAATTACTTAACCCAAGGTACCACTGTAGTTTCTTGTTTCTGTTTCTCCAGAGATGGGGATCCTGGGCCCCCACAGATGATCTTAGACTCATAAAATTGTGGAGTTGGAAGGGACTGTGAGGATCATCTAGTCCAACCTCCTGCAATGCAGGAATCTTTTGCCCAACATAGGCTCCAAATCCACAACCCTGAGATTAATTATGTACTCCAACTCTCATCAGCCCTAGCTGACATTTGGCAATTGTCAGGGATAATAGGAAATGTAGTTAGACCACATCTGAAGGGACATCCTGGCTCATTCCTTCATCAGCACTTTAGAAATAGCATCAAGGGAAGTAATAGTGCCACTGTATTCTGCTCTGGTCAGACCTCACCTGGAGTACTGTGTCCAGTTCTGGGCACCACAGTTCAAGAAGGACACTGACAAACTGGAACGTGTCCAGAGGAGGGCAACCAAAATGGTCAAAGGCCTGGAAACGATGCCTTATGAGGAACGGCTAAGGGAGCTGGGCATGTTTAGCCTGGAGAAGAGGAGGTTAAGGGGTGATATGATAGCCATGTTCAAATATATAAAAGAATGTCACATAGAGGAGGGAGAAAGGTTGTTTTTTTTTTTTTAAGATATTTATTAAAGTTTTACAAAAAGAAAAAAAAGTTACAGAGTAAAAAAGAGGAAAAAGGAAAAATACAAAGAGTACAAAAGTACATAGAAAAAAAATATACAAACTACAGAAAGAATAAATAGAAAATAGTTAAAAACAAATCAATCTTTTCATATCTTAGATTTCATTTACTTATTTCCCCGACCTCCTCACACCTCCCTTTTTTGTATTCCCGTTCACATGGTTAATCCAGCAAATCCTTACCCTCTTTGTTTTTATCTTAATTCCATATCTCAACATATTATAACTTTGTATTTTCATCCGTTATCAATCCATTTTTACATATTCTTATTAACCTTGTTGCTAAGGCCGCTTGATTTCAATCCAACATCATTTTAACATTCATTAATTTTACAATGTTTCTGCAAATAGTCTTTAAATTTCTTCCAATCTTCTTCCACCGGCTCTTCTCCCTGGTCTCGGATTCTGCCAGTCATTTCCGCCAGTTCCATATAGTCCATCACTTTCATCTGCCATTCTTCCAGGGTGGGTAAATCTTGTGTCTTCCAATACTTTGCGATGAGTATTCTTGCTGCTGTTGTAGCATACATAAAGAAAATTCTATCCTTCTTTGGCACCAATTGGCCGACCATGCCCAGGAGAAAGGCCTCTGGTTTCTTCAGAAAGGTATATTTAAATACCTTTTTCATTTCATTATAGATCATCTCCCAGAAAGCCTTAATCCTTGGGCACGTCCACTAAAGGTGAAAGAATGTACCTTCATTCTCTTTACATTTCCAACATTTATTATCAGACAAATGATAAATTTTTGCAAGCTTGACTGGTGTCATGTACCACCTGTATATCATTTTCATAATATTCTCTCTTAAGGCATTACATGCCGTGAATTTCATACCTGTGGTCCACAACTGTTCCCAGTCAGCAAACATTATGTCATGTCCAACATCTTGTGCCCATTTAATCATAGCAGATTTAACCGTTTCATCCTGCGTATTCCATTTCAACAGCAAGTTATACATTCTTGATAGTATCTTAGTTTTGGGATCTAACAGTTCTGTTTCCAATTTTGATTTTTCCACCTGGAAGCCAATTTTTTTATCCATATTGTATGCCTCCCTTATTTGATAATAATGAAGCCAGTCTCGCACTTTGTCTTTTAATTTCTCAAAACTCTGCAATTTCAATTTGTCATCTTCTTGTTCCAAAATCTCCCAATATTACGGCCATTTGGCCTCCATATTGAGTTTTTTCTGAGCCTTCGCTTCCATCGGTGATAACCACCTTGGGGTTTTATTTTCAAATAAATCTTTGTATCTTATCCAGACATTAAACAATGCTTTCCTGACAATATGGTTTTTAAATGCTTTGTGTGCTTTAACCTTGTCATACCACAAATATGCATGCCACCCAAAAACATTGTTAAAACCTTCTAAATCCAAAATGTCTGTGTTTTCAAGAAGCAGCCATTCTTTCAGCCAGCAAAATGCTGCTGATTCATAGTAGAGTTTAAGATCTGGCAGGGCAAATCCACCTCTTTCCTTTACATCAGTTAATATTTTAAATTTTATTCTGGGCTTCTTGCCCTGCCAGATAAATCTAGAAATATCTTTCTGCCACTTCTTGAAACAATCCATTTTGTCCAAAATTTGCAACGATTGGAACAAAAATAACATTCTTGGCAATACATTCATCTTTATAACAGCAATTCGACCAAGCAAGGAAAGCTTCAGGTTTGACCATATTTCTAGATCCTTTTTCACTTCTGACCAACATTTCTCATAGTTGTCTTTAAATAAATTTAAGTTCTTTGCGGTCATGTTCACCCCCAGGTATTTAACTTTCTTGACCAATGTTAACCCTGTCTCCTTCTGAAACCTCTCTTTCTCAATCGGTGTTAAATTTTTCTCAAGAACCTTAGTTTTTAACTTATTCAACTTAAATCCTGTCACTTGACCAAATTCTTGAATCAGATCCAATACTCTTTTAGTACTAGATTCTGGCTCCTGTAGTGTCAATACTAGGTCATCTGCAAAAGCTTTCAATTTGTACTGTTTGGCTCCGACCTGTATACCTTTAATCAGATGGTCCCTTCTAATCATATTTAGCAAAACCTCCAGAACCGAAATAAAGAGCAATGGGGAAATTGGGCAGCCTTGTCGTGTCCCTTTCTCTATCTTAAATTCCTCTGTCACCACATTATTAACTATTAGTTTAGCCTTTTGTTCTGAATAAATTGCACCTATACCATTTTCAAACCCTTGACCAACCCCCATCCCCTGAAGATTTTTCTTCATGAAACTCCAAGAAATATTATCAAAGGCTTTCTCCGCATCTACAAAGATTAAGACTGCTTTAGTGTTAATGTTCACTTGCAACATCTCCAAAATGTTAATTATATTCCTCGTGTTGTCAGACAAGTGTCTACCCGGGAGAAAGCCAGCTTGGTCTTTATGTATCTCCTCCACTAATACTTTTTTTAGCCTTTTGGCCAAAATATCTGCGAAAATTTTGTAATCCACATTAAGCAGGGATATGGGGCGGTAGTTCTTAAGTTGTGTCTTTTCAGACTCAGTTTTCGGTATAAGTGTAATATAGGCTTCCTTCCACGACTCTGGCGCTTTTTTCCCCTCCAAAATTTCATTGCAGACCTCCTTTAGTGGTTGGATTATCCAATCTTTCAAAGATCTATAATATTTTGAGGTTAGGCCATCCAGCCCTGGAGATTTGCCCAACTGCATATTCTGGATGGCACCTTCCACCTCCAGTTCTGTTATTTTATAGTTCAACATTAACTTATTTTCTTGAGAGATTTTTTTGTAGTCCATTTGTTTTTAAAAATTGATTTATATCAGTTTCTTTCTGTGGCCCTTGTGTAAATAACTGTTTAAAATACCTCTGGAAACATTTTCTAATTTCCACTGGATTCTGTATATTCTTTCCTTCCACTTCCAAATTGGTAATAGTGTTAAGTTTTTGTCTTTTTTTCATTTGCCAAGCTAGCAGTTTCCCACATTTGTTAGCCGATTCAAATGTCCTTTGTCTCATCTGTTTGATTTTCCATTCTATTTCCTGGTTCATCATTTTCATATATTGGACTTGATATAGCTTTATTTCTCTCAGAATCTCTTGTGACTTTGGTTTCGCTCTCAATTTCCTCTCTCCCTCTTTTATTTTCTCCAAAGTTTTATCTTTTTTCTCATTTTGAGTTCTCTTCTTTATTGCATTCTGTTGAATTAGAAACCCCCTCATAACCGCTTTGCTTGCGTCCCAGATTACTCTTTTTTCCATAGTAGTGTTCATATTTATCTCAAAATAGTCTCTCAAGGTTTTTCGGGCCTTCTTAATAACCTCTGCATCTCTAAACAAGGTGTTATTCATCCTCCATCTAAAGGAACCAGTTGGTGTTAGTTTCATCTCCATTTTCACAGCATTATGGTCGGAGCAAGTTTTAGGGCATATTTCCACTTTTTGAATCTTGGGAGCCAGTCCTCTAGTTATCCAGATTTGGTCAATTCTTGTCCATGTCATTTTGGCTTCAGAGAAGAAAGTTCCCTCTCTACCCAAGGGATTTTTTGTTCTCCAAATGTCAATCAAATCCATATTGTCAGTCATCTCAAAAAAAGTTTTTGGTAGTCTGCCATCTTTGGTGACTACCTGTCTCTCTGACTTATCCATGTTTGTAGATACCACTCCATTCATATCTCCCATCATAATAATGTTATAATCCATATAGTCCAACAATGTCTCGTGCAACTTCTTAAAAAATTCAGATTTTCCCTCATTTGGTGCATATACTCCTACTATCAGAAATTTCTCTCCTTGTATTTGAATTTCAATTGCCACAAATCTTCCTTGGTCATCTTTAAAGATAAATTTCGGTGATGGGCTCTCTTTTGCGTAAATTACTACTCCTCTCTTTTTGACCTTGTCTGATGAAATAAACTCTTGACCCAATCTTTTATTAATCAATACTTTCCTATGTAGCCTTATCACGTGTGTTTCCTGTAAACAGATCAAGTCCAATTGTTCCTTTTTCAATAGATGAAAGACTTTTTTTCCTTTTCTCCGGGGAGTTAAAACCATGAATATTCCAACTTAATAATTGCAGAGACATGGTGTATTTATTTTGCTTTTCCTCCAACTGCACCCAATAATTGTTCTTGCTCTGTCGGTGGTATCACTTTCTCTAGCAATCCCAAAGGTAGTGGTACTATGTCTTGTATTCCTGGTTTTAATGCTCTTGGCTCTTCTTCAGCTTCTTTTTGCAGGTCTTCTCCGTGCTCTCTCAAAATTTTTTCTTTATCTTCCACTGATCTTATTTTAAACTTTCTCCCTTTAAAGGTAAAAGATAGGCCTTGGGGAAATTCCCACCTGAAAACAGTTCTATTTCCTCTCAACAGGGCCACGAGATCTCCGTAATTAGACCTAAGATCCAAAAGGTATTTCGGGATGTCCTTGAATATCTCCACTCTTGATTCATGCATTTCCAAAGTCTTCTGGAAGTGCAGACTCAATATTTTGTCTCTCTCCTCTTTTGTTCGGAGGGTAATCAAACAGTCTCTCACCCTGTTCTTTCTCCCCCCTCTTCCAAGTCTAAAAGCGCTTACCATCTTGAAATCTTGCTTATCTGAGTCTAAGTTCCAAAAGTCTGCAAATTCCTGCGTAAGAAAATCACTCAAACTATCTTTCTCAAGTTCAGGTACAGCCCGGATCCTTAAATTTGTCTGTTTTTCTTTCAATTCAATCATAGACAGCAACGACCTATGATCCTCGAGTTGCCTACATATCGGTGGTATCTTTTCCTCTACAGCCAATGCTTTTTCCTTTGCTTCTTCAGCTGTCTTTCGATTCGAAGTAGATTCCTGCAGCAGTTTCTCAATAGATTCTGTGTTTGAGTTCACCTTCTGCCCCAAGTTATTAATGCTTATAGTGTTTTGATCAATTTTATTGTTGCTTCAGCAACTTGTTTGCTTAATTTTTCCAAAGATTCAAAATTTTTTCCTAATGCTGAAGCTAGACCCTCTTCAGAAGCCATTCCTTTTAATCCAACTTGAGCAGAATCTTCCCCTAGTGGAGCAGGAGGGCCAGATGCTGATGCTCTTCGCTGCTGCAGTCTAATTTTTCCCGATCTTGTTGTTTTTTCCTGAGGCAAGTTTGCCATAACACTTTATCTAGGGATCAAGGTCAATCCCACGGCCGGAGCTTGTTTTGTAGTGGAAAATTCCCCTGGCCAGTTTAGAGTGGAAAATTCCCTGGCCAGTTGTAACAATTTCAAAGTTCCTCTAGGGGGACACAGTAACAGTCAAAGCTTGTTACAATAAAATATCTTTTCCAACTTTCCCAAATCCCCTCTTTAACGAAGTAAGCAACAGTTTCAAGTCCGGAGAAACCCTTCAGAATCAAAGTATCTCTCTTACAGAGTTAGCTGTCAAAAAGTTGCATTGTCCATAAATAGCGCGATTCACAGTACGGCAATTCTATGTCCCTTGACAGTCCGTTCCCAGGCATTAAGTGATGGTCTTTGTTCCCTTTTCTCTCTTTTTTTTTTTGCAGGCAAAAAATACTTCCCCCTTTTCCCTCCCCTCTCCTGCAACTCAGGGAGGGAGTTCTCTTATATTGATGTTAGGATTTAAGTCCTTTTAAAGCGATTTCAAGGTCTTAGCTTAGACAGTCTTTGCTTTGATCTTTTTACAAGAAACGGAAGGCGGACTTCTTGTTTACACCTTCCCGCTTCGGTGCCAAATTAGTACTTTTTTTCCTTATTCCCCGATCTTTAAACTTGACCTACTCATGGGTAGTTGTTTGATAGCCGAATTGTCACAGGAAAAAGGTCAGCGCTCTCCAGCAACAGCTGTGCGGCTTTACTCCACGGAAGAAGCAATTGATTCTCAGCACCGCGCCAGACACCCCGTTTCGCTCCGGAGCCCGTAACCGGGCTCCTTTGCAGATTGGGGGGGCACTGAAGGTGCCCACCGAGTCCCATGGTCACAGGCTTCACCCGCCTGTGGTTTCAGAAGGGTCCCCGCTTCGCCGTAGCGGCAAGACCCGATTTCCGCGGAGCTAAGTCCCTCGGCGCTAGAGGGATTCCGCCATTGCCGATGGCGCCGCCTCCGGAAGTGAGAAAGGTTGTTTTCTGCTGCTCCAGAGAAGCGGACACGGAGCAATGGATCCAAACTACAAGAAAGAAGATTCCACCTAAACATTAGGAAGAACTTCCTGACAGTAAGAGCTGTTCGACAGTGGAATTTGCTGCCAAGGAGTGTGGTGGAGTCTCCTTCTTTGGAGGTCTTTAAGCAGAGGCTTGACAACCATATGTCAGGAGTGCTCTGATGGTGTTTCCTGCTTGGCAGGGGGTTGGACTCGATGGCCCTTGTGGTCTCTTCCAACTCTATGATTCTATGATTCTATGAAATTCATAATGCTAACGATACAATGACCTCCTTTTCTGTTTTGCCTTAGTAGGGCAGAATAGGAAGTAGCATGCAATGGAGCTCATCTCAGTATTGAACTTATTTATTTGCTTATTTTTTAAAAAGTATACCCTGTTGTTCCTCTCCATAAAGTGGCTTACAAACCATCATAATGTGATCCAGCTCTCAAAACACATATTTGCTTGTCTTGGACTCCACCCTGAGATAATAATAATAATAATAATAATAATAATAATAATAATAATAAATATGCTGTCCTTCTGACTGGGTTGTCCCACCCACTCTGGACGGCTCCCAACAAAATATTAAAACTGATCAACTGATGAAGTGTGGGTTAGAATTGAATGAATGTTTTAAAAAAAACAGTATTTAATAAAGTAAAATAAATAAATATAAATGGAATTAAATGAATGTAATGCAACAGCAGCAGCAAAAATGCAGAAACCAAGAACTTAGTACGTTAAGCAGCAACAAAATCAAAGGTTTTTTTTAAAAAAGGAAAGTTCTCCATTCCCATGGAACACAGAAAAGAGATTACCAAACCTCTTGAGACAGGGAGCTGCAGAGAGAGGGCACCATGAGGGAGACAACATCAGTCTCATGTGTTGTCTCAAACCATGTCTCTCTCAGAAGGAGAGCTGCCATACGTCCTGGTTTTCCCAGACATGTCCTGGAATTGGGCTGTTAAAATGGCGTCCGGGCATATTTTCGCTGAATCAGCAAAATGTCTGGGAAGGCCTGGACGTATGGCAACTAGGGCAGGGTTTTTTTTTTTTTTTTAAATGCTTTAAAATCCCCCAAAAAGCTTATTCAACAACTTCAGCCAAAAATGTCAACAACTTTGTCCGGAATTTCACATTTGTAAATATAGCAATCCCAGGATAAGAGCAGAAAGCCTTGCTTGTAAGGGAAAGTTATATAAAAATTCTTGTCTGTTTCACAAACAATGGCTACAATTGCTTTCAAACTAAATGAGCTACAGATAATTATTCGGGGGTGTATTGAACATGCATTTCAACTTGTGCTCTTCTTTATTCAGAATTCAAAACTGGAATTTGAAAGCGACTTAACTGAAGACAGGAAAGGTTTAAAACAAAAGGCAACGTTGGTAGCTCAGTGCTTGGAACGCAAGGAGGAAAAAGCCCGAACCCGTGCGAGAAAACACCGGAGCCTCATCTGTTTGGATGACACGGGGGCAGATGTTCTTGACTTACCCCAAAGACCCTACAAGGAATGCAAGTCACCAAAGAAAAATGAGATCAAGGCTGGCCAAACCCATCAGGAATCTGATAAGCAGCTTCCAGCAAATGTTATTCAGGAACTCAACAGTGTCCTGCAGAGGCACAGAATTGTCCATGAAGACACTTAGAATCACTTCTTCAGATTTGCACATCAGAGACTTAAATATTCTAGGAAACACAATATGTTGTCCATGTACAGTGTGCAGACTTATGAAATGTATTTATAGATGATGTAAGAGAAAGTGGGTGTTAACTACCAATCCGTGGGCCTTGACTGTGTGGTGCCACGAATGAACAACTCATCTTTATATTGCAACTACATGGCTATCTTCGTTGTATGGCGTATAGAGCTTCCTAAAGCATGGAGCGTTCTTTTAAAAAGCTTTGAGGAGTTTGAAATGCAATTTGTCAATTCAAGGAAACTACACGATGACCTAGAAACCTATCAATGGCATAGGTTGCAAACTTGCCCATAGGCAAGGCTGAGAACACCAGACAGCAGAATTTTCACTAAGAGCCAAGTTGCATGACTTTAAGCATTAAGATTTCCCCTGAGTTCAGGTTTTCTTTCTTTGAGAAATGGGAGCTTCCCCCCACCTCCACATTGGGAGGTGTGTGAAGAACTGATCTAGATGGCAGGAGGGAGAGATGGCTAAATTCCCCTATCATTGCAAACCAAGTTTCCAATCAGAATTCTGCCACTCAACACATTGGCAGTTTCTGAAAGAAAAATCACACACTGAGGGCTAAACCATGTAGTTGCAGAAGTCATTGATTTTGTACTATTTCCTCTAGTGCTAGTTTTCCATAAGCAGATAATTTTTTTTTACTTTTACTTTTTAAACAAACAAAAGCATTAGAATCCTCCCGCATCTTCAGTCTGAATTGGAACAGTCCAGTCCATCATATTTGGCTACAACAATCTCATTCTCACCTCACATTCTGCCGTATGCGCAGATCAGACCAGTATTTTGACGAGGATACTATAGTCACCTTACCCAAAACTCTTGAATGTAATATACTGCGTCGTCGTTTTTTAAAAAGTGGATTTATACCTATTTATGTACAACTTGCTGCTGCTAAGATACTGAAGAATAAAGTGATACTGGCCATCATTTTTCACTTGCGAATCCAAGCTGTGTCATTGCATGTAACAGATTTTATAGGCAATTGGAAGAGAAGGGAAAGATTAATGGGATTTGGCAGTGAATAAGGGGTCATCTTAACACTGTTAGTTCTAAATGTAACTGATGTAAATATAATAAGTGCAGAGGATCAGTTCTGAAATATTTCTGCACCTTGGACTACCTGAAAATTCTTGGGTGTCTCGACAGTCCATTTAATGAACTTTTTTGTTGTCATTAAAGTATCATGAACCTTAAACTGATTTTTTTTTTAAAAAAAAAATTAGTTCAAGTTCCTAAATTCTAGACAAAGGTCATGGCAAACTTGTATTGGATTATAGGATTCAGAAAATAATACAGACCATAAAAACACATTTTAGATGAAAACAAAATGGTGGACTGTATTAGCACTTTGTTAGAACAGTAATGGATCCCAGGCCAGAGCTTGCTGGCCTGTTCAGTAATGCAGCAATGCCCCAAACTGCCTCAATCTTCATGGAAAAATATATCTCATGTGCAGGGCCAGCTAAGGGCATATAGCATTATTGGTGTGATTCAGCATCTGTGGTGCACATACAAATTTTGATCCCACTCTCCCCAGTGCTGGAGAAAAACATTCTCAAAAGGAGCTCTGCATGCACATCCGATCCCTGCAGAGGTTCAGACTGCAGCCAATGGTGAATTGCTGTTGCATTTTTTCCCCTCTTTTCAATAGCTCAGTGAGTAAAAATAAATAGAAATCAATCTACTGTACTTATATTTAATTTCTGATAAGCCAACTGTTCTACCATCACTGTTATTCCACTTGTTTCTCATGCTGGTTAGCACTGAATCAATTCATTGTGAAGAATGAAAGCTGGCATTTATATAAACAAAATCTGCATATTGTGGTAGAGTTTCTTGGGAGAGGGCGTTAGTTATTTTCCCCCAGGGATTTTTTGAATTTTATTTAAAAATTTCTTTAGCTTTTAAAATGTCTGCAGGAAGTTTTCGTCTAGGTAAAGAGCAAAAAGTTCAGAAAGTTCCTTCTTTCTCCCTGTCTTACCGATCAACCTATCTGGTTGTTGAATTGCAGAAGTAAAGTTGCACAGTGTGTTGGAGCAGAAATAGACATTTCAAGACATGCATAGCTATGCCAAAAAGAAGCAATGCAACATATTTCTCCACCATGCTGTCAAGGCAGTGATGTGATACCATTGCCCTCATAGCTCCCATTCCGTTGCAAATTCATTGATACCACTTATTTTAGAGGATGAATTTGAATCTCAAATACTATTTTGTGCCTTTAGTATAAAGGCACCTGCCATGTGGAACACTCTTCCCCTCAAAGAATGGTATGCACCAACAATATTATATTTTCAGCACATCCTAAAGATTCCTCTCACTTTTTCATCCTGGCCTTTCTGGAGTAGCTGCTGTCATGTTTTTTATTATATTTGATGGGTGAAGTTCGACCTGTATTTTATACTGTTTTATTTTGGTTGTTGGCATTGTATGCCTTTTATCCTTTTTATTGCCTTTTGTAATAATAATGTCTACACATCCTATTCCTAATGTTTATCGTGTAAGTCAGAGAAGTCCCAAGAAGATTCCCCTTCCAAAAAAAAATAAATCTCAATGACTACTAGGGATGCTCAGTGGGCATGGAAAACTGAATGAGAGCTTCAAATGAATCTCTCAAACAGGAGCTCATCACGCTGCAACATTTTGTTGAAAGTCCACTTGCTTTGCTGACAAGAATTTGGGTTGTGCTGAAAATAATATGCAGCAGCCACAGATCTCTTTTATCATCTAATTCTGACCTAACTAATAATAATTTTAAAAACATTCAAGTAACTGCCCAGGAAGACAATCTTCTTCCTCTCTACAGTGGTACCTTGGTTCTCAAATGCCTTGGTACTCAAACAACTTGGAACCCAAACACTGCAAACCCTGGTTTGCAAACTTTTTTGGGAAGCCGAACATGCTCCGTTTTGAGTGTTACACTTCTAATTTGAGTGCCACACTTCCATTTTGAGTGTTACTCTGAGGTAACAGGATTGATAACTCTGATAAGAGTGACATAGGACTAATAGTCACGATGCACTTGTCCTTTTGTACGTCACATGATAAGGTAGTTATTGGCATCCGTCTGTCTCGAGAGACAATGGAGTGTGCCTCCAGGGGTGAAGGCAAACTGTTGCGATAGCAGCACTGAAGTGACCTCCCCAGGGCGAAAGCCTGGGCAGTGTATTTGCCTAGATAACAAGACCCACCCCCACCCCCCCGGCCTCGCTAATGTGGTCCAAAGGAAAACAGAGCAATACATTTGGCAACAGCTTGGCTACAGGAGTTGCTGAAATTGGAGGTGCCATCCAGCCATCTTAGGGACTCCACTCCAAATTTGTGTAGGGTTTGCTCCTTAGCCTTTTCTTCTCCTGAAGATATTCCACAAGGCAGTGGAGGTTTGGGATCAGAGTTTTCCTTCTTCCAGATGGGCTACCTTCCCAGGTTGATGAGCCCCATCTTCCCCCACTTCCCTCTTCCGGACCATGCAGAAACCACCATCTTGACCATTGGACCCACTATTGGTTTTGTCCACTCATTATACCAGAAACTATCTTCATACGCAGGGGAAGTTTCTAACTTCTCAAGGGTTTGAGACACATCAGCCAGCCTCACTTGGTTTAGCTGACCAGTAGAAGCAGTTTCTGACAGCTTCTAGGACTCACAGGTGACAGCTGAGTTCAGGGGAAAAGGTAAAGGACCCCTGAATGGTAAAGTCCAGTCAAAGGTGACTATGAAGTCGTGGCACTCATCTCACTTTCAGGCCGAGGGAGCTGGTGTTTGCCAACAGAAAGCTTTCTGGCTCATGTGGCCAGCATGACTAAACTGCTTCTGTCACAACAGAACACCTTGACGGAAACCAGAATGCGCTGTTTACCGTCCCGCTGCAGCAGTACCTATTTATCTACTTTCACTGGCATAATTTCGAAGTGCTAGGTTGGCAGGAGGTGAGACAGAGCACCGGGAGCTCACCCCATTGGAGGGATTCGAACCACCAACCTTCTGGTTGGCAAGCCCAAGAGGCTCAGTGGTTTAGACCACAGCGCCACCCGCATCCCTGACTCGCTTGGTCAGATGTCAGCAACCCTTTAGCTATTTTTAGCCAGTTATTAAAATCTGGGTTCTATAGCTATGCAAAGGTGGCTGCTATGAAGAAGAAAGGGCAATTGTGGTGTCTTGCCAAGTAAATAATTCACTAGTACTGACAATCTGATCAAGTCCCCCTCCTAGCTATTAGCAGACAGTGGCTGGACTCCAAAGAACTACTTTCAACATGGCCAAGGATTTGGGTGTTCCCAGTACACTTGTTAGCGCTTTTTAACTGATTCCTGTGATCAGTCCAAAGCTCCATTGATGTGCAGATTGAGTGGTGGAGTGCTTTGGATGCAGGCTTCATCCTTTTAAAAGAGCTTCTGCTGTTAATTATTCCAATTTCTATTCTGAAGTGAGATTTACCTTTTTTTCTTCTTCCTTAAGTCATTCTGACTTTGGTAATGAGCATTGTTTATGTTAATACAATACTTTACCAATTGTAACATAGAATATAATTCCTTTCCCCTGCTTTTAAATCTTAGCATTAATTCACCAAGAGCTGCAATTTTTACACTACCCATTAGGAGTAAATTGGGGTTGGTTCATTCCGTGTATGAATACGTTTAATGACCTGTTTTCTTTATTTCCAATATGTGCCAATTAAGGGCTAATCGTGCTAGGGTTTGAATAGTATTTTCTATTTCTATTTACATATTTCAATTATTGTAAGAAAGCTATTTTGAAGTTGTTAATCTAGGTATTTATTATTTGCTTGGCTCAATATTATTGGGACTCTTTCCTACACGTACTTACTAAGAATCATACTGAATGCTGGGAGTTCCATCTAGTTCAACCATGATGGACACCTGTGCATGGGGAGAGCTACAGTGGACATAATAGAAGCCGGTTCTCCCACCCCTTCCCTGTGGTCACAAGGCTATTACAGGGCGGCCCTCTTTTCACAGAGCTTTTCTTTATTGAACTAAGAAGAAAGAACAAGTCAAGAATAAGGATCTGGTGCGCTGAGTAATGGGTGACTACCTCAGGCTTCATAAGAGCATAAAAATCGCCTGCTAGATCCATCTAGTCCAGCATTCTGTTTTCACAATGACTAAACAGATGATGATGATCATCATCAATATCAATATCAATATCATTAATTTGTAGAGCACCCTTCATTCGAAGGCACCTAAATATATGTAATGAAGGCGCCAGGTCATCCTCCCTTGGGAGAACATTCCACAAATGGGGAGCCACCACAGAAAATGCCCATGGGGTGACTTTGTTCTTTAAGTGCAGGCTGAGGAAAATAATCCCCAGAGTTTTAATGGTGCAGCGGGCATCTTGGAGTTATTTATAGCCCACCAAGTCCTTGAACAAAGGAAGGAATGTTTTCAAAGGAGTGGGTTGCGAATGGACAAAGGACGAGGGCAATAAATTATCTCTACACACCAGGTCTGGGAACAGAGGGCCGGAAGGGCTACACACGTGAAATGGATTTTTATATGTTTGGGAAACAACAAAGGTGCTGATTGTAAGGAAGCAAGAAAGGCCAGCTATGAAAATGGTTTAAAATTAATGGAAGGATGAGGAGGTGATTAAAGAAGAATGTAGTGGGAACATCAGGAAGCAATGGACATGCGTTTGTAACAGGAGTGGGAAACCTTTTTTTTTTTTTTTTAAGTATTAAATTTAAATAATTTGGATCAATTTGTTAAAATTTGGAAAACTAATAAAAATTAATATATATTTTAAAAGAAAAGGCCCATGGGATGCCTGTGGGAAAATAGCAAGCAGGATTCGAGCACAAGAGCACGCTCCCCTTTCCTTGGTGTCCAGTACCTGGGATTCAGTACAGTGGTACCTCAGGTTACATACGCTTCAGATTACATACGCTTCAGGTTACAGGCACCACCAACCCATAAATAGTACCTCGGGTTAAGAACTTTGCTTCAGGGTGAGAATAGAAATCGTGCTCCGGTGGCGCAGCGGCAGCAGGAGGCCCCATTAGCTAAAGTGGTGCTTCAGGTTAAGAACAGTTTCAGGTTAAGAACGGACCTCCGGAACGAATTAAGTACTTAACCCGAGGTACCACTGTAGAATTGCTGCTGCTTCTGAATATTGTCTAATCATTTATTTATTTTTTAGCTTTTAAGCTTTGCTCATGGTTAGATTCTACTCAAGTCTTGGATAGGACAAAATTTGACTCTTTTGTACTCACAATGAAACAATTGTGGTGGCACTAGGATCTTTCCTTTTACCAGTCTCTGTGAGTCCCTACCCCCTTTTACCAGATAGCAGCTGTTGCTCTGGAGGGAGGGAATCTCTCCCTTTCTTTTCTCCACTTCATGGTATATGAAAGCCAGTAAAGTAAGCAGCTCAGGTGCAAGGAGTCATATTAAATGTTTTCCCAGGGCAAAACAGGGCTCCAGGTACCATGTATGGGGGGCAGGAGGGAAGAACTCTTAAAATGTAGTCCTGAAATAGGTGTGTGCATGTGAAGCTAGCTATGATTTTAAGGTAACACTCAGAATCACCAAGGTTTGTATCCTGCATGGCAAAGCTCAGCAACATCTCTGGAGCTGCGTTCCCATTCCCATGGGTGTGTGCAGTTTTAACCAGACAGGGGGCCTTCTTGGTGGTGGCACCCACACTGTGGAATGCCCTCCCATCAGATAATAATAAAAATAAAATAATTTTATTTATATCCTGCCCTCCCCAGCCGAAGCCGGGCTCATAGCGGCTAACAACAGTAAAATATACAACATTCTAAAATCATTTCATTATAAAATCAGCTCAAATCAGATTAATGGCAACCATTGGGCTAGAGTTCTGTGAGGATTGCCAAAGGAGGGCGTGAGGCTGTGTCCTGGCCAAAGGTCTGGTGGAACAGCTCTGTCTTGCAGGCCCTGCAGAAAGATGTCAAGTCCCTCAGGGCCCTAGTCTCTTGTGACAGAGTGTTCCACCAGATTGGAGCCACAGCCGAAAAAGCCCTGGCTCTGGTTGAGGCCAGCCTAACCTCTCTGTGGCCCAGGACCTCTAAGATGTTTTTATTTGAAGACCATAAGGTCGTCCATGGGACATACCAGGAGAGGCGGTCCCGTAGATGTTGAGGAGGTAACTATATAACCTTTAGAAGACATAATGGGTAATGTTTTATTATGTTTTCATATATGTTGGAAGCCGCCAACTTATGGTACAAATATTACTACTACTACTACTACTACTATTACTATTACTATTATTACAGTTGTACCTTGGATCCCGAATACCTTGCAAGTCAAATGTTTTGGCTCCTGAACACTGCAAACCCGGAAGTGACAATTCTGGTTTCCTAATGTTCTTTTGGAACCCGAACACCCGACGCGGGTTCCACGGTTTCTGATTGGCTGCAGGAGCTTCCTGCAGCCAATTGGAAGTCACACCTTGGTTTCCAAACGTTTTGGAAGTCAAACGGACTTCCGGAACGGATTCCATTCGACTTCCGAGGTACGATGTATTATTATTATTAACCTGTGTTTTACTTCTATCTAAATATGCACAGGGTTGTAGTTTTAACTACTTAAAACTAACAGTTCAGGCTCTTTACCAAAAAGGGAACAATAGTTCCTAAAACTTTGAACAAAAGTGCAGAATAGACAATAACCCGTGGTTGCTAAATTTTGGATGAAATATTCAGTTTAACTCCTTTGATGAAGAAAAGTTGAATCCCAGACAAACCAAGGAAAGGACCACAGATCCAAGTATGCATAGACAGAAACACTTGCATTGCATTCCATTACCTTTACCCACAACAGAGGTCAGCAACCTAAGGGCCATGGCCCACAAGCAGCCCATAGGGGTTGTTTAACCAGCCCATGGACTCCCACCGCCCGCTCGGTTGGCTCGAGTGCGCCACGCTAAACTGGTGCAGAGCAGAGCGGGGACCGCCTTCCACAACACTGGCCAGCTTCCCATTGGTTGCAGAAAGCTCCTGCAGCGCCAGAAATAGTGTTTGAGCATGCACACTCCGGCCCACCCCGGCGTCTGCAGGACCGTGAACCGGCCCAAGCCACAAAAACTTTGCCGACCTCTGATCCACAAGGTGCATGGATGTATTTAGGTAGCAACATTGAAGGTTTTATCCTGAAAGCAAAGCATTCCAGACCTTCAGAAAATCACATCGAAAGAAAGCTAGCATGATTGACTGGGGCATAGAATTTATTGCACTTAGTGTTGCATCTGGCATTCCATCATGTCCACATGGATCTTGGGAGAACTCTCCTAAGGTTGTTGAAGTCACTCTGTAATGGTTAGATGTGTCAGTTTCATGTCAATTTCAGTTCACTGATACTGGAGTTTTCTAAAGGAGTGAGTTCTTCTGAATAAAACTGGCATGAAATTGGCGTGCATTGTGTCTTGGGTTAAAGTGACATTGACATAAAGTCAAGCTCTGTGGTGCTTAAAATGGATGTCGGAACTGTCAGAATGAAACTAAGGAAGGAACATTTGATTTCAAACCAAATTGCACAAGATCTAGAATACCCCAAGCTAAATAAGGGATTCAGTAGGCAAGAGGCAGAGCTTAGTATATGAATCTACATTGTGAGCCACCTTGCGGGCAGAAAAACAGCACATGAATGGCCAAGTAAATAAATAGTTCAATCCTATGTTTAGTCCCTGACTGTCCCACTGTGCGGCAGCAATTTTGGCAAATTATACTATGCCACTGATGTGCCTGAGGGTTGATCATAAAATCATTAAATTTGAGAGGTTGCTAGCGCATCAAGCCCAGTCTATGTTCATCAGAAAAACTTGTATATCAGAAATGCAAATCTGTGTACAATGAGTCCCTAGGAGGTCTGACACATCACTCTATAAAATCTCTTCATAAATAGCTCAAGATGGCTTGTGCGGTCATGATCTGACCTCTATAACCTTTGTTTGATCTCTTTGTGCTGTGATGATTGCATGTTCACATGGCTCTCTGTATTTGTCCAAAGTCACCTAGGCATTGACCATGCCCAGGGATATGTGATTCCCTTTCCTTTATGACCCATGCCTTGGAGAGTGTTAGGGAGCCTTTTGTATAGCTGACATCATTGTCCTGACATTTATGGCGCCACTGTAGAGTGTGCATGTTTACCCTTTTATGCACAATTCAACTAGTACAGCGGAACCTCGGTTTTCAAACGTAATCCGTTCCGGAAGGTCGACTTCCAAAATGTTCAAAAACCAAAGCAGACATTCCCGGAAGCATTTATGTCCAGAAAACTCAATACGGAAGCAGCGTGGCACCCAGAAACCTAAGCAGTTACTTCTGGGTTTTTGGCGTTCAAAAGCCGAAATGTTTGACTTCCGAGATGTCCAAAAACTGAGGTACCAACCCAGTGAAAGTGAATGGGGCTGCCTGACTGTGTGGCTGAAATCTCTTGAGTCTGTGCTGTGATGCAAACTGAGACATCCCAACCCAAGCCCCTTGTGTGCAGTTTTGCTAGAAGACTGGTCTAGCTCTTTCTTCTTTCCCCTGTTGGTCTAATTCTCACCAAAATTTGTTGTCGCCATCTGTCTGACTCAAGAGTGCGCCTCCGGGGGGGGGGGGAGTTAAACCACTGTGTTAGTAGCACCAAAGTGACCACCCTGGGGTGTGAGCCTTCCCAGATTGATGAGCCCCATCTGCCCCTCACTTTCCTCAACAGCACATGCAGAAACTGCCTTATTAACCATTGGATCCACTATTGGCCTCATCCACACAATCCACCGGAGCCTGACTTTGCATGTAGGGAAAGTCTGTAACTCACTGAGGGTTTGAGAACCATGGGCTACCCACACCTGGCTTAGCCAACCAGTTGAAGCCAGTTGAAGCTGTTCCCAGGGTGTCGCTTTTGTCACATGCTGACATTTTCTAGGAGCCACAGGTGAGAGCTGAGTGCAGACTGGGGACCAAAAGTGGACAAACTATCCTTTAAGGTAACCAAACTGACCTTTAAATGGCCCCTAAACGGCCTTGGCCCAGTATACCTGAAGGAGCGTCTCCACCCCCATCATTCAACCCAGACACTGAGGTCCAGCACCGAGACAACTGCAATGTGCTCTATGTGGGGCTACCTTTGAAGGTGACCCGGAAACTACAACTAATCCAGAATGTGGCAGCTACACTGGTGACTGGGAGTGGCCGCCGAGACAATATAACACCGGTCCTAAAAGATCTACATTGACTCCCAGTACATTTCCGAGCACAATTCAAAGTGTTGGTGCTGACCTTTAAAGCTCTAAACGGCCTTGGCCCAGTATACCTGAAGGAGCATCTCCACCCCCATCGTTCAGCCCGGACACTGAGGTCCAGCTCCAAGGGTCTTCCCACAGTTCCCTCACTGCAAGAAGTGAGGCTACAGGGAACCAGGCAGAGGGCCTTCTTGGCAGTGGCGCCCACCCTGTGGAATGCCCTCTCATAAGATGTCAAGGAAATAAACAACTACAGTGGTACCTCGGGTTACATACGCTTCAGGTTACGGACTCCATTAACTCAGAAATATTACCTCGGGTTAAGAACTTTGCTTCAGGATGAGAACAGAAATTACGTGGTGGCGGTGCAGCAGCAGCAGGAAGCCCCATTAGCTAAAGTGGTGCTTCAGGTTAAGAACAGATTCAGGTTAAGAATGGACCTCTGGAACGAATTAAGTACTTAACCCGAGGTACCACTGTATCTGACTTTTAGAAGACATCTGAAGGCAGCCCTGTTTAGGGAAGTTTTTAATGTTTGATGTTTTATCACTTTTTATTGTTATTAATATTCTGCTGGGAGCCTCCCAGAGTGGCTGGGGAAACCAAGTCAGATGGGCGGGGTATAAATAATAACTTATTATTGTTATTACCCCAGAAGGACTACAATGCACACCCCCCCCCCACCAGAGGTACTACATCCTTCATTGAAATAGGAAACCTGAATTTGGGGCTCTATCATTTCAGGCTGCAGGTGGGAGATCAGATAAACAAACAAACAAACAAACAAATTTTTATTTATATCCCGCCCTCCCCAGCCAAAGCCGGGCTCAGGGCGGCTAACAATAATAAAATAATACAACATTATAAAATCATTTAATTATAAAATTAATTCAAATCAAATTGATGGCAACCACTGGGCTAGAGTTCTGTGAAGATTGCCAAAGGAGGGAGTCAGGCTGTGCCCTGACCAAAGGCCTGGTGGAACAGCTCTGTCTTGTAGGCCCTGCGGAAAGATGTCAAGTCCCTCAGGGCCCTAGTCTCTTGTGACAGAGATGACTGAATGCTGTTCTACCATGAAACTTCTCTCCATATATATATAAAAAACACATCAAGATTTCTCTTTAGTGTTATTTTTCATGGCATGCTTTGCTTGCTCTGTGTAGGAATCATTTTGGTTGGCAGGAGAGCATTTCACCACGAGAGACCTCAGCTGCAGTCTGAAGTGGTTCAAGTGAAACACGGGCTTATTTTCTCAGTGAGAACTAAGCCTTTGTCCCTCTATCTGCCTTCTAACCTTATGAATTGTAAGTGGCTTTAACCATGTGGAAAATGTAGGCAAATGGCTGATGGTTGAGATAGAAAACAAAGATTTGGCTCTAGCCTGGTCTGTTTTGTTCACATAAAGCAAGTGAGAAAGGTAATTTTGGTTGGGGCTATACTTATGTTCAGGCCCCTGAAGGTTAATATGTAGCACATTAAGCATGTTATAATTGAACTGTGGGGAAACAAATTAAAATTGTAATGAACTCTGTTCCCTTTGGAAGTAAAATTAGGTACATCATTACCAGCACTGGTAGAGTTCTTGATATTATGGTCTAATCAGCACTTAATAGCCCACTCTCTGTGGCTCTAATTTCACATAATTAATGTGCATGAAAAATGAACCATGTAAAGGCTTTCCAATTCTATACTGTGCATTGGATAAAATAAGGATGCTAATAAACATGACTTACTTCTATCCCTTCCAGGTTCCAGGCATAAAATGCCTGAAAAATCCCTTTTCCTAGACTGGCTTTGATGAACACACATAACAGGGTGTGATGAAACAGATGAAACACATGACATCTATCCGGAATGAATGAAGAATTACAAACTAAATGCACCCAAATCTTAATTTTTATCAATGTCAGCTTAATATTCATGTGGTCATCTTTTGCATATTGTTTTGTATTCACAATTTCCCCAAAAGTAGTATTTAATTAAACGGTGCCATAAATGCATGTGACAGTCTGCAGAATTTCAGATACCAGCCAATTGGGAATCACAATTTGGGGTGAAAGCAAGAAGCACTGACCCCACTTGGAATGAGTGTCTAGAGAGCTGTATTTGGAACTCAGCTCACTCCCAGACACCAATTCTAACTAAATTCTTCTTGCTCTCACTCAGAACTGGCTTTGTGATACAGTGGTATCATTTATGTCTACAGCTGAGGATTCCCCAATAACAGGGCTTAGGAACCTATGACCCTTCAGTTCTTGGATCCCATTAGCCTCACTCAATATGGCCAGTGATCAGGGATGATGGAAGTTGCACTCCAACAACATCTGGGTGGTTGAGGGTTTCCCTTCCCTGTACTATCACCTACAGCTGGAGAAGCAAACGTCAGGGGCTCTGGGTTAGAGAATGTGCATATGTTAGGTCAACCTTCCACCATGCTGGCTAGGTCTGACGAATCATAGAATCATGGAATTGTACAGTTGGAAGGGAACATGAAGACCATCTAGTCCAGGGTTTCCCAAACTTGAGTCTCCAGCTGTTTTTGGACTGCAATGCCCATCATCCCTAGCTAGTAAGACCATTGGTCAGGGATGATGGGAACTGTAGTCCAAAAACAGCTGGAGACCCAAGCTTGGCAAACCCTGATCTAATCCAACCCCCCGCAATGCAGGAATTTTTTGCCGAACACATGTCTCAAACCCACAACCCACGGATTAAGAGTCTCATTCTCTACTAACTGAGCTATGTGCTGTCTGTTGGCAGTTGCATTCCAACAATATTCGGAAGGCATCAGTTTTGACAGAAACTGCTCTAGATCTGATTCTGCAGCCTCATCTGGGTGCTCACATGGTTTGTTTATGGTTGTAAATTGTTTCACATAGGATTTTTTTTGTTAATGACAGTGTAGGCATGGGTTGTTGTTGTAAAAATGGTTTTATTTTATTCTTGAAAGCAGCTCATCCACAATGTTGTCTTCCTGTCCCAAAGTCAGAAATGTCTAGGCTTTATTATTTTTTTCTTTAATTTTTGTTAAACCCCCCCCCCAAAAAAAAGAGAAAAAAAGGGTTCTGATGCTCCATTATAGTACTTTATGTTTGATGCGCTAACAGGGATGACTCATCAATCATTCCACTTCATACTTAGAAGCTAGTAACACAGATAAGTTCATAGTCAGAGAGTTAGTATATCTGAGCTTTGGTCTCTCAATGCATTTAATATTTTGGAGCACTCGGGGGTTGCTACATATTTTCTCTGACAAAAAAATCATAGAGAGAGAGAAAAAAACCAAAATCGCCTCTTTTGACTGTCGTTAATGCTGAGCAAGAGGAGGGGAAAGGAAAGCAAGAACTATTGACAAGTGGAGATAAGTGTCTCACCATATGGATTGTAACATTTTAATTATATTCTCCTTTTCCTTTTCCTTTTTTTTCGGTGGCAACTTTTAGTGGTAATAATTTTTCAACTAATTAAAGACCAGCTGCTACTTAGCAAGCTCAACAACCCAATTAGGAGTCCAGAACCCGGTAAACAACCTTTATTGCCAGCTAGCGAGCTGAATCACCTCCTGTTGCTGGCGCAGAAGTTATATTTTTGTAACTATTTTGTAAAATTGCGTTGCTTTTCCTGGATCTGGCAAAAGGTTTCCTTTGGAGCCGCTTACAATGATCTGACATCACATTGGCATGACATTTTTTGCACAATGCTGGAGATCTCTAGAAGCATCCTCTATTTTTAGGATTTTGTACAAGCTCTCAAATGGCTTACGCATTGATCTGGTCTGTATGTCACAGAAAGCGAAGCCATGGCTTCCCAGGACCGTATGAATGTGGACTACAGATTATGGTTAGCGTGGAGATAGCTTAACTACAAGCCCAGATTCAGAAGACAAGGTGTGGTGCAGAAGGAGAGACAGAGAGACCAGGAGAAGAAGAAGAAGAGTTTGGATTTGATATCCCGCTTTATCACTACCCGAAGGAGTCTCAAAGCGGCTAACATTCTCCTTTCCCTTACTTCCCCACAACAGACACCCTGTGAGGTGAGTGGGGCTGAGAGACTTCAAAGAAGTGTGACTAGCCCAGGTCACCCAGCAGCTGCATGTGGAGGAGCAGAGACGCGAACCCAGATTACAAGACTACCACTCTTAACCACTACACCACACTGGCACACTGGAGGGGGGGAGACATAGCGGCTAGGAGCTTTCCCCTAAAATTATGCACATTTACGTGGTCCCAGTAAGTCATGGTTTGGCTTATCATCATGTGTGACCCACCCAATTGTTTTTGCGTGTCTGTTTCAGATGGGAGGTCTACAAAACAACCCCCTGCATTTCAAATTCAGAGCAATGTCTCAGTGCCTGCTAGCCAAGATGGAGGATGGATGGCGGTTAACAGATTGAGGTTTAAAGATAGAAGTATTTGTTTCTGAGGTACAGGGGAGCCCTTGATCCCCCTTTAAAAATTATTTGCTGACCAGCACCATGTAAGGTCCATAATAGGGACATATCCAGAATTGCCCTGATATGAAAGAAATTACAGCAGACGCTCCGGTTGTGAACGTGATCCATGCGGGAAGCACGTTCACAATCCACAGCGTCGGCAACCCACAGTGTCACGTCTGTGCACGCGCGGGTTGTGATTTGGTGCTTCTGCACATGCGTAAAGTGCGATTTAGCACTTCTGTGCATGTGCAAGCACCAAAACCCAGAAGTAACCCATTCCAGTAGTTCCGGGTTCAGTGCGGTGCGCAACCTGAAATCACACAACCTGAAGTGTCTGTAACTTGAGGTATGACTGTACACAGAGCATGAAACTTCAGAGTGAAAGGGAATGAAGCTACCCGAAATGCAATATTTTTTCTTTAAGTAGAAATTATGCATCTAGATACTTGGTTACCTAATCAAAATCGTGCATGATCTGTTAAAGAGAAGCAACGAGAAGACTCCACTAGAGTCATTTTTGGGAAAGAATTCTGGTGGTGGAAAGAAGCTCAGACATGGTTGAGAAATAGCATATGATGCTCAGCAGTGATAAATGGCATGTGATTTCCATTGGCAAGTGCAGTTGGAATATGACAACAGTTATTGGGCCCAGAACTATAGACAGAGAAGCTTCCTGTAGTTTACTGTGGTTCATAAATATCTGAGGCCAAGAAATCCAGGGAGAATAGTGTGGCAAAAGCTAGTGATATGTGTGCAAGGAGGAAATAGTTCCTGAACCAGGAGCCTCTTGGTCTGTGCATTCCAAAATGAGTCACTTAATGCTCATAGCTGTAGTTCATCCCAGTCCCAGATAGCCCATTGAGTTCCTCCTGGTCTTGAACAACTATAAATGCCTCTAGGTCAGGCCTAGGTAATTATTATTACCTGGGTAGTAGTACAGTGGTACCTCTGGTTGCAAACGGGATCCGTTTCGGAGGCCCGTTTGCAACATGAAAAGAGCGCAACCTGAAGCGCCGTATCTGTGCAGGTGCACGGCACGATTTGGCACTTCTGCGCATGCACGAGTGGTGAAACCCGGAAGTAACCCTTTCCGGTACTTCCGGGTCGCCGTGGGATGCAACCTGAAAAGACATAACCTGAAGCATCTGTAACATGAGGTGTGACTGTAGTAGTAGTAGTAGTAGTAGTAGTAGTAGTAGTAATTACTGTATTGGCCCGAACATAAGCCACACTCCCCTCCCCCCAAATTCCAATTGTGAAAAGTTAAAGTGCGGCTTATATTCATGACCTTACGGTATTGCTGCTGAATCAGCTGCCCACAAGGGCCATCAGGGTTGCGGGACAACAGCTCCCGTCCCAACCGCATCTCCCAAGCCTCCCCCAAGCCGCCGTAAGGAAGGGGGAAGGGGGGGGAGGCCGCTGGCAAAGTGGTACTGCTCCTCATCAGGAAGCAGCCCAGGAGCGCAGGGCAATGGCACGCAGCCCGTCCGCCACTCCCAAGCCTCCCTTGGCACCGGCTTGGGGAGGTAGTGCTGGGAGTGCCTGGAGGCGGTAGTGTCAGGAGGTGGGCTGCACCCGCAAATAAGCCCCGAATTTTAAAGGTGCGTCTTATTTGCGGATGTGTCTTATATTCGGGCCAATATGGTATTACTTATACCCCACCAATCTGACAGTGTTGCCCCAGCCACTCTGGCTGGCTTCCAACATAATAAAAACCACAGCAAAACACAAAACATCAAAAACTTCCTGATATGGGGATGCCTTCAGATGTCTTTGGAAAGTTCATCTGTTTGATACCTGATGGGAGGGCGTTCCACAGGGCGGGCACCACTACTGAGAAGACCCTCTGCTTGGTTCCCTCCAACTTCACTTCTCACAATGAGGGAACCTCCAGAAGGTCCTTGGAGCTGGACCTCAGTGTCCAGGTTGAACGATAGGGGTGGAGAAGCTCCTTCAGGTATACAAGGCAAAGGGTGTAGCCAGACAAATATCCAGAGCCTTGCTTGTTTTCTCTTAGTTTGATCAAAATATGTCCACTTGTTGGCTTCTCTTCCATCCCCTTGTCTTCCTGCTCCCTTCCCAATTGCTCCAGTTTGCCAGCCTCTCTGTATCTTGGTTCCAGATCTATTTTGGATGAACATCTCTGCAGCACTGATCTGGCAATGTGTGTGTGTTGAGGGGGCACAAAACAGTTCCCTGCTATGGCTGGGGTAGCAGGTACAGAAAGTAATCCACACATTGTGGCACTGCATGTTGTTATGGCAACTTATGGCCTCTGTTCGATTGTGGTGCGTGGTGGCTTGACTCACTATCGCTCCTGGAAGTAGTAAGATACTACATGTTCTTATGTACACATGGACACCCTTGGAACATATGGTGGAACCAAGGTCCATGGCAAAACCTGGTGTTTCCAGGACAGGGAATAAGCAACAAGACAATAAGCCAGAGTCCTCAGGTGTCAGATTTATTACAGAAATGGAATATGTACATGGGTAGCATTCAGATGGAACTTACAGCCTGTATGGTTAAAGCTACAAAAGAGGTAGAGGATGAGGAGAACCACATGAGTTGCGGTACTTTTTTATTGCTTTTATTTTTAAAAATATATATATTCAATTTTTAAATTTACATTAATGTTTGAATAAGCATCATAAACATAAACATATAGGATTCCCTGAATCCTTAGACTTCCCTCCCCCCCCTCCATGGGTTCCATTATCAATCTCTTTCTACTGCATCATAGTTTGTTCATTTTTACTTAAAAATCCATTTTTACCTTGGTTCTTGTTAAATTACAAGTGTTGTTATAATCCTGCCAAAGTTTTTAGTTGTTTACAACATTCTGTGGGATGCAGGTGGCGCTGTGGGTTAAACCACAGAGCCTAGGACTTGCCAATCAGAAGGTCGGCGGTTCGAATCCCCGTAATGGGGTGAACTCCCGTTGCTCGGTCCCTGCTCCTGCCAACCTAGCAGTTCGAAAGCATGTCAAAGTGCAAGTAGATAAATAGGTACCGCTCCGGTGGGAAGGTAAACGGTGTTTCCGTGCGCTGCTCTGGTTCACCAGAAGCGGCTTAGTCATGCTGGCCACATGACCCGGAAGCTGTACGCCGGCTCCCTTGCCCAATAAAACGAGATGAGCGCTGCAACCCCAGAGTCTGCCATGACTGGACTGAATGGTCAGGGGTTCCTTTACCTTTACAGTGCTCTCTTAGGTAACTTATAAATTTTTCCCATTCCTTGTTAACATTTCTACCTTCTGGGTTTCCAATCTTTCCAGTCATTTTCGCCATTTCGGCGTAGTCCATCACCTTTATCAGCCATTCATCTCCGGTCGGGACTTTGTCTTCTTTCCATCTCTGGACCAATAATATCCACACTGCTATCGTTGGAGTTGGGGTACTTTAACATACGGTATATGCCAAGGTCCTTTGTTGGAAGCAGCTCAGATCTTCATGGTTCAGATCTCAGATGTTACCTGGTCTGATGCACTTAACTGGGCTAACACAAGATTTAGTCAGTATATTGTTCAAGTACTATTAGTTAAGAACACTGGTTATCTAAATGGAGCAGTCCTGGGTAGGGTTGCACTCCCCATGAAGAAGCAGGTGTGTTGTGTCATTTGCCTTGATCCATGGCTTCCCGTGAACCCTTTGGTAATGCAAGTTCCTATCAGTGCCTTTTAACAGCTTCAGCTTGTGTCAGCTTGGAAACTAACCTGGAGAAGATAAACTTGGTTTCAGTCATCCATCCTGCCTTATTGTAATGTACTCCACATGGGGCTGCCTTTGAAGATAAGTCTGGAAACTTCAGCTGGTCCAAAATGCAGCAGCCTGACTTCTGTCTGGTGCTTGTGGGTCAGAGCATGTAACCCCAGTCTTATGTCAACTCCCCAGTTCAAAGTGCTGGTTCTGGCCTTCAAAGCCCTTCAAAGATTGAGTGCTCCTATCTAAAACTGCATGGAAGTTAAGAGCAACGTTGAAGGCCTTGCTGTCAGTGCTATACTGGGAGGTTCAGCTGGTTAACATGAGAGGGGCAGCCTTTTCTGTGGCAATGCCCCAACTCTAGAATGCCCTCTCCTTCTTTGTGCGTACATTCAGATGTGGGAATTATTGTGTAAGTTTTCCTATTATATGCATATATATATATATACATATATATACATACAGTGGTACCTTGGGTTAAGTACTTAACCTGAAACTGTTCTTAACCTGAAGCACCACTTTAGCTAATGGGGCCTCCTGCTGCTGCTGCACCGCCGGAGCACGATTTCTGTTCTCATCCTGAAGCAAAGTTCTTAACCTGAAGCACTATTTCTGGGTTAGTGGAGTCTGTAACCTGAAGCGTATGTAACCTGAGGTACCACTGTACACACACACACACACACACACACACACACAAAGTTGTGCTACATTTTAAATAGTGGGAAAGAACTGAACGCTGGAACACTACCCCAAATTTCCCCATGTGAAATTACGACACAAAATGCCCGTAATCTGTAGGTTAAGGAGGTTGCTAATAGATTTCACTGGAAGTGCATAACAACAGAAATATGCACTAACTTTTTGGTAGATTATGCTACTTTTCCAGAAAAGGCTTTCATGTCCTGTGAACGATCATGTAGAAGGTGGAAATTATCAGGTAAGGAAATGTCAGAATAAAGTGCTCTCTCTGTGTGTTTTCCACCAGAAATTAAGGATGCTTTTATGTCAATGGGCGTTTAATGTGTAACACGTAGTTTATTGTTTGTCTCCACTGTCAGAGGCAGTACACCTCTGAATAATGGTTTCTGGGAATCACAGACTGGGGATAGTACTGTTGTGCTCAGTGTTCCTTGCAGGTTTCCTAGAGGCATCTATTTGACCACTGTGAGAAAAGTATGCTGAATATATTTGGCCTTATCTAGGCAGAGGGCCTTCTCGGTAGTGGCGCCCAAACTGTGGAATGCCCTCCCATCAGATGTCAAGGAGGTAAGTAACTATAAAACCTTTAGAAGACATCTGAAGGCAGCCCTGTATAGGGAAATGTTTAATGTTTTATTATGTTTCTATATATGTTGGAAGCACAGAATGGCTCAGGCAACCCGGTTAGATGGGCAGGGTACAAATATTAAATTATTATTATTCAGCAGGCTCTTCTTATGGTTTCAAGTTTTAACATGCAACATCTTTTCTTCCAGCTACTATCAGATTCACGTTTGGCTTCCTTGTGTCAGTTGTATTTTGTTGTCGCTTTAAAAAATGGTTGTACTTTTTATCAATTACCATATAAGGTTTTATTTTTATGTTGCATGGCTCTCTAGTTACTTTTTAGTAGAAGAGGAGCATATGAATAAATAAGTGAATGAATCATCATCCTGTTGTTTTTATAGTTTTCTGTGAAGACCTTCTCATGAATTCTCTGACAGATAGCCAATGGCATTTAATGTAATGACCATGTTGAATTTTCATTTGCACAAAAGAAATTCTCTTGGAATTACACATTTGTGGATGCCAAACACTGGCAACAGTGCATATAAAGTCGAGATTTTTCCAGTGTTCAGAACACTTGGCCATGTCCCATAGTTCTTTATAGAACATAAAACATAGACTTATTTGGGGCTGTACTGCCAACATTTGATTTCACCACTCATTCCCCTGCCCAGTTAAGCTATTTTCTTATATTGCCAACGTAAGTCAGAAATTGGGTGTTAATTGTCCCTGTTTTTAAAAGGATAAAAACATGCAAAGGGAGGGAGGGAGAGATGGAGTCACAATATATAATATAATTTCAAATTAAAATGTCTTGTCTTGCTAGAGTGGTGCATGCTCTAGTTATCTCCCACTTGGACTACTGCAATGCACTCTATGTGGGGGTACCTTTGAAGGTGACCTGGAAACTACAACTAATCCAGAATTTGGCAGATAGACTGGTGACTGGGAGTGGCCGTTGAGACCATATATCACTGGTCCTGAAAGACCTACATTGGCTCCCAGTACGTTTCCTAGCACAATTCAAAGTGTTGGTGCTAACCTTTAAAGCCCTCAACGGCCTCAGCCCAGGATACCTGAAGGAGTATCTCCACCCCCATCATTCAGCCCGGACACTGAGGTCCAGCGCCAAGGGCCTTCTGGTGGTTCCCTCACTGCGAGAAGTGAGGTTACAGGGAACCAGGCAGAGGGCCTTCTTGGTAGTGGCACCCGCCCTGTGGAATGCCCTCCCATAAAATGTCAAGGAAATAAACAGCTATCTGACTTTTAGAAGACATCTGAAGGCAACCCTGTTTAGGGAAGTTTTTGATGTTTGATGTTTTATCGTGTTTTTAATATTCTGTTGGGAGCAGCCCAGAGTGTCTGGACTGGGGTATAAATAGTAAGTTATTTTTATAGATTATTTTGTTGCCTGCAGGCTCTGTAATGGTTACCACCAGAAGGGTAGCCATGTTAGTGCACTACAGCAGCAAATACAACCCAGAGCTTTGTGGCGCTTTAAATACTGAGGCATTTATTATGGCACAAGATTTCATGAGCTACAGTTCCCTTCATCATATGCACAGAGCAAGATTCTCAGTAGTTAGGGGTGTTTGTGTATATGGTTTGACTGCAGCTGAAGGCTTGTGAAAAGTGATGGCAGAGAGAAACAAAGGCGAGAGGATCTGATTCAGCCTCTGAACTGAACAATGAAGCATTTCAAAGTCATCCGTAAGTATAACTCTGTCCATACAGCAGACTTACGGAAAGAGGCAGAATGAAAAACTTTAAGGGTGGCAGTCCCATACAGACTTACCTGGAAATAAGTCCTACTGAACTCAGTGCAGATGAGCAGACATGAAGCGGTTGCCTTGTTGGTGTTTCCGATGGCAACTGAAAACTACTACATTTCAAAGCAATATGAAGTGATAACTAAAGTTCCTTCAGCAGTGTGTGATTGCATATTTGAATGTTGTGGTCACCAAATGATGGACACGCATACAAGACTGCACTCCCAATTGCCCCCCCCCACATTGCCTTGTATTTCAGCCAGTTCAAATAAGCTTGCCACCCCCTAGGGAGGAAAAGCCCTCACTGCTATTTTGAGTCGTTCCTTAGGATTTGCTAAGAAATGAAACGTTGAGTTGAGAAGGGACACTGCTCTGTTCTCATTAGACTTCTGACTTCTATTTTTAAGTGTCCCTTCTTGAAATGATGACAGTTCCAAACTAGTTTCTCCGATTTATTTTGCTGAAGTACCTTCAAATGCCAAAAAGGCCAGGAGGAAAGAAAATTAAAATAAACACTTGCAATCCGGCAAGATAATCATTCCTCTCTTTCAAAATATATCTTTCCCAAAGGATTTCAGGAGAGACAAGCTTCTGGTTAATACTAGGTGGAAGGTCAAAATTTGCATTTTAATAAGACAGTTTAGCAGCCAAAAAACACACCCTCAGCTGGTAGAGATGGAAATTTCACGAACATTTTTGGGTAGTGGCATAAACGGTGTGATGTACCTTTTGCATTCATCCGTTTCTATTATTTGTGTATCTTCTATGTATGTCATAGATGCTGTAATTTTATGTTGTTTAAAATAAACAACAGTGCACTTCTGAAATGAAAAGTAATGATGGCTTTCAGCTGTTGCTGTTGGTAACAGGATTTGGTAGATACATTTGGGTGTGAGGGAAGCTTTTGTTGTTCTGATGATGGATGGAAAAAGCCAAATTCAGCAATTGACAGATTTCCATTTAGTTTATAGACTAAGGAATAAAACAGAGGTAATTCCTTCTGAAACCTCTACAACCTCAATAAGGGAGAAATCACATATTTCCTGAAATATGTATTGCATCACCAGCAGGTAAACCCAAAGAAAATTTGCTTCTGTTATTGCCTAAACTCACAAGGAGAATAGCATTTTCAATAGTCAGCCTGTAGCTTGATCAGTGGAATTCAGAGGAAGTTGCATATTTCCTGGGGGGGAAAATGTAATTTAGATATTTAAAAATAATAACCCAGAATAGTTTACAAATTGCTCTGCATACTTTCTGGACAATTCCTTTTTGTACTATATTCCTTGGCTATTTTACAGCCTCTTTTTTTTTTTTTATGGAGCAACATGGATCAGTGGAATTCCCTTGTGTACCAGCTTAATGGCTACCTAGCAGTATGATGAATCACTCCCCTCAAATGCAGGTAGCATTAAACAAAAATCATTGTATCGGCAAGAAAAAATGCAGCTGATGGCATGGGAATTGACCGGGTTGAGGAAAGCAAAGGCTATTTCAGAAGCATAAAGGGTGCGCGATAACTAAAGCCAAACTAAAGTGTGTGTGTGTATATATATATATATATATATATATCTTAGCAATTGGCAGGTATGTATAAAGAATAAATCAGAGATGGAAGCTAGTAGATTTGGCACTGCCTGTTTATCTGCACTTCTGCTACTCCCCATGGAAAGCAGGGTGAGAAATAAATTTCTCCTGCCCCCCCCCCCCCCAAGACCTGCAAGGTTTTATTTATTTATCTAGTGGGTTTTCCCCCATTAATATTAATCGTACTCTTCAATCAAAAAAGGCAAGTTACAAATTATCCCTTTCCTGTTTCCCCTTCTTGTTGCCATTGGAAAGCAGAGACAGCACCCTACTTAAAGTGGCACATAGGAGATGGAAATACCTTGACTGAGTGACAGGGAACTGGAGATCTCCCAGGTTGAGAGTTTGGGAGAGGAAAGGAAAATGTTCAAATAGGTGCTGGGAGGGTCTGTCATTAAGTGTACAGTATGTGTGTATTAAGGGCTACTTTTGCTTCTTTTTTGAAATTTAATCTGTATTGATTTTACGTATTAAATCCCTCCACCACAAAAGAACAAAAAAGAAAACAAATCACCTCACATACAGAGAATTTTTTACACAGAAAATAAAACTCTTCCATATAATGGGACTTCCCTCATCCTCAATATGGGTCCATCATTACTTTGTTGACTGCATATCTGCATATTTTTTGACTTATCATTAATTGTCCCTATTCTTGGTAGAATATATCAGACACATCCAACTTCCAAGAGACTGCGATCTAAGGTAAAGGTAAAGGGACCCCTGACCATTAGGCCCAGTCGTGGTCGACTCTGGGGTTGCGGCGCTCATCTTGCTTTATTGGCCGAGGGAGCCAGTGTACAGCTTCCAGGTCATGTGGCCAGCATGACTAAGCCGCTTCTGGCGAACCAGAGCAGCTCACGAAAACGCTGTTTACCTTCACACCGGAGCGGTACCTATTTATCTACTTGCACTTTGATGTGCTTTCGAACTGCTAGGTTGGCAGGAGCAGGGAATGAGCAACGGGAGCTCACCCTGTCACAGGGATTCGAACCGCCAACCTTCTGATTGGCAAGTCCTAGGCTTTGTGGTTTAACCCACAGTGCCACCCGCATCCACTGCGATCTTCAAAACATGTCAAAGATTTATCCGAGGACAATGTTTAAGGGCTACTTTTGCAGGGAGAGAAGTATATGATTGTTGACACTGATTCCCCCCTCCCCATTTTTCATAGCACTGCTGTTGTTAAAAATGTATTCTGTTTTATAGTTACACCTGAGATTAGTACATAATATGGATTTATACTATGTTGTTTATATTTATTATGCTGTAAACTGCCCTGCTGTCTTTTTGACAAAGGGCAGTAGACACATCTCTTAAATAACGAGACATGAGCCTTTGCACGCGTGAGTGTAAATGCACACAGATATGTACCTGAATGGCTTACACTGCTCTGCTTTGCACCTCTTCTACTTTTCTGTGTCCCTTATTGTGCGAAAACCTTTTCTGTTCATCATTCCTGACCTTTAAGCCAGAATCGTGATCTATGTCTCTTCGTTTCTCTTCCCAACATCCCTTCTAACTTTCTTGCTCGGTTCCATTGTGTGGTGCCTGGATACTACAGGCAGTCTGGGAGCAAACAAATGACAGCACATGCAGTATATATAGTAACAGCTCTTTTCCAGCTCGTAGGCAGAGCAAAAGTGTATGATGGCGAACAAGCTGACCTCATGAGGGAAATGAAAGGCAATATAAAGCTCAGGGGCAAATGAGAGTCCTAGAGGAATGATGGGTCATAATGAGCCTATTGATTCTGCCTGAACATTTCATTGAAGAGTAGCACACCGCTGAAATCAAGTTCTAGACTTTTAATTACAGATACAGGAGCTTTGATTCCCCCTCCCCCCCAAAAAAATCCCATAAATGTTGCCAAAGCACTCCATTGGGAATTTAAGTGAAAATGGGAAGCATTTTTAGAACAACACACATAAGGAGGCACAAACATCTCCATGTCAGGCTCAAAACTGATGTGATGGAGGTTGTGTATGCATTCTCTTTGAGTGTTTACAAAAGCCAGGGGACCTTGCAAATCACATTGCATCAAATATCACAAAACATACAAAACCACATAAATGGATCAAATTGAGAAACAAGAACACACAAATTATACAATTTTTTTTTTTAAGAATATCCCTGAGCTCCTCTATTCCCGGCTGCTTCTTCTGTTCTCAAAGTCATGGTCTGGGAAAGACTCCAGAGTTGTTACCTCGTGTAATGAGTATGGGTTGCTCGTGCGTAAGTTGCCGCCTCTCCTGGCTATGTTGCCTTGTTTAAACCTTTCTGTCTGGACAGCCCTTCACTTCGTGGCTGCCTCAGTCGCTAGCAGAATCCGTCAGTGGGCGTTTCTTAAACCTTTTCCAACATAAAAGTTGTTTGACGCCAAGTCTCCTCCTACTCTCCCTGCGCGGAAGCCTTCTGCGCAGGGGGGGGCGTGGGTAGTGGAGGACCCGTGCTCTCCCCACTGGTGTCAGGTGAAGAGTCCTGGAGCCCTCTCGCCGATTCCCCCATCTGCCCCCCTTTATCTCTGGTGTTGCACTGATTTGCTTCCCCATCTGCTGAGCTGCCTCTCTCCCTGCTGGGCCCTTCTCCAGCATCATTTGAGAGCCTCCCCTCCGCCTCTAGCTCCGATGTCAGTTCCCTGACACCTCGGGTTACAGACGCTTCAGGTTACAGGCACTTCAGGTTACAGACTCCGCTAACCCAGATATAGTACCTCGGGTTAAGAACATTGCTTCAGGATGAGAACAGAAATCGCATGGCGGCGGTGCAGCGGCAGTGGAAGACCCCATTAGCTAAAGTGGTACCTCAGGTTAAGAATGGTTTCAGGTTAAGAACGGACCTCCAGAACAAATTAAGTTCTTAACCCCAAGGTACCACAGTATTCGCCTCTCCAGTCTGGCGGGAATGGGAGAGTATTGGATCTTTCAGATCCAATACTTCTCCCAATCCACCATTGACATGCTCCCTCACCTTAACCATTGATACATTGATATCAATGTATCAACTTCAGGAAAAGCAAGGGCCATGGAATCTCTAGCAACACATACTGTACTGCCAACCCACACACACAGGTTTCCAAAATGGTGAACATCTTAACTCAAGGGTGGCATTAATATCATCCATCCCATAATCATGGGGACTGTCAGGAACTGTAGCTGTGTGAAAGTTAAACTAGAGCTCTTAGGATTTTCTGGGAGAAACCATGTGTTTTAAACATGCATTAAGTGTTCTTTCAATGCATGGCATGGCTGTGAATGAGTATACATGCATGTGCCAGCAAACATTTGGACACTCGTTGCTAGAGCACTGCTTCTCTTCCATCCTTTCATAACTTCATATCCAGATAGCAAACTGATTGCAACAGTTTACTTACAACTTTGAATATTTAATAGAATATTTAAATCTTACAATGGATCTGGATGTACTTACAGAACTGCTGCAACTAAAAACACAACTGAGCGATGTTTGCTAACATATCCTTTTTTGGCAAGCCTAAGGTAGGCAGGTTCTAGCACAGTGTGGTGTACACCAGTGTGGTGTAGTGGTCAAGAGCGGTAGTCTCGTAATCTGGGAAACCGGGTTCGCGTCTCCGCTTCTCCACATGCAGCTGCTGGGTGACCTTGGGCTAGTCACACTTCTCTGAAGTCTCTCAGCCCCACTCACCTCACAGAGTGTTTGTTGTGGGGGAGGAAGGGAAAAGAGAATGTTAGCCGCTTGGACACTCCTTAGGGTAGTGATAAAGCAGGATATCAAATGCAAACTCTTCTTCTCTTCTTCACAGTAAATAGACAGAAAATAGAGAATAATCTCCTGCAGTGGGTGTGTTTGTGTGAACTGGGGCTCAGACTGTGATCCTTGTGAGTATGAGGAGTGTTGCAAGGGTACAAGGAAAATTCCAAAGGGAAAGATCTTCAGTGAATAATGTATGGCGTTTAATCCCAGCAATGATAAATAATCACAGAGAGGGACAGACTCAAAGCATTTACACAATTAATACCATATTTCATGCATACTTTTTTGTTGTGCAAATAGAAGCTCCATGGGAGTTGAGAAACCTTGTGTGACCATGGAATGGGTGAGGAGGCAGAGTTTCTCTTTCCCGCCTGCCTACAATCCTGATGAAAACCCTAACTTTCAAGCTGCTATTTGCATTTCAACGGAAGCCCCCATTGGATGCCAGCGGAGACTTCTGTTGCAGTGAGAATGGATTAAATCTATTTGCCTACTGCATGCCTTCACCACCTCTCTGCTATTAAGGCAGTTTGCAGTTTGAAACTGTGAAAGCAAGTAAACAAAATTCAGAACAACCGTTTTCTCAGACTGGCTGAGCATCCCTTTGGGAGCTGATGGCCTGAGATTGCTGGACTGGGTTTCTGCCTTCCTTAGGGCTTAAGTATCCCTTGTTCTCTCAGGCTGTTGTTTTCGACGCCTGCTAAGAATGTTCTTTTCCTTCGGCAAGCTTATCCAGACCTGTAATTACGTTGTGCATATTTGTTCTTTAACTCTGCTGATATTATCGGTATTTCAGAATGTTTATTGCATCTACTCAATCTTCAATATCGTCAGTATTTTCAAATATATATATTTTTTACTAATTCATGTAAACTGCTTGGATGCATTATTTATTCATTTATTAAGCCACATATACATCTAAGCAAATAAAGAAATAATATCACCAAGTTCTTCTTACTGCTTGCTATAGCAGCTGGGTGATGGTGGTTAGAGTTTAGTAGCTTGGTGTTGCAGTCTTTGTTGAAGAAGCACATTATCTCTCCTCACCAGCTGTTTTTCAGGGATGCAAAGGTTTTCTTCTACCCAGAGCAAGTAAGTGAGGCAGGTATGCCTCAGTGACTTACTGGGGAGATTCAATGGCTGGTAGGGAGTGAAATTCTAGCCATTACGCTTGGTGCAAGGAGTGACACTTTGAAAGCAATGTCCTGTGCTCCCATTAAGTCATTTTCCCGCCTCCCTGCCCACAATTCAAACAAGCCAGAGACCTCAGTCGGCTTGTTCACACACTATACTAAAGACAGGTGCAAGCTATCTCTACACTTGTACAAGTGTTTGTGTGAAAAAGTGCACACTGATTGATTTATACAAATCAACTATGGTGCACACAGACCACACAAACATCAAACGTTGCATGTGAATAACTGTGCAAGTCTACAGCTCAGTTACATGTGTACACAGGTACAAAAACAGTTGGTGTACTTTTTGAATGCAATGTATGTGAATGTTCTTGGCTTGCGTTGGACAAACATCCATTCAGCCCTCAAAATGACTGGGGTGTCATTAAGCCCCCTTTAAGGAGTTGCCCAAAATGTCAATGGTAGTGGTTAGTCACCTCACCTGTCATTTCCTAATGATATTTAATGGGAATACACAAAGTTTGGTGAAGCAATAGTCTGTTTCTGACATGGCATACATCAGCCCTGCTCTGAAGCAATTTCAGTGAAGCCAGACCACTTTCCAAAGCACTAAAATGGGGTATGAACTGAATCTTTATCCTTGAGACACACTGCTAATTATTATACCCATCTACAGTATACAAACTTACCTCACCCTTCTAATACTGGTACCCATGTTTGTTTTGAGGTTATTCATGATAACGGCTTGCCACACATATTGCCTGTGTCATAAGTTTTGAAACTCAGACATTATTCCCAAGTTCAATTAGGCGTGTGGTGGAGAGTGGGCCTTTTGTCTTCAAACTACTTCACAATCCTAAGTATGAAAGGAATGGACTCTTTATTAATTTCAAATGAATATAGGCTATATAAAAAGCTTTTGTGGGTTGCATTGAAAGCCTGCATAGCAATTCCTGTGAAATCAGTAATGAGCTCTTTTTACTCATTCATTTCCCTCTTTATGCAAAACATGTTCATTTCATATAGAGATGAATCCTAATGAGCTAACTTGCCAGGTTTGTAATGTGCAAATGTTGCTTCAGAAGAGAAGTCACACCCCCAGCATCCGCCTTGCATTTGCACTGTGCCATCTGATAGCAAAGAACCCTTTGCTCATTTCGCTTCAGAGCAGTTCATAATGAGATCTCCAGCAACTACAAATTGCTGTTTAGGCATGTTCCAATTATTTCCTCCCCCTTAAAAAACGAAAATAAAAAAATATATATCCAGAAGACTCCCTTCCCATGAGGGAAGAAGCAAGCAGGGGTACCCTTTGATGCAAGATAAATTCAATTCCGTTCACATTTAAAGGTGAGCTCATCAAATCTATGCTTTCTGAAATAATAGATAAACCGAAACGGGGCCATCCTTCGAAATTCACACTTCTCCGAATTTTTCAATCTACTTCTCCATTCAAGTCTAATGTGCAAAAATGCATAGACTAAAGTAAAGTGTGCATAAGAATGCATATGTGAATGGAAATAACATACGAAACTGCATCAGGGGGAAATTGATTTGCAAAATTATGTGTATTAGGAGAAATTCAGCCTAGAATTTGGATGAATTTTCATAAGGACTTAACCGCAACAGCAACCCACAAACTGATAATGAAAATATGGAGAAATGCATGCAGAACTGATAAAATGAAAAAGTGAGAAAAGCCAAAACTGACAGATTTGCCAACACATAGATCGGGATCCAGGGCAACTGTCAAAGGTCTGGAACACAGATGAATGTATCACTCAAAAATAGTTTTGTCCCATTTCTGTGTTTCTTGCTGCACAAGGATGGACAAGGTTTAAAACTTGGTAATTATGTGCTTTGTAAAACTTTTATGGATAAAAATAGAATATTCTTAATTAAGGAAGAAGAAAAAGAACCCTTTTATTCCCTCCGCAACCCTCCATAAATGAACCTCAGAGTCTCAAAATGTATCCCCTTTTTCAAAAGTTACCTTTTCACCCATTTGCAGCCTATCAGCTGCAAGAGTTATGTTTCCAATGAGGGTGTGTATTCTGGAGTTTCCATGCTCCAGAATTGGGGCTAGAAAACAAGTATGAAATGGCATCATTTTACCATATTAAATCTATATCTTGTGACCTCTTTCCAGAAAAGCAAAAAACAAATTTTCATGATCACAGCATGAAATGAGTGTGCAGAGCAGGGGATCCCCAACAGATGGACAGATTGGTAAATTGGGTTTCTATCTTCAAGTACAGTGGTATCTCGGGTTACAGACGCTTCAGGTTACAGACTCCGCTAACCCAGAAATAGTACCTTGGGTTAAGAACTTTGCTTCAGGATGAGAACAAAAATTGCGTGCCGGCAGTGGGAGGCCCCATTAACTAAAGTGGTACCTCAGGTTAAGAACAGTTTCAGGTTAAGAACAGACCTCCAGAACAAATTAAGTTCTTAACCTGAGGTACCACTGTAATAGAAATGTCTAATCAACTCTATGGAGCATTTTGAATTGAATTGATTGTAGTTTTAAAGCCAGCATCGTTTGCTTAAAGCTTGGTACAACTTCTTTTCCCTTAATAACGTGTTTATTGTTTACAATTAAGTGGTATATATATTTTTTTGCAAAATACACACAGATTGTCCAACTGACCAACAGACACACAAATGCATAGTACAGTTTGTAACGTTGGTTTAGAGATTGCTGTGCCCATCTTTTATTGGGGGAATCTTTGCCACACCCCAACTCCCCTGGGAAGAAGACTTTGCATGGTTTTTCCCAAGGGAGGAGTTGGAGAAAACCATGTGGATGGAAGAGCCAATCATTGGGAGGGCGGAGAGAAAACTAGGTTTTATTAGCTGGCTCCTCCCCATACTCTTCCCTTTATTTCTCACATCTCCCACCCTATGCAGTATGGGCTTTTGTAAGTTTTCCAGCTGAACATATGAACTAGGTCTTTGGAACAAAATGGCTTAATGACCACTAATTGTGATTCCATCAAAAACTGGTTTCTCATCAGAATGCTCTTGCGGAAAGTTGTGAGTATGATTGTTGCTTCTTGAAGGTATGGTACTTTTCAATAAACACTTCACAGCTTTCTGGAATAAAATGCTGGCAAGAAACCAGGTGTTTTACAGGTGCAGTTTTGCTTTCCTTCTTTTTGCCGTACTCCACATTTATTTTTCTGGAATTCAAAGGCATGCTACCTTTAGGGAACATTTTAACACTAATGTAACCTAGTCATTTTTATCTTATTTTTTCCTAGTCATTTTACATTTGCTCTGCATTATGAAGCAAATTCATTTTCTGTCACCAACTTGACTTTGCAATAACTGAATAGCACCATGGTTTACATTGTTATAGGAAACTCTTCAGGACCAATAAATAATGCATGACTTCTTAATTATTTAATATTATTTAGTAAAATTTTTATGCACACTGGAATATTAATGTGCCATAAACAAATGTAAACAGTCTCATTTTAATTAAAATACTTTAGCAAAAGTTACAAGTGAAAGTTCTAATGCATACAGAGTAGTGATAAGCAAAAGCAATCTGTTAAACTCATAATAAATGCAGGGAAATGTTGAAATGGTAGGACATTAAACTTAGTATTATCCCCATGAATTAAAAACAGTTTTGCCTTCTAATAACGGTATGAAGAAACCATGACAATTTTGATTCTATTTATTTTTTAATAGGCAATGCCTTTTCCCCCCTTTTGGGGACACTTGCTTATTAAAAATGGAACAGATTCCTATTTGCTGCCATGGAATACTGATCAAATCACTTGGGAAATTTTGGATTTCATTTTAAATTACAATTCTATAATCCAAAGGCCTTTGCATTAGAATTGGGGCACATTAACAGTCCTATTGGTAAGGACATCTATTCTGTCCCACTTCTTAGGTATTTGCAGTTTCTGGCAATTGACAGAATTAGTGCCTAATTTCAGTTTAATTTGAGAAAGTCATTACAGTATGTGAAAACACAGATTGTATCAAGAGAAGCTGTCTTGCTATTTGTGGTTCTCACAATCCTCTGTGAATATTGGAAAGTAAACAGAAACAACTTATTGCAGGAGAAGAATTTGCAACATGAAGTCGCTTTGCTCATTCATGTATTCAACACCTGATCACTCCTTGAATGTGTGAACTGACTCCTGTGGAAAGTATTCAGACGGCATTAAAATTCTACCTGTGGTTGATGGTTTGAAATGGCATTTGAATGACGATTACAGATTATTTCTGTGCTGAAACCCATCCTTCTGCTTCTCAAACGGTTTTATTTATCTGTGAAAGAGGCTTCCATTATTTCCGCCCCATTTTCAAGACCCTTAAGAATATCTTTCAAGTTGATGGGCTATGCCAAAATGGCTAAAATGACCAGAAGAATCAGAAATCAGGAAGACCAAAATTTTAATAAGAAATGGGGAAAATTTATAACCTATCTTAAAAACCATTGTAAACAGCTAAAATCATTAGTATCATGAGAGCCAATGTGGTGTAGTGGTTAAGAGCGGTAGACTCCTAATCTGGGGAACCGGGTTCGCGTCTCCGCTCCTCCACATGCAGCTGCTGGGTGACCTTGGGCCAGTCACACTTCTTTGAAGTCTCTCAGCCCCACTCACCCCACAGAGTGTTTGTTGTGGGGGAGGAAGGGAAAGGAGAATGTTAGCCGCTTTGAGACTCCTTAAAGGGGGTGAAAGGCGGGATATCAAATCCAAACTCTTCTTCTTCTTCTTCTAGTAGGATTGGAATATCACTTGTAGTTTAATGGTGAATTTTGGACACAATGAAGATGTAAAAAATGTGGATTATCATAAAAGAAGCAGGAGGAAATGATTAACAATAGGACCCCCAAACAATAGGACCCCCCAATAGGACCCCCAAATGGGGAGGACGAAAGTCCTAGATATTCTTTGGAATCTTGTTTCTATGTTGTACATTTGATATGTGGATGTAAAGTTTTAATCAGAAAAACCAAATAAAAAAATGTAAGGGGAAAAAATTCTTTAGAATTTCAGTGAGTGTAAACTTATCTTATCATTGTGAGATGTCATAGGGTGTTGTATGTATTGTATTTTTCCTTCCTAGTGCTCTGCAGCCTCCCTGGGTGCCTCCATTTACTGATCTGAAGAAGCACCATGGGGCGAGTTATTTTGTGATGCCTCCCCCTGGGCTATGATTGGAATAAGGGCACCTTGGAAGGTTGCGGGGCACAGACCACCGTTAAGATGATTTGTAGAATGAAAAGATACTCACAAACACCCCTTGGACCCCTTAAAAATAAGGTAATTGCATCAAAAGCTCTGCACCCCACCCATGTGAATTTCAATGAAATCTCTCTCTTTGGATGATTTTTGAACCCAAATCTTTTCTCATTCATTGATGAGGAATGATAAAAAATCAAAACAAAGCAGGATAAAAAAAATTTTGGCACAACCGTAGGATACATGTGTGAACAGTAGGGTTGCCACCCGTCCCTAGAAAAATGTAACTATCCTGTGGGGTTTTTTTGGAGAAAAGTGCTTCCCATCCTATTTTTGAAAAACGGGATGCCCTTTTCATGTGTTCAAGCTCATTCCTCTTCTCAAACCTGTTTAAGGAAGAGGATTTGTCTGGTGGGAGGAAGAGAGCGAGAGCAGGAGTGGGAGTTTTTGTGGGCAGCGGGTGGTTCCATGAGGAGAGCCAAAAGTGAGAGCGAGAGTTATCGTGGGACATGGGCAGAGGGTAGGGTGGAGCTTCCCTAAGCTCTGGTTAGTGCCTCTGCTTGGCTAGAATCTCTCCTCCAGTCACCCAGTGATATTCCGGGTGCTTGGCTTGCACCGTGCCAGGGTCCAGTGGTGGCTTATTCATATGCAGGTGAGGTTAGGTACCTACAGGACCGCCTCTCCTGGTATGCCCCGCAGAGGACTTTAAGGTCCACAAATAACAACACTTTGGAGGTCCCAAGTCACAAGGTGGTTAGATTGGTCTCAACTGGGGCCAGGCCTTTTCAGTACTGGCCCCGGCTTGGTGGAGCGCTCTGTCACAAGAGACTAGGGCCCTGAGGGACTTGACATCTTTCCTCAGGGCCTGCAAGACAGAGCTGTTCCGCATGGCCTTTGGTTTGGACTCAGTCTGGCCCTTATGTTTCCCTCCCCTTATGGTTTTGATTTATGAGCTACTATTAAAATGAGGCTGCATTTTAAATTGTATTTTAACCCATATTTTAATAAACTGGTTGTTTGTTTGTTTGTTTCCCCCATTATGTTTTATTGTAATTTTATTGGTGTTAGCTGCCCTGAGCCCGGCTCTGGCCGGGGAGGGCCGGGTATAAATAAAAATTTATTATATTATTGTTATTATTACAATCCCGATAGAGTTCTATTCCACCAGGATGGGCTGAGCAGGCAAAGGAAATGATCCTTGCCCCATGGCCATGCCAACCCCCCTCCCACCGTAATCAATAATTGCCTGATTTCACCCAATGCCTATGTCGTATATCCATTATTTCATCAACCTCACAGTGTCCCAGATTGTTGCTGCCTGGGCAAATGTGCTTCTATTTTCAAAAAGTAATGTGTAAACCAGCTCACAGACTACAGCATTAGTTATTCTTGCATGTGTTCTTGCAGAAGATAAGATAGTCCTTAACTGTTCAGATCATCAGGGAAGCGTGTTTGAACAGATAAAAGGTTGTCAATGACTCTGTCAAAAGATTAGGGACTCTGGCGGCAAGAAGACTCAAACACGTGGAAGAATTCTGAGTTTGCAGATGAAAAGGACAATCTATTTGATATTGGTACCCATTGGGACATCTTTTGTGGGACATCTTGCTGTCAGCTTATGCAGGAATATACCTGAAGGTCACAGCTGGATTTAGTTCCTATTTTTTTTCATCAGCACATGAATTTTTTTTTAATCCCCTCCCCCCGTTTTGCCTTTGGGTTACTATTAAAGATAGCAAAGGATATGACTTTGACTTGAACTTGAAAGTTATCAAAATCTCTCTTTGGATTTGCATTCCCTAAACATGTAGCCATTTCATTGTCCTTTAGAAGTAGGGCTCAGGAAGAGTCCTCTAATTCACACTTGGTTTCCAGAACCTTTTTCATTGTCTGAATACATAAATGTTTAATAAGATCAGTTGCAGATCGGGGGGGGGGGGGATATCTTGGATGTGTTTTGGTGAATACTGCTTTAAAGACCATAGTCCAAATCAAAAGTTGTACATTTCAGTCTCACTGAAATCAATGAGATAAGTTAGTCCCAACTGAAGTCTATTTTTTTGGGTAGGACATAAACAAGATTACATTTCCCCAGACTGGGTCCTAATTTGGTAAGCAGCAACTACTCAACACACAGCTTCAGAGTCACAATTATTCTGATATTTGACTTTTCTGCACCCACAATGCTCTCTTTGAACTCTCTTCTTTTGCTAATGTTGGTGTTCATCAAGCTTAAAGTTATACTCGATTCTACCTGCTACCTTGACTCGTCCCAGCTAAATATTTAATACCACCTATATTAGAAAATAAAACTGGGAAACATTAAAGCTGCATGGAATTGGACAAAAGGCATATATTTTCCACACAGTGTCAGTGTGGAAAATAGATAAGTAGTCAGTAGAGATGAGATAAAAAAATTCTGATTAGTCTATCATCTATCTATCTATCTATCATCATCATCTATCTATCATCTACACACACACACACACACACACACACACACACACACTTTACCTCTTGTGCAAAGAGATGCCTAGTTGTGATAGGTTCTGATGGTGGCTTTGTTCAACATTGCTAGAGAGCAGCCCCTCCCAACCTGGCACCCCCCCATGTGTTTTGGACTCCCATCAGCACAGCAAGAGCACCAGGTTGGGGAGGCTGATACAGAGGCACCCAATGTAATTCAAACTGAAGATGCCCACCATGGTATACAGAACAGCGTTTAGGATAGCCCAGAGGTTGGTTTTCAGTCAGTCCAGAGCCTGGTGCCTCTGGTCAACAGTAGAGGAGTCACCAGAAGTCAGACGAGCTCTGCAGCATTCAAATAGTGAACAGTGGCAAAGAGGGGGGAGGAAGGAGCTATACTGCATGCCTAGGTCTCTGGCACTGGACTAGGCAGGTCCCTGAGAGGAAGTGGAAGCTGGTTCTAGGAATGCTGAAGCAGAGGAGTGTGGGATTTAATCCACTGGAGCAGTCAAATACAACATTCCTTGTTTCCCTAGAGTGGACACAGACAGGGGGATGTTACTCCAGCCAGTATAACTTCCTGTTACACCTGGTCTGGAGCATCCTCTCCCTGCATGTGACCAGGTAGGTGGGCGTAACCCTGGTAGACCCAACAAAAGGTCCAGTCACACAGCCATCTTTCTCTTTTGTTCTTTTCTTCATTCTGACTCTCTTGGACTGCACTGCTGGCTCTCAGCCAGAAGCCCATGGGATGAATCCCCATATGGGATGAATCCACAGCTATCTCTGTAACTGTGTAACTACAAGCCAAAGCTGGCCTTCAGGGAACTGTGAACTGAATGTAAGCAAAGGCCTCTCCTCCTTCCGGAGGGGAGGTGTTGTGGGCGGGAGACGATTCCCGCGTCACACAGGGGGCGTTATGCCCCCGCCCCATCCACATGGCTGGCGCGCCACGCCCACGGCTGAGCACCCAATCGGGCGGCTTGGTGGGGGGGGTGTGGTTTGCTGTTCAAGACGCAGGCGCGCCAGCCATTCAGCCCATTTGCTAACCTTCTCGTCGCGAGTCACCCACCCACCACTCCCTTAGGGCTTAGTTTTTCTCTTGACCTTGCTATGGACCTATGGTTGGTCGCCCAGGTTGCCCAGGGGGCCTGGTAGGAATTTTTTCCAACTGGCAATCAGATTTTTGGTTTTTTCCGCCTACCTCGTAGCAATCGTCACAACTTTCTTGGTATTTGGCGGTTAGGCATTGGAATGTGTTGTTGGTGTGTGGAAGGGCTAGGTGTGGCCATCGCCTACCCCTTCAAATTTGGGTATTCCGTTAAAGGAATCCAGCGGTTGTGGATCCTGCCCGATGCCTGTGTGGCGGGGGGCCATGGCACGACCCTCGGTGACATCAGGGGGGAGCTTATAGTTGTATTAGCATCAACAGGCTCCCCCTACTGGTGGTTAACCCCTCTTCAGATTCACCCCTCTTCGAGTGGGTGGAGTCAAATCTTCCGTGGTCCAATGCCTAAGCCAATACCTTCTCACTTGCTGTAATCAATAAAGTTGTGGCCTTTTCTTGCCCATTAACCTTATATACTGTGTCCTCGTGTCTTTATTCCTCCAAGCGGGGATCGGGTCCTCGAACCACAACTTCTTGTTACTTTTAAGGAAAGACTGTTGTGTCTTTATTCTTTTCAGAGGGATCAAAAGGGGACTTAGCAGGAATAATCCAATCTGGGCAAGCCAGACTGGATTGCTTAACTAAAGAGATTCAAACGAATCTGCAAACGAGCTTCCAGCTGTATAAGGGGAATGTGCTCTGCTACTTGACTCACTAGCATGAGTGAGGAAGGATAATATTTAATCAATGATATATTGATCCTCTCCTACTATCCACAACATCCCCATAAAGAGAGGGAAAGTTATCCCACAGACATGATCCAGACTGGTGGTGGTAGTAATTGCACAGGGCTGAGGAAAGGCCAGCGAAGGTCTCTTGCCTGGGTGCTACAGAAACCTAGAGCCAGTCTTCTGCTTACTACAACATCTCTCTGCAGTACGTAATGGTGTTGCGTATTTCCATCTTCTCTGGTAGTGGGAGGACTGATAGCATGGAAAAGCTAACAACAACAACAAAATACATAGCAGCATGCATTTATAAAACTTGTTCATATCCCAGCTAGCTATGCAGCCTCACATGACTTCAGTAGATCCAGACAGAAGCCTCTTCATTTTCCTTTTATCCTGCTTGTCTCCTTCACCATCTTCCTGAATTGGTTGTTGCATTTGTGGCAGGAGAGACCCTTGAACCACAGCAGCTACGACAGATGAACCGCAAAGACTACCGACACCCCTTTTTACTAGCATAAAGAACAAAAGGGCATTTTAAACAGGATTGAACAGAATTGTCATGAACACCCCACTTTTACTGCACTCCTAGTGACCTCCCAACCAGAAGGATAGATATACCAATGATGTAAACACTGATACTTTATGTTAGATTTTTTTCCTGGGTGCAGAGCCTTGTAAATGGGGTGCAGTAATAATAATAATAATAATAATAATAATAATAATAATAATAATAATAATTTATTTGTACCCCGCCCATCTGGCTGGGTTTCCCCAGCCACTCTGGGCGGCTTCCAACAAAGATGAAAAATACACTAAAATGTCACATATTAAAAACTTCCCTGAACAGGGCTGCCTTCAGATGTCTTCTGAATGTCAGGTAGTTGTTTATCGCTTTGACATCTGATGGGAGGGCGTTCCACAGGGCGGGCGCCACTACCGAGAAGGCCCTCTGCCTGGTTCCCTGTAACTTGGCCTCTCGCAGTGAGGGAACCGCCAGAAGGCCCTTGGAACTGGACCTCAGTGTCTGGGCAGAACGATGGGGGAGGAGACGCTCCTTCAGTATGGCAACCTCCTATGAGTCAAACTCAGGAAAGGTCCTATGAGGGCGGAATGAGTTGTTGAATCTGTGGGATGTAATCCATTGGTGCCGTCAAATGCAACATTCCTTATTTCCCTAGAGTGGGCACAGGCAGGGGGACATCTAATCAGTGTAACTTCCTGTTCTTCTCCCTGCATGTGACCTGGGAGATGGGCGTGGCTCTGACCGACTCTATAAAAGAGCCGAGTCATGCAGCCATTTTCTCAGTGTAGTTTTGTTCATCTTGAAGTTGTCTTGCTCCAGTGTTGTCTTGTTCTATATCTTGCTGCCATGCTGCTCTCCTGCAGCCATTTTGCTCTTTTATTGTAATTTTGCTGTCTGCTGGCTCTCAGCCAGCAGCACATGAGCTCAATCTCCATATGAGATGAACTCACAGTTTCTTTCTGTAACCACTAAGTAAAGCCTGCCTTTTGGGGATCATATCGTGAACTGAAATGTGAGTAAACTTTTTGTTACTTTACTCAGAAAGACTCTTGCGTCTTTATTATTTTAAGAGGGATTAAAGGGGACACCAGGAAATAATCTTAACTAAGAGATTCAAACAAATCTGCAAACTAGCTTCCAGCTATATTGAGGGGAATTTGCTCTGCTACACCAGCATGAGTGAAGGAAGGAGAATAATAATAATAATAATAATAATAATAATAATAATAATTTATTTATACCCCACCCATCTGGCTGGGTTTTCCCAGCCACTCTGGGCGGCTTCCAACAAAACACTAAAATACAAGGGAACCACCAGAACAAATTGGGGGCATGGGGTGACATGCCACGTTGAGAGGAAAGTTCCATTGCACAAATAGAATTCATTCCACTGATGTAATGACTTTGTTGTGTATAACCCTATACTCACAAGGGTGAATTATGTAAACCTTAAAACTTGTTTTTGTTAGATATTGTCATGAAGCCTTCCTCATGGTCAGCAGTACAGCAATCTCCTGAAAACAAAACTCAGGAAAGTTCCTGTAACTGTCAAAAAGAAAATGCTGCTTCTCCTGTAATTGTCAAAAATGCTTCAAGAAATGGACGTGTTTCTTTATGAAAAAAACCTCCCATTTAGGCAGTTTCTTTGTTGTCATTATCTATATTAGCGCTGTTACGGGAACACCAGATGATACAGTGGTGATACTGAGCCTTGCTGCTTGTCAGGTCCTGCTGCTCTCATATTTTCTCTGCAGGGAATAAAAAAAGTTGTCAGATTCTTGCACCATGGGACTCCTGTATTTCTTCATAGAGCATTCCTTGTCCGCTGCTTGCTAACATTATGTCAGGTCAACAGGGTGATAGTGAATTGCCTCTAATCCTTGGGCATCAGCAGCTAGCTTAAAGTTGTTGTGTGTTTTTTACTGATTAACGAGGCAAAAGACTGCAGTTTTGTGGCTGAAGTGCTTCAATATTCAGTCTGCTGTGCTGGGTAGTCCTCCGCATAATTTCTGTGAATGATTATGTTGCAGCACCCTGCAATGTGATAAACAGATCTTATCATTCATTCACACACTGAACACTTCTCTGGCACCTTCTCCTGGAACATACCTTCCTTCTAGCCAGCTGTGTATATGACTTCAACTTGTATGAAATGTATCCTTTGATTTCAGAGAGAGAGAGAGAGAGAGAGAGAGAGAGAGAGAGAGAGAGAGAGATCTATTTGTCATTAAAATTATGGACTGTTATGAATAACACTGATATGTGCTGGATAAGCAGGTGTCAGAGCTCAAGCCCATTGCAAATCTTTCAGTTGGTGAAATTAGGGGTGTCACTTTCAGTCCATGCACCACCACCCAACTCTGGCTACAGAAGGCAGAGCCATCCAAATCCACCAAGGGGGGGGGGGAGGGAAAGAAAGAATCCCCACAATGGGGTGAGCTCCCATTGCTCCGTCCCAGCTTCTGCCAACCTAGCAGTTTGAAAGCACGCCAGTGCAAATAGATAAATAGGTACCACTGCGGCAGAAAGGTAAACAGCGTTTCCTTGCGCTCTGGTTTCTATCATGGTCTTCTGTTGTGCCAGAAGCGGTTTAGTCATGCTGGCCACATGACCCAGAAAGCTGTCTGTGGACAAATGCCGGCTCATTTGACCTGAAGCGAAATGAGCGCTGCACCCCATAGTCGCCTTTGACTGGACTTAACCGTCCAGGGGTCCTTTACCTTCACCTTTACTGAGGCTGAGGAGATGACGGGGGAACAGCAGGGTAGAGTGGCAATAAAAGTCTCCCTTTTCCCCTTAGATCACGCAGCATGACTAGCCTAGAAGTTGTTTGAGAATTTGGGCCTCATCCCATAAACGAGAGAAACCAGCTTTGGTTTTGTTTCCCCCCCCCACCCCATGAACATACCAGTACCAGAAGATGATTTCTCCACCTACTCCAATGTATGAAGTGCCTCTTACAGCTCAGGAAACATATTTTGAAGTTACACTCCTTGTCTGACTGCCCTTGGTTCTAAATCAGTGTACCTCCCTCTTACGTTAACCACATTATGTCAGAATGACATGGTTAAGTGGATCTCATTTTTGAAAATATTAAGAGATGTTTAATATTAGCTGTGAGATTCCCGCTGCCATGCAGAGGAGGTAATTAAGCATGCCAGATGAGTGGTGGTAAAGACAAGGCATGTGCAAATTGAGAAATGGTTTATTGAGAGTTCAGTAGAAGCGTTGACACCCCTCGTAAGGTCAGCGTTTGCATATCGTAGACAGATGAGATGTGTTGGGTGTCCCTCGTGCTGCTGAGAATGGGTTGCTTAGCATTTAAGGAAGACTTGGAGGCTGTGAAAGAAAGATCATCGACAACTGACTTGAGGCATTTGACGGAAACTCTGAAGTAGGTTTGGCCTGTCCTCAGATAGAAAACAGAAAGCAGGTGAAGAAAGGTGAAACTGACCTTCACCTTCTGCAGAAAGAGCTAGAGTGAGGCAAAGCTTTGTAGCAACTATATCTGTGCCTGGGAAATTGTGAGACATAAGTGAGTTTTTTTTGAAAAATGTGGTCCATGTATAGCTCTAGAGCAGCCTTCCCCAGCTGTGACTCTATAGATGCTGTTGCACTTCGACCACCATTATTCCTGACCCCATTGACCACCTGTCTGACTGAGATTGATGTGGTTCTATTCCAATGACACCCAGAGACCCAAGAGTTGGAGAAGATTGGTCTACTCTGTGCCTTCTTTACACATGATGGAAACACTCATCCTACCTGTCCTACTGTGCCCACAGCTTTGAGTGTCAACCAGAGCCTATTGATGTAACTTCTGTTAGCAAGCCCTGCTCATGTGATCTGACAATTGTGAAAAAGAAAGGGAGAAAGAAAAGGACCACAAGCAGGAGATTCATTGTAAAGGAATTTAGTAAGGTAGGCTCCATTTCACCTTCAAGTTTTCATACCTGGTGGGGAAAGGTGTTCTACCACGGCCTGTTCATATACAACATATATATGTTGCCATGTGTGGACCTGATTTGTAACTTTAAAAGTATGTAAAGTGACAGAGAAATGGTTCCATGTTTCTGTTCCAGTGCATCTCCTTTCTTTTTAATTAAGAATCAACTAACCTTTCCTCAAGAATTAAACAGCCTTAAAAATAATCAAATACAATCAAATCCTATTTGTGCTAAGATACATTAACTATGACAAAAAAAATAGCAGGGACTTAGAGATCTTGCCACTTCTGCTGCATCGAAAAAGAGAAGATGCTGCTTTGTCTCCCTGACTGGGGGTGGCCGCCGAGACCATATAACACCAGTCCTAAAAGACCTACATTTGCTCCCAGTACATTTCCGAGCACAATTCAAAGTGTTGGTACTGACCTTTAAAGCCCTAAACAGCCTTGGCCCTGTATACATTAGCAGTGTATGGGGTGGAACAGAATTGTCCTATTACCTCAGCACTGCTGCTCCTTACATCAACATACCTGGAGTGCAGTGATGGGGAGACCTCAGCTACAGAGCAGCACCCATGGGAGCATCAAATTGCAAAGCCCTGACTTGGCCACCACCCCACCCCAGTCTCATCCAGATTCTCAGCAGTGACCCTGGTGTTGGGAGGGTAGCTAATGGTGTGGTGTAGTTGTTAGGAGCGGTGGACTCGTAATCTGGGGAACCGGGTTCGCGTCTCCGCTTCTCCACATGCAGCTGCTGGGTGACCTTGGGCTAGTCACACTTCTCTGAAGTCTCTCATCCCCACTCACCTCACAGAGTGTTTGTTGTGGGGGAGGAAGGGAAAGGAGAATGTTAGCCACTTTGAGACTCCTTCAGGTAGTGATAAAGCGGGCTATCAAATCCAAACTCTTCTTCTACTCTTCTTCTTCTTGATGGGCAACTTTAAGGCTCCAACTCTCCCTTTTGATTGTTCCTTATCTTTAACCTAGAATTCTCATCAGCCATAATAAAGAAATTAAAAAACTGGAATTCTACCAGATAGCCCTTCATGTAGAGGACTGTAGTGACAGCCTTTCAAATTCTCTCCGTAAAACAGTTCCTGATGCCACCCTAAAGGCATCAGGAATTATGGCAAGATGTGGGAAGAACCCAAGTGCTCATGGTCCTTGTGGTAGCATAACTATCCAATGTGCAGTAGTGTAAACTTCCCAGCTCAGTAGACCAGAGCCATGGATAGTCACATTGTTCCATCAGCTGTGCTGAAAGACCAGCTCCATTAGGCACTTCCTGCTCTTGAACCATTTCTATGCCAGCTGGTTGTTATATAAGAATTGGTGCCTGAGATTATTTTTTCCTCTTCCCTCCCTGTTCATGTTTCCTTGTGTGTCATTTTCTTAAAACATTGTGAGCCTGTGGGCAGGGATTGTCTAGTTTAAATTGATTGTAAGGACAATCACCTTGGGAAGATTTTTGGCTAAAAAGCGGGGTACAAATGCTCTATATAAAATAAATATATGCACCATAATTTCACGCTAGAGCGACACCATGTCGTTATCCTCCCAGGGCAGATGTGCCATAATGGTGACCGCCGTTCATCTTCCCTGCTGCAGGGCATTCTGTTTTTATGGGGATCACATTATAAGGAAAGGTATTCCATGTCATTTGGAGAGAAATTGTGCAGTCAGCTGCGATCTTTTGTTTCTTAAATGCATCTTCCCTTCTCAAATCTATTATTCTATCTTGACTCGTCGCCACAGAAACATCGGTTGCATTTCAGAAACTTGGTGTGTGTGGGGATGGGGGGGACAGGAATAGAACTACTTAGCTTTAAAAACTCTTACCTTGTGATTTGAATTTCTTTCAGCTTGACAACTTGTCCTATCTCTAATGCTGACAGTGTGCTGGAGCTAGTCAGTCTTCAAAAGTTCAAGCTGCCTTTCCCAGTGTCTGTGTATGAGTGCTCGACTGAAGTGGCTTCTGCAGGCAGAATAGGCCATTGTGAGAGACAATGTGACTTGGGCGGTGTACACAATGCACATTTAAAGCACATTTACAATTCCCGAGTTTAATACCCTCCAACATTCCTCAGATAAAAGTAAGGACCTTTTCAGCTGAGGAATGTTGGAGGGAGGGTATGCTACCCCTTTGGCATCCGTGCTTCTGCCTCCCCACCAGGAGTTATCCCTCCCACACAAATGACCCTCATTGACCCCCACTTTTTCTATCAACCCTTGCCCCAGAACATTTTTTACCAGAGGTGAGTGCCGCTGCCACTCCACCAATGCGACACAGCACACAGACCCTCCATCTTCCTGAGAAAACAGATTAATCTCAAATTTATTTTTTCTTTGGTATATTTACAAAAAGAAAAACGCACACCAATAATAAATTTTAGAAAGGGGCACAAAGCATTTTATATACAGTGATACCTCGGGTTACATACACTTCAGGTTACAGACGCTTCAGGTTACAGACTCCACTAACCCAGAAATAGTATCTTGGGTTAAGAACTTTGCTTCAGGATGAGAACAGAAATCATGCTCCGGCAGCGCGGCAGCAACAGGAGGCCCCATTAGCTAAAGTGGTCTTCAGGTTAAGAACAGTTTCAGGTTAAGTACAGACCTCTGGAACGAATTAAATTCTTAACCCGAGGTACCACTGTATATATACATGAAGAATCAAGACTCCTTGTGCTCCTCTTCTCTCTGCTCCCCCTATCTTTCCACCCAGGGCAGCCCTGCCCTCTGCCTGCCCCTTCTCCCCATACCTGTTCTGACTGATCAATTAAAAGCCAACAACCAAGTTGTGCTCCGATGCCAAGGCACATTTCATATCCCATGTAGTTTGGCCCTTCGGCTTCAATTTTATTTTACTTATTTATTTATAAACCACCCTGCATCAAAATATCTCAGGGCGGTTCACAGATTAAAAACCAAGTTGAAACACACGTAAACCAAAACCACAAAACAATAACCAATTGTTTCCAGTAGGAGCAGGGGCCTTTCTTTATATGGTTTGGGCAACATGGAAGGGGTGTGGGATTTCAGGAGGAGCAAATGGGGGGGGGGAAATTCCCTTGCTTTGCTAACAGGTAACTTGTGATGTTGGTTAGGACAGTCTCTTGCAGTGTAGATGTATACCATTGCTCTGTCCCAGCTTCTGCCAACCTAGCAGTTTGAAAGCACACCAGTGCAAGTAGATACATAGGTACCACTGTAGTGGGAAGGTAAATGGCGTTTCCATGCGCTCTGGTTTCTGTCAAGGTGTTCCATTGCACCAGAAGCAGTTTAGTCATGCTGACCACATGACCTGGAAAGCTGTGGACAAATGCCGGCTCCCTCAGCCTGAAAGCAAGATGAGCGCAACAATCCCGTAGTCACCTTTGATTGGACTTAACCGTCCAGGGGTCCTTTACTTTCTACCTTTTACTTTAGATGGATAGCCTCCAACAAGAGGCTAATATGTAACACAGAAATTCTATACAAGGTGAGGAGCAGCTACTCTCACATGAGCTCTGTTCCTTATTTGTCAGGGATTGGACTCAAGAAGGCGAGATGGAGGAGGAGGAATGGTGGAGATCACCCCCCACTCTTCTCCTGATGCTGCAGGAGAAGAGGGAGGAATCCTTGATTTACAGCAGGGGTTTGAGGAAAGTCATAACTCAGAGATAAACGATCAGAGAAGTTGGGCAGTGTTAGAAGAAGAGGGAGAGAAACTGTGGCAGGGCAGCCAGATGACACATTGTCACTGGAAAGTGTTTCTGATCCCCCATCTCTGAGGACTTGGCATTCGTTAAGAGTACAGGAACAATGGAATCAGAGAAATTTGACCATGGAAGGCCACCATAAGAGAAGATGCTATTGCTAGGAAAGAGGGAGGAGGAGCCCAGTTTGGAGCAAAACCATTGTTAAGGTTTCTTGCGTTCTTTTGTCTCTCGCTATTAAGATTGAATATAACTCATTAAAAAGAACTCTACCTTGTTTTTTCTGCTCTTGCCTCAACTGGAAGCCTTGCCAGAGCCTTGGCATTATTTCTACCCACCTCACCCTCCATGGGTTAATGGTTTGCAGAGGGGAGCTGACTTTTCCTCATACACTGCAGAACCCAGTTGTTCCTATGCTCTAAATCACACAGAAACTTCCTTGAGTGTGAGAGGTTCCCTTGCTTCAGAAAACTATCCCATAACTTGGGCAGAGCAACAGGGATGGAGAGGAGGGCAGCAGCAAAAGTGTGCTCATCCCAATGTCTCATAAGAACATAAGAAGAGCCTGCTGGATTAGGGCAATGGCCCATCTAGCCCAAAACCCTGTTGCCACAGTGGCCAACCAGATGCATATGGGAAGCCCACCAGCATGACCTGAGTGCACCAGCAGTCTACCCACTTTTCATTCCCAGCTACTAGTATTGAAGGGACGCGGGTGGCGCTGTGGGTTAAACCACAGAGCCTAGGACTTGCCGATCGGAAGGTCGGCGGTTCAAATCCCTGCAACGGGGTGAGTTCCCATTGCTCGGTCCCTGCTCCTGCTAACCTAGCAGTTTGAAAGCATGTCAAAGTGCAAGTAGATAAATAGGTACCGCTCCGGTGGGAAGGTACATGGCGTTTCCGTGTGCTGCTCTGGTTCGCCAGAAGCGGCTTAGTCATGCTGGCCACATGACCCGGAAGCTGTACGCCAGCTCCCTCAGCCAATAAGCGAGATGAGCGCCGCAACCCCAGAGTCGGCCACGACTGGACCTAATGGCCAGGGGTCCCTTTACCTTTTTATTCTGCCTTAGACCACACCTTGAATACTGCGTCCAATTCTGGGCACCACAATTTTAAGAAGGATGTTGACAAGCTGGAACGTGTGCAGAGGCGGGCGACCAAGATGATCAAGGGTCTGGAAACTAAGTCCTATGAGGAACACTTGAAGGTGCTGGATGTGTTTAGCCTGGAAAAGAGGAGACTGAGAGGGGAGATATGATAACCATCTTCAAATATCTTAAGGACTGTCACATGGAAGAGGGCGCATCCTTGCTTTCTCCTGCTCTTGAGGGTAGGACTCAAGGCAGTGGCTTCAAGTTACTAGAAAGGACATTCCCACTAAACATTCAGAAAAACTTTCTGAGCAGTGGAACAGACTTCCACGAGAGGTGGAGGACTGTCCTTCCTTGGAGGATGCTTTTGCTGAGATTCCTGCATTGCAGGGGGTTGGACTAGATGACCCTCAGGGTCCCTTCCAACTCTAAGATTGTATGATTCTGTGATGCTTGTAATGCCATCCCACCTTCACATATGGATTCTCATGTACTTGCAATAACACTTGGATAGGGCTAAAATGCATTTCAGATGGAGGAACACAGGCAGTAATTTTTATCTGTGAGAGGAGGGATGTTTGCGGTACCGAAAAATGTTCTTGCATCTGTGAAATTTTAGGGGGCATGTACTGGACCCAGTTTAGAGCATCTACTCAGCAATTCTCAATACATTTCCGATGACTTTGCTGCACGCACAAAATACCTCTCTCTCTGATATAGCATAAAATCCTCTTGCAATTTTATGATATCCATTATTCAATAGACTGCATTGTTATACTGTTCACACCGCATTATAAAACGGTAACGGGGAGATGCTAATGCTATATGCCTGTAGCAGACTTGAGAGCTGTCCCTTTCAGGCCCAAAGCACAATAGCACAGAGAAATGCGAAGAAACACAGCAATAGTAAATATGTTTCTTTGATAAATGGATTCTCCACTGGATGCCACTGTTGGCTCACAAAGCCTAGTAACCAAGCACAGGCAGCAGAAATGTTTCTTTTGGAAAAAAACAGGAGATATTTTCTTGACTCAGAATTCCTGTAGGGAAAATGTCCAATTGTGATTGAAGGCACTTCAAAAAGGGAACACTTATTCTTTTAACTAAACTCGCATACAAATGGCACTCTTGCACACCCCAACATTTCCCCCCCTACAAGAAATAAACTCTTACATTTAGTTCTTATATTTTTGTACAGTAGTGGACACATCTTATCTTGATAATCTGATTGTGATTAATTGTTGGAATGTGTGCCTGCTTTTTAACGAAAATAAAGCAAGGGAATGGAAGTAGTGCCAGACCATTTTGTAAATATTACATTTCCAATTGGTCTGTGTATGCCGGTTAATATTTGCATTCTGCCACAGATTCTCCCACTCACTAAGCCCTGTTGCCTCTTCAGTTTCTGGCACAACCCCTTCAGTCATCTCCCTCTTTTTCCTTCTGACCACTCATCATGGTCCCACCACCAATCCCCAGGCTCTGAGCCTTCTTCCTTTGGGAGTTCCCCAGCTGGTTCCTCCCAACGTTCCTCTGCATCCCATCAGTCCATGACATCCTGCCACTACTGTCTGCTCTGCCCCATCTGCTGCTGGTAGAGAAGCAGCAACACAATCGGTCCTGATTTCGGGCAACATCACACCAATTTCAGCAGCGTTCTTACCCCAAATCGGTACTGATGTCAGTGGCTCTGGTGGAGTTGGTGGGGTAGACAGTACACCCACTGGTGTGCGGCCCGGTGTGGTTTCTGCTGCCTGAAGCAGTGACCTCACCTGCCTTATGACTGGGCTGGTACTGCCAGAAATAATCCATTCACCCCCAAAATTTGAATGCACTTCCCTAACATTTTCCAAACCACAAAAGTCCCTTAACAAACCCAAAAAGCTGGTTGTGCAAGGATGACGGAGCACTTCAACCCTCATTTAATGCACAAACTTACAGCTCTTTTCCAGTTTATTCCACCAAATGCTAACAGTCTGAAGACCCCCTTAGATTATGACTGAATTAAGAAGAAAAGCCAGGCTGAAACGTGTTTCTAGGTCCATGTGGAACATTATTGTGTCACTTGACAGTGTGGATGCCGTAGCTGTCGTTGAATGTGAATAGATGCTAGGAGAGGATATATTTATTAGATATTATCATCCCTTCCTTACATTTGTGAGATCTCTTTCCAGTGCATCTCTTTGCAGCTTAAAAAGGGAAGCTTAGATAGGCTAGTTTTAGCCTTTCAGTTTAAGTAATCCAGGAAGCTTTAAGGCAGACTGGATTTTACTGATATTCCCCCCTTTCTCTGACTGAAAACAATAATCACACAAACAATCTTGTAAAAATAACATTTACTTGTTGAAGAGTAACAGATACAGCAGCTTTTTTCAGGCAGTCTTAAAATGGTAATCCAATAACAAAGACATTATTAGCACATGTTCTCACATTGCTGGAAAGAGGCGAAAGAGCAAAGAAGTGCCTTGCCAGGTGAATAGATTATATATGGCCACACTCTCTCCCTTTCAGAGTGCAGGGAGTTTCTCTCAAGACTTCACTCTAGCAATTTTACAGGAAAACTCTGTGAGCTTCAGCTCCATTCATGTGTCTATCTAGCAAACGTGCATTCTTGGTTTGACTGCGTTGTATATATCCTACAGCTGCGTTCTGTTCAGTTGCAGGATTGGTAGTACCTACAGTACTTAAGTAAAAAAAAAAAAAGTAAATGACCCCTGGACGGTCAAGTCCAGTCAAAGGCAACTATGGGGTTGCAGTGCTCATCTCGCTTCAGGCCAAGGGAGCCAGCGTTTGTCCACAGACAGCTTTCCTGGGCATGTGGCCAGCATGACGAAACTGCTTCTGGCGTAACAGGACACCATGACAGAAACCAGAGCGCACAGTATTGCCGTTTACCTTCCCGCCACAGCAGTAGCTATTTATCTACTTGCACTGGTGTGCTTTTGAACTGCTAGGTTGGCAGGAGCAGGGACAGAGGAACAGGAGCTCACCCCATTGTGGGGATTCAAAGCACCATCCTTCTGATTGGCAAGCCCAAGATGCTCAGTGGTTCTGACTACTTAAGTACTACAATGAGAAGGCCGACAGTTCCCTTTTCTGGTAAGGTGTCAGGGTGACACATGCGAGTGACACTAGAGTGCTAGGATTTGGTTGCTTGAATCCCGGATTGCCTTACTATGTAGTCTCTTAGTGGAGTTTACTTTCTGTAAAACCAAAAACATCTAGCTCTTACATGGCCCTGCTTAAAGGCGCAGGCTACCAACACACCCTGGGAAAAGATTCATTAATTACATTTGCCCACCGAGTCCTATCTCTTGCAGCAAAGTGCTGCAAAGGCTGACTCTAATTCAGTCAATATTTGTTTCTGTTCCCTCAACATGGTGTTATTTAAGAGTTTATTTACTCTTCCACTTATGGCTGTAAACAGAGATAATAAAGACAACACTTGGCAATAAACGGACACCTGGAGGGAGAGAGATTGCTTTCAGTGTGGTTAGATGGCTTTGGATCATCTAACTCAGATGCTGTTCATTTTAAGAACTATCAGATATTTTCATCCAAGCTACTTTCCTGTCCAAACAAAGCAGCTTTCAGGGAGCTCCATCGCCCTCTTTGCACATGGAAGAGTTGACACAGTACTGCATCATTTAGCTAGATTCCTAGAAGTGGGCTATGGAATGAAGGAGGAATACATGTATTCACAACAGATGTTTGGCCCCTTCAGGCTCTGGAAGGTGAAGGCCTCTTATATACCTACTTAGATTGAAAAGGCATCTGACCCTCACCTGAATCTCATAACTCTCCCGACAGGCGAGTTGGTCTGCAGCCACAGTGTGGAAATAAAGGATGAGATTGCCCACCAGATACCAGGCACTCTACTATTCAAATTAGGCCTAAGTGTTTTTGTTACAATCCCCTTCTCAATTAAGTAATCAATTTTAATCTAGAATTTAAATTATCAAAAGTTTCTTATTTGTTAATTCGAGCAAGTAAACTACTGCTCTCACTTCATTACAAAGAGTATTTCTACCTTCTACACAACTCAGCAAACCTGCTCCTCTTCCTTTCCTTTTTTTTTTTTTGCCATTTACAACTGTAGCTGCCTCTGATTAGTTATCATTTAACAGTCAGCAACTATGAAGGTGGTACCCAGTCCTCCTTGTGATGCCTCACCTGTATGCTTACAATCTACGGTACATCATTAAAGCAACCCACATAAACATAATTTTTAGACATTCTTTTAGCTCCCTAGGAATATCCATGGGAGCTGCTGCTGCTCTGATGTGTAGGTAAGTGTAGTAGAAATGGTTATTTGCTACTGGGATGGGACAGAGCTACAGTGAGAAAGAAATGACACCACCCTCATGTCTGAAATCAGAGCTGAATTTCTGATGTTCTACTGCTCAACTGAATGGTGGCTCATAGCAAAAGTCTGTCTTTCAAGGTCATGGGGTTTTATCTGAATCTTGATGGACTCAGACATAATAAGTCCTCTTTATAATCACCAGCTATGCTGCTTCAGGATGGTACATCACTTGCAGTTAAGGATTTAGGAATCATTGTTCTTCCAAAGTAACCTTTCCGTAAGTAGAAGAATAGGAGATGGTTAAATGTGGGCACATTAAATTGGTATTTTGCATGTCTCCTGATTTTTAAACCTATTAACTAGACAATAGTGGTCTTGCCTGCAGATTGCTGACTCTCTCAAATATATATATTTCTTTTTAATCCCCACAGCATTTCAAGGCAACACCATGCATATTATGAATATAGAAAATGTAGCTGGTGAGAGCACTGCTTGGTCATACTGAAAATTAGATTTAATTCCCCTATTCCACGAGGTAGGCTTAGCTATTCTAATACCTCTCTCTTTCTCTCTCTCTCTCTCTCTCTCCCCTCCTCTCTCAAAACCTATTTCAGTATGTTTTCCTTTGCTGAATTAAAGAATATTTTCACTAAAAGCAGTGTGTGTGTGTGTGTGTAACACCAATTCACAATACTGTATTGCCACACATAGAATGTGGGGCTACTCAGAGTTCTCTTTCCAACCATGCATACCCTAGAGCAGTGATGGCCAAACCTGGTCCTCCAGCTGTTTTTGGACTACAACTCCCATCATCCCTAGCTAACAGGACCAATGGTCAGGGATGATGGGAATTGTAGTCCCAAAACAGCTGGAGGACCAGGTTTGGCCGTCACTGCCCTAGAGAAAGCATTCTCCCATTGGCTTTGAGGTCAGCCCAGGAATTCAGGTGGCCAGGTGAAAAAGAAGACTAGGCTCCTGGGTCTTCAACAGGGGATAGAAGAGGGAATTTTAACAAGGTCTCTCATCCCACTCCAACTTTCACCACAGGGCTACCTAAGGACCATTCTATCTTGAAGGGAGGAGAGATCTAGTTCTCCAAAGCCTTTTCCCTCATAACTTGGTCGATCAATACACAGAGAGAGGAGCAGCTGGGGCAGTGAAGTGCTGCTGTGCCACTGCCTTCCTGATAGCAGTTTTGCTGCTGTTTACTGGATTGTACCGGGACAAGTCAAGGGCAGGGCAGTGGTGGGGTCGGAGCTGCACTTATGCAGGACCTCTGAATTGGCTCCATTGGTATGCCTGCCCATCCCTGTCTGCTCTTCTACCTGCCCACTTACTTTCCCTGCCTCACCCAAATAAACTTGTATGGTAACCAGCTGGAAGTCAGTGCGCAGAGACTGCCATCATGGGAAGAAGATGATTAGGGATGGCTGAGACATTCATTTTGGTTCAGATTTACAGGCAAATGTAACTGAAATAATGAGGACCAAAACACAACTGTCCTTTGAAATTCACGCTTCTCTGAATTTTGCATTGGCAAGAACTGCGTACATATTCATGCACACACACATCAGAGTAAACTGCATCAGTATTAGTGAAACTAGCACACGCAAATGTTAAATTGCTTTGTGGAAAATAGACAAAATTGTCTACAAAAATGTTTACATTAGGAGAAATTCAGACTAAAACTCCGGTGGATTTTCATGAGGATTTATTTTTCTTTTTAAATTTGCAAACTGATGGGGAACTGAACTTAAGAGTGGAAAAATGATTCACCCATCCATAGCTGAAATCATGTCTACATGTATGGATCAGGAGTAAATGTAGTTTGATGAGGGGAGTATAACTTCTGAGACAATATTCTGCCACCCTGGGATTCAGCATTGCATTGTCTAGTCTTGAATCTATCTGCCCAATTTTTTTAAAAAATGATTGTGATGAAAGCTGTGTAGATACTTAGTCTCTTGACTGCTGGGAAGACACAGTTCAGACCTAGGATGTAATCCAATAAGAGCTATTACTGCACAGCCTCCATTTGTTTTAACAAGCCTTTCTTGGGAGTTCCAATTAGGGATAGATGGATCATTCTATTTCCGGTACATTTCAATTTTACATGTGTTCAGTCGTAAGTCTGTTCTGTCTGTTTCTGCATTTATTTGTAACTTGGGGGAAAATATTCTGCATAAAATTCATATTTAAATATGCATTTGCTTAACTGCATATTTTATCATGACATATGTATTTAAATACTATTTTATTTCTAATAGTATTTGAGATTTTAAAAGGCATTTTAAATGCCTTTAGGTACATTTTCTGAACCAAGAAATATTTTGAAAAACTCAGAGAAGTACAAAATCCAATGATCAATACATTCTGAGCCTGGAAGTTGCAGATCAGGTCAGTTTGCATCAGAATGAGACAAATCAAAATCCTCAAACATTCCTATTTCCAAATGAGTATGATTTTTGTGTGTGGCGGCAGGGTCATCTTATCGGGGAAATAAGATTGCATTGCTTTGAATGGATTTACAAAACAGCGTCAATTTCTGAGGCACAAGTAGTATATGAAAAAATATGTACTGTACATGAATGAGGCTGCCTGTCTAGATAATAATGCTACCATTGGTGGAGAAAAATTGAGAAGCCCAGATACATCTTCAGGCATTCCCTTTCATACCTGCCTCTAGTTAATTCAAAACAGAGCACCCCATATACCTCAAGACAAACTAGATTAGGGGCCATCAACATGGTGCCTTCCAGATTTTGTGGACTACAACTCCCATCATCCCTTATCCCATGTTGCTTGGGTCTGCTTAGAGTTGGGAGTCCACAACATCTTGAAGGCACCACATTGACTACCCCTGTACCAGAAGTTACATTTCATTGTGTGGAGTTTGCGTATGTGAGCCTCTGTCAGGGAGCTAACAAGGAGAACTGGTCACCTGCAGATCAGAGAAAAACAGTGAAACACTGGATAACTTGCAGTCACTGGCAGAGGAACGGGGGGCAGGGGAGCGCATCACCCCCAGCACCATTGGAGAGGGGGTACCATTGCAGTCGCCCCCCGGACATGCGCCACCCCCCCAACCGTGCCAGACGCCATGCCCCCAGGACGCATGCCACGTCCCCGCGGGCAATGTGCCATGCTCCCAGGATGCGTGCCACACCCCAGGACACATGCCACACCCCTGGGACATGCACCACCACCCCGGGACATGTGCCAGCCATGCCCCTGCCTGCTCTCTGCCCCCAGTGCCAGAGCATGCAGTTTCTCCACTGCTTACAGTTAGCGTCTTTACTAAGGAAGCAGAACATAGAACACACAGAGACTTCTAATGGTTGCTCCTGTCTAGATGAAGTTACTGGCTTGTAACTCCCCCTCACTCCCTGTCCCTCTGTGTCAGGCCCTTCTCTCTGTCTACGGTGAGCCGCCAGGGACCCTCTCTATTTCTCCCTGGTTCTCTGCTCGGTCACATGCAATAGACACCTTGTTCTGAGAGTGGTGGGGGTGCTTGTAGGCTGTCAATAGAGAAGCTGTCAGGATGGCTCTGGGTTGGAGCTGCCAAATCTGATTCCTGCCTCTGTCCTGGGCTGGGCACCTTCCTTTTCTCTCCTCCAAGCTCCCAGCTTTCTATAACGATCTCTGGTAACGAGCTGGCTGACCAGCAGTAAGAAGACTCCCATCATTTCAAGGTAGTTTTATTTACAGAAATAAACATCCAGAGCGGAGCTTTGCACTCCCTCTCAGCAATGATAGATGCTCTCATCTGAATCAGAGCTCCGCCTCCAACAGGAACGACGCCAGAACCTCATATTTCTCTCCCTCCCCTTCCGCTCCTTCTTGAGGTGTTCCCAACGCCGAGATTGAGGACTGAGAGTCTGGACTGGCCCTTCCCCACTGTCAGTGGACAAGTTCCCAAGCCTATCTTATCTGTTTGCAGCCTGGCCTCACCTTGGCCACCTTCCAACTCTCCCTCTTCAACTGAGCTAGGAGCATCCGGCATGGGAAGGGAGGGCTGTGGGCTGTCAGTGTCAGGACCCTGGCAGAGGCACGTGCCCGACTGGCATGTTCCCTCCCTCCTGGTTGATCATTCGGGAGCTTCAAAAGCTTTCTTCAGCCCGAACATCACAGCGACTGATGCCAACAGACATTAGGGATCTGCAGAGTCTGCGCAGTTTGCGTGACAGACCTCAGCAACTCAGCATTTTTGCTAATCTACTTTATTTACATATAACACACACAGCACTGCAACATGGCTCCCTCTCTCTCTAGCATCAGACAGCAAAGAGGAAAAAGAACAAAGGACAATAGTCCCACTTCACAGAACACAGTAACACAAACATCCAGTCTCCGTCAGTTCCCACTCTGTGGAGTCAAAACATATACCGTCATGTGATAGACAACAATCCCATGACTGCAATCATGGAGCAGGAATTCTAACATAACCTCTTGTTCACTTCCCAATGCTGACCCTTCTGTTGGGTCCTGGGGGGCCACATTCCTAACAGTTTCAGTACTTCCCAGTTCTTCCCCTCCTCTGGGGTGTGGTCGGTTTCCCAACACCAGGATCTAGGATCCAAATTCTCTCTCTGTGCCTTCCCTGTGGGACTCTTGGTCAGGCAGTTTCCACCTCTCCTCCTCATCCAGCCAGACCCTAACAGCCTCCTACCTGGGAGCCAGATTTTTTATTCAGCTGCATTTTGTCACTGACTCCCTAGGTCAGGTTTCAATGTAGCAATTAGTGTCACCTTCCCGTTACCCAAACTTTTAACCCAAAGTTCTGCAATTAAGCACTGCCTTCCCGGTGATTCAACATTTCTTCCACCAGGAATAACAAATAGTATCACTTGCCCTTTGATGGGTGCAGAAATGTCTTGAAATAAACAATTTTCTCACGAGCTAATGCTGCAGTTTATTTAAAATTTAATGATTTTTTTTTTTTTAACGTAAGGGTTATATTTTTGTTGGTGCAGCAAAGGTATACATAATTTATATCTTGTTTATATGCCTAACAAATGTGTTTTCCAGAGATAACGGGACCTCGTTCTAATACCTGTTATTCTTCATATAGCACAAGGCGCTTTTTTTTTTAAAGAAAAAGGTTTGTGAACATTACTTATTATGACTTATTTGCTAATGCTGTCTTCTTCTTTTTACCTGAAGGCCCAGACCTGTATTGCATGCCAAATCAACATGTTTATGTAGTCCATTTGATGATCGGCAAAGATCAACGTGCCTTCAGATAACCTACAACCCCAGCAGGGAATGCAGCATATTAGCGCTGGGTTGTAGATTTAAACATCATTAAGTGGATGACTCCTTTCCCCCCTTTATGGATGCTTAGGCACTGTGGAGCATGGAAATATCTGGATACCAGATAGCCTGCTTCATTGCTCATTGCCAGTTTCATTCTTACATCTTTGAGGTATTGTTTGAAATCAAATACAAAAGGGGAGACTGCTGTTGTGCTCATGCCCTGCTTGTTGGCTTCTTACAGGTAACTTGTTGACCACTGTAGATTACTCTAATGCGTTATATGTAGGGCTGCCTCTGAAGGCAGTTCAGAAACTTCAGCTGGTGCAGAAGTCAACAGCTACGTTGCTCACCGGAGCAAGACAGTTTGAGTATACTACACCCATCCTGGTCTGACTGCACTGGCTACCGATTAGTTTCCGGGCCCAATTCAAAGTGCTGGTGTTGACCTATAAAGCCTTAAATGGCTCAGGACTGCAATACATCAAGTACTGCCCCTTCCCATATGAACCTACCTGGACCCTGAGATCATCTTCTGAGGCCCTCTTTCGTGGGCCGCCTGCTCGAGAGGTCCAGAGGGTGGCAACATGAGAATGGGGCCTTCTCTGCAATGGCTCCCTGTCTATGGAATGCTCTCCCCAGGGAAGTTCGCCTGGTGCCTTCATTATACGCCTATATATATATTGTCAAAAGGAAAACAAACTTCATTAATTATTTCTTCCAGCTTTGAACTTAACATCTTCTACTGTATCCAACCTTAAAAATCTTCTAATGGCTAGGGATTAGTTGTCCTTCACTGTTTAGGCTTTGTTTTGTAAAAGAGGATTTACCTCACAGACCCATTGAACACGCATCCCCAGGTTCACAAAGATCTGACAGCATTTACTATTGATTTTTCATTTTTCATTTTTAAAAAAATGCTTTCCAAACAAGTCCCCTGTAGATTTTTTCCCCTGTGTTCATGCAATCACTCTGCTGGCTGCAGTCTTCTGTAATAGAGCAAAAATTACATATCTCCAAAATGTGAATTAATGGCATTATGACATTTCTTGAACACACAAAGTGCTTTAAATGTGTAGTGTTGTGAAAGACGTTATTTTTCTGTTAAATGTCAGATGGTTTGAAGCAGTGACAGCAAGGGAAAGCTTTATAAATTGGATCCCTAATAGAAAGTCCAGAAAGTTTGGGAAGTGTTGCAACCAGTCTTCATAACTTTGCAGAGTTGGTGCACAATGCTCCCTCTTGAAAGTCCATTATATGGAACTCTAGAGGGAATGGTGTAGAAAGTGGAGAGGAAAATGTCACAAAATCTAGGGAAATGGAGGAGACAGGCATGGAAGAGTTTAAGGGGCAGCAGAAGAGCAGCTGAGGTGCAATGAGAAGAAGAAGCAACAGGGAGAAAAGGAGAAGGAATAGAGGAGATCAAGAAAGCTGAGACACAGAGGACTAAATTATGAGACAGAATGAGCTGCAGCAACAGCAGAAAGAAACTGTGAAAGAAATTAGCAAAAGTATGTCATTGGCCATTAATAACTATGCCAAGTAATCAGCTGTAGAGTTATGCTTTCACCATATTTTATCTGACAGTGACTTGATAGTGTAGATGGGTTTAAATTCACAGTGTGACGAAAGGTTAGCCGACTCTAGAGTGATTGTCTGTCTGCCACCTCAGCCTTCACCTAGAGCTATAGCAAAAGTGTTTATCTCAGCAACAGAGTATGGGCTGAAAAATCAGAAGTGGCTCTGTGCCTGATGGTATATGAGTGGGCCTCCCTCCCTCAACTCACTGGTAGTTAGAAGACAGAGGCCTGAGTGGAGAGTTGAGTTATGTGAGCTAGAAGGTAGAAGCAAGGCTGCAGGCTGGGCAGTTGGGAGACAGATGCATGACTGGTTTTTGTTGGAATCTATTGGGAGAAGCAAGACCATATTGGGGTGTAAATGCTGTGAACCCCTCCATCTCATATATTTATGTAAGTAAACCTTATATCATGAAGACACCACAGTCTCCACTGTGCCTCATTTCCCAAGGGGAGCATAGACCATGGGTAAGTGCTTGGAACCCCTGGAATCTCGTACCACTCAGAGATTAGGGTGGCGTGCAACACTACAAACAATTTAACCACAAAGTTGTGGTAACAACAGAAGTCATCTGAACCAAGTCTCTATGGTGTTTTCTCCTGGTAGATGGCTTTACAGAAGGATCGGATATATTCACAGAGGGTATGCCTCTTAAGGACTGTTACCTGTGCACGACGGCTAGAATGTAGGATTGTTTGTTCAACATTTGGGACTTCTTGATATTCAAGAACTGATCAGCCGAGGAATCAATGCCCACTTCCTACCCTGAAGGGAGGAAGTCTGAAAACCACTGCTTTAGATCAACTCACAGTGCCTTTCAATGGAAGTACTAAGACTTAAGGTGTAATAGTCCTACTGAGTTCATTGCTGAACACCACAAGCTAGTTATTAAGATTTCTGTTGTCAATGCAACAAGGAGCTTTGCTGAATTTGCATCTGTTTGTTCATCATGGATGAGCCTAATGCTCCTGTTGAACAACTGGGGTCAGGATAATCTCAGGGTTCTATGCAAAGAGAATTGTTGGATTTTCTCCATGGGTTCCCACCTGATGATGAAAAGGACTGAAAATCCCTTCCCATTTTGCTTTGCTTTGCAGTATGATAAGAAGATTAAGGCTATCAAGAGAATTGTTCTGCTTTTTGCAGGGCCCCCCTACCTTGCGTTCAATAGCTGATTCTTTCACACTTTTCTGCCTCACATACAAAGCCCTATACAGCTTGGGCACATGAGACCTAAAACATCCTCTCACCCCTAATGCACCCAACTGATTGCTTCATTCTGCACTCTGCAGGAGATGGTTTCCTGCAGATACCATCTCACCAGGACGTCTGCTCTGTACGATTGAGGAGTCGGGCCTTTAGTACTGTGGCACCTACCTTTTGGAACTCCTTCCCATTTAATATCAGACAGGCCCTGTTCCATTGTCTTCCTGGTGCCTTTTGAATACTTTCCTTTTTCTACAAGCCTTTTAAGTGGAGATCTTTTAATTGTTTTTCCCCCATAGGGCATTACTTTTGCTGTTGTTGTTTTTCCCCCAGTCTGAGGTATTTTAGAGGAAGCAATTCATAAATGGAACCAAATAAATAAATGAGGACTAGGAGGCCCCAGGCAGCCTTCATAAGGTTTATGAAGTTCCTTTGGAGAAGAGAGCAATGATGATTGTTGGTCTCTTTCCCCCTAGGTATCCCCAAATAGATAGGTTCAACCCTTTCCATGGATATGTGTGTGTGTGGATGACTGAGGTTTGATGAACTAGACCAAGGATTTGCCTCCAGATGCTGTAAGCTACAACTCCCATCATGCTTGATCCTTGGTCCTGATGGCTGATGCTGATGGGAGTCACCCCTGAACTAGACAGTTTAGTGTGGGGGCGACATAACAACACAGGGTTGATAGGTTGGAGGGGGCAGTCCTGTTTTTTATTTTCAATTTTCAATAATGCCTTGTTCTGCTTAAAAGTAGAAAACTTTTTCAGAGCTTTGGAAAGTGCGTAGCACCTCATAACTTTCTGATGCAACTTGGGCTGCTGGGAAGCTTAGCTTGTACATCCACTGCATTGTTCATCACTTCTCGCACCAGCACCACATTCAATTAAGTCTAAAGCTCTCAGTCAACAACTATGATATGTGAGCCTAGGGAATGTCACCAGCTCATAATAATCAATATTCAAGTTATGATGGACTGACAGCTTCATGGCTCAGTGAATGTCCCTTGATTTTGATTTTATTTTTTTTACCTCTTATTCTTGCTGCTGAACAAGGAAGGGTATTTGTAGCGTGAAGAAACCAACTTAATTAAGCTGAGAGATACGGTTGAGAAGTACAGCCAAGAGTCATGCAGGACTTTATAAGAAATCCAAAACACCTTTTCTACATGGAAGCTGAACAAACATAAAACTATGAAACTGCTTTGGGTTTATATAAGGATGCACTAATAATCTGTAGGCTATGCCTGTGTATTTATTCATTTATATATTACTGAGAAAATCTACCCCACAGACTTAAAACTGGCTAATTGTTATATCCTCTTCTCAGAGACATGGTAATTGTAGTTTAGTTAGGGATCTCTAGTATAATGATCACCAAGAAATAGCTCTCATGATTCTTAGGGTGGGAAGGGAGCCCAAACAGTTAAGCCGATACATATACAGTCATACCTTGGTGAGTGTTCCAGTTTGCGAACATTCTTTGGAACCCGAACATCCGACAAGGCTTCTGCGGCTTCCAATTGAGTGCAGGAAGCTCCTGCAGCCAATCAGAAGTCACGCCTTGGTTTTCAAATGTTTTCAGAAGTCAAACGGACTTCTGGAATGGATTCCATTCGAGAACCAAGGTACAACTGTATATCTTACTGTATACTAAGAATGCAATGGTGTTGTCACATTGCAGTTTGCTTGGTAACAGACAGGTGGCACTGCAAACTACAGCATGATGACATCTCACCCCCAAACCCACCCTCATTGGTGAGCAGGAGGCAGGGGAGCAGTCCCAGGTGAGCCACAGAGGAACATTCAGAACAGAATAAGGCAGTTCTCTATTCACTGCTCCCCAGTCCTGCTATGCCTACCACTTCCCTACTCCTTACTTTCCATCACTGAGGGGCTGGGTGTTATGGCGAGCTGAGAGGTAGTGGCTAGTTACGCAGCATGGGTGGAGCTCTTCTGGCTTCCCAGCACCATGGATCACTGCTGCTTACTGAAACACTGAGAGGTGAGGTGTGGGGACCTTGGCATGGTATGCACAGCAGAAGTGTCAGATCGACCCTGCCACCACTCACCATGCTTCCCACATCTTTCCCCCCACTTCTCGGTACGAAGCAGTGACCTGTGTTCTTGGAGATACAGGAAAGCAATGGAACCCCAGCTGCAATGTGTGAATGGCTGTTCTACAGGATAAGAAATGGGAGGGGAGGTCTAAACGGTGTGCGGGGTAGGTGAGGTTGGAAAGCAACAACAGCAGAGGTTCAGAAATATATATATTCTCCAAGCGGTAAGAGATCACAAGGTTCCCAGTGCATACCTTGCATTTGATTTTCTTAGGATGAAGGTCATGGGATGCTGTGGGCATTTTCTATTATGTAAGATTTATTTAAATACAGACATGCAATGCTCTGCGTATCCTCCTTTGCAGAGCCTCACAGTCTTGTGGAAGCAGCAGGTTTGTTCCCCTTTGGAGCAAAGTTTTACTCAGAGTAGACTTATTGAAATTAAGGGATCCTGCTTAGTCATGTCCATTAATTTCAGTGAATCTGCTCTGAGTACCACTTAGTTGAACGCCACCTGTCATCACTACATTGACATAAGAAGAAGTTCATTCCTTGCACTCTTTGGGTAACCTCTAATAATCAGCAAAGTCTTTGGAAAGTGAACTATTGACTCATCAGCGATAGCTTTCTTGCAAAGGGAAACATTAAACAGAGGCTTAATGGCATGATCTCCAATGGCCCTGGGTATAGGAGCCTATCTGGTTCCTTTGTTGCAGTAGATGGAATTTCGTTGGTTGGAGATCCAGCTAGCCATAAAGTAGCTCTTGTAGCATAGAATAATATCCTTTTTTTGTATTCCAGTGACACTAGTTTTTTCACAGTGTCCAACCATTATTTTTTAGCTCTCTTCTGTCTTTACATCGTGCATACAAATAATCTACTGGCTTCTGGTGGTGTTTGTTAATGTGCAACTCGCATAGTATTCTATTATTGTGTGACATATATTTTATTGCTTAACATGAACAATGATGAGGCTTCAAGTGTCTACAATGTATATGGAATTATACAGGAGAGCCACGGGAGGTTCATTTTTAATGCTGCTAACTCAGATGCACACGGCACTTTAAAAAAAAATGCATGTTTTTCCATCTATTTGAAATTCCATATAGTTTGTCACCTATGGAAGAAGAAGAAAATCACCATCACTTTAATCATCTTAAGGGAAGCGTTAAAAAATAATAATAGAAACATTTCTTTTTCTCTTGTTTCGAAGACTGCTCACTTAGAAGCCTGCAGGAATTTTATTACTCACAAAGAAGCAGGTATATTTACAAGAAAAGACTTTAGGAACACATAATTGAGAACATTTTGAACTCCCTTCAGCTAAGTGAGTGAAAAATGTACTCTAAGCTTTTAAAATATTCCCATGGCGCCATTCTTTTAAATTTTCAGTAGTGCTGTTAGACAGATCCAAGCCAGACTAACTGCTAATACTCCACATGGATGACATTTGGCTATTTTAAACAGTTATAATTCAGGAATGGGACAATCTGCTATTGTTTATATGAAAAGCAGAGCTTAGAGATCCCAGTTATGCAGGCAATGTGATTATTTAGTTTCAGTACTAGGTGTCAGTGGACTCAGTTGAATCTGGGTACAATTCGAGCTTCCTGTCCCTGTCCTGTTCTTGTTTGAGAGAGTTAATAAAGTTATTGTCTAGCTTCCCAATTTTGTGTCTGTTCAACCTTCCATGACACCAACTAAAGTGGAAATGGCAAGATGCTAATCACTGTGAAACCACATAAACTGGAAATCTTACAATCTAATTAAGATAATTACAAGATACAATGAAAACATTATATAGTCTGCTCCTAAAGTGAAAATCGCAGCTTTGGCATTGTGTCCCAAACAAGCAGCAGGCTTGCAAATATTTTTTTGGTACACATGCTTACACGGGTACAAGCCAGAGGTAGTTTAATTACACAGGCTTTTGTGCACTAAGTGAAATGTAACATCTGATGTCTTGTACCACAGTGATTCAAATCTGCATTATGCTTCTGCCTCTGTTGTGGAATGGGGAACAAGTGCAATGGACCAAGGTCAGTGTCACTCCCTGACATCCTTGGAAATTTTCCAGGGCTCCAACTCCCAGGTAAACCCCACAGCTGATGTCTGATTGGTCCTCACTTAATCTTCCCCCACCCCAGTCTGGCACCTTGACAAGTACCAGGTGGATAGATCTAGCTACCCTTTTAATTTACTACAATACATTTCATGTGACATTGCCATTGTTGGAAATGAAAAGAATTGTATGATCCAGTCAACCTGTATTGTTTGGAGCACCAGCACTGTAGCCACATAAGTCTGCCAAAGCCTCTTGACAGAGGAGAGTGTGTAGGGCAGGAGAGAGCTGGCAATAAATCACACTGTGTAAGCTGGACTTAACTCTTTATTACCAAGAACACAATCTACACAGACTAGGTGGGGTGTCAGGCCTAATGAGTGTAGCAGCTCATCCCTGTTAGGTCTTGTCCCCTTGGATCAGCTGCTGAAATCAAAAGTCCCTGACTCTCCACAATATTCTAAGTCCCCTCCTCTCCAGGGCTTTCCCCAGGCGATCGGAGACGGCACTTGCATGAAGCCAAGCTCTCCTGCATCCTTTTCATGCTTCATCTGGTTCTGATGGATTTTCATGATGACCTTTTTTTTGAAGAAAACACAAACTAATGTGGAGACCGAAATTAAGATTGGAAATATGAGAAACCAAGAGAAACGGACAGCTTCACTCACCCTTATTTGAGCCTATGTTAAGATAGCACTCTGTCTATCTTTAAAGCACGCAAAAAATACCCATCAGTTAATATATAATTGAAATTAGTAGGCCGTGGAAGTCCGTGGAAGGGCTACTGGTTAGAAAATGAAAAGCAATTTGGGTGCAGTCATTGCCCATTATCGTAATAGTAAATCTGGCTTGTTCATTTTCTGTGTCCATCTGCCGGGCTACTGCTTTACCCCTTCTCTAGCTGAACAACCCTTTCAATCTGAGATGCATTACCTTGCCCTTCCTTTTAGATCATTTGTTAGAGCCAAGTGAAGAATTTTCACTTCTGGAGTAATTTCTGTTATTGGGATCCTTATGATTTACTCTTCAAACCTGTAATGTGTAGCAGCTTAGTGAAATAAATGAGGCAATTTTGCAATTGGGAAGAATCCTGTAGTGAAAGTTGATTGCCTTTTCATACCTTCCTTTATTCCATTGAGTCAGCAAAGGGCTTTTTCCTTTTTTTTTAACAAAAAACTCTGTATATCAGAGCATTGCTTGGAATTAGGGAATGCTCACAAGCAACACCACAAAGACTTTCCCCTTTATTTCTCTGGTCCAAACTAGATGTGAATGGGAAATTCATAATCAGGATCCTCTAAATTTATTTATTTACTAATTTGTAATATCACAAAACTGCTTGGAAGACCAGGAGGATTCCTTCCTCTTACACCCTAAACCCTGAGTGCCATTTCCCCATGGGGGTTTACAAAGCCTCCCCCAAACAAAAACAAAAAAAACCCAAACAAGAGATCTGAGTCACAGACCTTCCATCTTGTGCTTAGATAAGCCCTCACCGTGGGGCAAAGAAATGTCTGGGCTGTGCCAGTTCAGAGGGCAGGTGACTGCTAACATATCTGAACATTCCACCATAGCAAAATTATTTCTTTTAGGAAGCTCCTGAAGCCAATCAGAAGCCGCAGAAGCCCCGTCGGACATGCGGGTTCCAAAAGAAAGTTTGCAAACCGAAACAGTCACTTCCGGATTTGCGGCATTTGGGAGCCAAAATGTTCGAGAACTAAGCTGTTCGAAAACTAAGCATATGGCTTGATATCCAGAATCTCCAATTGTACATAAAATGTTTACAAATACAAAGAAGAAGAAGAATTAATTTTAATCCTATAAACAGAAAAGTACCTCAAAATGACTGTGGATCTGCCTAATCTTAATTAGGAAGGAGTTCCACAGGATTGGGGTCACAATAAAATCATAGAACTGGAGAGTTGGAAGGGACCCTGAGGCTCATCTAGTCCAAACCCCTGAAATGCAGAAATGTGCAGCTACCCCATATGGGAACTGAACCTGCAACCTTCACATTATCAACACCAGTGGCGGAGCTTCATGCTCCGGCACCGGGGGGCGGAGACAGGTGGGGGTGTGGCTGGCATGTGTCCTGGGGGCGTGGCACCCAGTGTGGACAGGGGGGCAACCACAATGGCACCCCACCAGGATTGCGCTGCCACGGGCAGTGCGCTCCCCCTGCCCCCGCCAGTGATCAGCACCATGCTATAACCAACTGAACTATCCAGGCTGACGATGCACAGCTTCTAGTAGTTGCAAGTCATGCTTATGAACAATAGGGGATTACTATCAGAGACTCATTATTATTCCCAGAACATAGAAGAATAGTTGTCTGGAAAAGCATTATAGCTTAGCATTCTCCTCCACATGCTAATTATGTACGAGTAGGGATTTTTGGCTGTGTTAGTAGAACATTCAGTCATGTGAGGCACTGCTCCCCCTCAAAACAAACAAAAAAAAAAAGTACAGGAAATTGCCATTTTAAGTATGAATTATAGTACCTGAAATTGGGTTACTGAAGCTAAATGATTTGGAGGAGGATTAATTTGTACCTATTTGCATGTTCAGACATGGTGTCAAATATGTGCATTACTGGTCACTAAATGCCATGTTAATTTTTGCCACAGAGAAACAATGCCTCTGACATCTCTTCTTGTGGGGAAATGCCTCTTCTTGTGGAAAGTGATTGTGATCATGCTCCTAAGAGGGAGATAGATATTTACATTTGATCGTGCATTATGTTGTTTGCTGTTGTTTCACAATGGAGATATAGGAAAAGCAAAACTCAATTTACAGAGGAACCCTATGGAGGTATAGTATGTGTGTGTGTGTGTGTGTGTGTGTGTGAGAGAGAGAGAGAGAGAGAGAGAGAGAGAGAGAGAAGAATTCATGTTGGAACAATCACCCATCCAGATTCGGAGGTGGGAGCAGTCCCCCCTTTTTTTGCTTTGGTGGGTGGTGCCCATTGAAATTGGTAGGGCAAAGACCCCAACAGTTGATGTAATCAGAGCCAATGACAGACAAAGCTATCTAATTCTAGTTTTGGCACCATTCTCCTGTTCAACAAAGGCAACATTTGAGTCTAAGGGGAACAAACCGGCTCCAGAGAGTGCCACCCTCTGGGCTGGTTGTAAGTTAGAAGGCAGACAAGTGAGGCTAGGGCTCCATTCGCCCCAGTGGACCAGCCTCCACTGCTTCCTCTACCGTTCTGTTTCTTCTCCTCCACCACCCCTTTCCACTGACAACAGGTGGGAATTAAGTACACTAACTCAAAGGCTGGTCTAGTCTTGGAGCCTGTTTGGGAGTAGGCTGAGAGCACCAGGGGGCTAGAATCTTGTGCATCCAAAGACTCTCCTCACCTTTTTGCAACCTGCCCGTAGAATGTCCTGGTTTTGCCTCCATTGCCTGCAGAACACCTCTGGCAAGACAGCAAGGAAACCTTTTGCTGCTGCATAGGAGCTCCCTTTTCAGCCACTGGGGGAAGCCTTCTGCTGCTTCCTGTGGCCTTTTAGCTGCCCTTTTCCAAGTGTCCCTCTTTTCCAGGGATAGTCCCGGATTTACAGAAGCTGTCCTGGTTTCTGATTTGATCCCAGAATGTCCAGCTTTTCCTTAGGATGTCCCTGTTTTCACTGGAGAAATGCTGGAGGGGAAGTCTCTATTTTCACTGGAGAAATGTTAGAGGGATGGAATAGGACATTCCCTATTTCATCAGATAAATTTTGTTTTTTTTTTTTAAATATTTTTTTTATTAGGAATTTAAACAGAACATATTATCTTAAAACATATCATCCTTAATTCCCCCCTTTCCCCCCTCCCATAAAACAACCCACCCTCCCCACCCCCACCCCGACTTCCCTCAGTTCCAATCTCTGTTTTTTCTATAAATGCTATTCTCTGCATGTTACAAAATTGTATAAATCCTTAATTTGTCTAACTGATTATTATCAATAAAGAGTTTGTGAATGTTTATTTAAAGCCTGCCAAAGAGTCCAATTCACTTTGTTTGATCTTTAAATACTTTGTAAAAGGTTCCCATTAATCTTTAAAGTCACAGTTATCCTTGTCCTGTAATTTATGTGTCAGTTTTGCCAGTTCTGCATAGTCCATCAATTTCTCTTGCCATAATTCTTTAGTCGGGATTTCCTCGTTCTTCCATCCTTGTGCTATTAAGACTCTCGCCGTTCATCAGAGAAATTTTGGAGGGTATGCCCTCCTAGAGAACATGGGCTTCCTCCTTAAGCATGTCACATGAAAACAGCTTTGGTGTCAAGCTAGGTGATCAACAGAACCATGTCATATGGCTCTCTCTGGTCTCTTCAGACTGCAATTGGAATCAGGGGAAAGAGCCACACTAAACAATTCTTCCGATTGCTTAGCATGACTTTTAAGTCGCCAAGTTAAGTAAACATATTTTTTTATCAGAGATGCTCATCAATCTAACATCAAACCTTATCAGACAAGATGTCTGAAGTGCTTTCATTGCTTAACCTGGTCTTGCCCTCTTCCTGTGAAAGTATGCAAACAGGCAACATATCTGAAAGCTGCAAGTCTCGGTCTCCCTGGATAATTTGCTCGTTCTCCTCAGTGACACTAATGCCATGAATGAAGAAATGCTTCGGTGGTGATGGGGAGCTATTACACTGAACTTGCACTTGAAAAACTTGAAAAGATTCTGTTAGACAGCAGTCAAGCATCAATGCTTTTGATCCTGTGCTGCGGTAACCAGCAAAGCTGGTTGCTTAGAGCTTTTAAATTCAACCAAGCATTGAAGAGGAGAAAAGCACAAAAGCAGAAAGTACATCACAGCTGAGACTTCCAATGAAATGAAATAAACCTTTACAGTGCATGGAGCTAAGAGGGATAGAACCTAGATCTATGGTAAAGTCAGAGCTTTGACACGGACCCATCACTAGCAGACATTTTAGTCCTCACTGTGGAGTGGTCCTATTGATTTATTATTAAGAAGCTAACGGGTCTACTGTTGAGCTGGTCAGCTGTTTCTCTCACCTCTTTTGCTAGCTCCTACGCGATGTCTCAAAGAACCTTTCATCCCAGTTATTCCTGCTGAGGTTAGGAGGGAAAGATGCAAAAATAATGGGTGTGTACAGTAACATGTATGTGTACCCAACATATTCTCTACATGACGAATGTCCACTGGTCCATTTATTTCTGTTCAAGAGGTCAATGCACATATCTTTGTGGCACTCATCATTAGCCCTCACCTAATACAGTGGTACTTTGGTTGTTGAACTTAATCCGTTCCGGGAGTCCATTCAACTCCTGCAATCATTCGAAAACTAAGGTGTGGCTTCCGATTGGCTGCAGGAGCTTCCTGCACTCAGTCGGAAGCCACGGAAGCAACGCCAGATGCTCAGCTTCTGAAAAATGTTTGCAAACCGGAACACTCACTTTCGGGTTTGATTTGTTTGGGAGCCAAGCCGTTTGACAATCAAGGTACCACTATACTTGTCATTTTCCACATTCCTGGTTGAAAAATGATGCTGAGAAGGGGTGACTTACTCAGGCCATGTGATGGCAAACGTAGAGCTGAGGAAAGCTGGTGGATGGATGTGTCAGTCTCAGAACTTGGAAAGATCATTTATGAAAGGAACTAGTTTTAGTTCAAGTTCAAGATGTCCAAAAAGGGGAAGTAATTCATATCAGTTAGGTTCCTGTTCAGTACACAGTTCAGATCAAGTTCATCCAAATGAAGCCTGCTGTGCTGAAGTATAGAATACACTTAAAAGACCCCTCCCCAAAAAGGCAAAAAAACCACACCTTAAAAACTCACAGTGGCATGCGAATGGTTTTATTTATATTTCCCAACAATTACAGTGGTTAAACTTAAAGGTCCAAAGAGTGGAAAGATTTTTTTTAAAATTACAGGTAAGAGAATGAAATTGAAGATGAACTAGAAACCGTTCAAAATTCTACCCCAAAATGAACCTAATTCATGTTCAATTCACCTGGCAGTTATGGGAGCTACTGTGAGGTACAGTTCAGAGATTTTTGGGCTAATTCAGTGAACTTATTCAAACCGAACTAGTTCATTCCAAGCACTGAGCAGGGCTCTCAAAATCTGTAGTGCCTATTCTACAACCTTCACCTTCTGTGGTTACATATCCTTAATATGCTGTGTGTTGAATGGGGTTCTGGGACTTAAACACAGACAACTGTAGCTTTTTTCATTGGGTTAGGCCCTGCCTCAGACCATGAGATTCACAGATCTACTTCTAAACCACTTGGAAAGATAACCTGCCTGAAGGTTGGCTCTGGCAGCATTTTTTGTTCTCTATAAACTCTATTTCTATTACTGAAATCCAAGTTCGGGGTGGGGGGGGGAGATCCAATAGATTTCACTGGTTCCTTCCTAAATAATGTACCCTGTTCGGAATATCACAGTGTAAGCATTGGAGTGCTCAGAAAAATCTCGTGGAAGAAAATGCCTTTTTGCAAGATACAATGCTGATAAGAAAAACTAACTCCATATGAGGCAAGTTGCACAGCAGCAGAGGAGAAATAAAACTCCAAGCTTTTGTATCAATAAACCAAGGCTTATCTATTGAAAACTGTGACTTCCTATTTTTGACAACGAGAGGCAGAGGAGTGAAAACCCTTTAAAATGTCCAGGAAGATGAGCCTCTGACACGGAGCTGAGGGAATAAAAGTTTCCACAAGATGAAACAGGCTCTGCGTCTTAGAAGCTGAAACTCAATTGGGGGCACTGCAGTAGAGAAGTAGGAGAGAGAGTTCATAATAATTTGGGGGACAAATTGCTTTGAGATTCTGAAATCTCTAAGGGAAACCAGAAGGAATGCTTGTTTCTTAAAATTGATATGGCGAGTTAAACTCCAGAAAAATCACAGCCACTTAAAAATAGATCAAGGGCAGAGCTTAAAATCGAGCTAAACGGGAGCATAATGATTTTGAAACAGCTTTGGGGGTGGTGGAGGTATGGAAGGAAATGAATCAAAGCAGATCCATCAGGTATGCTTCCCTCACCCACCCCCAAAAGTCATAAACAAAAGAAATGCTTTTTCTGTGGACATGGATCTTGGCCGTATATTTGAGGATTTTTTTTAAAAAAGCCTGTTAAATATAGCACAAGAACTTTGGGAATCGTTAAAAGAGACAGCAGTATAATAGATTTTGGCATGTTCAGGGGATTGGCCTGGTGATCTATTGAACTTCACATCCTGCGGCTACTTCCCACAGTAGAAATGCACACAATTTATTTGAAGCTTTTTCGTTCTATAAATACAACTGCACAGGTGAGGATATTCGAGCTACAATCATTTAGATCGTACATGTGTACCTTAAGAGTCGTATTTCCAGTTGCCGGTAGTACACAGTACAAGCTCATAAAATACGGTAGAATTTATTCTACTGGATCTCGGTGCACAAAGAGAAACATGACAGGATGTTACTTTAAGTCCACACAAACAGCAGATATGGGGACAAAGCTTTTTTCTGAGCTGTAACACTTCAGTTGCAGATTTGGATATTCTTCCATAGCTATATAACAAACCTATGCATACAAGACTAGCACCATATCAGGGAGAAGGGATTCTTTACCTGGCTAGTCTCTCCCAAGGCTGCACCCCTAATCGGCCCTCCTGAAGTGTGTTGGATTGGCTAGAATATGCCCTTGAACTCTGATAATGTTTCTTGCTTGCCTGTATATGGGAGGGAGAGCGAATGGGAGACAGTGAAACTAGCCAGCTATACACAGGTAAACTTTGTCCTTGATCTTGAGTAGTTTTTGCTTCCCTGAATAGAGGATAGAGAAAAGGGTGACAAGAGTGCACCTATAGTACAAAGGTAAACTTACATTTGTTGCTCCACCCACTTTTGTCCCTGTCTTGCCCACCAATGACATTGGCCATGAAGGGAATGTTGTCACTCCTGATCTGCCAAAACGTTCACCATTGTTGCCTTGTGTGCTTCTGTGCAAACACAGAGGCAACTTCAGAAATTGGAATGGATTGTGGGATCCCTCAAACTACTGTGGAGTTTTTTTGTTTTGAAAAGCTGACGTCCTAATTTTGCCCTGAGATGCTCCACATGGGAATGCCGTGCGCCTTCTCAGAAACCCTCTATTTGGACAGACAACAATTAAGCACAGCAGGTCTCACAAACATCTCACACAAAATGGCAAAATACACTGCAGTGCATCCAAGCATCTTCTCCAGTGCCTCGGGATTCCATGTGTCCATGTGGAAATGGTACTGTATAAAGTTTGAACTAAGTGTTGCCCAAATCCAGAGCCAGTGTGGTGTAGTGGTTGAGAGCGGTAGTCTTGTAATCTGGGGAACCGGGTTCGCGTCTCCGCTCCTCCACATGCAGCTGCTGGGTGACCTTGGGCCAGTCACACTTCTTTGAAGTCTCTCAGCCCCACTCACCTCACAGAGTGTTTGTTGTGGGGGAGGAAGGGAAAGGAGAATGTTAGCCACTTTGAGACTCCTTAAAGGGAGTGAAAGGCGGGATATCAAATCCAAACTCTTCTTCTTCTTCTTCTTCCTAGAGCAAGGGTCACCAACGTTTTGAGTCTCCTTGGCACATTTGGAATTTTGACTGGGTACCATGAACACACACAGAGAGACACCCACCATCTGATTACTTCTCTCATCTTGAGTGTTTAGTCTCTTGAAATTGGGGTGCAGGGGAAGAGACTCCATCTACTGTCCTGCCTCAAACAGCAACGCATTTTGGTCATCTCTGCCCTGCAGGTAGCTAAACCAGCACCATTGATTTGCACACCAAAAGGCAGCCAATCAAAATTGTTTGGGAGGCAAAACTGTCACTGCTTTCCCTCAAAATTACGTTTTCATCTAATTGGTTTGTGTGCACTTATGAAAGCAATGTTTTCCATCACTTTCTCCTCTCTCTCTCTCTCTCTCTCTCTCTCTCTCTCTCTCTCCTTTCTGGTCTTAATGTTTTGAATATGAATGTGATTTGCAACACAGAATTTAATCTGTATTGGAAGATGCTCTCTCTGTCTTGTCGAACAGCTGTGCCTCCTATGGTAGCGTTTTTTAGAGCCCATTTGGCTGCTTACTTATGATTTAGTTGCCTTAGTAGCATATGCATCTTCTTTTTGTATTCAGCCATCACTTTCTTCTCTCACTGTGGAAAGAATGGCATGCTGCTTCCACTTGTTTGTGTTAGTGGAGAGGCTCAAGGTGGAGGATTGCCTTTTCGATGAAGTTCTCCATTGGGGGCTCCCTGTACGTGGACATCTATGGGGACCCTTCAAGGAGCTCAGAAACTGCTTAGGTTTCACATCTTCTATTCTTGGTTTCCCTGCTCTATAGCTCTCAGTGTTTACACTTTGAAGCTTGAAAGGAAGGGAAGGAGACAGATGGTGTATGGGGAGAGAAGTGGAACGCTCAAGTAGATAGAGAATTTTAACAGCAGGAAACTTTCCTGACATACGTCAGCTGCTCAGACCACCAGGAAACAAAGTGGACCATGAAATGCTCATGGTATTTTGTCACCATCTTTGGCACTGTATTTTATTAACAGTTGCGTAACCTGATTTATTTAGTTGTATGTAGTTTAAACATAAGCCACAAGGGATCTGTCTTTCTTGTGTTAACTACCATGTACACTGATGGTGCTTAAATAAATTATTGCTATTATTGTTATTATTATTATTTTATTATTATTAAATTTACAACCCACCCTTCCTCTCAAAGGAGTTCAGGGCAGCAAACAGATCAATAACAACACCATTTAAAAATGTTCTAAAAGCAGCTAAGAACAATCCACATTTCCTCAGCCTATGTTTTCAGGGCATCCAAGTAAAGGGTAAAGGGACCCCTGACCATTAGGTCCAGTCGTGACCGACTCTGGGGTTGCGGCGCTCATCTTGCTTTATTGGCCGAGGGAGCTGGCGTACAGCTTCCGCGTCATATGGCCAGCATGACTAAGCCACTTCTGGCGAACCCGAGCAGCGCACGGAAACGCCGTTTACCTTCCCACCGGAGCAGTACCTATTTATCTACTTGCATTTGACGTGCTTTCGAACTGCTAGGTTGGCAGGAGCAGGGACCGAGCAACAGGAGTTTACCCTGTCATGGGAATTCGAACTGCCAACCTTCTGGTCGGCAAGTCCTAGGCTCTGTGGTTTAACCCACAGCGCCACCCGTGTCCCATCTGTCAGCCACCAAATGCCTGGGGAAACAGGAATGTTTTAACATTCTTCCTGGGAGCCTGTAAAGAGGGAGGTGGATGCACCTCACCAGGAATGGCATTACACAAATTGGGAACCACCACTGAGAAGGCCCTGTCAGGGGATCAAATGCCAACTGGGCAGCCCCCAGTGGCAACATCATCAAGATCGCAGGGTTCTTCCAATCACAGGGTCCAAGATGTTTGATATTGGGTTCAAAACTGCTTTAGTAGTTATTTATTTAAAGCATTTTGACCTCTGGTCTCAGGAAAACTGATAAATATCAATAAGAAGTTTGTAATACCAATCTAAAACACATGACACAAAATTAACAAAAAAAAATTGGGAGGAAGAAGGAAAAAAGCAAACTCTGGTTCTACTTCTTGGTTATGATGAACTTTTAAGAATGACCAGCTGGAATGGAATCTGCTCAAGGAAAGGAGGAGTCAGAAGTTGCTGGCCTCTCGGCAGAGTCAAAAGGAGTAGCCTTGCTTTCCCTCCCTCTCTCTTCTTGTAGTCTGTTGTAATGGATGGTATCAAGTGACAGGTGACAGAGGGAAGAGCCTGATGGTTTCCTCCCTTCCTTCCCTTTGCTTGTAACCAGATGTAGTGGCTGCTGGCAGGAGACAGCTGCTGGAGGTAGGAGCCTGATGGAATCATAGAGCTGTAGATTTGGAAGGACCTCAGAGTGTCATCTAGTCCAACCTCCCATCAATGGAGGTGGCTTCTCAGCAGAGTTGATCATGGTCATGCTTCTCTTCCCTCCCTCTGCTGTTATTAAATAACTTATGGCCATACTATATCTGGGCAAGTAGGTTCAACTTAGCAAGGGATGTACAAACGTGTTTTAATCCATTCCAACTTTCATTTGCACTTTCATCTCTATTTTCTATTCCACCACAACTGGTTTATTGTACAAAAGTCTTTCTACTGTTTTGCCCACTGATGCAGAAATGTAAGTAATTTTTTCTTTGGCATATTGCAGTGCATGATAGACATGTGTATCTCAGCCATCAAAAAGGTATTTATGAATCAGTTACCTTCCTGGCATGTTCCCTATCAAAGTTAATGAATTTCCATAGTTTGTCTTTAATGGGTGAAACAGCAAACAATCTACTGGCACCTTAAAGACAAAGTGAATGCTGTAGCTAATGGCCCATTACAAAGTCATCCTTGGCTGCAATTTTTTACCATGTCTACTCAGAAGTAAGTCTCATTGCAGCCTATCTTGCTACTTAGATTTCACAATTCAGTATAAATTTGTCATCCTGTCTCATTTCCTTCACTCAGGCATGAGGGAGGGACAGTTTAGCACCCTGCTGGTATCTTTCTCTTTTTGTCCTGGATTATTGGCATTATTAAGTACTGCCCTTAACTTGCTAGAAGTCCTTTTTTATCGCAACATTTCATAAATGTGTATTTGATTCAGAAAATGATCAGAAAATATGTCTGTAGATAGATAATGCTCAAGCTAATCTTAAAATGTTGTAGGAAACACAATTTTGTGCTTGACACCTTGAAATCTTTTTCTGCACTAAGGTATCCCTGCCATGTGAAAAGGATCAATGATGTATTCCATTGGCTTTTAAATTCACAATAAGAAGTGGAGTAAGGAGGCGATGAACAACTTACGCAAAATCAACAGACAATAAAAGAAAAGCAACAAGGCACACCTATTGGAACAGCAGCAATTAAATTTCAATGAATATGTAAATGACGTACATTGCAAAATAATGCACATATTTATTTATGTGTACCTGTTAAAAGAAAACCTTTTCTTCTAGGGAACTGAGGCAAGAAATATCCACGGCAGGAGTCTGTGCCATAACGTGGGTCCAATGGGAAGATGGAAAGAAATCCACTTGATTTGACTTCCCAAAACTTAGCTAAGACAGGAGTGCCTGGCGTGCTCTGGTCCATGGGGTCATGAAGAGTCAGACACGACTAAATGACTAAACAACAGCAACAAACTTAGCTGTTATGACCAATTGTCAAAAGTAAAAATAAAGCCTTCCCCAAGCTGCTGTCCTCCAGATGTTCTGGACTTCTACATGGCCAATGGTAAGGGATGGTGTCATGGGTGTAGCCAAGGGGGTTGGCCAGGATCTTAGATCCACCAAAGTTTTATTGAAAAGCATTGAAAGGACTCAGTTAAATGAGGTTCTGCCCCTCCAGAGAAGCCTGCCTCCCATCCAAAGTCTGGGGGTATATTTACTGATGATTTCCCAACAACCTGGGGGGACAGACACGATCTCCTTAAAAAAATGCCAAAAAAGCTCATCAACTTTGGTTGCCCTCCCCTAACCAAAATCCTGGCTATCTTTAGAAGACATCTAGTGGGTGGCACTGTGAGTTAAACCACAGAGCCTAGGACTTGCCGATCAGAATGTCGGCGGTTCGAATCCCCACGATGGGGTGAGCTCCCGTTGCTCTGTCCCTGCTCCTGCCAACCTAGCAGTTCGAAAGCACATCAAAGTGCAAGTAGATAAATAGGTACCCCTCCGGCGGGAAGGTAAACGGTGTTTCCGTGCGCTGCTCTGGTTCACCAGAAGCGGCTTAGTCATGCTGGCCGCATGACCCGGAAGCTGTACGCCGGCTCCCTTGGCCAATAAAGTGAGATGAGTGCCACAACCCCAGAGTCGGTCATGACTGGACCTAATGGTCAGGGGTCCCTTTACCCTTTACCTTTACCTAGAGAGCACTAGGTTAGAAAAGACTAGTTTAAGAGGTTGTAAGTTTTCTGAAGAAAACAAAGATGCCATCTTTCCACAGCCCAATACTGCTGTTGTTTTGAAATTCTAAGAAACCAAAACATCAGTGCAGTTTTGAAACCAGTTGTTGGAATCACAGCAGTTTTGAAAGGTTTCGTCTGCTGTCTTGATTCAAAATGGCGTCCAAGTGTATCAAAAGAATAGATGAAAAGCTGCTCCTTCATCTCAGGAACAAAAATGCAAATTTGGTTATAACATCTTAAAAGATGGCCAAATGCATAGCAAAGAAAACAGCTTTCCAAAAAATTTATAGTAGAGTGGATCAGAAAACATCTACAAAATTTTCATTTCATGAGAAAAAATTCTCATCTTGTCCACTTTTCAGCTTTGGGGGAAATTAAATAGGCAGTTATAAATTTGATGGCATGATTTTAACACATCTAAACTTTACAAGAATGTATCTAAAATCTACAATATATGCATCTAAACTGAAATGAGATATGAAATACCACTCATTTCATTTGAATGAATTTCAGTGTAAATTCAGTGGGACTTATTTCCAAGCAGACACAAATAGAATTGCACTGTAAGTTGACTGTGTTTCATAGCTGGCAAGCAATGATTTTAGTAACTGACAGCTGCTGCTAGGTGACATATGACAGCATTTAACATTCAATCATATTTGATGTTTTGCAGGGGATGGTGTTCAGTAGATGACAGCAACTAATAAGATAACTACCAATTGCCTTTATTATACTACAGTTAAGAAGCTCTGATATTTCTTAACAGATTCTACCTCCCCCCACAAAACAACATCCAAACCAAAGAAGTCTAAAGAATTTGAATTTTGAAACTAAAATCTGTCATACAAAATGCATGTTTGGATTAGACATTTAAAACCTGAATGTTGCATCTGCACATTCTGGCAAATCTCAAAGATGGATAAACATTCTGCTGCAATGTCTTGAGCAAGAAGCTCGTGTTGTCAAGGAATCCACTGACTGCATTCATTTTGTAGTCTTTTAAATGGGTTGCAGTGAAATAGCGCTCTGAGGATCAACTGCATCCTCCTTGGACGTGATATTGTGCTAGGCCCACTTAAGAAATAACAAAGCAATAGAAATGAGCAACATGAAATATAGAAAAATGATTCCCATCAGTCAGCTTAATGAGATTTTATTATTTTAGGGCCAAACAGAAAGAGTCTCAAAGTCGGCAGAAGTCTCTCTAGGGCTTTGGTATCCTTTTGAACAAGTTTTGATGAGCTCCTCAACGTGCTTGCTCAAGAGCAACCTCGCAAGCATCAAGAGGACTTATTTTTTTAATTAATTATTAACACTGTGCCATCAATGCACATTGCTTATTCATGAGTAGGAAAGATAAGGATTGTAGCCTTTATACCTTGTTCTAAGGATTTTACTTATTTTTATTTTTTTAAAAAATCATCTTGAGGAGTTAATTAAAAACAAGCCAAGTCTACAGTCCAGATGCAGTGACATTGGCGAATATTCATAGTGAAGCAAAAGGAAGTGCGTTCAAGAGGAACTAAGCCAAAGCTAGACAAAACCCACTTTTAAAAAGTTCTGTCTGTTCTCCATATTGCTAGGTCAGCTGTAGGTGACCGAGGAGAAGAAAAACCCCCTACATAGAACCATTTCTGTGGCCAAGTCACATAACATTCTCTCAGGAATTAAGGGGTCAGGAGTGAGGTTGACATCTTCTCAATTAGGAATGAGAACACGTCTAGCTTAAACATTATTCCCCCTTCTCCGCAACGGTGAAACATCCTTTCGCTGCTTCTAATTCACTGTCAAACTCGGTGCCCTCTGAGACACTTTGTGAGCAATTAAATGGAACTCCTCCCAAGCAGAAAGTTAAGAGGAGACATGCGGAGCAAGCCTACACCATGTTTACTCAGAAACAGTGGGGCTTACTCCCAGGAAAACATGTGTAGGATTGCGATATTGAAAGTCCTCATTTTATCTAGGACACGACAGAATCGAATGTTATTGGCCTAAATTAATGTGGATGGCAAGATAAGGCTGGAGCAGATATGAGAGAGAGAGTGAATGACTTTTCTCATCCATTTTCTGCTGCAGCCCCCTCCCCAACCTCTGGTTCTGTTCCTACCCATCACTAGCATGGGGCACCCACCCCCTTTGTGGGTGCTTCCCTCACAAGAAAATAGAAAGGTTCCCATTTCTAGATGTATGAGCAGAAGGGTCACTTGAAATTTGTTTTTTTGCAATATCTCTAATATTGAGATTTTAAGATCTCTTTCAATGTTTTCCTAATGTAAAGGTAAAGGGACCCCTGACCATTAGGTCCAGTTGTGACCGACTCTGGGGTTGCAGCGCTCATCTCGCTTTATTGGCCGAGGGAGCCGGCGTACAGCTTCCGGGTCATGTAGCCAGCATGACTAAGCCACTTCTGGTGAACCAGAGCAGCGCACGGAAATGCCGTTTACCTTCCCGCCGGAGTGGTACCTATTTATCTACTTGCACTTTGGCGTGCTTTCGAACTGCTAGGTTGGCAGGAGCAGGGACCAAGCAACGGGAGCTCACCCCGTCGCGGGGATTCGAACTGCCGACCTTCTGATCGGCAAACCCTAGGCTCTGTGGTTTAACCCACAGCACCACCCGTGTCCCAGTTTCCTAATGTAGGTTATATCTAAAGCTGAGAGCCACTGTGTATTTCAAAAAACTACCTTCTGTTTCCCCTAATTTTAGGAATTCATTTTATACGTGTTTGCTTTCTCTGCACCATTTCCTTGTGGTCCACAGACTCACTGGACCAGAATGACATTTCATACGGTTGGCGTCAGCAGGTTGTGGATAGTTTTGCAAGTGGCAATATGGTGATGATGCTCTCGCTGACACAAGGATTTCTCTGATGCTTGCAAACCAAATAAAAAGAGATGCCACAATCAGTCAGGTTTTTCGTGGAAGCATGGGCAAATAAATCAAGGAGAGTGAGGGAAAAGATTTTTGTGGAAAATATTTTAAAGAACGCAAAATAATTCTCAACAAATGGCGGAGCTTTCCCCCTCTCACAGGTTCACAAAAGTTGCTTACCTTCCACAGAACCAAGGACCAGAAGCTTGAAGAACGAGAGCTATAGCAACTCATACTAACAGGATTCTGAAATACAATCCCCACCTCCATGCACTCCAAGGCAAACATAGTGGAAGCAAAATATGGAGTTAGCTTTAGCTTAGTCCTTGAGATGTCTAGGTAGTCCTGGAAATGAACCCCGCTTGAAATCCTGGAGAGGTTTTTTAAAAAGATCATCTGGGTTTAAATGGGTCTATGCTGGTTTAATTGGGTGTTTTATTATGGCTGCGTTATTATTTTTGTCTTTCTGTATTATACGATCATTTTTGTGATGTATTTTCTGCTGTTTTTAAGATGTTTACAGATACAGTGGTACCTTGGGTTAAGAACTTAATTCGTTCTGGAGGTCTGTTCTTAACCTGAAACTGTTCTTAACCTGAAGCACCACTTTAGCTAATGGGGCCTCCCGCTGCCGCCACCAAAGCATGATTTCTGCTCTCATCCTGAAGCAAAGTTCTTTACCCGAGGTAATATTTCTGGGTTAGCAGAGTCTGTCACCTGAAGAGTATGTAATCCGAGGTACCACTGTATTGTGTTGAAGATGCTTTGTGCTAAAAGTTGGTACCACCATTGCTCGGTGGTAGAGGAAATGCCCTGTATGTAGAAGTTCTCTGTTTCAATCCCCACATCTCCATGTAGGTAGGTTGCCAGGAATGAATAAGACAAGAAAAGTTCTTACCGATGATTTTTATTCAATATTCACAGAGAGAGGCTTAGAAATGCAGCCTCTTAGTGTAATGGTGTTGCTCTGAGTGAAACCTCACCCCCTCCATATCTCCCATTATGTGTCATCACTATGGTGGCCTTCTGCCTCTGAGCTTTCTGCTCTCCTACTTTCAATGCCCACCAGGTTCTGGGAGAGCAGGGTCTGGAATGCTTTCTAAAGACACTGAGTCCATCAGCTGTTGCCCTCCTGGTGCTTCTTCTTCCTCCTCCCCCTCTCCCATTATTTCCCAGCTTTCCCCCTCAACTGCCTCTGAGCTGTGACCTCCCTCAAACCCCTGTTGTAATTCTGAACTGTCTCCTTCTTCTCTGGAAGGGTTAGACTGGGGAGACGGTCTCCACCACTCCTCCTCTGCCCAGTCTCTGACAAAAAAACACATTTATTCAATAGTTACAATACAGCTTTGTCCACTGTCATAGTCTCACAGAATGACTGCTCCAATCCTCAGTCCCACATCATTGTCATATTGGCTCACCAAATAGGAACCCCACTACAGATCTTGTTTACTACACATTTTTAGTCAATATATCTTGTCTGAAATTCCATAGAGCAGCTGCTAGTCAGTGTAAGCTAAATGGACTAGTTTTCTAGGACTTTGGTTGGGGCCCAGTCTGACCCCCCTCTTTCTACAAGACCCTGCATGTAAGTGGCCTCACTAACTCTTCCCACCAGCTCATATAAGGTAAAGGTAAAGGGGACCCCTAACCATTAGGTCCAGTCGTGGCTGACTCTGGGGTTGCAGCGCTCATCTCGCTTTACTGGCCAAGGGAGCCGGCGTACAGCTTCTGGGTAATTGGGCAGCGTGACTAAGCCGCTTCTGGCGAACCAGAGCAGTGCACGGAAACACCATTTACCTTCCCGCCATTTACCTTTACCTTTATCTACTTGCACTTTGATGTGCGCTCAAACTGCTAGGTTGGCAGGAGCAGGGACCGAGCAACGGGAACTCACCCTGTCACGGGGATTCGAACTGCTGACCTTCTGGTCAGCAAGTCCTAGGCTCCCACAGCGCCACCCATGTCCCAGCTCATATAAGACGAGTACAAATAACTGGGCCTGGTGAGCACTTAATGTTCCTAACCCCTATAGTTAATGGTTCGTGGGTTGCCATCTGATTTTATTCTGATCTTAATTTGATTTTAAGCTGTATTTTAATCGATTGTTTGATTTTATGTTTTCATGTATTATATACTTTGATGTTAGCTGCCCTGAGCCTGGTTCTGGCCAGGGAGGGCAGTATATAAATAAATTTTATGATGGTGATGATGATGATTCTAACTCAGTGTAGGGCAAGTTCCTATGACTTATCATAAGAACACAATATATGGTGCACAATATATGGGACAGGGATTGTCTCTGATCAATTCTCAACAGGGTAAATTTGAGTGCAAGAAGCAGCAGCTGCGAACATGCAGAAACTCACTAACATTTCCTATGTAACTCTTCATTATTAAATCTATTAAAATTAGATTTGGCCCCATCTTGTTTTCTCTTCCTCGCCTATCATGTTCCGTTAGCTTGCGAATATTAATGATGTAAACTGCAGGGAGAGAAAATGCACTGGGGTGAAGCAATATTAACTATCATATAGACAAATGGCTAAAATAATCAGGAGGAGATTAAACAATCTCTGATAATTGCTATCACATTTTCTGATATGTTTGGTAATGTTGCATCCGGTGCTTAATATCAATTTGCTCCTATCTATTAGCTTTCCCATTTATTAGGGGCACTAATATGTAATCTTGAAATAAAATAATTCTGTAATGGAGGCTAAACTCGGACTAGGTCTATAATCCTACTAAATAGTATCTTATTATATGATTAGCCTGGGCTTTCTTTGAACTGGGGCTTATTACTGGTAAATAAATGAAGGCCAGAATACTGTTAAACTTACGTAAGGTGTCTTCCACTTGCAGTTAAAATTGCAATCTGCTTAGAAACAAAGCATGCCTGACTTGCTCTTGTCCTCTAAACAGGAAGTTTGAAATATGGAAATTAGCAGATGAGGCTTTTCAAAACATGGAAATTAATATTATCATCTCCAAACCAAGCTGCTCTTAAAGATATGAGGGAAGCTTACATGTGGACAACATGCCATAATATGTGAAGATACGGATTCAAGTCACTTATCCATATAACTTATTTTGAAAGCTTGCATTTTACTCTGACTCGAAACAACTGTATAAAACAATCTTGGAAAGGCTATCCCATTGGCCCTTGCTATGGAAATGGAAGAAAAAACCATTGGAGGTGCTGTCAGAATTGGTCACCAAATTGTGGACTCAGGTGGCTGGTAAATGGCTTGCCTCTTATGTGATACTCCTCCTTCCCAAATTTTCTCAGCATCACGATCCCACTCACCATTCAGATGAAAATTGCCTCTCTCTCTCTCTCTCTCTCTCTCTCTCTCTCTCTCTGCCACTATTAATCTTAGGGGGGAAACTTTATAGCAGCATGGGGTTAATTATAATCAGGATCACAGTGGAGGGAAGAGTTAACCATTTTAGGAAAGGTTTTATGAATATAAAAGATGCTTCTGACCAGCCAAAATCCGGGATAAGCTAAACTAGGATCATGGGAGGGAATGTTTGAAACATCTCTGCCTGTGATTTCCTTTGTACAGTGTGCTGTGGAATAGCTGAAAGTGGGGAAAGGAAACTGGATGGGGGGGTAGAGTTATCTGTTTCAGCCCCATTGAACCCAGTGGGGAGGAGGCCTTGGTTAGGAAATCCATGGGGCAAACTCAAGAAGGTGCCTTGCAATCCCTTTTTAAAAAAATATTTTTATTAATTTTTACATGAATTTTCAAAAAATAATAATACAACATATTTTCTCATCTTATTCAATGTTTTGGACTTCCATCAACCACATCTGAAGATTTTTCAATCTTTATCACTTAATCTGCATTTCATTAATTTCACTATTACTTTTAATGTCCTTCACTAATAATTGTTTTCATACTTTTCTCTGCAATATGTCACATAGTCCTCCTTACAAAACTTCTTGCAACCCTACTAGCATAATCTGTTGATTACAATTGCTTTTCAAATAGTTCACATATTTACTCCAGTCCTCTGAGAATCTCTGATCCCACAGGTTTCGAATCCTTCCTGACATCTTGTCTAATTTTGCATAGGTGCCTTGCAATCCTAACCATGTTTACTCAGAATCCAGGGCCTTTCATTTCAATGGGAATGTGTGGTGTCTCCGGCGTGCTCGATTTCCCCATACCACCACCACACCAGCCCTCCTCTTTTTTTGGTCGAAGGGTGGCAGAAGAAAGTGATCTCTTTTTTTAAAAAGGGTATTTAAAAAGTAAACAATTTTTTTGGGATCTTTCTAAGGAGAGCTCGACATCTCTGGCGCGAGCTACACTGCTGCGGGATTCTCTCACCAACTGTTCCTCTACAAACATAGCTGTCAACTTACAGATTTGAAAATAAGGGACCAGCAGCCTTGAAAATAAGGGACCAGCAGCCAAAATAAGCGACCTGCAAGCTTAACTGGGGTTGCAGTTAAGCTTGCAAAAATCTACCATTTGCCTGATAATAAATGTTGGAAATGTAAAGAAATTGAAGGTACATTTTTTCACCTTTGGTGGACGTGCCCAAAGATTAAGGCTTTCTGGGAGATGATATATAATGAACTAAAAAAGGTATTTAAATATACCTTCTTGAAGAAACCAGAGGCCTTTCTCCTGGGCATAGTCGGCCAATCGGTGTTAAAAAAGGATAGAACTTTCTTTATGTATGCTACAACAGCAGCAAGAACACTCATTGCAAAGTATTGGAAGACACAAGATCTACCCACACTGGAGGAATGGCAGATGAAAATGATGGACTACATGGAATTGGCGGAAATGACTGGCAGAATCCGTGACCAAGAGTCAGTGGAAGAAGATTGGAAGAAATTCAAAGATTATTTACAGAAATATTGCAAAATTAATGAATGTTAGAGTGATGTTGGATTGAAGTTAAGTGGCCTCTAGCTGCACACACACACACAAAAAAAAAACCATGGAAAAATTGGTTTTTAAATATGTAAAAGGTAAAATTTAAAGTTATAATATATTAAGATTAAGGATTAGGATTAAAAAGGTTAAAAGAATTGAAAAATTGGTTTTTAATAGGTAAAAATTTAATGTTATAATATATTAAGATTAAAGATTGGGATTAAAAAGGAGGGAAAGAAATTGCTGGACTAACAAACTGAATTGGAATACAAAAGAGGGAGGTATGAGGAGGTCCGGGAAACAAGTAAATGTAAAAGAAGTGGTGAAAAGACGGAATTGTTTTTAACTGTTTTTTCTTTTCTCTTTTTGTATTTTGTATTGTGTATTTTTCTTTTTATTCTTAAATTCTTCTTTTTTATTAATGTGATTCTTTTCATGTGAAACTTTAATAAATATCATTTAAAAAAAACAAAACAAAATAAGCGACCTGCAGCCTCACCTGTTCCAGGCACTCCAGTCTTCCTGTCCTCCTGCAGTCTGGTCAAACTCATGCTGGTAGCTTTGAGAACACTGTCCAACCAACTTTGTAACCAGAGGTTCAACTGAATAGAATCTGAATCACATGCACCACAAGGCCTATGCAGCCTCAACTTAAGATGGCTCCCCGGCCTGGCTTTGCACTGCAAAGTTTGCAGCAGCACGTGCAACAAAATGGTGTCCAGCATTCAAAAAAACCCCTCAGCTTGTATTAACTAGCCACACACAAGGCATGCAAGCTCCACCCCCCAGTCGTTCTTAGAAATCTTATTGGGTGAGCAACACAGCCAAGCAACACAGTTGGAGCCTCCCTCCTCCCTGGCCGGCAGGGAGGGAGGGAGAGGAGCTGCTTCCTTTGAAATTTGAGGGATATCATTTAAGGGACATTCATCAATAAGGGACAGCAGCAGGACATGGTGCTGGAATAAAAGACTGTCCCTTCAAATAAGGGACACTTGACAGCTATGTCTACAAATAATGTCACCGCCCTTCATCAAAGATGATCACAGGGCAGTTAAAAGAAAGAAAATAAACGTCAATGTAAAATAATTAAAATGGCTGTGTAAAGTCTGGAGGGGGGGGGAGTAGCTTGATGAGTCACAAATTGTGCTGGCCTGGTTTATTTTATGCTCCATGGAGATTTGTTAGATATTTGAAGATAATACCTTCTAGTATAAGAGTCTGGTGCACTGAATAGGCAAATGGATCCTGTTATTAGTGCTTTGTATCCGCCACTAAAGAGCTGCGTGGTGTCTTTTTGAAATACACATGGCCTCTTGGTCTGCTGAAATGGGTTGTATAGATTTCATTAATAAAAGGAGATTTCTGGAAAGTGACAGAATAATGCTACTGGAGATTAAATGACACTTTTCAAATCAGTCATCAGCAACAGCAAGGGGCAATTTCAAGTATAATAGTTTATTCCATAAACTCAAAGTGCTTAAATCACTGATCCAAATTCAAGGCTAGAATTCTGCTGTTATATATTCTGTGGTGTGCAGGATTTAATGCTGTATACCCAAGGAGTGGACCAGAGGAAGAAAGATCTCCCATATCCCAGAAGGCACTTGGCTAGTCGGATTGGTTTCTGGGGCAGGGCCTGAGTCACAGTGTTGCCTTGCAGCCTCTGTGCAGACCGACAAACAGCTGCACCCCCAGAGAAAGGGTCTCCTTTATTGCTCCATTCTGTTCATACATGGGGACCTGGTACTTCTTTTCACATTAGATCTTTAATGTTCTGCAGAAGCATTGCTTTTCCACATTAATGGGAAGCAGAATTAAAATGGAAGATCCATGCAATCAATTAATACAGAGCTATATTAGCTAACGTGGGACACAGGTGGCGCTGTGGGTTCAAGCCTAGGACTTACCTATCAGAAGGTCGGCGGTTCGAATCCCTGCAACGGGGTGAGCTCCCATTGCTCGGTCCCTGCTCCTGCCCACCTGGCAGTTCGAAAGCACATCAAAGTGCAAGTAGATAAATAGGTACCGCTCCAGCAGGAAGGTAAACAGCGTTTCCGTGTGCAGCTCTGGTTCTCCAGAAGTGGCTTAGTCATGCTGGCCACATGACCCAGAAGCTGTACGTTGGCTCCCTCGGCCAATAAAGCGAGATGAGCGCCGCAATGCCAGAGTCGGTCACGACTGGACCTAATGGTCAGGGGTCCCTTTACCTTTACCTTTATATTATCTAACGGTATAGAGTTTACTCATAAGCATGTTTAAACACACACAAGTTCTGTTCTGTAGCAATTCCCAACAGTTTAAGAGAAGTTTCTTCCTTGCTAGTTCTGACCCATTTTAGTCCTTCCTGACAATTGTTGCAATGTCAATTTCTGTTCCCAAAGGGGGCACTGACTTCTTTCTTATTTTTGAAGTAGGGAAATAACACTGCTTCGCATTTATTTAATTTTTTATAGAATGAGAGGAACCCATTGATGAAACCTCTTGCTCCACGGAAGCAGAAATTGATGGGGGTACAATTAAGAGAAGCTGTTCAAGGGGCAATTGACGAGATGCTCATCACTAATCTCCCACCTGCACTCATTAAGTAATAAAACAATGACCCTTCAAACAGGTGGTATTTGATTAGACGCAAAGGCACCTTTAAAAGTCTCAGTAGCACTTTAGCTGTCCATGGTGCTTAAAGTACCTTTTGTTTCCCTTCACATTATAAGATCTAATTGATATTCCTATCCTCTGTGAATAAGTCAGAAGACAGTAGTTGACAGAGTCTGGTTTTTTGGGGCCATGTTTGTTTGTTTGTTGTATTTATATCCTACCATTTTCTCCAAAGAGCTCAAGGTGACACATGTGGTTTTCCTCTTCCCCATTTTATTCTCACAGTGATGTAAGATAGGTCAGGTAATGACTAGCCCAAGGTCACTTGGGTGAGATTCGTGGCAAGGTGGAGACCTGAACCCTGGTCTCTGAGGTCCTAGTCCAGCACTCTAACTACGACACTACAGTGGATGTTCTACTGGCAATTTTTTCATGGGTAATTCAATCTGCATTGGCAATAGAAAGCATTTGAATCTGGAATGTGATACTGTTAACTTTGCTTATATACTGCTCTGATAAAATACCTGGCCATTTTTCCATTGAAAATTGTTTATTAATTTGGGAAATACTTCCATATTACATTTTTTGCTTATCTAGCTTGAGAGATTTGTCTGAGACCAAGAGTTGAAGACAATTATGTGAGCAAGTAGGCACTAGAGGCTATTGTTTGGTTTAGGATTTAAGCTACTCTCCAAAGTTTGATAAAATGGAGATAAGGCAGAGTGGATTTATAAAGAATAATCCGGGGGTGTGTGGAAACGACGACGACAAATGAGAGATTTCTTTATACTCAAAGCATCTTTGCCTTTCAATGAGCCAAGGGTGAAAAAGTAAGAGCTGGCATATCTCTATTTAATCAAATTCATGCACTTGTCCTACCTATGAGATTTCAATCATAATTTAAGATCAGTTTGAATTCCCTCCTGCCATTTTTGTGATGTTGCATCGAAAGGCCATGCTATAGTATTATGCACAAGAATCCATCCATTATATATATATATATATATATATATATATATATATATAGTCACTGATCTCAGTTAATCAGAAACAAGTACAGGTGTTGATGAGGTCAAATTATGCATGCAGATTACCTTGGTGAGTTTGAACTATTTAAATGAAAATGTGGCATTTATCTGCAGTTCATAATTACAGTAATTACTGTTCTCCCTGCAGTTGAAAACTGATTTAGAAACCTGATAATGCTCTGATATTAAGGGCTTACAAATAGTCAAGCAAATTAGCATCCCTCCTTTTAATGTTCATATTGAAGGCAGGGCTATTTATAGAAAATACAATAGATGACACTCGTCACCCTGCAGAGATCCATTTGCATTAGGCTATATCTACCTTAACCATCAAAATATTTATATTGGATGCATCGTTTAGTTATCTCAATTCTCCTGGGCTTTTCTTTCGTTTGGGAGTGTAAGTTGGTTTGAGAAGCAAGTTCCCTCAAGCGGAATTCCCCTGGGAATTGTGCAAGTCCCCGTGGCACTGTTTCTTTCTTTGAATCAACAGATGGATTTTACTAACATTATATGCCCTACAGCACCTCTAGCAAATGTTCACCATATTAGATTCAGTTGCCTCCTTTCTTCATATTTGGAATGATATGAACTAATTCACTGATTTGGAGTGCTTGATTAGAAGGAGTACTCACTTGAAGCCAGGAACTGGACCAGATTACGAGGGATGGGGGAGCGACGTCACATTTCAAGGCAAACCTACTGAATTTACACTTTCCATAACAATACAAAAACTGAAACACAGCTTCCCTTGAATTTGCAATTCTCTGAATCGTGCAACACAGTTCTCCGGCCATATGATGTGTACAAGAATGCATTTGCCAGGCTAAAATGTTCATAGAAATGAATACATTAGTGAAAATAACATACAAAAATGCATTTTGTCAGGCAGAATTACATACAAACTTTTGTAGATTAGGAGAAATTTGTGCTACAATGCTGACGACTTTTCATAAAGATTTTCATAGAAAGAGAGAGAAGCAGGGAGGGAAAGAGAGAGACAGCACAATACGATGTGTAGAACTGATTTTAATACTGGAAAAATGAGGGCCAGAGGGAAACTGAAATAGACAGAGTCACCTATCCCTACAGATTTCACTCAGATCATTGCAACTTCACAGTGCTAGGATTTGAAAAATGGGATGAGATATCAGCATGAGATATCCCTCAGCAACTTCTCTGCTGGAGAGCTAACAACCCTCTGGATTTTTTTGTATCTATGATTATAGCTATCTATGACTTGAACTCTCAGCTATATTGACTCATTGCATCTAATGTTACCACCATAAACCAGTTAAATATGTCACTATTCAATTTTTTGTTTACTGCAGGCTTTTTGATACAATAGTTAGTCCTTGAGTCATATTCATCATCTGTGACTTTGATATTTCACCCCTGCTTCTGTCTACTTTCTAAAAGATAGTTCTCTATCTTCCCTGAATATATTGGGGGAGGCTATTCCATGGCTCACAGGCCACATAGGCCTTTGTTTCTGCTCCCCACCACCAAAGATTTGTCAGTGGCATCGTATTAGGAAGGCGGGTGTTTTTGAAAAGTCTGTGGTTTTTCAACTCCTGCTTTGTTCCTGGAGTTGTTGCATATCGTTTTGGGTTTTCATGAGCAAAGGAGCAAAAGTCCTTAGCCCTCTGTCCCCAATTATGGCTCTGATCTGATTGCACCCCTTCCACAGTTCTAGTAATTCACATAGGAACTACAAATCCCATAAACTGTAAAACCAACAATTTATTTGGACTCTCTCTTTTTTTTTAAGAAAAAGAAATTGCTTACATTAGGGCTGCCATATGTCCGAATATTTCTGGACAGTCAATAGAAAAATCACGTTTTTTGTTGTGTTTTTGTAAAAAGAAAGAAAGAAAGCTCAACAATTTGGGGGATCTTTCTATACAGAAAGATCAACAACTTTAAGGGTGTCCTGGTTTTTACTTTTTGAAATATGGCAACCCTAGCTTGCATATTAATTCTTGCTTCTTGCCTGTTACCATTTGTTAACTGGCTTGATAAACTGTATTTATTGAAGGAACTGGGTAACTTCAAACAACACGGTCTTTGTTCCCCGAAAAGAGAAGACACTCTACAAATGCTTTCTTTTGGTGAAAATGCTTGATGTTTAATCTAAATGCCAATTTAATGTCTGTTCCAATAACATAAGATTAGCACTTCACAAATGCCCAGTACCTGAAACTTGGAATTGTGGGCAATAAAGAAGGGATTATTATGGGCAGCTAGCAAAGGATGTGATCAAGAAGGATACACACACACACACACACCATTTTTGGTGTCACTGCATCTAGGAGATATACTGTATCAGATGTATCAGATGCAAAATTCAAATGGAGGTAATATTTGGAGAAAGGCATCAGCTGGTGGCTTTAGCATGTGATCATTTGCTTGGACTCCAACCAGCGATCGTTTTGAGGGTAGGCACCAGAACTTTGAGTTAAGCCCTGCAGTTAATGAACAATCAGTAAGGTTCTTTCAAAGCTGGTGACATATGAGTGGCCTGTGCCAATCAAAATTTGTGCTTTCTACACTAACTGCAGCTTTCAAACTATTATCAGTGGAATCATACATCTGCAGTCTCACGGGATGTTCCTGGAGTGTGACTTGTCCTGGCCAAACTATCTCTGCCTGGAAGACAGTGCAGCTTGCGTGCCAGCCAAAAGTGGTCATATGCACTCTGTGGTCTCAACACTCTAATCTGAGCTTCTCTGCTACATACTCTTGATAAGAAGGGCCATGGTATTGCCAGGATTTTACATTATTCTGTGCATTCATCTATTGAGAGAAATTACACTTAGTCATTGATGAAGTTTGTACCGATGAAGTGACAGCAAAGTCCATCTGAATAACAGGCTTAGAGGGAATGGCTGTGAAGCAGGTCATTTCGGCAGCTGATTTTACCACCCCTTCCCCTTCAAAAATGAAGAATTTATGTTTGTTAATAGTAAAATTTGTTTCTTTGATTGATTACCAAAATCAATATTTAAGCACCACAAACTGAAGGACTGAATATTCTCCTGGGTTCTGCTGAGAGTGCAGCTCTATCATGTGAGGCTGAAGCAGAAACTGTTTTTTAAAGCTTGAAATAGATTAATGTGTCAGTGAAATAGAATATGTTTTATCCCCTCTGTCTTTTTGACCCCCCCCCACTATATATATGAATGAGAAATACTGCACAATAAACATTATGAATGCTGTAGAATTATCCAGCATTCCTATCACCATAGATGGTAGTTCTCTATTGTTACTCAGCTTGCATCTCTCAAAATATATAGATATAAAATTGAACACTTGTAAGAGGAGTTGAGCACTACAGCATGCTTAGAAAAGGGACAGGTACATAGGCAGCTATCTTAGGCTGAGCCAGGCCATTAGTCGATCCAGTTTGGTCTTGTCTTCACTGACTTGGAGCATCTCTCTGGCGTTGAAGAAGGATGCCTCATAGAATCATAGAGTTGGAAGAGACCACAAGGGCCATCGAGTCCAACTCCCTGCCAAGCAGGAAACACCATCAGAGCACTCCTGACATATGGTTGTCAAGCCTCTGCTTAAAGACCTCCAAAGAAGGAGACTCCACCACACTCCTTGGCAGCAAATTCCACTGTCGAACAGCTCTTACTGTCAGGAAGTTCTTCCTAATGTTTAGGTGGAATCTTCTTTCTTGTAGTTTGGATCCATTGCTCCGTATCCACTTCTCTGGAGCAGCAGAAAACAACCTTTCTCCCTCCTCTATGTGACATCCTTTTATATATTTGAACAAGGCTATCATATCACCCCTTAACCTCCTCTTCTCCAGGCTAAACATGCCCAGCTCCCTTAGCCGTTCCTTATAAGGCATCGTTTCCAGGCCTTTGACCATTTTGGTCTCCCAGCATCCTTGAACCCAAGACCTCTGGCATGCAAAGCAGATGATCTGCTACTTCCCCTCAGATGTTAAGCATCCTAAGACTGCATTGACTGACAGACAATCTCAAGGGCTTCAGGCAGGGGAGCAGACAGTTCCCTTCTATTTTGAATAGTTTTACGTATTGTATAATTGTAATGGTTTCAATGTTGTAGGTTCTATTTTTATAACCTGCCCTGGGACCTTATGGTGAAGGGTGGGCAAGAAGTCTAATCACTCAATCAATCACATCCCTAGGACTACCAGGAGACACCAGGGACTGAATCCAGAACCTTCTGCATGCAAATGAGATGCTCTACCACTGAGCAATGCCTCACCTGTTGGGGAAGATCTAGGATATGGTGTGCCATAATTTTAAGCTTTGGTGTAACCCATGGGAGGCAGACGGTTAAATGGACCCCTCTCCCTTGCTCATTGTGTAGTGGCAGACATCTTGGTTCGCCCCAAGGGCAGGAGAGTATAGGCTGGGATCACTGCTGTTGGAAAAGGTAGAAGTTTTCAGCACATAGCTGGAAGTGGTGTGTTAGAGTTGATTGGTGAGAGGGAATGAAAGAATGAATAGATGATGGATGGAAGGATGCATCCTTGTTTGTGCTTCCTGGGGGCGCAGAACCACACCACTTTGCTGGCGGCGTAAGGTCGCGAATATAAACTGCACTTTAACTTTTCACGATCAGAATTTGGAGAAAAAAGTGTTGTTTATATTCGGGCCAATATGGTATTTTTGGCTTTGACCCTAACCATCCACCCACAGCTCTGACCCTGACCACCTCTGGCATGTGGCCTCAGTCATTTGCCTCCAAGGGAATAGAGCTCTCGACTTAGAAATGGTTCCCCACCCTTGAAAACCTGGGAAAATTCAGTTGCATGCATGTCTGAACAAGCAGTGAGAGGACTACAGAAGACAGAAATGTTAGGGTTATAGGAGGGGGCCAGTATATAGAGAGCCAGTGTGGTGTAGTGGTTAGAAGCGGTAGTCTCGTAATCTGGGGAACCGGGTTCGCGTCTCCGCTCCTCCACATGCAGCTGCTGGGTGACCTTGGGGCAGTCACACTTCTCTGAAGTCTCTCAGCCCCGCTCACCTCACAGAGTGTTTGTTGTGGGGGAGGAAGGGAAAGGAGAATGTTAGCCGCTTTGAGACTCCTTAAAGGGAGTGAAAGGCGGGACATCAAATCCAAACTCCTCTTCTTCTTCTTCTTCTTCTTCTTCTTCTTCTTCATTTGCGATAGAAAGCAAAGGGGGGGGGGGCATTACTGAGATGGCTTGCCTGTGGAGAGTATGAGACAGATTGCAGCTTGAAATGGAACAATACACCTGCTTTTCTACTCAAGGATAAATTGCAATCTTTTTCCTTGGCAGTATTCAGCAGCCCCCTTTCTTCTCTCTGCAGAGATTGTCTTTCATTCTGGCCAGAAGTGCCAGATTTCAGTATAGTTCTCTCTCATTACCATGAACTACACAAGCCTTTTCCCTACTTGGTAACTGAAAAGAAAAGAAAGACTCTATACTAGAGTCCGGTTCAGTACAAGCTACCTATGTTTTGCTCATCCAAGCCAGCTGATCCAAATCCAATTTCAGTTTCATCTCAACCAAAAGAAAAGTTACTTCTCTCCACCCCCACCTTCTTCCTCATTCCAAATATATCTGAGCATTCCAATAAATACGGTGGGAGAATTGGACCGGCTTCTCTCATAGGATCAGCAGTCAGCAAAAGCCTCTTAGTCCTCTTAACTGAACGAAAGTGTGTCTCAAACAGATTGCCAGGAAAGATTAAGGGCTTCAGGTAGCACAGCTGCTGGTTCAAACAGTTTTGATCCTTTTTATATCTTGTGCTCTTTCCCTTTCCACATGGAATTGGCCTGCTCGTCACAGAGAGCGGCAGTCAGTGCAGCTGCAGGTTCAAAGGCGTCTCTTCCCTTTATATCATCTGTGCCTTGTTTCCACACTGAATTGGCCCAGTTGTTTTGGAGGGCTCAGAGGAAGGCACTTGACAAAATAGCTGGCCAACCTTTCCAAGGCGTTAAATATGTTTCTTTTCCTTTGCCTTTTTTTGTACTTAAAAAAAAACAAACACCAAAAAGAGAGAGAGAGAAATGTTTTGGAAATGCATCATTTGCAGTACTTTCTTTGCACAGAGAGAAGCAATTTCAGAGGCTGAGATTCGAAATTCTCATCCCACGGCTCTTCTTTAAACACACCCCATTTATGGATAGCTTTGGGGAAGCTCTTGTGCCCAACATTTATCAATGCCTTTGGGGAAGCAGGTGAAAATTGAACCAAAGATTTTCAGGATCATAGCCAATGGCACCCATTAGGACTGGTAGAGTGACCAACTGCAGGTAGACCAACCTTCAGTATATCTGAAGGAGCTTCTCCACCCCCATTGTTCAGCCTAAGGTCCAACCCTGAGGGCCTTCTGGCCGTTCCCTCACTGTGAGAAGTGAGGTTACAGGGAACCAGGCAGAGGGCCTTCTCGGTAGTGCCGCCTGCCCTGTGGAACACCCTCCCATCAGATGTCAAGGAAACAAACAACTATCTGACTTTTAGAAGACATCTGAAGGCAGCTCTGTTTTAGAGAAGTTTTTAATGTTTGATGTTTTATCATGTTTTAAATATTCTGTTGGGAGCCGCCCAGAGTGGCTGGGGAAACCCAGCCAGATGGGCGGGGTATAAAGTTGTTTATCATCATCATCATCATCATCATCATTTAGTAGAGCCAATGACAAATAGAGGAAGCTAATTCTAGTTTCGTCCCCATCCTTCTCCCTGCTGAGTTCAACAAGGGCAGCACCAAGACTAAGGAGAAGGAAGCTGATAGCCTGGGACTGTTTGTAAATAACAAGACTGGTCGGTTTGGAGGAATTAAGATTGAGTTGGGTGTGGCAGCCTCTACTGTCAGGTGGAGCAAGAACTCTCGTGAAACCCAGGTATATTTGTTTTGGGTCATCACCCTTCTCCATACTGAAATAACAAGACCCAGCACTTTAATTTGCAAACCAGGAAATGAAAGAAACCCAGCATTTGTAGAAAAGTCTATATAAACCAGTTCCATGAATGAGAAGAATTGAGCAGTTTTAAAAAATGACTGTTATTTCTTGTGTATGGGAAGCAGACATAGCTGTCAACGTTTCCCTTTTTTTAAGGGAAATTCCCTTATTCCGAATAGGATTCCTCACAAGAAAAGGGAAAAGTTGACAGCTATTGAAGCAGAATCCTCATAATTTGTGAAAAAGCAAACTGGAATGTTCGTTAGGCAATGGCTTGGAGAAGTAAATTTGGAAGAAAAGGAAGAAATCCTTCAAGTGAAACTCATTTTCCTATTCGTTTTAACTATTGCATTTTGCAAATGGACCAGTTGTGTTTTGAGGTCTTTGTTGTTTATTTTTTGCTTCATTCAACCAATTTCCACACAATTTTTTAAACAATGCGCTGCTGGTGTTAGTAAATGTCAATGCCCTGCTAAGTCCATGCCAAAATGGAACACGTCTCAAAATAAATGTCAGCAGCAGAGTGAGAGCCTGCTGTGTCTGTAATAACCAAAATGGACTGGGCTGTTAGTTTTAGAGTGGATCTTCTTCGCCACCCAGTAAGTTTCTACTTACTGTAAGGGCAATAAAAAATGAGGTTAGACAATTTGTGTGCTGATCTTAAAACAAAGGTGACAGAAAACTTTCAAAGGAGGGGGAAACCCACTTCAGAGAGCCAGGTGCTTTTTGCCAGAACAAGAGAAAACAAAGGAGATAAGGTTAAGAAGAATGAGCCCAGGCTGTAGCACTTTAGATCAAAGGTGTGGATTCATGTCACAAGGTTGTTGTAAGGGTGAAATGGGGATGTGAACCACCTTCACCTCCTTGAAGGAAACATGGGATATGAGTGCAACATTTATACGCTCTAATCTGTGGGTCCCCAGATGTTGTTGGACTACAACTCCCATCATCCCTGAGCTCTGGCCTTGCTAGCTAGGGGTGATGGGAGTTGCAGTCCAACAACATCTGGGGACCCACAGGTTGGGAAAGGCTGCTCTAAAGTGTGTGGCATTCAATAGGCAAAAGAGAGATTTCCAGCTATTAAAATCTATTTTGTCTACCACTTGGGGCTAGGCTACGCAAAAGCATAGCAAAAGGTCAGTTCATAATCACCAGGACACCAGCATGCTATAGTAAGGGAGCCAAACATCTCTGAGGTTTGGCTTTGAAAAATTAAATGAGATACTTAAAATGTGAACTTAAGACCCATCTGTAATTAATAGCAATGAGGATCTCGATAAATCATTAAAATGCAGGAGGATTACAAATCACTTTGTTTATGTTTCTAACGGAGAAGATAAATTATTTGAAAAAGGCTTTGGAAACAGCACAATTGAGGGGGGGGATGTATATAGATGCTTCTCCGTGTTGGATGTTTGGCCGCTACATTTGCATTCATCGGAATATAAAGTAGTTAATGAAAGTTTTAATTAGAATCATTCTGGAAGGACTAAAAATGGTTATATGTATATTTCAATCATTATCTAGATTTTCTTTCTTTCTTTCTTTTTTTAGCGTGGAGTATAACTATTGCTGCCTTAGGAGGTTTTACTTTAGAAATTATTTTCTCTCCGTCTTTGTGCTTTAATGGGTGAGTACAGAGAGTTTGCCTTTGCTAAGAAAAAAGGCTTTGTGCATGCAATGTGTTTATTCCGTTTGGTTGCAAAAATTCATAGCCAAAGTAAATGCAATCCTTTAGGATTAATAACACCAGAGTTCAGTTTTCAGTTAATGCGGGGTATTCGAGGTTTTTGTTTTGCTTCTGACCCAATTCAGTCTAGAAGCCTGCTGGACCCTGGGGTTGGCTCACAGGACAGAGACTGAGAGAACATTTCAGAAGATAGAACTGTGGCTTGGTCACTATATCCGCAGCTGAGCTATGACAAATTCAGTGTATTTTTCAAAATGTGGTATATTTTTTAAAGCATTTTCATAGCATTTTTTTATATGTGTGTAGATTCCACCATAGTCTCATAGCAGGTTGTTACCTATTTATCTAGGGTTTGACTATAGAGCATAATAACATGTTATGAGAAAAAAAGCTGCTCCTTTTCCCTTATGGGGAACCCAAGAGCCCATACAGAGTCCTTTTGTAGGTTCTCTATCAATAGGACAAAATAACAGAGACCAACCAGAGAATATTGAGAAGCAAAGCAGCTAGTAAGCCTGATCTTTATTAAACTGTTGTAACAGGGTGCTCCCCCCCACACACACAAGGGGGAGGGCCCGAGCCATGCACACAAGCCCTTATATAGACATTTTAAATTGCCCACCCAAGACCACCCCCTTAATACATCAGAGAAGGGGCGGAAATCTGGGTGTGTTGTTTCTTCCTGTCTGCCAGGTTACCTGACTGGATTACCTGGGCACCCTGGCCAGTCTTTTGTTATGATAACTACTCAATTCCTGAATCCAGGTCACAGACTCACACCCTATTCGTATCTTAAATGTGCCCTTCAGACAGGATTTGTGAAAGAGACAATGGGGAGATTTCCCATTTCCCTCGACCTTGCAGAGAAATATTTGAGGTTGTTTTGGGAGAGAGGAAATGGTTTCAGGACTTTTCTGTGGCTTTCAGACATGTGGTTTACATATTCGTATGTGTTTTCTTGGTACATTTATGAACATCTATTATATATATATATATATATAAGACCTTAAAATTCTTATAACAAACAACAAAGGGAAGAGCAATGAGGGGCAGTATATCTAAAGTGGAAAAAGAGTGTCCACAGAAAATGGGAGTTTTCCTTTCTTTTCCTCTCCCAGTCTTTCACCTTGGAGAGTTCCACTTGCCCTAACTTCACACCACCATCTACGTATCTTGCATTTTCACAGGGGTGCAGTCCTTGCTCCCAAATGCCCCCCCCCCCAGAAGAAATACTCTGTGTTGTCCCCTATTTGAGGTGGAACCCCTCCAGACACCTTACAAATTTTAAAATCTTAAATTTAAAGACTTTCCCCTTTTCAAAACTTTGACCCCCCCCCCCAATATCGGAGCATACATGTGGAAAAAAAGGGGGGAGGGAAGCAAGCAAGAAACATCCAGGTGTTTTTCTGCTATTAATCAAATAAGTCTTTCTAGAGAGTGCAATTTGTGGAAGCAAACCTGATTTGAAATTCATAATCTTTTAGAGAAAGAGAGACAAATATCTTAACAGTTTATCTTTCAAAGCTGCTTCTACCCTGACAAAAGTCAAGACATTGTTCTCTTGGGGGGGGGAGCATTTATATTTAGCAGTCTTTAATATTTTAATCCAATATAGTACCGTTAATCTTTGATGGGTTTGATTACTGCTTGAATCTAAATGATGAAATTTCCCTTGCTGCTTCTAACAATAAAATACTGCAGTATTTTGTTTATTAATATTTTATTTATAAGGTGCACTTTCTCTTTGTTATGCATAATTAATCTGCTGATGATCTAAAAGGTAATAACAGCAATCTCAGTTTGACTGCAGAGCAAATTCTCACTAATCACCATGTCCCACTTTGCGGAACAAGAGTCAAGTCTGACACTCGAACATTTCCAGTAAAGCTAATATCAAGATATACTGGCTTCTGACAAATTATTGAGGTTTGTTCAGATCTCTGCCTGTGTGTCAGTCCTGATGCTGCTAGGGGTGATGCGAGGAAGAAGTAAGGATGGGCAAATATGTCAATTTCAGTTTCTCTCGGTTTTTCATCTTTCCAATCGTAAGCTCAGTTTTCTACATTTCCTCATCAGTTTGCATTTAAAAAAAAAAAAAAATCAGCATTCTGGTGTGCATTTGTATGCAATTTTGCCCAATATGCACATTTTTTGCAAAGCAATTTTCTCGTATATAATGCATTTTGGAATGTTATTTCCACAAATATACACAATTTCTGCTCAATTTATCCTAGCATATGCCTTTGTGGGCACATTATTTGGTTGGAGAACTGTGTTACAAGCTATGCAGAAGCATGAATTTTGGAGGATGGCTGTGTTTTGATTCAGAAAATGTGCTTTAGGTAGCTTTAAACGTGAATCAAATTGAATTCATCACCCATCTCTAAGTAGGAAGACACCTCCCTAAACCAGAAGGCATCATATTAAAGCGGTACTTTCTGCTGTAAGAGTTGTAATCTACCATTACTGTTTAAGTGCACTGATTGAACTCAGCCATTGCTTTCTGCATTATGGTGGCTCTGAAAACCATTTTGAGGAGACAATGTCAGAAAAGGGTAGGTGTGTTTCAAGCCGTGCTTGCTAAAATCCTCCCTTCTACACAACTATTAAAGGTGCAGAAACCTTTTCCTTTTTTTTTTGGTCTTCGCACCATATTATATATTAAAAGGAAATCAATATATAGGTATACAACTAGTGATTGTCTCAGGAGCAAAGCACATTTATATTGAGTAGCAGTCTTTAATATTCTGATATCATTCAATGATATCATTCAAAAATGTTGCTGCACTGCAAGTTTTAGGCTTTGTAAGGCTTTACCACTGTCAAAAGGGTTCAACACCAACAAAACAAAGGGTCAATAATCAGTCTGGCATACTGTTAATGAATAATGAATAGAATCTGCTCCATCTTGTTGGAAAATCCTAACAATGAATAAATACATTAATATCTAAGTGTTCTCAAGGAGTCTAAATTGACTCTTAATGTGAGTTTCATCCAAACAGGGGTACGAAGCTTGTGCCGCCCCCCAATGTTGTTGGACTCCAATTTCCATCATCTCTGAATATTTGCCATGCTGACTGGGGCTGATAAGAGCCCAGCAACTTGGACCATCTGTCTTTGAAGCTTTAGTTGAGATTCCTGCATTGCAGGGGGTTGATCTAGATCACCCTATGGGTCCCTCCTAACTCTACAATTCTATGGTTGTATTATTATTATTATTATTATTATTATTATTATTATTATTATTAATACCCCACCCATCTGGCTGGGTTTCCCCAGCCACTCTGGGTGGCTTCCAACAAAGTATTAAAATACAGTGGTCTGTTAAACATTAAAAGCTTCCCTAAACAGGGTTGCCTTCAGATGTCTTCTAAAAGTCTGGTAGTTGTAGTTGTAGTTGTAGATGCCTACAAGTTCCCTGAAACAGAAAATATATAACAGAGATTATATAAAAGGCTTTTGAGTGAGCTATAAACCATTTGGACTGGAGAAGCATGGAGGCTGTGTTGCTTTCTTTCCCCTCAGACCTCCAGAGTTTCTGTTGTTGTTGTTGTTGTTGTTGTTGTTGTTGTTCTTCTTCTTCTTCTTCTTCTTCTTCTTCTTCTTCTTCTTCTTCTTCTTCTTCAAAAAAGACACAATTCAGGGGCATTTCCTTACCTCTATGGTGTGATTAGTTTCCAGCATTTACTCAAAAATAGATTTAAACTAAAATCATATTCTGTGCGGTTACGTAATCTCTTTAGATTAAAAAAAAACCTTAGAATTTTTTGAGGTAATACATTTGAGCATAGTAGACTATACAAATTGCTGTTATGAACCAGGCAATTGTGAACACGGCGAACATAACTAGATTACAGTACATGTTTGGTGAGCGACATTCATCTTTGTAGATCACAAGATGTACAAGCTTGCAGTACAGCCTGGTTCCTTGAATCCACACCTTGTTTGATGTTACTTCTCTTGGGTGTATCCTAAATAGTTTGTGAGTTCAGTTCTGATGTTAGCAGGGCTGCAACATCAGAAGTCTGCCCCAAGAAAAAACTTATTGCACATAAGAAGATCGGAAGAGCCCTGCTGGACCAAGGCAAAGGCACACTCTGTGGCCAACCAGATATTTATAGGAAACCCCCAAACACGATCTAAGTGCAACATCACTTTCCTGCTTGCTATCTACAGCAACTGGTATACTGCCTCTGACAGTGAAGGTGAAACATAGCCCTTACAAATAGTAGCCATTGATAGTCTTGTCTTCATTTCATTGGGGTGTGTGCTGTTAGAATCCTTTAATAAGTTGTGCTTAGCATTTGTTAAAAACATTGGAAGTGTGATGTTTGTTGTGGAAACCTTTGCAATCTGCTTTAATGAGGCTTCAATGTGCATCTGCATGTATCAATATGCATGAGGAAGAATAATTTCAGCCTTTGCAAATGTGATGAATATTTGCACAGTCCTTCGGAAATGAGTTTCGGGCCATTCGCTGAAACAATTATCATTTGACAAAAGCAGCATTCTGATTCTTCCTTCCTTCTTATCTCAGGGAACCCCATAACTCTAGATCCCCATGGTCTCTTGATGAATAGGGGATGCAAAGTTCACATCTGGTAATCTTGCAAGTTTCATTCATTCCCACCTTGGGCATTTTGCTCTGATGTGAGCTAGTTCAGCTGTTCAAGATGGGCTGGATTGAGCCATACCATACACTCTTCCCTATGAGGAGCTGATTAACTTGGTTCAGTGTATCTGATTGGGGCTACATATGAATTGAGCTGGAAAAGAATTGTATCTTCAGTTCAAAAGCTGTTGCATGAAATTGAATTGCCATCAGAAAGAAACAGGCACATGAGACTTATTTCCTAGCCACATTTGGCCTTATAATCAGAAACCAATCAGACTTCCTGATTTGATCAAGCCCAAATATGGCCATAGCACTTGCATGTGGGAGATTCCACAGAGCTCTGTTTCCCTTTCCTGTACTGGCTCATGCATGATTCTCCTACCTGCTCAGGAAGCGTGAGAGGGAATTACATGACTTATGTATATCTCCAGCCCTTCCTTTCTGCAACATTCAAGGTACTCTTGTAAACAGATTTCTATTGAGCTTCATGGGAGCCAGCCATATTCAGGCACCATGCTCCTTCTTGGGCCCAATATATTGGTAGAAAAGCATTGCAGAGATTCAGTCTATCCAATTCCTACCACGACACTTACTGGTACCCATGCTTACTTCTGCTACCTCATTATCATATGGGGTAGCAGAAATAAACACGGGACCAGGAGAGGTAAAAGTAAAGGTGAAGGACCCCTGGACGGTTAAGTCCAGTCAAAGGCGACTATGGGGTTGTGGCGCTCATCTCGCTTTCAGGCTGAGGGAGCTGGCGTTTGTCCACAGAAAGCTTTCCGGGTCATGTGACCAGCATGACTAAACTGTTTCTGGTGCAATGAGGCAGCATGATGGAAACCAGAGCACACGGAAACACCATTTACCTTCCCGCCGCAGCGGTACCTATTTATCTACTTGCACTGGTGTGCTTTCGAACTGCTAGGTTGGCAGGAGCTGGGGCTCAGCAATGAGAGCTCACCCTGCCGCGGGGATTCAAACCGCCGACCTTCCAATCAGGAAGCCCAAGAGGCTCAGTGGTTTAGACCACAGTGCCACCTGTGTCCCGGGGACCAGGAGAATTGTGATTCAGTATAAGCGATATAGGAGTCTTTTGCTCAGCCACTTCCACGAGATGCAGTATCTCTTCCTTGCTGCTCCCCGCACTTCTGGTTCAGCAGAAAGCTTCAGTACGAACATGCTCATGGAATATAAGGTTATGCTCTACCTCCAATGTCAGAGGCAGTATACTTTTGAATGCCAGCTGCTGAGCTGCTGGGGATTACAGGAGGGGAGGATGCTGTTGCACTCATGCCCAACTTCTGGTCTTCCTACAGGTATAAAGTAGGTCACTATGAGAACAGGATGCAGGACCTGATGTACCTTTGGTCTGATCCAGAAGGCTCTTCTTACGTTCTAAAGCTACATCTGCATTTTTGTCGTTTAGTCGTGTCCGACTCTTTGTGACCCCATGGACCAGAGCACGCCAGGCACTCCTGTATTCCACTGCCTCCCGCAGTTTGGTCAGACTCATGTTTGTAGCTTCGAGAACACTATCCAACCATCTTGTTCTCTGTCGTCCCCTTCTCCTTGTGCCCTCCATCTTTCCCAACATCAGGGTCTTTTCCAGGGAGTCTTCTCTTCTCATGAGGTGGCCAAAGTATTGGAGCCTCAGCTTCACGATCTGTCCTTCCAGTGAGCACTCAGGGCTGATTTCCTTCAAAATGGATAGGTTTGATCTTCTTGCAGTCCATGGGACTCTCAAGAGTCTCCTCCAGCACCATAATTCAAAAGCATCAATTCTTTGGCGATTAGCCTTCATGGTCCAGCTCTCACTTCCATACAACACTACTGGGAAAACCATAGCTTTAACATGTCTGCATTAGTCATATGTGTGTGTGTGTGTGTGTGTGTGTGTGTGTGTGCGTGCGTATATATATATATATATATATATATATATATAACTATATATATAGTTTTCTAAATTAAATTTTTACAGAGATATATCAAACAAAATGAAGTTTTTTAAAAATAAAAAAATAGAATTCAAAAATAATGGAACTAAACATTAAACTAGACTTCTGTTTCCTCAGCACCAGAAGTACCACCAGAAGTATGTGCCAGTGGCAAGCGTCATACAACTTGTGATTTGTACTTCTGCAGATATACCCCAAATTCAAAAACATAGATTTCTGTGCATTTATACTGCAGTGAAGTGCAGAGTAGGTGCATCTTTTAAAATGACTCTGAAATGCATTCATTTTTTAAAAAATTGGTAAAGGTTGTTAATAAGACAGGATCAGTCAAAAGAAAATGACATGCACATCTTCTCCCCATGTGACTAATGAGCACTCACACTTTACATTGTGGATGCCCTCTGCGGGATCGCACGTGGTGCTACAGTTCCCAGGGAGCTTACTGGCAAACAGGCTGGCTTGCCTCTCAGTGTTAATTTTTGGAGGTTCACGCCCAGCCTCAGTAGTTTAGTTTCATTGCTGGGAGGTGGGGCCAGTCACAATTATATAAGGGGATGGAGCCGACAGTATCCAGGCAGTCGGCTTAGAAGATTCACACTCCCTACCCTCCCTTAGTTTAATGTTTTGTTTGCAGGTTAACTTTTTCTTCCTGTGTAGTGGGCACTGCTACAGTCTATGGTTGGTTGCTGTTGAAGGACCAGGAAGAAATTTTCCTGCATTGGCACGTTTTGTCTTCCCCGTAGCAATTCCTCACAACTTTGGCGGTTATGGCCTTGGGTGGAATCCTTTAGTCTTTTCTTCCCTATATGGGGGAGGGGCATGAAGTGGTGACTCACCCCCCTGTGGCGGCGATTCCAGGGTCCCCTTCTTAAAGGGGTTATATATATGGGCTGTCACTGGCCATACACTGAAACGTTGTCAGTGAACTACCCTGTGTGTGGGGATATGGGCTGGGCTGCCTGCATACACTTACGTCTAGCAGAACACCCCCATATCCCATTTACCCTGATGAGCCCCAGTACCCCCAGCTAGGGGACTGGGGGGGGGATACATGCCCAAGGCCTAAGTCAAGATCTTCCTACATTCAGAAGTTCAATAAAGTTGTGGCCTAATTTTAATTCCATATAACGTCAGAGTCTTTATTCCTTCCTTATGACCCTTGGGGTCTGGGTCTGTCGCTGCCTGGTCACGCAATGCAATTGATGCTAATGCTATTGGATCTGTCACTTCTTCTTAAAAAGGGTTAACCAATGTTGTGTCATCCAGATGTTATGGATAACCAACTTTCATGTTTCATGGCCATTGGTCATGCTGGTTGGGACTGTTGGAGTTGGGGTCCACACCTGTAGTGTACCATGTTGTCTTTAAACACATTTTGCAACGGTTTGGCAAGGGCAAAAAAGGTTCATATTAATTTGGAATTATGAAGTTACAATAAATGAAAATAAACTTCTGGATGTGTAGTACAAGAGAGCAATATCTCCGGAGGACTCTTGGCTGGCGCTGCAAAATCTTCAGTCATTTGCCTTGTGAGAGTACTGGCCTTGACAAAATGACTAGAAACAACTTGTCAAAAAGGTTGTCCCTTCATTGCAGAGTCTAACTCATGTGAATCCAAGCGTGCTTGTGTAAAAGGCACCTGACATTCATGCCACCCTGCTCTTACTCTAGGGGACAATAAGGCTCCTCATCTCCATGTCTGAGTCTGCCTTTGTGCAGTAACCGCAAAGCAGATCAGAATCTGATTGCACATTGCCTTTGCTTCATCGTTTCTGAATTGTTTCAGCTGAGAAACTTTGCAACTGTCATTCTCACAGCTTCTTTTGGTGAAAACCAAACATGGGAGGCAGTATCATGTGCATGCTTATTTTCTCTTCCATTTACATAAGTGGGAGGGCAGTTTGTTGGGCCATGGGAAGGGAATGGTCCTGTCTACGATTTGGAATAAATGTACACTTCTTCTGCATGCATCCTGCTTATGATTCCACCCTAATTTAGCAGTCCCACCTATTTAACTTCACCTACAAAATAACTGCCAGCATGTGGCAGGTGATTCACCTACATTTTCCCGTGAGAGCCATTTCCCATGACTCTTGTGCCCTATTCACATAATGGATCTTACAGCGAATTAAAATGCCCCTCAGCCACCATATATTGAGTATGACATTGTGCCTTGATGGTTCAGTTATTTGGTAAAAATAAAAATAAATCAATAAAAACTACAGTGTTGCAGCGCTCATCTCGCTTTCAGGCCAAGGGAGCTGGCGTTTGTCCACAGACAGCTTTCCGGGTCATGTGGCCAGCATGACTAAACCGCTTCTGGCACAACAGAACACCGTGACGGAAAACAGAGCACACAGCCGCATTGGTACCTATTTATCTACTTGCACTGGTGTGCTTTCGAACTGCTAGGGTGGCAGCAGCTGGGACAGAGCAACAGGAGCTCACTCCTTCATGGGGATTCGAACTGCCGACCTTCTGATCAGCAAGCCCAAGTGGCTCAGTGGTTTAGACCACAGTGTCACCCGCGTCCCTTCAGTTATTTGGAGCATTTTGCTGATAACGCCAAGGTTGCAGGTTTGATCCCCGTATGGAGTAGCTGCTTATTTCTGCATTACAGGGGGTTGGATTGGATGTTCCTTGGGGTCCCTTCGAACTCTACAATTCTATGATTCTATGAATTACTTCCTAATGTCCTGTAGGATGTATACACTTTGTCTGTCCTTCTGAAAAGAAGATGATGACAACTAGCCCTGGGAGTTTCCATAATTGATACCTTCTATTGAAACTGAACATTATGACCTCTTTATTTGATGCAGATGCACAGAATATGTCGCCTTTATTCCATTTGGTTATCAGGGCCATTTGGATATCAGGGCTATTGTCAAACAATAGCCCAGGTGGACCAACAAACATAATATAGAAGCCACTGAACATTCAAACGAGATTACAGGAAAAAAACAATTTGCTCCTCTTTTTTTAATCCATAGAGTTCTGTGTATGTAGCAGCTATATCTACTTACAGTGCTAAATATAAGAAGCAGCTGAACTGCTTTGTGTTCTGTATTTACAGCAAAGACGTAGCCAGGCCTTTGGAATATAATATACATTTTATCAAGAATGTGTAAATACCGACTTCCCAACAGAATGCCAGGATGCTGACAGAGCTCTTCCAGTCTCTTGAGTGAAGTACATGAATTTTATAGCACCCCATTCATGCCCTTGAAATATTTATAAGCAACCAAGCAGCCCTAAAAAAGAGAAATTTAGAAGACTTATGGTTAAATAATTGTGAAAAAAATAATAATTCCCACACTAGTTAAAACTGTGGGCTGAGGAACTATTGCATATTTAAATCCCATTATAATGTCTAATTTTTATCGTCTTTTAGTGAATGTAAATAATGGCCTGAGCAGGAATGTTACATTTCAAGTTGATTTTATTTGCCAAGGCTGGGTCCTTAAAACTAGCTTACTATTTTTAATTAATATAAGCAGTACTTCTGTGGGTCACATTAGAAGTGAATGGATACTGTTGATAAAACAAAATGAATATATATTGTGTCCAAAAAGCTCACTACAGTAAAGTCTTTTGATACTTAAGTCTGGGCCCTCAAAGCCACTCCCACTGAGTTTTCCTGGAGGTGAGGGTGAATCTGTGCAGTACAGCCCACAGTTTTTTTAATGACCCCAAATACTCCCATCTATGTGAATAGTGGAACACATTTTTGGTAGATTGTCTAGGTACAAATTGCACCAGACCTCATCTGTGCTCTCTGTCTAGTTCAGAGCTTTCCAAACTGTTCACGTTGATGCAAGGCCCGATTTAGGTTTGATGAGGCCCTAAGCTACTGAAGGTAATGGGGCCCTTTATATGTCCAGCGATCCTTTGTCAACAACAAATTGTCACTGTTTTTTGTGTGTTGAATATATGCTATATGGTAATTTAGGGACCTAATAGGTATCAAAGCAATTTGCACATAACAAATAGGAGCCTACACAACAGAAAACACTGTTGCTGTATGTAGGTTTTATTTTAATTGGTTTACATCTTATATTTTGGAAATGTACATCCAGTTTTTTTCTTTGATTTTTTGGGCTGCCCCCAAGAGAGTGGGGCCCTAAGCTATAGCTTGTTTAGCTTAGACGCGGGTGGCGCTGTGGGTTAAACCACAGAGCCTAGGACTTGCCAATCAGAAGGTCGTGATTCGAATCCCCGCAACGGGGTGAGCTCCTGTTGCTCAGACCCTGCTCCTGCCCACCTAGCAGTTCGAAAGCGCATCAAAGTGCAAGTAGATAAATAGGTACCACTCCGCTGGGAAGGTAAATGGTGCTTCCATGCGCTGCTATGGTTCGCCAGAAGTGGCTTAGTCATGCTGGCCACATGACCTGGAAGCTGTACGCTGGCTCTCTCGGCCAATAAAGCAAGATGAGCGCCTTTACCTTTAAATCCAGCACTGCGTTGATGGCACACGCTTTAGACATGCATCATTTTGTGAAACAGTAATTCAGTTTCACTAGTAAACCTGAGATTAAACTAACCTCATTACAGCCCCAGGAGGAACACAGGGAGCATTCGCATGACACACCTACACACTGCAGCCGACACACTAACGTGTCGCGACCCAATTTGGAAAGCTCTGCTCGAGTTCATTTCAGACAAGGGCAGACTTCTGCTACTCAAGACACCTAGAGAACATCAGAATGAGGTATTGTATCAGTTGGTTGCTGAGATCCACATTTAAGTTTGGACTGCTGCTCTTTAGACCATTCTTTTGTATTTCTTTGTTAGGCCTATGTGTGAATTATGAGTGAATTGTTTAAATGTTGACTGTACTTTGTCAACTCTATATATCTATATTATCTACCTACCTATTGATCATATATGTTTGTGTGTTGTGTACACACACACACACACACACACACACACCTGTGTGGAATTCAGACGTGAGTAGATAAACTGCAACCATCTGCAGTAACTATCTGACTGGTGATTCTTGTTTTTAAGTAGTTTTGTCTCGATGATGATGCATACTTGCTTTCTGCCAAAAACAAAGCAAAGGGAACCCTGCCAAAGAAAGAAAGAAAGAAAGAAAGAAAGAAAGAAACTTTGACAACCTATGGTATCAAACAAGATCATAATGTAAGGTCACATTGATAGGCACAACAAGTGCTTTATTCGTTCAGTTTCAATATTTTGATGAGCACATCTTGCCTAGGCTCAGTATTGCTGAGGCTTCTTTGATGGTTTCCTCCCCAAAGGCCATGACCTCATTATTATTATTTTTAAGGTACAGATCATAAAATTAGCACTGTCTCTTTTGGACAGCTAACTAACCATTTCCCAGTCAATCAGCAGAAGTTGATTTTGTGTATGTAGAGTCCTGAGATAAACGCTCTATTTTTGCTATTTTCATTTTCATCCCCCTTCCTTCCCTGAACTTTTTCAGTTCGGATGCCTCTAAAGGTGACATGTATTTTGTGCTTGATGGATGAAAGGAGACAGTAAAAAGCAAGGCTAGCTAATAATGCTAAGGTCCGTATTGAATCAGAAACAGATTGAGATACTGGGAGAAATCAAGAGGCGGGCTTCAATCATTAGGGCTTGTCATGAGTGAGATTTGTTGGTTGATGTGCTGTCAAAGTTCTGAAAGAGGAAAGATTTTAGAACAAACAACTGGATTTTGCAGGGTGGGGGGAGAGGTTAGAGCTGTAGCAACTTGCTATAAAGTGATGGAGTACAATGAAGTTTGCATCAAAGGAAGTGGAAAAGTCGATCAAGGCTTTTGAAAAGAGAGCCACAGATCCATTTCCCTTTCAAATACACTGGAAGCTCAGCTGTTCAGACTGTCAGCCTGATATATGTATCTATAATAGTGATTGCCAATCCCTTTTGTGTGTGTGACAAATGTGTCATAAGTCAAGGCCAAAATATGATATAACGGCCTTCTGGGCCATGCTGCAACACACAGACAGCCTCTAGTTTCGCCTCTAGTATATCACCAAAGAAAGTGCATTATGGGATGCACAAGCAGGAGCACAGGCCTAGCTGCAAGGTTGGCATAAACATTTTGCTGCCTCAGAGGAGCAACTAGTGCCCTTTATTTCCCAAGCACACAAGGCTGTGCAAGTTGATTTGGCACCTGAGGCAGAACAGCCTGCAAACCCCTCTCCCATTCCTTGGCAGTAAAAATACAGTAGGAATCAATAAAATAACTAGCAATCTACTGTCACACACCCCCATATAACAGACCCAGGTTTTAGGATGCAGCACATTTGACAGAAATTCTGGAGGCCCATATTGAAGCCTACTATTCTATATATACCTGTTGTCTTTGTCCATGGAGTTTTCTTGGCAGGGATACTGGAGTGGCTTGCCAGTTCCTCCTCCAGGTGGATCACGTTTGGTCAAAACTCTCCACTATGACCTGTCTATCTTGGGTGCCCTGCTCGGCATAGTTCATAGCTTCTCTGAGGTATTCAAGCCCCTTCACCACGGCAAGGCAGTGATCCATGAAGGGAATTATGGTGCTGGAGGAGACTCTTGAGAGTCCCATGGACTGCAAGAAGATCAAACCTCTCCATTCTTAAGGAAATCAGCCCTGAGTGCTCACTGGAAGGACAGATCGTGAAGCTGAGGCTCCAATACTTTGGCCACCTCATGAGAAGAGAAGACTCCCTGGAAAAGACCCTGATGTTGGGAAAGATGGAGGGCACAAGGAGAAGAGGACGACAGAGGACGAGATGGTTGGATAGTGTTTGCGAAGCTACCAGCATGAGTTTGGCCAAACTGCGGGAGGCAGTGGAAGACAGGAGTGCCTGGCGTGCTCTGGTCCATGGGGTCATGAAGAGTCGGACACGACTAAACGACTAAACAACAAATTCTATATATGTCCTGGTCTCATAAACTCATGCAACATAAATGCATTTTGTTGGAGCGGATGTGCAGCCGTGTGGGCATTCTGCACATGACATGGAATCAATATTCACAGAATACAATATTCATATGTGCAAGAAGTCGGATGAGGAACAAACATGTGAAAACTGACCCTTAGTGCAACTGAGTTGGCATAAAGTTTATATGCTCATTTATATGTAAAGGTGAACTTTATATATCTATATTTTCAAGTTGAAGTCCACTCATAGTACTGGATATCACATAGTTTTGTGTAAACTCCAGTAACTCCTACAAGGTTCATCAGAACCAGGATAAGTTTAGGAATATTTCTCTGTTGATTCAGGAGGCTCATGAAGTGTAAATGACCTGGGAGTGCAAATTCGGCTAATAAAGCTCCCTGGTTATCCTTCTGTGCAGAGCTTCTCTGTTATTCCCTTTGATTCTAAATCCAGTATTCTCTTTTCTTACTAACAGAGGCCAAGCAACTGATTTACCTGAATAATAGTCTCATTTCATCATCTTCAATAGATCCCAGCCTAGACCATCAGAGCTACAATCAATTTGTTTATACCCTGGAGTTTGTGATCAATTCAATTGATGTACTTGGGCTTGCCATTTCCAGCAGTAAGAAACTCAATCTTTCTCCTCTTTGATATCTTCTGAAAACTTTAAGAAGAAGAAGAAGAAAAACACTGGAAAGTAATATATACACACTGAACTTCTAAAACCAAAGGATAGTTGTTTTTCCTGGTGTAATGCAACATGGGTGCATATATACTCCTAGATCTTCAATAAGGTAGAAAAGGAAAAACCAAACTGTGTGCCAGGAGAGACTCTCTAGTGTGCTGCAAGAAATTAATTAAAAGCTCCTGTGAACCCCAAGTACATTCTGCCCCCTTCTGTGTGCTTGCATGATTCAGTGTGCCAGCCTTGTCTCTTTTCTAGCTTTTGATGTGGGAGGGGGGCAATTTTTCTGCATCTTTGCACTGGGTGTGATTGCGTTTTGGAGTGGAAGAGGAAACTGCCCCAGTGCCGGATTTACAGCATGGAGCTGAGGCTACTACTACTCTTCTACCTGCCAAAGGCACACATGTCCTACTGCAGTGACTGGCTGACAAACTGACACACTTGCCTTTTCTTCGCTTTCAGAACTCACTTCATCTTCAGTGCTTTTCCAGGAAGGCTATCTTTTTGTCACATGTGTTGTTTCTTTGTTGCTGGGAATCGGAAGACAGGGATCCCTTTCCCAAATCCTGGTTGGATCTAGCAAGACCCACAAGTCCCTTTGTTCATGTCAAGGAGGGCTACAACATTTCACTGCCTGTGCAACCTGTGGCATTCACAGCAGCCAGTCACGTTCAAGTCTATCCATATTGGCCTTCGTGACCCATCTTGCCCCTTGACTTCTTTTAAAGAGATAACCTTTGCTCCCAAACATCATAATTTAATTTTTCAAAGCAATAGAAAAATCCACTTAGTACAGATAAACTTAAACTCACTGGCAGCGCCAAAATACAGCTATTGATCTTTCTCTCATTAAAATTCCAGACTTCAGATCCTGCCACCAACTACTGATTGAAACCCTTAAAACAAAATTATGTTGGTTGCTAAGTGACACTAGGATTCAAAACATTTACAATGGCAATCAGGGCTTTACTGTCCAGACTACAAACCGTAATTACACATTAAGAGGAAATCGTGATTCATTTTTGAAACAAGGATTGTGTGTGTGTGTGTGTGTGTGTGTGTGTGTGTGTGTTTATAGCCCACATCTCTTTTTAAAGCAGGATTCCTTGAGTGGAACCGTTTGTCTGCCAACTAAGCCCCATTTCATACAATTGGTTCTGGATGCAGTGTTCTGGAAATAACTCCCCAAGGACTATGTTGGCTGCTAGTCCTACTTTCAGCGAGTTAGCTCCAGTATCAACTGCAGATTTTGTGGGCCATCAAGCAAGATGCCCTCAGTTGGCTGCCATCCCTGAATGGGCCCCATCTTCCTTTCCTCTGTCAATTGCCTCGTCCATTGGGACCCAGTCTTTACATTGGCCCAGAAAGAGAAGCTACTGTGGGAATGTTCAGGGTGGCAGGAGAGAATATATTGTTTATCAATATCCTTCCTAACTTGCTCTAGCAAGTTCCTTTACTCAGCAGAGTTTGCATTCCCCTTTTTATATGCACATCAGATAGCTGGTTGCAGGCTTGCGTAAGCCTCTCACTATTATACAATTCAGTCTGTCTTCAGATTGAATTGTACGTTCCTGGTAAGTTCCCTTGAATCCCTCTTAAAAGAATAAAGATGTGACAATCTTATTCAAAGTCAATAAAAGAAGTTTACTTACATCAGTTCACAGTTGGATCCCTGAAGGCAGACTTAGTTACAAATATGTACAGGTGGATCGACCCCATATTGGGGGGGGGGGGAATCCCAGTGTTTCTGCTAGCTGAGAGCTAGGAGAAAAGACCTAGGTAAAAGCTGGTCAAACAACGAAGGAAGTGAAAAATAAAGAGGTGTTCTGCATGACTCGTCCTTTTGTTACCTGGACAGGTAAGATCACGCCCACCTTCTATCACATGCAAAAGGAAGGATGCTCCAGCCAGGAGGAACAGGAAGTTTTGACTGGCTGGACCAAACTTTCCCTTGCATGTCTTCTCTAGCATTACAAGTAAAGTTGTACTTGACTGCTCTCAGTGGATTACATCCCACAGCTTCTGCTCCTTTCTTCTCACACTCACATACTTGAAGGTGAACAGGCAGCAAGGAGGAAGAGCGGCATGGCCAGGGAGTTGGCTGTGGTTGCCCTGCTTGGGCATGGGCCTTGGAAAATGTCCAGCAGTGCCAACCCAAGATGCTGGTCCTAGATGCCACTTCATTTACATCTGGCCTTGTGGCAGCACAGTAGTTGCTAGCAAGAATAAGGAAGTGCCTAACTTGGCCTTATTTACAGTATTTACTTGAAAAATAAAAGACCTAAATAAGAAAGTAGCTATGGGGTAAACATGGGGCTGTAGCCTTGCAAGGCTGAGTGGTATCAGGGCTTGGATTCCTGGAAATAATCCATAGGATGCAAAGCTATGAACTCAGCCTTAGCTTAATAAAAGGTAAATGGACCCCTGACCATTAGGTCCAGTCATGGCCGACTCTGGGGTTGGGGTGCTCATCTCGCTTTATTGGCCGAGGGAGCCGGCGTACAACTTCCAGGTCATGTGGCCAGCATGACTAAGCCGCTTCTGGTGAACCAGAGCAGCACACGGAAATGCCATTTACCTTCCTGCTGGAGTGGTACCTATTTATCTACTTGCACTTTAATGTGCTTTTGAACTGCTAGGTGGGCAGGAGCAGGGACCAAGCAACGGGAGCTCACCCCGTCACGGGGATTTGAACTGCCGACCTTCTTGATCGGCAAGTCCTAGGCTCTGTGGTTTAACCCATAGCACCACCCGCGTCCCTTAGCTTAATATGTTGCACCATATCCAGTGGAGGCAAGTCTGTTTGAATGTACGGGGCACTGCTGCCCACCAACCTCAGTTGAGCTTTGTCAGTCCCCACCTGCCTGCCTTCTTACTCATAACCTGCCTAGAGGGTGGCAATGCTTGTTGGCTTCTTCCTCCTCCTTTGTCTCAGTGTTGCCACTTGTAGAACTCAGCAGAGAGGAGGATGGAGAGATGAAATGAGAATTAGTTGACTCCATCTGTCATCAGCTCTGGCACCATCCACCCTTGGTCTCTGTGCCTTCTGCCCTACCAGTTCCAAAGGGCACTAGCCATGGCTGACCATATGTCATGACAGGGAGAGCAGGTCATGCGCAGGTCAGAAAGAGAGAGAGAGAGATACTTGGCTAATTTGCAGTTTATTAAGGAAAGCAAAACAAAGAATGCACAGAGACTTTTAAAGGGCAATCCTGTCTTGATGAAGTAGTTGGCTGAACTGTCTTGTAGCCCCTCCTTCACTCCCTAGCCCTCTCAGGACCCTCCCTCTGTGCTTTTCCACCCCAAGGAATTCCCTCTGTGTCTGCCTGGCTTGCTGCTTGGCACCATGCAGGGCCGTCTTACCCATAGGCGCTAGGGGTGCGGGACACCCGGGCACCAGGCTCTCAGGGGTGCAGGCCGAGAGTCAGGGGCCTAAGAGTTGAGTCCAGGGAAGAGCCTGCCAATCAGTCGGAGCGCCGTGGTGAGCTCTTCTGTGGGCAGCTCTGTGCCACAAGTTTGGAGGCGTCTAAGCCAGCGAGACACTGAGGCAGCCAGCCAGCTCCACCCTCCTGCACACCCGGAACTGGGCAACCTGGGGGGGGGGGGCGCCAGGTGGATCTTTGCACCCAGGCACCTCATATGCTTAAAACAGCCCTGGCACCATGCAATAAATGCCTCATTTGGGGGGGGGCTGCAAGCTGTCAACAGAAAAGCTGTCAGAGGGGCTCTGTCATTGCTGTCAGCATCCACATCCAGCGTGGAAATCTCCTCACCCTGTCCTGTCTCTTGACTATCCCTCAAGTGTCCTGCTTCTAGCATTTCCCAGCTCATCCCCCTCCTCTGAGTCCCACCACCAATCTCTAGGCTCAAAATCCTCTTTCTCTGTGCCTTCCCTGGGGAGGCTCTTGGTTAGATGGATTCCACCACTCTTCCTCAGTGTGGTGTAGTGGTTAAGAGCGGTAGTCTCGTAATCTGGTGAACCGGGTTCGCGTCTCCGCTCCTCCACATGCAGCTGCTGGGTGACCTTGGGCTAGTCACACTTCTCTGAAGTCTCTCAGCCCCACTCACCTCACAGAGTGTTTGTTGTGGGGGAGGAAGGGAAAGGAGAATGTTAGCCGCTTTGAGACTCCTTAAAGGGAGTGAAAGGCGGGATATCAAATCCAAACTCTTCTTCTTCTTCTTCTCATCCAGCCAGTCCCTGACACCATATAGCTTCTATGGGTTATGGCATTAGGGAGAAACTATCACTTACAGTATTTGGGACGTGGGTGGCGCTGTGGGTTAAACCACAGAGCCTAGGACTTGCCGATCAGAAGGTCGGCGGTTCGAATCTCCCGACGGGGTGAGCTCCCGTTGCTCGGTCCCTGCTCCTGCCAACCTAGCAGTTCGAAAGCATGAAGTGCAAGTAGATAAATAGGTACTGCTCCAGCGGGAAGGTAAATGACATTTCTGTGCACTGCTCTGGTTCTCCAGAAGCGGCTTGGTCATGCTGGCCACATGACCCGGAAGCTGTACGCCGGCTTCCTTGGCCAATAAAGCAAGATGAGTGCCGCAACCCCAGAGTCGGTCACGACTGGACCTAATGGTCAGGGGTCCCTTTACCTTTACCACTCACAGTAGGTGGTAGACTGTATGCTTCTCCTTGCAAAAATGAGTTCCTGCCATTTCCATTGAAAGTGTCCTCAAGCAGAAGGGCTAGGGAACTGCTAGTTCTGAAGCTTTAAAAAACTGCTGCCCTTCAAAGTTGATAATGGCTAGAATCTAGATCAAGGTGGGGAACCTGGTCCAGGGTCCAGATCTCTCTATCTGGCTGTTGGAATATGTCCAGGCTATGGTCTTTCTCCCCAGGCTATGTTTCTCGCTGGCCCTGTTGTGTACTCTCTTTGAGTGTTTTTTCCCTGGCTGGAATGTGCACTTGAACTGTGATAATGCCTCCTTTGAAGGGTAAAGATGTGTGTGAAGAATCCTCCTTTTGAACATGGTCCCTGGCAAGTGGCCTCAGGAAAATTGCAAATAAAAGAATCTGGCCGTCAGGCTGTATAAGGATCTCCACTACTGATCTAGGTGGACAAATAGTCTCCTTCCATCAGACATGTTCATATGTATTCTAAAGTAAAACAGCAAACATACCGAAGGATTTTAGTAGACGAGGAAACTAAAGCACAGAGAAAAATAGTAAGAAATATCCATTTGGTGTAGCTCTGATTATTTCAGTGTTGCCTGATTTTAAAACCATTTCCTTGCGAAGAATGCCAAAATATTCAATGGGTGTACCATTTTTAATATGACACAGAGGAAAAGATTAGCAAATTGGATTAGGGAAGGAAAGCCAAGATGAAGTTCTATATGGGTCCTGGTGCTTATTTCATTTTGAACAATCACATCGCATCTGAAAAAAGGATCAGGAGGTGTAGATCTTCTTAGAGTCTAAGCGAAATAAAACACTTTGGTTTATCTCTATTCCAGAGCTGAACAAGGAAAGGAGAGAAAAGAGAAAAGCTGGAGAGGAGAAAAAGATGTATGAGCTGAAATATTTCTTCAATTAAATGATGACAGGAAGGATAAAGCAAGCTCCTGCAGGTCTGGGTAGTTGGGTTTGTTTATTTGTTTGTTTGGTCTTCAATGTTAGGTGACGAAGACCTGAACCAAAATAAGTAAGTATAAAAACTTGAAGTGCCTAAAGACAATGATGGATTCTGAAATCATCAGAATTGACTGTTACCTGGTGAATGGCCATAGCTCAGTGCATGCAGAAAGTTCCAGGTAGGGCTGGGAAACAATTCATGTTTGAAACCCCAGAGACCCATGCCAGTAAGTGAAGGCAATGCTGAGATAGAGGGAGCAATGTACCAATGTATAAACAGCTTCTTAGGGTCTTAAACCCTGTATCTGTTCTCCAAAAGAGCCATGCCCACACAGATACTCATGCACTCACCTGGTCCCATCTTTCATACTTACATAGATACCACAAGCACCATCTCATACAATGATGTGTCATTTATGTGCACCCATATCTTAAAACACAATGACTGCAATCCTTCTGGATGCAAGATCCTTCTACTGAGCTATGGCCCGTTCCCTAAATCTAACACAATTTGCTTGACCCATGTGATCCTGCTGTTCAAATTGTACTATATTGGTGCCGGATCCAGCCATGAACAATTATTCACCCAGATATTGTGTAAGGATAACTGGGCACAATCCATACCCATAATTATTCCCAGATTTACGTGTCCATCAAAACCCACGTTCAAAATCAGTGCTATAAAAATAATAACCAGGCCATCTGACAAATATCAATCACCCACACTGTTAAAAACAATAAGGTTTCCAAATCCAATGTCCTTTTTCTGCCCTGGCCTCTCTTCCATCTAAGCATCTGGACAACCTGTAAATTACATTTCCTCCTGTGAGTTAATTGGTAGAAGGCAATAAAATTCAACCCACGGTGCAAAAGAACTGTAGCTGGGAGAAAGGAAATTGTAAACATGCTGATTAGCATGTAAAATTTTAATGAGACTCTGTTTTGATAGCAAAACCTTCAGAATGAGAGAGCTATGTAGCAACTTCCAGCAAATATTTTGCTTAATTAATGAATTTCAATAATTGATAGTATTATCTAACACTTAAGCCCCATTACTGAAACCACTTCCATTTTCTTCCTTTTTAATGAGGCTGCTGTAAGGAAAGTGTGAACTTGTTTAAAATAAGCACTCTTTTCGCCTAAACTATAAAATGCTTGTTAAAATAAACCACAGAAGTACATCTTGAGAAATGATCACCTTACAGTTCAACTAGCAATGCCTCTATATCCATATCTATTTGTCTCTATCTAACACTCCATCTGTTGGCTCAAGAGCCTGCCTTCCATGAAAGGCCCTTCCAGTTGTGGAAAGGATTGAGGATGCTTCCAGATAGAGGCTTAACGCCATTAAAGGGTCATTGAGATACCACAAAGGGGTCATTGGCGAGATGTTTCTTGGTTAATTTATCTACCGTATTTTTCGTCCCATAGGATGCTCTGTCCCATAGGACACACCTAGTTTTTTGGGGGGGAAATAAAAGAAAATTTTTTTCCCTTTATTTCCCCCCCCAAAGCAGGTCGGGGAAACCGAACAAGGTCGAGGAACAGCGGGATGGTGGCACTGTGCCTCCCTGCTGTCCCCCAAGCTTGTGGGGCTGGCCGATGTCTGCCCGGCGCGCGGGGCGCTCTGCTTCAGGGCGCCCCGCCCGCCGGGCAGCAGGCTGCTATCCGCAGCTTGGGGAGCCCTGCGGGGAACTCCTGCAGGGCTCCCCATGCTGCGGGTGTGTTCCCGAAGCGCCGGGCGCTCTGCTTTCAGGGCGCCCGGCGCTCCGGGAAGCAGGCTGCTATCCGCAGCCTAGAAATCCCTGCGGGACCTCCCGCAGGGCTGCCTAGGCTGCAGATGTGTTCCTGAAGCGCCGGGCGCTCTGCTTTCAGGGCGCCCGATGCTCCAGGAAGCAGGCTGCTATCAGCAGCCTAGACATCCCTGCGGGACCTCCCGCAGGGCTGCCTAGGCTGCGGATGTGTTCCCGAAGCGCCGGGCGCTCTGCTTTCAGGGCGCCCGACGCTCCAGGAAGCAGGCTGCTATCCGCAGCCTAGACATCCCTGCAGGACCTCCTGCAGGGCTGCCTAGGCTGCGGATGTCTTCCTGAAGCCTGGAGAGCGAGAGGGGTTGGTGCGCACCGACCCCTCTCGCTATCCAAGCTTCAGCGAAATCCTGCATTCGCCCCATAGGACGCACCCAGATTTCCCCTTCATTTTTGGAGGGGAAAAAGTGCGTCCTGTAGGGCGAAAAATATGGTAATTTCCCATGGGAAGTGTAAATCCAGATTACCGGTAAATGGGCCTAACAGCTGACAATTTGATAACAGCATAAGAACATAGATCTCTGCTGGATCAGTCCACAGATCCATCCCATCCTGCGTTCTTTTCTCATAATGTTCAACCAGATTCCCATGTGAAGCCTGCAAACAGAACCCAAGCACAACTAAGCCCTTCCTTGCTGCAATTCCCAACAACTGATCTCCAGGGGCACCCTGCACTCCAGCAGTAGAAGAAGAATACCTCTATCTTGGATAGTGGCCAATGATATCCTCCATAAATTTCGGATCCAATCTTGTATAGAGGGGATTTCATTACTCTTCCATTTTGCCGCGATCAGAACTCTTGCTGCCGCCATCACATATAAAAAGATACCCTTCCTCTTTTGCGGAATATCCAAAAGCTAACAGAATATGCTGAATTAGATGGTTTATCAGACAAAATAAAGAATAAATCAAAACAGGAATTTGTTTCAAAATGGGAGGTTTTCAAAGAATATCTGAAAAATAAATATAGTAGTTTAAATTCTGTTGCAGCATTCGAGGAACTTCAGTAATAGTTGCAAGGTAGATATACAAAATTAGATATATTAAGAATAAATTTAATTATGATAAAAGTGTGTATTGGCAATAAGTATTATGAAATTGAAATCTGGAATAGACGGGAGGTTGGGTCTTTAGTGTTAAGACCAATATATGTTATATTGTTTGCTAAGAAAATTATGTGTCTATAGTTATTCCTGCGTGTAATTTGGCATTTGTGTTTTTTTCTTTTTTCTTGTTGTATCAATAAAAAATCTTTTTTTAAAAAAAAAAAAAATATCCTCCATAAATTTGTCCAACCTTCTTTTAAATCTAATCCTAATACATGCTGGAAGCTGTACGCCAGCTCCCTCGGCCAATAAAGCGAGATGAGCGCCGCAACCCCAGAGTCGGTCACGACTGGACCTAATGGTCAGGGGTCCCTTGTCCTTTACCTTTAATACATGCTGGTGGCCATCACAACCTCTTGTGTGAGTGAATTCTATACTTTAACCATCCTTAGCTAACAGGACCAGTGGTCAAGGATGATGGGAATTGTAGTCCCAAAACAGCTGGAGGGCCAAGTTTGGCCATGCCTGAACTACGTGCTGTGAGAAGAAGGACCTCCTTTTGCCAGCTTTTGCCTCATATTCACCTTCGTTGGATGTCTCTGAGTTCTTTATCCACATTTCTCACATCACACATAATTTTATGCACCTCTTATTCTGTCCCTGCTTACCTTTTCTCTGAACTAAAAAGCCCCAAAGGTCACAATCTTTCTTCATAGGGAAGTTGCTCCACCTCCTTAAACATTTTTGTTGCCCTTTTCTGAACCACCCCCAGCTCTACAATAACCTTTGTAGAGTGAGGTGCCGCCATGTGGATACTGCAAAAAACTTGCATGCCTTGTGGGAATGTTCAGGGATGCAGAAGAGGATATATTGTTTGATTATAGCCTTTCCAACTTGCGTTAACAAGTGCACAATTTAGCAGAGTAACATTCCCCTTTTTAAACTTACAGCAGATGCGTTTGCTCAGGCTCACTAAAGCCTCTATAATAACCGTTCTGGTAGTTCCCCCTTATTCCCTCATAAAAGATAAGACATGACACAGTCTTCTATAAAAGTATAAAAAGAGTTTACTCACTCACATTCTGTTCACAATCAGATCCCAGAAGGCAGACTTAGCTTAGAAAAGTAACACACCTGGAAACATAAGGAGACAGTCCCTTTGTCCTCTCTAGGCTGGAAGCGAGAGAGCATCTTTGGCTAAGCAGATGTTGCTTTTTCGATGCATGTAGTCAAAGAGAGAGAGATGGCTGCTCTGTGCTTTTGTCGTTACCTGCACAGGTGAGGCCACACCCACCTCTAGTCACATGCAGAGGAAGTCTGTCCCAGCCCAGAAGGAAACAGGAAGTTTACCTGCTGGCTGGACAAACATTCCTCCCCTTGTGTAAACATGTTCACTCTAGGAATGTTGTACTTGACTGCTCTTGTGTTTCACATCCCACATGCCTGAGGAACGCCGGTCACACCGTCGACATCCATTTGGAAAGATGTCCAATTGGAAGCACCCTGAGAGACTACTCCTTCCCACCCAACTCTCCAGAGCGGCTTGTCAGGGGATACAAGGGGTTGCAAGGAGAAGAAAGACCCCCGAAACTGCATCCAGCTTAAAATACGTCATCTGAGTACAAAAAGAAAGGTGAAAGGGCTGGCAGTTGATAGGGACTCCATCTACTAGCAAACCTGTGTCGTTTGCAGAACATTGTCCTTAGCAATTCTAACCCTGAAGTGAATCTGATACAGCTGCTGCCTTGCAACTCTAATAGCAACCGACATATTAATTAGATAATATTTTTCCAGCTTTAATTTCAGAGCAGCAGTTCGAGAATTTAATTAAAAGAAAGATGACACAGCATTGTAAAAAAAAGTTATAATTACCATCTAAGCTGGAAATGACCTCAGCAGTGTTTCGGCAAGATGTAGTACAGTCTGATTTCGTAACTATGGTAAGGAGATCTAAGCTGGGAATCTCTGTTTCCTGGAACGCCACATTGGCTTATACAGATCTATTGCCTTTGTGAACAATTCCTCCAGCTTCATTCTTGGAGCTAACTCTGGTTAGTATGCACCTTTGTTTTGGGTAACTGTGAGCAACTCTAAAGCAACAAGGCTTAGAAGCAGGTTCATAGACTGTGGATTGCATTAACCATGGTGAGCAAAACCACAGATTTTGCATGCAGATCTTCAACCCATCATCCTTATTTTTCTTCCTCTGCTATCAACATCCCTTCGGATTTTCATTATCTCAGCTTTATCTACCCACATCCAACTTGCTGCCAAAGTCATTCACCCATCTTGTTGCTCTGATCATGTGATGTCTCTCATTAAAAACCACTGATTTGCATCGCCATTGGGATAGCTCAGTTGTTAGAGCACTGCAGGGGTTGGACTAGATGACCCTCATGTTCCCTTCCAACTCAATGATTCTGTGATTGTTGTGACACCTCTTCAGCTTACGGAGAGGTGGGCTACAAATGTTTTTATATAAATCAAATGAGGCTCTTTACATGTTTTTTTAGGGGTAGAAAGCTTCGTGATGGGACCTCACAGATTCCAGAAATCCTGGAATTTCATCCAGAGTAACATGATTTGTTTTTAATATCAACTGGACGGTTTGGTTCCGAAGGTGTAATTACAGCTGATGGCTTATTTCCTCCCCCATTCAATTAATGAACCTCAAAGAAAAGACAGAAAAGACAAAATCCCATGATGAAATACATGCCTCAATCTCCATACCCAAACCACCCTTCTTAGATTGCCAACAAGGAACTCATTATAGCCAAATGGACTGCTTTTTTTTGTAATGTTGACGGCTGTTAATCAATCATGGAGCTTAAATTGCCAATTTCTCACAGCTGCCTTGAGGATTGCTAACCCAGTTATGCTTTTCTTGCAATCCAATCTTAGTATATTACAAACCCTGTGCAAGAAAAGTTTTCATCTTCTCGTTCTGAAAGCAGATTCCCCGTAGTAGCTTTGAACAAACGTTATCAACAATACTTTTGAACAAAAACACGAGGCTGAGTGTAAAACCCTTTCCCCTTTCTCTTGGGCAGGATCTCACACTAGAATGCGCCAATGCTTTGAAAGGATTTTATGGGAAGCATCCAGAAAATGGCAAAGGAAACATTGGTCTGAGCAATTTTAGAGTGGTCAGATGTAACTAAGAAATATATATTACCTTGGAAAACATGTCCTGCACTTGAAAAATGTCCATTTCATATTCACGTCCAGCCAACAGTCAGTTCCAATGATAATTTTTCTGGATGCTTTCTTATGTATTTTCAAATGCTATGGCAGAAGCAGAATTGCACTCTGGGCCAGTTTGAAGAACATTCTAGCACTATTGGAACGTATTGTGCTTGTGTAAACAAAAAAACCCCACCACCAACAATCAACTTGCGTATCTGTTTTATCTCAGACCTGCAGCAACCAAATCAGCACAGTAAAGATAGAACAATTAAATGCAATGTTACACTCCCAGCATTTCAGAGCTTGAATTTCAATTGCTTTCCAAGAACAGTGGGAATAATATAATAATTAGCATTAGCATGCAGAAAAGTCATAGAAAGTTAATGGCCTTTAAAGTTGATACATTGCCCTAGAAAGAGTCATTAGCGCAGTCCTTGGCTTCGCAGCAAAAATAACTAAAGAGAGTTGCTTTGAATTAATTAATTTGAAGAAAGAATTCCAGTACAAAGGCTTACATATGTATATATGTAAGGCATTCCAATGCTAAAAATATCAGCTAATTAAAGAAGACCCTTTGGGGGTCAAGAGAAATTAGCGTGGGTCTCTATTTTGGAAAAAAAAAAATGATCTTGCTTCAGCCATTGCTGTGACCAACTAGTCATATGTGTGTAAGGCCTGGAGGCCCCAAATGCACATCACAGACCCTCCAAGTGTCCCTATTTTCCAGGGACATCCCTGATTTAGAGAAGCCATCCAGCTTTCTGATTTGATCTCGGAATGTCCCGCTTTTCCTTAGGCTATCCCTATTTTCATTGGAGAAATGTTGGAGGGTATGGAGTTATCCAACCCAAGTCTGAAGGCAATCCTGTATAGGGAAGCTTAAAAAAAAAATGCTTAATGTTTATTACCGTATTTTTTGCTCTATAAGACGCACCAGACCATAAGACAAACCTAGTTTTTGGAGGAGGAAAACAAGAAAAAAAATATTCTGAATCTCAGAAGCCAGAACAACAAGAGGGATCGCTGCGAAGCGAAAGCAGTGATCCGTCTTGCTGTTCTGGCTTCTGGGATAGCTGTGCAGCCTGCATTCGCTCCATAAGAAGCACACACATTTCCCCTTACTTTTTAGGAGAGAAAAAGTGAGTCTTCTAGAGCATAAAATACGGTATGTCTTGGTATATGTTGGAAGCTGCCCAGAATGCTGGGGCAAGTGGTGTGGGGTATAAATAGTAAAATTATCATTATGGAATGGGGTGTCCCTATTTTCATTGGAGAAATGTTGGAGGGTATGACATCACTTGCATCAAAATATACAGTGGTACCTCAGGTTAAGTACTTAATTTGTTCCAGAGGTCCGTTCTTAACCTGAAACTGTCCTTAACCTGAAGCACCACTTTAGCTAATGGGGCCTCCTGCTGCTGCCGCACTGCCGAAGCACGATTTCTGTTCTCATCCTGAAGCAAAGTTCTTAACCTGAGGTACTATTTCTGGGTTAGCGGAGTCTATAACCTGAAGCGTATGTAACCCGAGGTACCACTGTACATTCAGAGGGCTCAGGTGAGCATCACAAGGTAGATGGAGATGTGCACTCAAATGGACATCAGGTCTGTTAACTTGTATCTCCTTAAAGCAGGGGGTGGGGAACCTCAGGCCTGGATGCTGCATGTGGTTCTACAGGTTTCCCTATCTCCACACCCCTTTCTCCCAGGCCATATCCCCAGCGGCGTAGCGTGGGTTGTCAGCACCCAGGGCAAGGCAAGTAATTTGCGCCCCCTAACCTGCTGCCGCTGCCAGCTTCTTCTTGCTGCTGTCTGGTCTGGTCTGGTGTGGTTCTCTCCCGCGCTCAGCGCTGCGCTGGGCGGCCGCTGCACTGTCCCTCCCCCAGATAGTCCCTCGCTCTCTCTCCGCACCGCACGCCTGGCACCCACCCCCTCCACAGTGGGCGGCGACCCAGCGGCTCGGATTGGATTCGCACAGCCAGCACTGCAGTGAGAGTGAGTGAGTGAGCCAGGTAGGGGCAGAGAGCTGCGAGTGCGAGCGCGCCCCCCCCAGATGTTGCGCCCGGTGCGGCCAGCCCCCCCTGCACCCCCACGCTACGCCACTGCATATCCCTCACTGGCATGGCATTGTACTCAGTACATTTCCAAGCACAATTCAAAGTGTTAGTGCTGACCTTTAAAACCCTAAAGGGCTTTGGCCCTGTATACCTGAAGAAGAGTCTCCACCTCCATCGTTCAGCCTGGACACTAAGATTCAGCTCTGAGGGCCTTCCAACACTTCCTTCATTGTGGGAAGTGAGGTTACAGGGAACCAGGCAGAGGGCCTTCTCAGCAGTGGCGCCCAACCTGTGCAACACCCTCCCATCAGATGTCAAGGAAATAAATAACTATTTGACTTTTAGAAGACAGCTGAAGGCAGCCCTGTTTAGGGAGGTTTGTTATGTTTGATGTCTTACAGTGTTTTAATTTGTTGGAAGCTGCCCAGAGTGGCTGGGGCAACCCAGTCAGATGGGAGGCTAATAATAATAATAGTAATAATAATAATAATAATAATAATAATAATAATAATAATGTGTTTTAACTTGTGTCTGTTACCTTTGTAACGCAGTTTCTGTCTCATACTGAATATTCACCCCCTTTCCCTGGCCTTTTGACATCTGAGATTTATATATTTTAAGACCCACCACTTAGTATAATATCATATTTTAAATAGCCGTAAGTCACCCTGGGACTTGTGGCAAAGGGCAGGTAAGAAATTGAATACTATTACCTCCTGCTTGACCAGAAGAAGGATAAAAATGTGTTTGTTGAAACTAGTCTACTAGCCCCATTAGGAAAATACCATCAATCTGTACTGATTCCCTGCATTGTTTTTAGGTTAATCTGCTTGCATTTTGCAACTTTTTGAATGATCTCGGTTTGCACAGTGCAGCACTAAATATAAATGGGTAACTTTCTCCTCATTTATAATACTAATTGACATATTTGTTGCCTAACAAATGAAGGCAGCTTATGCTTTCTAGCTTTCTCCTACTTTTTTTTTTAAAAAATAACACATTGTATTGTATTATTCAATATAGTTTGTCCATAATTGCCGGAGCCTCAAAGTTCTAGATGTTAAGTTCATTGATTACAATTGCAGCAAAATCCCATTCCCAGCCCCAACATTCCACAGTAGGCTTTTGTGAGTAGGTCAGTCATGTATGAAACCTAGAGGTTTTCCTCACAGTAGGCAGAAGACCAGGGTTGGAGGGTTGGGGAGAAGGTAAATCAGCCAAGTATCTTTCAAAGTTGCTCCTCACAGCAGCAGCTTTTTCAAACCACAGAGATCAAAATTGGAAACCTCTGTGATGGGAGATTGTTTCTAAACTAGCTCACTGAATCACAGCAAATCAGTTCTTGCAACGGGGCACTATTAACTTGATGCATCATTTGCTGTGTACAGATATCACAAGGTCCCGTGGCTGGCAGAGTCTATCTGACGGGTCAACCAAATGAATATTATGTAGCTTATACGTAATTCTGGGAAGACACTATTTCATTTCTCTAAATACAGTGTTGCAGATATAAAGAGAGACATATCAGTAGAACGATGCGTTTCAATGTTGTTCTTTTCTTTCATAGATAATTTAGAAATGCCAAATGTCTAACCACTATTTATTATTTTAAAGTTTACCAATAAGCTGGAGAGCTCCACTCTGCCTTGGTATAATCAACACAGGAAAAAGCAAATTGAGCTATAGGTTTTTAATGTGCATATTCCGACACAGAAATTTGTGCTATCAATCTTTTTGTTCCCTCAAGAGATGTGCAGCTATTTTATCTTTAAAATAAAATAAAATAAAATAGTGGCACATATGTGTTGACCTATATCTTGAACTAATTTTAGTTAAGAAATGGGGAGGGAGTATCCTTTATTTTCTCTGCTGCTGATAATTCGCTTGAAGAGTCAACACTTACTAAGAGCTATTTTACGTTCTAGTTTAGTGTTAAGTTTTTTAAACTTCTGAATACAACTATGGCTAAACTGTAATGAAATACTTGTGCATTTTCTGCACACCCTCAATTCTGGTACATCTTTTCTGAAACCATAGCACTTGAGACTGCGAGTGAGGGTTGATCGAAGGGTTTGAATCAAAAGACCCTTTATCTAGAAGACTAGTCTATCAAGGAAGCAGATTCTGGTTTTTGTATAGATCAAATGATAAACATAGGAGAGGAGAGAGAGAGAGATGTTGAGGATGGGTCATTGAACAGTTGTAGGCTATATACTTTGTATGCACGCAGTGCCAGGTTCATTCCACAGTCTCTCCCAATAGGGCTGAAAAAGTCCCCTTTCAGAAACCAATACTGGGCTAGATGAACCAATGATCTGACTCAGTAGAAGGCAGCTTCCTAAATGGGAATATGGATCCTCTGAGTCCCAGAGGAAATGACAACATGCACACTTTTAATCTGCAGTATTTAGAAGTGTTTTTTTTTTTTTAAGACAATGGATCTGCAACTAGAAATGATTTAGAGCCAGTAGTGTCACAGCTTAACAGCCGCACCATAAAGTGCCTCAGTACTTTTATAGGACCTGAGGTGATGTTTGTCTTAATTACTGCTCACAAAAGGAATTTTTAAACACTGCTTTTGCTGCCTTGTAACCGAGAATAGGAAATAACCAGAAAGCTACATGGGATGCATGGCAAAATGATTTAATTGGTTTATTGAAGTTAATGGGCAATTTGATCCAATATGCTTGATGGAAGAAGATGGCTGGTTGGGAAGAGGATGGTCAGGAGAGATAATATCATGCAGGGCTAATGATACAACTACCTTCAATAGTTTTGCAGATATACCAGGACAGAATCATGGAAGACGGGTGCTTGACCATCCTAGTTAGATAGGACCTCTGAGTTCAGAGGCAGGCTGATTCTGAGCACCACAGGCTGGGGATAATTCAAGGTGGGGAACTTCTGGGTGCCATTGGACTCCAACCCCCATCAGCCCCATTAGCATAGCCAATGGCCAGGAATGATGGGAGTTGAAATCCCACAACTTCCTGAGGATTGCCAGTTCTCCACATTTCTTCAATCCTCAAACCCAGATATCATTTCATTATCTTTCTCACACACAAAGTCTATAAGGGGTTTCCAGTCTTTAGTAAATATTGACAATATTTTTATCTGATTAAACACATCAACTTTGCCATCTCAGCTGAGTCCAATAATTTTAGCAACTGTTCCTCCATGATAGGTAATGATGAATCTTTCCATTTTTGCGCTGTGATCATGTATTGAAATAATGTTCCATAGTTCTCGGATTTGTGCAAAGTTTACTCCTTAGCCTTTTCTCCTGCTGAAGATATCCTGAAAGGCAGCGGACATTTTGGACCAGAGTTTTCGTTCTCCTAGATGGGTTGACAAGGCCCATTTGCCCCTCATTTCCTTCTACAGCACATGCAGTAACTGCCTTCTTGACCACTGGATCCACGATTGACCCATCCACTCAATCTGCTGAAGCCTGTCTTTGCATGAAGCAGAAGTCCTTAACTCACAGAAGGTTTGAGACTCATCGGCTACCCTCACCTGGTTTAGCCAGCCAGTCAAAGTTGTTTCCCAGGGTGAAGCAACTGTCTCTTGCTGACAGCTTCTAGGAGCCACAAGTGAGAGCTGAGTGCTGGGTGGGGACCAAAGGTGGACAAATCACCCTAAAAGTAGCATGAGGTGTCCCTCACCACGTTATTGAAATTTATTCTACCTTTAAAGACAACATGGTCCACCTTTAAAGTCAACATGTAACCTTGAGATGGTCACAATGTGGCTGCTCATCTGCTCATCAGAGCCTGATGATCAGAACATATTACAGTATGTAATCAGCAGTATCATTTGCACCAGTAGCAACTTGCAGGGTGGAACAATGTGGTTTCCCAACACAGAGGTCACTGCTAAACAAGAGGGAGTGGGGAGAGGAGAGGTATTGGAAAGTTTGCATGGTGTGGACACAGCTTCCAGACCCAATTCAAGGAGCTGGTTTTAAACTTTAAAGTCCTAAAAGGTGCAGGGCCACGTTGTTTTCAAGTCTCACTTGCTCCCATATTAATCAGAACTATCCCTCCTTTACAATCAGTTTGACTGGTGGGCACTAGAAACATGGCCTTTTCAGTAGTGGCCCCTATTTTATGGAACTCCTTCCCCAGGAATGTGTGTTGCGTGGTTGGCCCTCTTAGTTGCAATGTTCATAAAGGCAGTGAAAACTCATCCATTTTAAATAGCTCTAAATTGATATGTTTTATTCACTCATCACCATGACAGATGAGTTATGATGGCTCCAGAACTGTTTTTTTATTATAGTTTTTACATTTTGCATGTTTCACATAATATTTGGGTTTTAATTATTTATTGTAATTTTGAGTTGCATTTCTGCTTGTTTTGTTCCCTGCCTTGGGTGGATTTGGTCCAGAAAAGTGCCTACTGGCTCAACTTTGGAAAGATGACAAGATACCAACAAAGGAGGCAAGTCAAAATGATGGACTATGCAGAAATGGCAAAACTTACTGGAACAATAAGAGACAAAGACAACAGAGAATTTAAAAAAGACTGGAATACATTCATACAGTACCCACAGAAATATTGTAAAGGAATAGACTCACTTGTGGGGTTTGAATAAACACCTACAATTAAGAAAAAAAGAATGTAAAAAGACGTTAAAATATGATAGAAAGAGGAATATAAGAGTACCTACAAAAGAGATTATGAAGTTAGGTTAAACAATATAAGCAGAAGGAATAAACGTACCAAAAAACCAGAAGGGGATGTTGGGGGAAGCCACAGGGTGGGGGGGAGGTGGTTATATGGGTTGTGGTTTTGATATTTGATTATGTGAATTCATTATGATGTTGAATATAAATTGTAAAATTTAATTAAAATATGTTTTTTTAAAAAATAGAAAGGTGCTATATTTAAATAGAAAGGTGCTAAATATTTAAATGAATTAATTAATACATAAAATAAAGTTATATAGTTTTGTGTGTAACATGTAGTTTGACCCTTGAAGGTTGTTCATTAAATGGAACTCAACAATAGCATGCTTTAAATATTAAAGTTATTATATAAATACTAGTCATATAAATATGATGTGAATCTTAGCCATATCAGTCCTAGAACCAAATTAGATGATAAAAGGTAATATGTTCCCTTTGAATGGCAATGGAGACGCAGTGCAATAAGGCCACTTCAGAAAGACTTTATTTTGGGGTAGTGATAAAAGCTTTTCCAGACTTGCTAAGTTCAGTCTCATGTGTTAATTGCACCGCTTTTACTTACATCTTGATAAATTATCTGCCTTCAAGGAAAAAAGGCTCAGAACCTCGACTTCTAATGAAATAAGCCCCATTACCATATTACCTCTTTAGAGTTTCATCATTGTACTTAAGTTTCAGACAGAGATTTATGAAAACAAGAAATATGAGCAATGGATCACAGTCTGTCATTCTCCGTCTTATCTCCATCCCACCCCCCAGCCATTTGAGGACACCCTAATCCAACTGAGCTCAACAAAAGACAGTAAATAATGAATATAAATCATAGATCTCCTAATACGTAAACACTAGAGGCATCTTCTTAACATCATCCACCATCTTTCTGAGCCTCTGCTTGTAAACGAACATTCATATATTTTAATAAACACTAAGCAGCACTTAATATGTGCATTTTCAAGATGTAATTGGCTTAATTGGCAGGTTAGCTAACTAAAACACTGGTTGTGTAATCATCAGGGGCAAATTTTAATCAATGGGGCTGGCACACTGAGGCTCTTTTGGTTCTGGCATGTTACGGTAACAGGGGCTAAGAGTGAAAAGGTTAAAGATGCCCTTTCCTCTGAAGAATGAATGGAAGCTTTTGTTTATTTAATTGAAATCTCTCTTACGTGCCCTTCAGTCTCTCAAAATGTACTGAGGTTTTCGTAATACACCCATTTATTTTACATTTAATTGACGAACGAGTTTGTGACATTGTGTCCGATGGAGGCACTTGGGAATTTGGTGAATTGTGTAGGAGCTTTGAGACTACCCATTTCAATTTGATTTCTGTCCTTCTCATTAGGGCCAAGCAAGACATGATCTGAGGTGTGTGCTTGCATGCTTCTTGTCAGGCTGAGGGTGTCCTCTCTTCACAACAATCACCACGGGAGCCTCTTGATGTTTTTATAGTCTTTATTTACAGTATTTACAATGGGTCATTAACCATCGTTATCATCCATCAGAGTCACTCAGCTCAGATCTCTGCTGAGGCCTGCGTTTGCCCTTCCAGCATCCCGTGATCACACATCTAGCAAAGGCTGTTGTAACCCCCCCCCCCCCCAATTCTGAGCTTGAGCTTAACCCTTGCTGCTCCTGTGAACTTCCTGGCTCACTAGCCCTTCTTGCCTCTTCCTCTCGGCTTACTTCCACAGCTCTTTCCTCATTATCTCCCTCCCCCTCGGGCACCTTGTTCTCTTCTTCCACTCCCAGGTTCTCCCTTCCCTCCGGGGAACTTGAAACCACTGGCTTGTCCCTGACACTTCTGAACATAGGAAGCTGCCCAATTTTCAGATGGGATCTCTTCCAGCCTACCTGGAGATGCTGGAAATTGAATCTGGGACCTTCTGAAAGCAAAGCAGATGCTCTACCACTGAACTATGGGCCTTTCAATTCATTATTTAATAAATAAACACCATGCCTCCCCCTCCCCCCATCTGCACCAGGGTCAATATCATGATCTCAATTCAGAAGTCCTTCATAGAAACCACTTAGGGGTCAAGCAAGTAATTAATGGAATGCCTGGTTTGACCCTTAGTTATCGTTTTGTCCAGAAAGGAGCTAAGATTTACACTTCCTGGTTCTGATAAAAGAGTAGACCTTGTCATACTACATCTATGAAGTCACTGCAGAATCAGTGAATTGGTGGAAAGACAGTAGATTAACCATCTAAAAAAAAAAGTATCAGTCCCATTTTGTTTCTTTACATGAATATATTGCATCCAACATTTCTCTGATGAAAATAGGGATGTCCTATTCAATGATGCTGATGCTGATATAGGAATTCAAAAGTCTCAAATATAGAATGTGTTGATAATTGCACAAGGTAAACTCACATACATAAGTATATAAAGCACATGTCTAACATAGTACAGGAGAGCAATCCAGAAAGCATCTTAGTTCTCCTAAAGTCTCTCAGTATTTCCTCTGCCTCCTTAATCCCCCTTGCCTGAGAACAGGTAGGCTGATAGCAATCAGGGGAAGTTCATGAAGGGATTCCTCTCCTGTATCTATCCTTTATATTAATTGTTATCGTTTGCCCAGATGCTCTGCATTGAGGAATGTCTGTCGGGCATCCTGATTATCTTATAAAATGCTAATGTTTTGTGTAAACTGTATCTGGAACTATGTGAAACTTGCCAAATCCTCAGGAATATCACACCTTGGCCTGCCTGAGCCACAGCACTCCCACTTTATGTGTGATGTAATTTCTGACTGTTTGTAGAGGGGATGTCCTTCTTCTCCACGCCAAAATGCAAACCCTTAAAAAAGATGCTTCTTCTTGATTCTGGGTCTCTCTTGCCTCCTTGCTAGGAGGGGAGGGACCTCTGTTGCAACAGAAAAATAAAGATCTGCCTTGCTTTCACTGCATCCTGCCTCCATCCACTCATTTCTGACTGATCATGGACTTAGGGGACTCAGTCCCTTGGGGAGTTGGGAAGCAAAAGCCAACCGCCTCTATTTTTCTATATCAAATAATAATAATAATAATTTTACTATTTATAACCCACCCATATGACTGGGTAGCCCCAGCCACTCTGGGCAGCTTCCAACATACAGTGGTAACTCGGGTTAAGAACTTAATTCATTCTAGAGGTCCATTCTTAACCTGAGGTACCACTTTAGCTAATGGGGCCTCCTGCTGCTGCCGCGTGATTTCTGTTCTCATCCTGAAGCAAAGTTCTTAACCCAAAGTACTATTTCTGGGTTAGCGGAGTCTGTAACCTGAAGCGTCTGTAACCCGAGGTACCATTGTATAAAAAATAATAAGAAAACATTAAACATTATAAAACTTCCCTATACAGGGCTGCCTTCAGATAGTTTGGAGGTCAAATGACTCCATACCCTCCAACATTTCTCCAATGAAAATAGGGATGTTCTAAGGAAAAGCGGGACATTCCAGGATCAAATCAGAAACTGGGATGGCTTCTGTAAATCCAGGACTGTCCCTGGAAAATAGGGACATATGGAGGGTCTGATATTATTCCATCCTGTCATGAAGGTGAATTTTCAAACCAGAAAGACAAAAGCAACTCTAAAACTGTTGCCCTTCCCCACTCAAAGAGCTGCAGGTGTTTCCTTATACCTTACAGCTAGTTCCTGTAGAAAGAGTTTCATCTCCAGGTTTGGGATTAATGTTAACAGAAGTGACCCATTGTTCAACCCAGATTTTTGTGTCCACATCTTTATTTCAGCCCTCAGCTACAGACAGAGGATGGTGGGTGAGTTTTAAATAAATGTGTCAACATCACACAAGAGTCTCTTTCTTTGTGGGTGTTGTTTTAAATCCTTTGATCTTATTAGTCTCTGTGGCAGTGCAGCAAACGACTTTACAGCTCGGCTAAACTATAATTTCTGCCATAAGAAACAATAATCATACACACATTGCTCAGTTCAGCTGAGACTTCTGCACAATACCTGTCATGTAGGAATAAACTATGATTGCTTTCTGTGGACAAAAAAACCCATGTAAATAAAATAAAAATAGAAAAGTGTAAGGCACTTGAAGGCCGATACAAATTGAAACAAAGAATTGCCATTGCCTATAAGTTGCAATTGTATATACAGGGCAGCACTGAATATTGTTTAGAATTGATACTTACTTTCGTAGTAGTACATTCTAGGCCAGTGATGGTGAACCTTTGAGAGATCAAGTGCTCAAAGTGCAACCCAAAACCCACTTATTTATTGCAGAGTGCCAATACGGCAATTTCACCTGTATATCTCATTTTTTTCTGTGTGTTTCACGTTTCTTCTTTATGACTGCTGTTGTAATAAATAATCCTTCCTGAAAATTATTGCATTACCCCTAAACATTTATTTTTTGTTAGAAGAAAAGCACTGCTTAGAACCCACCAAATTCACTCCTGCAGCTGCATATTGCAGGAGAGGTTTATTAGTGGTGAGTGACATGTCATAAAAGCAGGGCTTTTTTCAGCCAGAACTCGACAAAGACCCGGTGCCATTGCCATTACATGAGGAGGCGTTCGTGGTGCGTTCCAGCACCTCTTTTTCTAGAAAACTAGCACTGCATGCAAGGAAGATTGAAGGTTCCCCAGTGCACAGTTTGGAAACCCACTGTAGTACACCAACAAAGAAGACTCTGTCTTCTCTGAGGTTTCTAAAAAGAGAATGATGCTCTCATTGTTAAGGGCATGAGTAGAAGGGTACCAAAAAAGCTAACTGGATAGAAAGCGAGTGAGATGGAGTTGAATGTTGTAGAAGCTGATTTATTTTGCACTAGAGTGTTGGGCAGTCTGATCCTCAGTTGCATTCAGTCTGAAATGGAGGGAGGTCAAACACCATGGCAATGTTTAATGAGTACCATACAAGTCAAATACCATGGCAATGTTTAATGAGTGTATTTCAAATCAAAATATAAGCCTGAGATGTGAGCACAGAGATTCCAGCTGTTTATTCAATGATGTGTTATTTCTCTATGCCCCCCCCCCCCAATATCTCATGCCCTGTCTTCTTTATAGTAACAGTATGGTGTAGCTGACCAGAACCTTTGGAAAATACTGTGAGCTGGAGGCCAGATAAGATAGCTCAAATAAATTCATTAAATTTGAATAACTCCACACTTGGAATTCTCCTCCTACTGCCTCGGGGCTAAGACTAGCTGGCATTGTCTGCTTAGCTTCAAATTTCGAATTTTATTTTTTTTAAAAAGGCTATGGAAATGAAAGTTACTCTTGTCTGTCTTCATTCGAATATGTCTGCTACCTACTTCCTTTTTTATTTTCTATTGCTGGGGGGGAAATACTTTGAGAATATAGACTACTGTATTCTTTTACTTGTTTCTTATTTTGGCTCACATTTAATTTTTCATTTCTGTGTACTGATCTTACTCAAAATCACTTAATATCCCCCAGTTTTTATTTTTAAATGTAGGGATTTTAGAGAGAAATAAATAAACCCAAAAATTATTTCCTCCAACTCCTGTTTGGTAAAATTATTTCCCAAAGCTTTCTTGATTCAGCACCATTCCACCCTCCACCTGAACTTTTGCCTTCTTTTACTTTCTCACTTCAGTCATATTGGTGATCCTAACCAATCAGGCATCTTGGAGTGAATATAGTGTAGGCAATTAGATATATGATACTAAAAATAATGCTTAGTAAGTATGGAGAGGAATTTTGTTAAGTCCTTTTGTGAGCTGACCTGATTCACACTTCTCAAAATATTACAGGGATCAGAACATAATTACCCTTCAGATTTCCCTCTTCTCTGAATTTTGTAAGAGAGTTTTGACTTTAAAAAGTACCGAATATGCAAAAAATGCATACTTTAGAAGAAATGTATTTTAAAATCTGCACAAATGAGATATAATTGTGCACAGTGATATAAAATACATATCTTGACACTATTTAACAACACAACTGTGTACATTAAAATAAATAAATCACAGATTAATGATGAAACTCGACAGAATGGAGAAATGAATGAACTCATGCAAAATTGGCAACAACCAGAAATAGACTGATCTATTATTCATCATTAATTGATAGGGAGAGAAATGGATACCAGATTAGTCACAGAAGTGATACTATCCAAAGAGGGATCACACAAATGAATAGAAATTATATCACAATGCTGATAAACTGACATAATTTAGCTATGTGATGACGTCATGAGGGGTAGATGAAGTCAGAGTGAGGACAAGAGAGCCCAGTGAAAATGAATGGGCATAAGGGCAAGGAGCTCCCAAATATTCAAAGTGTTTCCCCGCCTCCCAACTTTATCAAAAATGTCCATGAAAATTTGTGAGCAGTTTAGGCAAATTCCTACTCCAAACATTTAAATTCAAAGAAGAGTGGTTGAAATTAGACAGTATATAATTGTAAATGTACAATAAACATCCTATATATTTTTATACTGCTGAGATGCCATTCCAACTCTTGGCTTTCTTCCTCTTCTTCCAGAGGAGTCATGATCTGGATTCACTTCCTTAATTTCAGTGAAAATAATCTGAAGAAAATAACTTCCATTTATTGGAAGAACCACAGTTGGGTACGAAGAGGTTTATGCTTTCAAGAGAAGAGCAGTCTCTTTGCTTTTCATGTGATATGATGTTGAACTGAGAGGACCTTCAACCAGACAAAGGAGCAAGTGAAAACTGAGGTGATGGAGTCTCATGAGATATCTTACACCTTCAGGAACTGAACGTTTGATTTGTATGGTCGAGCACTAAGTGGGTAAAGCCCTTGATGTTTGGAATGATGGGTTTTGGAGCAGTAGACAGGAATCACTGAACTTTCCCAAACTGCATGGTACAAAGGTTGATTGATGTAGGAGAAGCTGCACCAAAAATGTTCGCTCTCTTTATAAAGGGCTTTTTTGTCCAGATGAGCAATCAAAGAAAGGTATTAAAGTTCCTGATCCCCATCTGCTGCTCGCAGTAGCATAAAGATGTCTTCTTTATTTTTTGCTAAGGTCCTCATACGTCAGATAATCTGGATAGACTTGGGGCTAGTTCTGCCAAATTATCTTTTCCTTAACTTGGAACAAGAGCTTTCATTGGGTAAGAACAGTTTTACAAGCTGCTCTTTAAAAAATAATAATCATTTTTATTTGATTTTACAAATGTAAATTAATTACTGTACCAAATACATATCCATAGAATGAGAATACTCTGAATCTCGAGACTTCCCCCCATAACCTCCATGGGCTCTATTGTCAGAATTTTCAACTGCTTATTATTTCATAATTTGTGTTTTATATCTATCCATATTGTCCATAGTATTTGTTACATTACAAGTGAGATGAAAATCCTGCTAATGTTTTCATCTGCTTACAGTGCTCTTCTAAATAAACAATAAACTATTCCCATTCTTCTTTGAATTTCTTGTCTTCTTGGTCTCTGCTTTCAAGCTGCTTTTAAGGTAATTTGATGAATGGGTGTTCCATTCATTTTTGCAAATATTCCCAACATTCCCAAATAATTTGGAAATATTCTGTGAGAATAGATTGATCAGAAACACTGATAATATTTTACACCCACAAACACCAGTATTTAATTCTGTTTCTTTGTCACACACTAACATGGCCAAGCAACAGACTCAAAAGTAGGGCTATGCAGTTGAAAGGGAACAGGTGTCAATGTGGTTCGCAGTGAGGTGTATAGCACAATGTAAGTGGCCTAAAATCCTGGGGCACATTTGAAGAGAAGCAAAATTACTCTTTGTCCCAGCCATTGCAGCTAGAGATCCATGAAGTATACAACACATTCTCAGTTCATCTTGGTGAGGGGCATTGTGCTCATATTGGATCAAAACATTGGCTTGGATCCCCAGGCAACTTCAGTTGAGGAAGTTTGTGAAAATAAAGTACAGTGGTACCTCCGTTCCCGAATGCCTCCGTTGTCGTACGTTTCGGTTCTCAAACACTGAAAACCTGGAAGTAAATGCTTCCGTTTTCGAATGTTTTTGTGAACTCAAACATGCAGCATTGCTTCTGCTGAGTGCAAGAAACTCTTGCAACCAATGGGAAGCCGTGCCTCGGTTTTCGAACATTTTTGGGGGTCTAGCTGAACTTTCCATCACACTGTGTTATATAGATATAGATATAGATATAGATATAGATATAGATATAGATATAGATATAGATATGGGACACGGGTGGCGCTGTGGGTTAAACCACAGAGCCTAAGACTTGCCGATCAGAAGGTCGGCGGTTTGAATCCCCACGACGGGGTGAGCTCCCGTTGCTCAGTCCCTGCTCCTGCCAACCTAGCAGTTCGAAAGCACATCAAAGTGCAAGTAGATAAATAGGTACCACTCCGGCGGGAAGGTAAACGGCGTCTCCATGTGCTGCTCTGGTTCGCCAGAAGTGGCTTAGTCATGCTTGCCACATGAACCGGAAGCTATACACTGGCTCCCTCAGCCAATGAAGCGAGATGAGTGCCGCAACCCCAGAGTCGGCCATGACTGCACCTAATGGTCAGGGGTCCCTTTACCTTTCCTATAGATATAGATATAGATATAGATGATATAGATATAGATGATATATAGATATAGATACAGATATAGACATAGATATAGTGGTACCTCAGTTCCTGAACGCCTTGGTTCTTGAATGCCGAAAACCCAGAAGTAAATGCTTCTGTTTTCAAATGTTTTTCAGAACCCAAATGTGCAATGCGGCTTCCTCTGAGTGCAAGAAGCTCTTGGAACCAATGGGAAGCCGCACCTTGGTTTTTGACTGTTTCAGCAGCTGAAATGGCTTCCAGGATGGATTTCATTCGAGAACCGAAGTACCACTGTATAGATGATATAGATATAGATATAGATATAGATATAGATATAGATATAGATATAGATATAGATATAGATATAGATATAGATATAGATAGATATAGATATAGATGATATAGATAACGACAGTGCTCTTTTCCCTCAAAAATATGTTTAGGAGTACTCTCATTTTCCTACTCATATTGAAATACTGTCACTCAATGAGGCCAAACTTAGATTCACTAAATGTTTCGGTGTATGCGTACCCCTGCGTACCCCCAGAAAAAAAGCACTGGATAATGATAACCTCCCATTGAGTCCCAGTTCTTAGAAAAAGCAAATAAATACCAGTACTATCGTCACAATTTAAATAACCATGGTTGATTAAACCATGCTTATGCTGATCAGCATGCATGAAACATTATAATTTGCAGGCAGTCAGCACCAGGAGAAAGTTTGATGCTGGAATTCAACATAAATTGCAAAAGTTCCTATTCTGCTGTGCTTCTCATGCTATTTATGACTGCACAGCAGCACAGCTCTGAAAGCCCCTGGCACAAAGATCCTATTACACATGAAGGGAGACTTTTGCTTTACTGAGGGATATGAGGAGAAGGACCCCAGTGTGAGCCATAGGGCTACAAGGGAATGAAAATTTAAGGGGACATATAACAACCATACAAGCAGTAAAACAATACAGTACAGAAGGCAATTTTCCAAGCTTGAGGTCTAGAGGTAATTTCTGGCAAGTTTATTCTTTTATATGGTATCTGATACCACCCATGGTCTCAGGACCTATGACCGGTGAATTTGACTTCGGGACATATTAGATGTATAATGTTCCCAAGCCCTGGAAATATTACCTGCCTCCTCATCTTCTGCAAGATGAGATGAATTTTGGTTCAGAGGGGCTTTTCACCAGCTTCCTCCTTCCCCCTGCACATGCTACCCTCCCCTAAGGCCACAATTCCTTACTCCTTTTGGCAAAGAATAAAGTGGCATAATCTCTGATCCACGAGGAAGTTGTATATATTTCTATGGGCTGAAAACCCAACCCAAGAGCCTTGATTCGACAATATTCAGTCCTTCCAATTACCACTTCAGGGAAGTAATTCAGGATCCAGTCCTCCATGCTCTTAGCAGATAGCTGGTGGTATTCAACACAATCTGAGGGCCAAACTACACATCACATGAAATGTTTAGCCTGCAGTGACATTTTCTGTTTTTCTTTGATTACTAGTGTGATATGTGTGATGCGGGTTTGCCGATCAGAAGGTCGGCTGTTCGAATCCCCGCGACAGGGTGAGCTCCCGTTGCTCGGTCCCTGCTCCTGCCCACCTAGCAGTTCAAAAGCACGTCAAAGTGCAAGTAGATAAATAGGTACCACTCCGGTGGGAAGGTAAACGGTGTTTCCGTGCGCTGCTCTGGTTCGCCAGAAGCGGCTTAGTTATGCTGTCCACATGACCCGGAGGCTGTACGCCGGCTCCCTCGGCCAATAAAGCGAGATGAGTGCCGCAACCCCAGAGTCGGCCATGACTGGACCTAAAGGTCAGGGGTCCCTTTACCTTTACCTATGTGTGATTGTTATCGGGAGTTTCCCCCCAGCCATATTTGGAGATGCTAGGATTTGAACCGGGAGCCTTCTGCATTACAACAGTTCCTCTATCACTGAGCTAAGTCTCATTTTAAAGATTTGTAAACCACCTTTTAAGGTAACTTCCCTCTGCCTCCATTCTATCTATCTATCTATTATCTATCTATCTATCTATCTAGCCACCATTCTTTCTCTCTCTCTCTCTCATATCAAATAATTAGCTGTACTATTTTCAGTGCTTTCATGAAACATTTTTGTTTTGGCAAGCCTATCTAGATACATAACTATTGATGTGTTTCAATGTCTTTTGCTGTAATATTTAAATCTTTTTGAATGCTTTAAATTGTTTCTCACTCTAGTGATAATTTTATCATTTCTTTGTCAAGCGCTTAGACGTTTTACTACAACCAAGCAGTATATAAATTGTGTTACATGAATGAATAGAACCAGTTAAAATAATAAACCTGATCAAGCCACCACAGTATCATTTAAAACCAGTTGGTATGCTATGACCACTGAGCATGCCCAAATTTTACTTAGGCTTATTTGAGCACCCCTTTTTTCCAACTTTTTTCCGCTCCTCCACATGCAGCTGCTGGGTGACCTTGGGCCAGTCACACTTCTCTGAATTCTCTCAGCCCCACTCACCTCACAGAGTGTTTGTTGTGGGGGAGGAAGGGAAAGGAGAATGTGAGCTGCTTTGAGACTCCTTAGGGTAGTGATAAAGTGGGATATCAAATCCAAACTCTTCTTCCTCTTCTTCTTCTTCTTCTTCTTCTTCTTCACCACTGTACAAAAAAAATATATATGTCTGTACAATCTAAATAATCATAACATGCATTTTGATTCCCCCACCTCATCCATGCAGCAATCTCTTTGAAGAAACTTAACAACCTCCATGGAAACCAACTAGAAGTTGAAAACATATCTGATTTCTTTACTCTCTGTTTTACACCCGTTAAAAGGATCGGCAAAATGGGGATCTTCCCAGTTTAAGCATTTGAGTGGCATTGAGGAGGTTTATTACAACTGAAAATGCCAAACCCCTATAACAGCTTACTAAATGTCCCTGCTAGTAGAAAGGTCAAGGTATAAGATGTGACTAATACCACTGTCACTGAGCTCATATATTTCAATGCCATTTTTATTGTGCTTTTTCTTTGGCACATATTGGATGGAAGCCTCATGATTTTTCATCTGGTTCAAAAAAGGAGATAATGGATAGCACTCATTTGAAACCACAATACTTTCATTAAAAGCATTTCAGCACTAGATGGATCATACCTATCTGTTTCCTTTCTGTTCCTTTGTGGTGAATTGCTTAGGGAAACCATAATAGTGACAAAGAGAAATTCACAAACAAGGTAATGTACAGAAGCTTGGGGGTAAGCGCTCCCTCTCTCTCATTCAACCTACTCTGAGCTGAGTTTCTCTGTTACTTTCTTAGTAGCCATCATTTTAAGAAACCACATTCTGTGAAGGTCCATCAGTGTGCGTTGTCTATTTATGCCGTCCTTCGCACACAGACACAATATCTAATTTGGAGAAACGGCGCTGTGGGTTAAACCACAGAGCCTAGAACTTGTTCGAATCCCCACAATGGGGTGAGCTCCCGTTGCTCGGTCTCTGCTCCTGCCAACCTAGCAGTTCGAAAGCACGTCAAAGTGCAAGTAGATAAATAGGTACCGCTCTGGCGGGAAGGTAAACGGTGTTTCCGTGTGCTGCTCTGGTTCACCAGAAGCGGCTTAGTTATGCTGGCCACATGACCCAGAAGCTGGACGCCGGCTCCCTCGGCCAATAAAGCGAGATGAGCACTGTAACCCCGGAGTCGGCCACGACTGGACCTAATGGTCAGGGGTCCCTTTACCTTTAGCTTACCCTCAGAATCCATTTTTACTTGGTTCACTCCATACACCTCTGAATGAAGTGGAGCCGTGTCACTCTGATGGCACCATCTTATTCCACAAATATGCAAATTCAGGGTGTTGAAATTAGGGCTTTTGTCATTCGTCCGGTGTAGATAAAACAACTCACAACACGGCAAAACTGTATGTGGAACGGGCCACTTCAGACTGCAGCTGACTGACATCATGATTGACTGTTGCACCTTACAGTATATATATACACAATGTTTACAAACTTAATTTGTTCCAGAGGTCCGTTCTTAACTTGAAACCGTTCTTAACCTGAGGTACCACTTTAGCTAATGGGGCCTGCCACTGCCACTGTGCCCCGGCACGCGATTTCTGTTCTCATCCTGAGATAAAGTTCTTAACCCAAGGTACTACTTCCGGGTTAGCGGAGTCTGTAAACCCAAAGTGTTTGTAACCCGAGGTGTTTGTAACCCGAGGTACCACTGTATATAGATATATAGATATGACAACTTCATGCACATAGCAAACTAGAACCCGATTAGTGTTCTCTTTAAATGTAAGTTCTGTTCGCTAAAGTGCATTGCCTTCAACCCTCCCTGAGTTTGACGGTGTAACCCCCCCCCCGCACAATTTAGCACCCTGGTAGTGCCGGGGGGGGATGTATTTTGAGCTACCCACTTTCAAACACCTTCCACATCCATTGCATCAACAGGGCATCTGCCGAGTTCCTGATGGGCCACAAGACATGGCTAGTGAGTTGCGGTTATCTTGTTGGCTCACAAAATGTGTAAGTGTAAGGTCCCATAAGCACGATACATTTAAAGCATCATCACAGCACAGTGATGGCTTCCCCCAGAGCATTCTGGGAACTGTAGTTCACTCAGAGTGCTGAGAGTTGTTAGGAGGCTATTCCCCCCCCCCCCCATGGAGCTGCAATTCCTAGAATGGTTTGACAATCAATCCCTTTCCCCAGCAAACTCAAGGAACTGTAGTTGAGCGAGGGGAAGAGGGGTTTCCTAAAAAATTCTCAGTGCCCTTTTCAAGCTATAATTCCCAGGATTCCTTGGGGAAACAATGGCTAAAGTGGTATGATACTGCTATAAATGTATAGTGCAGATGGGGCCCAACATGGACGTAGTGCAAGCAATTTAAACCACTGTAGGAGAAGAATATGTGCCTACTGGTATAATAATCTGCAACAATCGTCTTTATAGGTAGCATGCTGAGTTAGAGAGATAGAGAATGGAATGCCTGTTAAAGCAGTCAAGGAAGGTTTGGCTACCGTAAGCAGGAGTTACACATTATCCTCCCTTGGAGAAACTTCATAATTTGCCTGAGGCCATTGAGTAAGGTATAAAAGAAAGAGCTGAGACCCAGAAAGCCCCTGATGAGCTGGCGGGGAGGAAAGCGGGAGGATAAAAAGACCCCTTATCATTGAAAACAAGAGTGGGGAAAATAAAGAGAGAGGCTATTGGCCCAAGACCAGAGGCAGAGGGGGGACTGGTAACCTTGCTTACACAGAAGGATTGCCGTCATTATAGGAGCCTTTGTAAGTTAAAGTTTCTGCTTGTTTTCCTCCCTCTAGAGGAAGCAAACAATCCTTTTATTTGCTCGCTTGCTCTCTTTCCAGCCCAAGCCATGATCCTGACCCGGAGGTGAAAAGAAAATTGCTTTGTGCAAAGGTGGGAGTGCTGCAAAATGCCAGGAGGCAGCTGTTATGCTTCTTTCCCCCTTCTCCTCTCTCCCTTTCCCTGACACTCTGCCTGCAGCGATGGCTCTGGGCAATGCGTACACCAGCCACAATAGGAGGAAAGTATCATATCATATATTATAGTGCTGACACTTAGCAGCACCATAGTTATTCATTATAATCCCCTTTAATTCTCACTGCAGTAGGATAATGTCTTCTAGCGCAGCCAGAGCGAAGCTGTGATTGATGAGGATTCAGCTTCCTACTTATTTAAGTGAACCTTTTCTATACCTGCTCAGGATTCAGCGCTCATCCTCAAGAGGCACAAGCATTGTGCTCTTTTAATTTCCTATATTACTTCTTTTGTGTGCGTGCGTGTTGCTCTCCCTTTAATGGCTTTTGGCTGGCAGATGCCTGTTGCTTAGGGAAACACACAAATGCCAATTTTATGTTTTGAAAGTGGGAGCACTTAACATTTGGCAACTCAGAACGCCGAAGGACAAAGATAAGGGATGTGTGGACTCCCCCCGCCCTGCCGTGGAATTTCACCCATTTCATCAGAAATATTTTACCTTCCCTTGGAATTCTTCACATGACACACCAGAGAAAGTATCTCCAAGTTCTCTTCCAATATCATTTTAAGACAAGACTAGTGACAATTTAGGGCAGGGGTGAGGATTCTTTGGTCCTCAAATCTAGCTCAAATTTGTGAGGGGTACAGATGGGGAGGGAAAATTGACAAGATGTGTGTGCTACCCATGACAGATTCTCTGCTTTGCATATGTGCCCACAGGTCCTAAAAGGTTGGCAATCAGGTAGATATATTTTGAACTCCCTTAAGAAATATCACTTCTCCCTTCATAGGAGCTAATTTCCAGGGGCCAAGGTCTCTTTGGCCCCCCTAATGAAATATTTGAGGGGGCCACCCCGAAGTTGATGGACGTTGCCATTCAAATGGTGTGTGCACACCATGCCTTGTGACCAATTATGCTTGGTGGAGCTTACCTGCTTTCCCAATATTTTATTCAAGTAGACACCCCTATATCTCATCTCCCCCCCTTTTTAAAAAACAAACAAAAACTTTTGTGTTTTTTGTGGAAATTCCACACATGTCACCTGGTGAGGAACTTATACAAAAAGCAAAATGAGATGTCCATCTAGAGCTGTGGTTTCCAACGTGGGGCACACAACTCACGGGGGGCAATTTGATTTTTAAGGGGGGCAATTCGAGAATGCACTATTAACAGTGAATGGCCTTTTAAGCTTCCTCCACATGAATAGGATTTCACTTTTTCAATGGTGAGAATTATATGTCACGGGGATCAGGATTTTAGAGATGCTAAGGTAGGACATGGCCAAAAACAGGTTGGGAACCACTGATCTAGAGACATGTGAGCCTCACCACTCCCCAAGGAATGCTGCTGGTTTATTAGAACTCATTTGGCCTACCTCAAAGCTCCTCCAATCTTGTGCCTGAGGGGGTAGTCTGAAATTCGCTTTCAATTATGCTCTGGGTGAAATAAATGCATCTCCAGAAAGTCAATTAAGGTAACACTGTGAACGATGGTAAAAGCAGCAAGGTTAGTTGAGTAATGGAATAGGTTGCCCTGAGGAGTTAGGGAATCTTCAGCTATAGAAGGAATCCTGTGGCACATATTGGCTTGCTAACATAATTGGGTGAAAAGGGCAACCCCCATGGTCATTCATGCATGGTGTTTCTCCATTCTTTGCCTCTGAAATTCAAAGTGAATTTTGTGCTTCTTTGGGCAATCCATCTGAGGAATTTTGAAAGAAGCCCAAAGGATTCTGATAAGATTTGCAGCTTTTTTATGGCGTTCCTATCATCCCCGATTACCTTTTAAACCATTCACATTTCTCCTGATAAATAGCAATTTTTCCCCCTTTATTTTAAGAAACAGTAACTTGTGTCACGGAGCGAAAAGATTAGCCCTCAATTTGGAGTCTCTTTTGCTCTTGTCTCAGATTCCTAGATGGTTTATATAAGGATGCGGGTGGTGCTGTGGTCTAAACCACTGAGCCTCTTGGGATTGCCAATCAGAAGGTCAGAAGTTCAAATCCCTGTGACGGAGTGAGCTTCTGTTGTTCTGTCCCAGCTCCTGCCAACCTAGTAGTTCGAAAGCATGCCAGTGCAAGTAGATAAATAGGTACTGCTGTGGTGGGAAGGTAAATGGCATTTCTGTACACTCTGGTTTCCATCATGTGTTCCGTTGCACCAGAAGCGGTTTAGTCCTGCTGGCCACATGACCCGGAAAGCTGTCTGTGGACAAATGCCAGCTCCCTTGGCCTGAAAGCGAAATGAGTGCCACAACCCCATAGTCGCCTTTGACTGGACTTAACCATCCAGGTGTCCTTTACCTTTACCTTACCTTTAGATGGTTTATGTAACTGAAGCTGAAGTGGCCCTGGAAGTATGTGTGTAAAGTGTAGATACTGGAGACAAGCAAACAGAAATGGGCATCATCTTTTTGACCTGCCTCAACTTGCTAACTTCCAGAGATACCTTGTGGACCATGGCTGCAAATAGAATGCTGGACTAAATGGGTCTTTGCTCTTATCCTGCAATACAACAAGATGTGTAGTGAAATTTTGCTTTGTGGACGGCTCCTTTTCTAGGTTCCAAACGACCAACAATCCCTTCTTTGAGCATCCTATATTTCATTTCATTCCCTTTGCTTTCTCCAGCTCCATTCCCTCACCCAAGAGAGCATTCTGTGGTCACTGCACATGCTTAGAGCTTGATAGTGTTATTTTGTGGGGGAGGGCATTCCTCCCCCCCTTAGCATTTTCCCTTAAAGTTTTTATTTTGGGGGGCTTACATTCTGGGGGTTATGTTTTATGTTCCAGGTCCCTGTGTACATAAGGGAAATGTGAATAAGTTGGAAGTCTCATCGGAGCGGGAACAAAAGCGATTTCTTCTTCTTTTACAACAAAAAAGTTCAGAGCTCTTCAGAACTGGGGTGCCAACTTTAATAAAATATTGGGGGAGGGAGGTAGGCTCTGCTCTGCATTGTCGATCACATGATGCGCTGCATGTACACCATTTGAATACCAATGCCCATCAACTTTGGAGAAGCTCGGCCACCTCAAGTATTTTATTGGGGGCCTGAAGCCTCCTCAGCCCCCAGGAATTGGCTCCTATACTTCAGAACACTACATTACAAAAAGCAACCTGTACTGTACTTTTACCTCCAGATCACCAGAAAGGGCAGGGAACAGTACTTCAGACAGCTGCAATGCAGCTTTTCGTCCAACGGTGGCAGCGAGAGCTCCTGTGGGCCATTTTGGAACCCATAAATTCTTTTTTTAAGCCTTTAAAACTTCCTCAGGCTCTGGAGAGGGTTTCCCCATGAGCCGCAAGGACTTTTGAGCTCTCCCTCGTCATTTCTAGGTTAGAATTGATTTAAATTGATTGATTGATTTTCCAGCATCACACACGAGTCAATCATGTGTAAGTGGAGGGATGCTTGTACTTAGGTTGTAAAAAAGGTAAAGGACCCCTGACAGTTAATTCCAGTCTCGAACGACTCTGGGGTTGTGGCTCTCATCTTGCTTTACTGGCCGAGGGAGCCGACGTTTGTCCACAGACAGTTTTTCCGGGTCATGTGGTCAGCATGACTAAGCCGCTTCTGGCAAAACCAGAGCAGTGCACAGAAATGCCCTTTACCTTCCCGCCAGAGTGGCACCTATTTATCTACTTGCACTTTGATGTGCTTTCAAACTGCTAGAATGGCAGGAGTTGGGACTGAGCAATGGGAGCTCACCCCATTGCAGGGATTTGAATCGCTGACCTTCTGATCGGCAAGCCCTAAGCTCAGTCATTTAGACCACAGCGCCACACGCATCCCTTTTGTACTTAGGTTGTACCTTCCCCCAAAGCCTGATGATCTTTCCTCTTGAGTGTGGATGGTGCAATTTTGGCTACATAAGGATCCACGACACTCTGTGTATAGCAGGAATAGCCAGTGTTGTTGGACTGCAATTCCCATCAACTCCATCCAACATGTCCAATTGTAGAGCTTGATAGGAAGTAAAGCCTAACAACTTCTGGAGGGAATCATGTTAGGTTGAGCTGACACACTCTGAAGACACAAGCCCTATAACCCAGACCCACTGAAACTATGCCTAATCTGTTTGTGGTTCAGGATGCAACAGGGATTCATATTTTGCCGTGAAGTGTGAAATCAGAGCTGGGTCATGTAAAGATAGATGGTGAAGACAGTTCTCCTTCTGCATAGTCAAAGAGACTTGTCCCCCCCCCCCCTGTAGTTATTGGTGAAAAAGTAAGATTCCCCCAAACATTTAGCAAACAGAAGCAGTAGGGCAATAGATCCAATTCCTTGCTATTTGTTTTCGGTGGCTACCTCAGATTATTCAGTGTGGCAACTTGCTGTGCGCTTCATCTTCAAGATTCAGTGTGCGATTATCTGAGGGGAGGGGGGTCCTGTAGTTTCAGGAATAAATGGCTTGCAGTTAGAACAGAATTAGGTAAGAATGGATTTCTCATCCCAATCAAACTCAAATACCTGTGGGGATGGAAAATACTGTCCAAGCTGCCTTTCAAGTGGGGAAACACATTCACAGATAGTTGAACAAATCATCTCTCTGTTTGGGACTATTTTGGCTGTCAGTGGAAACACATCCAGCTGTTTTGATTTGAGGTGTTACCTTCAGAGAGCTAATTTCACTTTAAAATCTTCTAGCTCGCCTGTCAGTTTGACATTAACTGAGTTTTGCCCTTGCATGCTGACATGAAGTAGTCTACAGTGTCTAAAAATATACAAGATGTAAGGTAAATTGATGATCCGTAGACAACTAGAGGGTATGTTGATGAACACTCTCTTGACTTACTCTTCATGCTGCCTCACACAAGAATGCCCGATACCTGAAGAGTGAAGCATGAAGCAATGACTTGTATCACCCATCACGGATGTAACTTATCCCACTGATATTGCCTCCCCTCAAACACAAGAGCTTAAATCCAGATTTGCCATGGGGTGACTAAAACGTGTCTTTCTGTTTCCAAGAGGTCTTTGGTCCAATAAAGGCTTCCACTAGCACTGGGGTGAGGTAACCTGTGGGAGAACGGCCTAATTTCATGCAGTTCTCCAGATGCTATAGATGATAGAAGATGGCTAAACAAATCAGTCTCTTAAGCCAAGAAATAGTATTCTCTACGAAATTGAATAGCAATATACGTATCAAGGCTTTGAGATTAGACCACTGAATAAGCCCGGAAAACTATCTTGGGAGTGTGCTACCTGCAAGTCCCAGTAAAAGGGCCCCATCGGGGGCAAACATTGGCCTCTTGATTACTTGGACTGTCAGGGCGAAACAGGTGCAAAACACCCTGTCTACAACTTCACTAACATCCATCTACAACTTCACTAGAATCTCTCGGTATTGTGAACAACATCGAACTTACCTTTTGTTGGTATCTTCATGAACTTACCTAAAAAGATAAAGAAAACAAAAGACCGAATTAAGCACTTGAAAAATCCATTAAAATCAGACATTATAAGTTCATCTTAGATTGGGTAGTTAGCAAGTTTCTGTGGCTTTGCATAAGGTTTTGTATTTTTCTCAGAAGACTGATAAAGAATGTATAATTATTTTGGTAATTATTGTGTGTATATTAGTCGCCAACGTGTTGCATGAGTTGTACTATAGATCAAGGGTCGGCAACATGCCACCCATGGGCTGGATGCGGCCCACGAAGACCATTTTACTGGTCCATGAGCTGCCCTGAACTGAGCCGCCCACTCGGCGAGTCCCCCGCACATTGCGCTAAACTGACATAGCATGGGGACTTGCTGAGCGGCGCCAGAAATCGGGTCTGCGCGTGTCCAGATGCCAAAAATTGCACCTGCGCAGGCACAACTTTCGGCATCTGAGCATGTGCAGAAGCAATTTCCGGCATTGTGCTGCGCCAGTCCGGCCCACGGATGATCTCCGTGGGAGTGATCCGTCCCATGGCCTATAAACCTTGCCAACCCCTGCTATAGACTCACTCATGTAGGTCTTCTGATCTTTGGAGCTGGAGGGGTTGGCACTAGCCGGAGGGGGGGGGCGAGGAATGGATGAGAAATTATTTCCTCAGCCTTAGATGTTGTTGGACTACAATTCCCATCATGCTTTCTCATTGGGCCATGCTGGTTGGGGCTCATGGGAGTCCAGCAACAAGGTTGGAAAAGGCTACCATGGACAAAATCACAAAATTACCGTAGAGGCAACTAATGAGAGAACGATAGCTGGATAAGTATTACTCAAGTATTACTTTCCTAGAACTGTAGACTTGGAAGGGACAACAAGAATGCTAGAGACTCACGGCAAATGAAATGAAAGTCACTTGCACACACAGACACTCTCAAATAATAAGAAGTTTGAGTGAATAATAAAAGAAAACCATACTGAATAAAACCACTTCCGAACTCGAGAGGAGGTGGAGTTACGGGCTTCACGCCCCCTCCACGCGCTCAGGGGCTGGCTCTCAGCCTCCGCGTGATTGAGGGGATCCCTGGCCAGCCAATCGGCGTGGCTTGTGCAATATCACACTGAGATCTCCCTCTTTTGCCGCCTCAGCTCATTGGGTTTCCCACCTTCCCACCCTTTAGGTTTTCCATTTGACCTTGCTATGGACCTCGGTTGGTCGCCGTTAAGGGGCCTGGTAGGAATTTTTTCCACTTGGCAAATTGGCCCAGCCAGTTGATTTTTCACCTAACTCATAGCATATCATCACAACTTTGTAGCAAATCATCACAACCGCATTGGCGGTTAAGCATTGGTAGGGGTATTGTCATGTAGATGAAGGGGGGAGGAAGTGCCATCACCTCCCCCGAATATCGAAGGGTAGTCCGGTAAAGGATTCCGGGGGGCGTGGCCCTGTCTGAAGCCTATGGAGGTGAGGGCCTAAGGGCACGCCCCCGAGCAGTGACCCTGGGGGAGTTCCTAGTTGATGTGCATCAGCAGGACTCCCCCTACTGGTGGTTAACCCTTCACGGTCTTCAAGCAATGGGGCTAAAACCGGATAGTCGGTTAGGACCAATGCCTAAGCCAATACCGCTCATTCCTGTAACCAATAAAGTTGTGGCCATTTTTTGCCCATTAACCTAAATATTTGTGTCATGTGTCTTTATTTCCACCGGGGGGAGGCGAGAACTCGCCACGCAACTGAAAGTACTCACACACAAAGCCCCAGAACTTAGAACTAACTTCAAGTGGGGGGAGGGTAATGCTTCACCCTGTTTAAACAAACTTAATGCAAAACAATGCTGAGAAGATATAAACCACCAAGAAGAGAGGAAACGGACTGTTAACAATGTGGTTTTGATTGGCTGTAACGCGTCTTTGAACTGTGATCATGCCTCTTCCTGGCTTGGATGGATGATGACAAGATGTGAAGGGGGAGCGTAGAAACCTCAGGCTTTAGCCGGACTGGAATTCTCCGCCCACTTTTGGCTCTTGGCCCCGCCCACCATATAGCCCCGGGGATTTTACCCATGAAGGAATGCATCCTTTGAACTGAAAAAGTCCCCTTCCCTGATATTTTCCTATGAATGGGGAGTTCTCAAGTACCTGTTGGACAGGTAGTGGTCTCTGCTGGCCTGCTGGACCACAAATTGTGCAGACTTGGTAAACAACAGGTTCGTCCCATGAGTTCCAAAAAACGAGATCCTTTCTCTTTTTTACATCCACTTCTTGCAGGTTTCCTTTCATTGTGTTTGGTACAAAGCTTTAACATAGGAAAAGAAAAGAAAAGAAAATAAGCATAGCGATGGACAATTTTCTTTAGTACAGGGCATTGCAATAAATCTAATTAGCATCCAAATTAAATTTTGGGAATTATTATTATATAGTAATGCACTGTACCATGCTCAGAAATGATTTATTCTAGAAACTGATCAGGAAATGAATCTCTCGTGTCCATTTATATATATTTGTCTGCGCTCTAATTGTGCACAGAGAAAATAACAAGTTTCAGTAAAAATAAGGCTGGGAACAGAAATGTTAAGAAAAGGCATTCTTCATTAAGATAAAAAAGGCTCTCTGCTGCTTAGAATGTTGGAAGCCAGAGCATTGTGGTCATTTATCTTTTGGTGAATGCAGCAGTTTATCAGCTTCTTTTTGCCCTCTGTTATTTTTTCTTTTTTTCTCCCCCCCCCCCCCCCCCCCATCTCATCGAGCAAGTCAACCTCCCTAAGGTATTTTGGGCAGCAAGCGATAAAATAACTTTTGTTCTGCTATCTATCTTTAGGGGGACATATTCTCCGTATCAACTTTACTCCTCGTCTTCAGTCGCCCTATTTCTCTTCCTTCCTTCCTTCCTTTTCCCCTTAGCCACTTAGATTGCTGATAAAAGCCTGGGTAAGATTTGCCTGGTTGCTCATACTGCAATTTCCACTAGATTCCATTCCGTTGGCTGCTGCCAGTAAGACAGCCAATGCATGGTGGCTTTGAGACATGGGTAAAGTTGGACTCAGATGGGGGGTGGGTCACACAAATCGCTCCATGCATACAAAGGAGGTTGTTGAACTTTTTTTTTTTTTTGCCAAAGTTGTTGAGCTTTTTATATTTTTGGCCAAAGTTGTTGGGCTTTTTTTTGCGAAATCTCCAAAAAGAGAGAGAGGGAGAGAGGGTTTTGAGCTATTTTTTAAGGAAATTTGCCAAAATCTACACTTCCAACATGGGTTGCCATATGTCTAGATATTCCCAGACATTAAAGTGATTTGCACCCGGATGCTATTTACAAGAGCCAAATCCCAACTATGTCCAGGAAATTCCGTCATATGGCAGATAGATAGATAGATTGATATAGATATACAGTGGTACCTTGGGTTACATACGCTTCAGGTTACAGACTCTTCAGGTTACAGACTCCACTAACCCAGAAATAGTACCTTGGGTTAAGAACTTTGCTTCAGGACGAGAACAGAAATTGTGCTCCAGTGGCGCGGCGGCAGTGGGAGGCCCCATTAGCTAAAGTGGTACCTCAGGTTAAGAACAGTTTCAGGTTAAGAACGGACCTCCGGAACGAATTAAGTTCTTAACCTAAGGTACCACTGTAGATAGATAGATAGATAGATAGATAGATAGATAGATAGATAGATAAGCATTTGTGTCAAGCAAGTTCCAGACATTCCAATTGATCTTCCTTTCAGTTTCCTTATCTCAGAAACAGAAGGGGGGCAGTGGCAAAGCTCCACTGGGGGCGGAGAGTAGGCGGGGGCGTGGCCGGCGCGCATCCCAGGGGCGTGGCATGCACCCCGGGACATGGAACGTCGCTTGCAGGGGCATGGCGTGCATCACGAGGGTGTGGCACGCTGCCCACAGGGCCGTGGTGTGTGACCTGGGGGCTTGGTGCGCTGCCTGCGGGGGCGTGCCACCTGGCATGGTGGGGGGGCATGGCGCATGTCCAGGGGCAGCCGCAATGGTACACCCTTCCCCGATGGTACCAGGGTTGGTGCGCTCCCCCACCCCCCCGTTCTTCCGCCAGTGGGGGGGCACTTGGGCTTATTGTATCGCGCAGCGGTAAATTAATCAACACAGAGTCTTTTTCATAAACAGAATGAAACTTTACTGAAGAAAATAAACTTGTTCAGAAACAGCATAGTTAAAGAGCATACACAGAGTGCTCATAGCATATATCTGACTCTTCACAGAGGCAGTCTTAGTGATTTACTAGAGTCCTGGAGCCACTCTGTCTGCCTTAGCTTTCCATAGCAACAACAGTGGCACTATTCCACAGACTACCATAGCTGTCAACTTTCAGATTTTCAAATAAGGGATCAGCAGCCTCACCTGTCCCCGGGACAGTCTACGGGATATCTAACAATCCGAGATAGTAGCGGGAAGCAGCGGGAAACCGCGCTGGAATAAGGGAATTTCCCACAAAAAAGGGAAGGTTGACAGCTATGCAGACTACTCCATACACAATCCATACAGCTGTCTGACTGAGGCCCATAGAGAGGCTGGCTACTTTTATAGGGAGAATGAGTCATCACCCAAGATGAGTCACGAGTCACAGTGACTTAGCAGTTTGCTGTTAACAGTTAGCAGTTAGCAGTCTTAGGCTTGAATGATTGTGTAGGCTTGTAGGCCTTACTGCTTCTTCTGTTCTCAAGAACCTTTGTCTCATGTCATACTGCACATGAGCTCCAAATTAACTTTAATCATGCAGCCTGAATCCCACTGAAAATCTGTGATATCTGGAAGCACCCAAACAATCTAGCGCATGAAAAAATTACAAAGCATCCTCCCTAATGCCCAAGCTGAACATGGAAGATTTTCTGTTCAAGTCAATCATGGGTACTGCTTTTCAAAGCAGACACTAATTTAAAGTCAATTAGCTTCCTGTTGCATAAGAGCTTTGTATAATCTGTTCTTAGATAGCGAATGGCAGATATTAAACAAATTCCCAGTGGAACACAGGTCAGGAGACAAAAAATATCCAATGGCCTTAAGTAGGCTGCCTGGCAGATAACAAAAGATCAGAAGGAGAAGATTTTTTTATATCGCCCAGCTGAAATGGTAAAAGAACTTCAAAAGGTTGATGCTACATTTAATGAGAGTTGGAAATATGAGTTTCCATTCATTTTTGAAGTTCTTATATGCAAACATTCTGAATTCCTTTTTTACATAGAATCATAGAATCGGAAGGGACAAGGGTCAACTGGTCCAACCCCTTGCAATGCAGGAATCTCAACACATGGTACCCTATCTAATTCATAGCTGTCAACCGTCCCTTATTTGGCGGGAAACTCCCTTATCCCAGTGCCGTGTCCCACTGCTGTGCCTTATTGATGATGTCCCTTAAATTTCCCGGGTTTCAAAGGAAGCAGCTCCTCTCCCTCCCTCCCTGCCGGCCAGGGAGGAGGGAGGCTCCAACTGTGTTGCTTAGCTGCGTTGCTCACCCAATAAGGAGTCTAAGAACGACTGGGGGGTGGAGCTTGCATGCCTTGTGCCGATCAAATCGGCTGCGTTGCCTGAGGACTCGCCTTTGCTCAGCGCTTCCCAGCAGAGAGGTGATGGTGGTTTTCCTTGCTGCATCCTCTTTGCCAGGTTGCTGCGCTGTGGGAACCACCACTTGAGACTTCGTTTGGCTGCTGGCTGGGCTTTCTGCCTTTGTCTCAGAGGGGCATGCCTGTGCCCGGAAAATCCCTTATTTTGGCTGCTGATCCCTTCTTTTTGAGGCTACTGGTCCCTTATTTTCAAATCTGTAAGTTGACAGCTATGATCTAATTTGAAACCATACCAGGCCCAGCTTAGCTTTGAAAATTTGCTAGCAGGTTTGGTGCTGCATCCCATGGCTTCATTTGGACCTGATTAACATCCCTTGTTTTAATACTGATTGTAATAAAAAGGTAAAGGTAAAGGACTGCTGGATGGTTAAGTCCGGTCAAAGACAACTATGGGGTTGCGGCGCTCATCTCGCTTTCAGGCCGAGGGAGCCGGCGTTTGCCAACAGACAGTTTCTGGGTCATGGCTAAACCGCTTCTGGCACAACGGAACAACGTGATGGAAATCAGAGCGCACGAAACCGCTGTCACCAGGATTCGAACCACCAACCTTCTGAATGGCAAGCCCAATAGGTTTAGACCACAGCGCCACCCACGTCCCTTCTAACAGATCATAATACAGTGGTACCTTGGTTTAAGAACAGCTTAGTTTATGAACCACTTGGATTAAGAACGCTGCAAACCCAGAAGTAGGTGTTTTGGTTTATGAAAGAAGAACATGTTTCGCTTCCTGTCCATTTGTAAACTGAGTCCCCCACTGCTATGGGAAAGCACGCCTTGGTTTAAGAATGCTTTGGTTTAAGAACGGGCTTCCAGAACAGATTAAGTTAGTAAACCAAGGTACCACTGGATAAAGATTGAAAGATACAAATCTACCATGTGGCAAGTTCATGCATTGTTTTATTTCTCCCCACTTGATAACCAAATATTTGTCTCTCTGTGTGTGCAAGTGTGTTTAATTATCATTTGCTTGGATCCTAATTCTTCTTCTATGAACCAAACCAAGTTGACTTTCATGGAATAGGGTTTTCTTGCCTGTCAATTCACACTGCAGCCCCCTCTGCCTGCCTCCCGAGTCCTACACCTGAGAGGTGGGGGATCTTGAAGAATAGTGTGGGGTGTGGGATGTGTGTGGGATTTCAGACAGAGGTAGTTGTCAGAAACCACCACCTCACTTTGAATGAAGGAGCAACATAGGAACCAAGTCATTGCGTCCAAGGTGATATGAATGCTTTCTCTGTGGTGCTTGATATTTGAAGTCTTATTCACACATGCCAGTCACCCAACTTTGTTCTGTGATGAACATGCATGTGTGGATCAGTCCCAGTTGACAAGAATCAATTGTTACTTGGCAATAAACAGTGGGCACACTGACCGACTTAGGACTTGCTTTAGATTTTTTTCTCCTGCCAATAGAATACTAGAAGGAGAAAAGGAAAACCACCCCTGTCATATTTTATCCAGAACAAGCTCCCATTTTTGTATCCTTAATTACTGTCAGGTGTTTCACTTTTGCAGCAGAACTGTCACTATTTTAAAAGGAGGAGATGTGTCTAAGCTTTCTACATTTGTAGAAAACGTGAATGGAAGCAAACTATCGAGACAAATCACACTACCACTTTATAAATTTGAATGTAATTTGTTTTTAAACCATATATACTGTATATGTGTATGTGTATGTGTATATATATATATATATATATATATATATATATATATATACACACACACACACACACACACACACACACACACACAAACACACACACACACACATTTACAGATGAGCTTTTTTCTCAGCTTTACAAGGACATAGGAATAACTGCCTCTGAAAAGCTGCCTCCAAGGGAGGGTCAGAATCCCACCCCACTCCCAGATTTTACACAAGAGGGGAGTGGTTGTGGTGTGGTAAAATTTCACTTCCGTGCGACGTTCTTGGGACAACTAGAGCAGGCCTCCAGAGCATATATGCAGAGCATATATTCTCCTATTTGATTTTTAATACAATATGAAGAAGAATTTTGTGTGGTGGGATTGGGGATGTTTTCCCCTCCAATGCAGCTAATATTCCATCTGTAATTGAACTGAATGGAGCCATTAGACGCATGGAAGTCTGAATGCAGACTCCCATGTGAACGATTCCGAAGCATTCAAGGTATATTTGAGTGTGGGACTGGTTCTTTCTTTTATAAAAATGAACAATGAAAAGGCAAAAAAAAGGCAAGCTGAACAAAAATAGATGTTAGTAATGAAATCACGGTGTCTCTAATGAAGGAGCTAAATACCAAATGTGATTTTAATGAATGAGTCATGAAACAAATGGCGTCTTTAAACATATGTAATTAGAAATTATAAAGGCACTCCTTGCGTGACCATATTACTGAGTTCCCAAAGGTCATGTGTGGGTTTGAGCTCAGCATACTTTTACAGCATCTCTGGTAAATTTTACTGAGCCCTAATAATCTTACTGGAAGAGCTATTAATAGTAGCCAAGATGGCATAGTTCCAAGACCTTTGCCTGGTTATCAGATCATAGCAGTTGTTCCGAGATGGAAAGTGACTGTTCTCCTGGCATCCAGTGACTGAAGTTTTCTCCTTACTGAGCCATTTCTTCAGTCTCTTAAGGAAAGTCATTCCTTAGTATCACTTAGTAGGACTTGGGTTTTCTCCGCCTTATGTGACTTCATTGGTTTGTGCTGTGTAGCACAAGCTTCTTATCTTTCACCCCTGTTATTTAATACTGATATAATGTATGAAGCCACTCAGAGAAATCACTCACAGTCTTTTTATGACTCTTATGCATATGATAAATCACTCTGGGTGACAGTTTCTTCCAGTTCAGAGCAGCATCACCTTCCATCTCTGTCTGCTTTATTGATAACCATCTTTGGATGGAATGCTGGCTGCTGCTGCCCAGTTCTGATGAATCTGAAATAGTAGAAACAGAGTTCTAAATGTGCAATTCTTGCTAGACGATAAATGCTTTCCCGTCTTCCTTTCTTTTTGGAATATGGGCAGACATTTAGGCTGCAGCCATTTCATTTGAACTTTCATTTTTATTTCAAAGATATGTCTATATGTGTGCATTTACAGTGGTACCTCGGGTTACATACGCTTCAGGTTACAGACTCCACTAACCCAGAAATACTACTTCGGGTTAAGAACTTTGCTTCAGGATGAGAACAGAAATCGTGCTCCGGCGGCGCAGTGGCAGCAGGAGGCCCCATTAGCTAAAGTGGTGTTTCGGGTTAAGAACAATTTCAGGTTAAGAATGGACCTCCGGAACGAATTAAGTACTTAACAGTGGTACCTCGGGTTACATACGCTTCAGGTTGCATACGCTTCAGGTTAAACACTCCACTAACCCAGAAATAGTGCTTCAGGTTAAGAACTTTGCTTCACGATAAGAACAGAAATTGTGCTCTGGTGGCGCAGAGGCCCCACTAGCTAAAGTGGTGCTTCAGGTTAAGAACAGTTTCAGGTTAAGAACGGACCTCTGGAACGAATTAAGTACTTAACCTGAGGTACCACTGTATGTTTATCTCACAAACATATTGGATACAAAAGAACAGAAAGCATTGCCAAAAGGACACCCATCTAATCATAGCAGTAGAACCATCTAGCTCCATTTTTGGAAGGCTGATTGCGCCAGTTGGGACCCTCCTTTAATATAAGGCATAAATGATTACAACTGAGTAGGAATGCCTTTGCTCAATGAAGCCTTCAGCTACTTTCATATGATGTGTGATCTTCACCATAATAAACTCATTTCAGAGTCTAAGGGGCCAGGAGTTCACTGGCTGAGATTGTCCATCTTTTCTGCATTTGGCAAGCTCCAGCTGTTCAGCACCCAATGAAGGAAATTATTAAGTCCATGTTGGAGAGAGCATGATGCACTGAAATTTCCAGATAGATCCCCAACACTGAAAGTTTTAATACATGGCTGCCACATAAGGCTTAATTCTGAGGTAGGAAACCTGTGGCCGTATAGATCTTGCTGCACTACATTTAGGAATTTGTTTATTTGATGGACCAATTCCAATCTCCGCAATGGGGGAGCTCCTGTTGCTTGGTCCCAGCTCCTGCCAACCTAGCAGTTCAAAAGCACGCCAAAAAAAAGTGCAAGTAGATACAAAGGTACCGCTCCGGCAGGAAGGTAAACGGCGTTTCTGTGTGCTGCTCTGGTTTCAGTGTTCTGCTGCGCCAGAAGTGGCTTAGTCATGCTGGCCACATGATCCAGAAAAACTGTCTGTGGACAAACGCCGGCTCCCTTGGCCAGTAAAGTGAGATGAGCACCGCAACCCCAGAGTCGTTCGTGACTGGACTTAACTGTCAGGGGTCGTTTATCTTTACCTTTACCATTTTTGATGGACCAAGAGAAGACTGGTGGAAATGGGTTTTATTAGATTCCTTAAAAAATCTTCCCAACCAAATTTTCCATCAAGCTTCAGGATTCTGAATTACCTGATATGAATTCCAGATTACCATCAATAGTCTCTGAATGTACTACTTCCACATTCTTATTTCCTTCATTTGCATAGAACGCAAGAACACTGCCTCCTTTTTTCTGACTTTCCAACTTTTTTTGTTTTTTCTTGCTTCTGATTGATGTTCTGGCTTTATGTTTATTGCTGCGTTTTTGTGGTTTAATATGAGATGCTCTTATAATTTTCATGTTTTTATATTTTGTATTTGCTATTTCAATGAAATTCGTCTTATTATTTTGGCACATAATATTTTCATCATTTTGCAATATTGATATGCCTTTTGTTCCCAAACAAATTTAATATATCTTGAGAAATAGCTTTTCTCTAACGGTTTTATAAAATTTAATTTAAAAAAAAGAAATGGAATGAATGAATGAATATATTAAAATCAAGTGTGCAAAGGAGAAATGTTTTAGCCTAATCTTCTCCTTGGTTTGAATGCTTTCTGAGTGGAAGGGGTCTTGAAGATGGAGGAAACAACCATGCCTACTTGTGTTCTAAGGTGGAATTGTCCAGGAAGGACTCTAACCAAAATTGAATTAGCCTCCCCTTAAACTGCATGCCAAAACATAGTCATTTTCATTGTCAAATCAATCAAATTTTATTATGCTGTCACAGACCCATTAAACATTTTCATTGTCCAATTAGTGCTTTGTCAATGTGGTAAAAGTCACCAGATGGGCACTGGCAGTTTTGTTGCAGGATGTACTTCATAAAATGATGACCTGTTTTCATGCAATCTGAACCCATAATCCATCAATGCTGACATCTTAATTATATGGGTTGAAGGCAGACTTAGCCGTGCTTAGAGCAGCCATTGAAATCAATGGGACTTAAGTCAGACAAGGGTCTACTCTCAGTGTGACTAAGTGCCCAACCTCATGTTTTCATGAGCCAGGTTGCAGCATCCAAGGAATTCAAAGAACTGGGATCATGGTGACCTCAGTACAATAACCACAATAAACACTAATTTCCAGCATCTCTTCCTTCCGCCCAATATTAAGTATTTATGCAGTTTCAATCATTTCTAACAAAGTTATTAAACTACTAAAACATTTATTAGCTTAAAATATCTCCAGACTTTAGGAATGTGCTGGATCCATATATTACAAACAACAATAACAATGGATCTGACAAGCAGCGATTTAAATGAAATTAATTTCCCCTCCGGGTTTCAGCAAAACCATAAACCAATCAAGACCTCTTCTCCTGTTATATTATATCGTCAGATTCCCAAAACCCTCGGTGAAATTATTTCCTTGTAAATCATGGCAGCTCATCCATTATGCTGAAGAAATATGATTTTCAAAAGTGAGAAATATAAAAGGCCGCAGATTTTCCTCACTCTACCAATATCTGTCAGAAGTTCTTCGGCAGTCTGAAGGGTCCAGGGTTTAAGCAATCATATCTTTGAAATTCAGAGAATGGATCTGAAAGTCTGTAGTACAGCAAGCAGACATTTCGCAACCAAATCATTTGAAAGCGGCCGAGCTTTTGCCAAGTGCTTCTCCTGCTTCCTAAGAATAAGCATCCCCACTCCACCCCCGCAAAATCACTTTGTGTCACTAGTCCCATGAAGAACTCCTGGAGAGGGTGGTCTGACTGATGCAGAGGAGAAGTGGGAGGATCTTGGGAATATGGAGGACTCCAATACAGGTGAGGGCTCTAGGCGGTTGTGGGAGGATGACAGGTCAGAACCCCAATAAATTGTTGACCTAGGAGAAAGTCCTAGTGGCACTGGAGAGAGAAGTATGGATCCACTGGAGGACTTGAGGGAGTGGTCTGTGGATCCCACTGTCAGGGAGAAGCCTTCCCATTCAAGCAAGGTGCATGGAGAATAATAATAATAATAATAATAATAATAATAATAATAATAATAATAATTTATATCCTGCCCATCTGGCTAGGTTTCCCCAGCCACTCTGTGCGGCTCCCAATAGAATATTAAAAACACAATAAAATTAAAAACACGATAAAACATCAGACATTAAAAACTTCCCTAAACAGGGCTGCCTTCAGATGTTTTCTAAAAGTCAGGAAGTTGTTTATTTCCTTGACATCTCACAGGAGGGCATTCCACAGGGCAGGTGCCACTACCAAGAAGGCCCCCTGCCTGGTTCCCTGTAATGTCACTTCTCACAGTGAGGGAACCACCAGAAGGGCCTCGGAGATGGACCTCAGTGTCCGGGCAGAATGATGGGGCTGGAGATGCTCCTTCAGGTATACAGGGCCTAGGCCGTTTAGGGCTTTAAAGGTCAGCACCAAGACTTTGAATTGTGATCGGAAAATCCAATAGTGAGCTGGCTTTGGTATCTCCATTGCCAAGGACTCATGCCTCCCATACCCTCCAGCATTTCTACAGTGAAAATAGGGATGTTTAACAACAACAACAACAACAGCAATCACCCATCTGACTAGTTTGCCGCAGCCATTCTGGGTGGCTTCCAACTTTCAGGAACTGGGCAGAGGAGGGATGGTGGAGACTGCTTTCCCAGCCTGACCCTTCCAGAGAAGGAGGAGACAGTTCAGAATTACAACAGGGGTTTGAAGAGGTCACAGCTCAGAGGCAGATGAGGGGAAAAGCTGGGAAATAATGGAAGAGGAGGAAGAAGAAGCACCAGGGGAGAGAGAGCTGATGGACACAGTGTCTTTAGAAAGCATTCCAGACCCCATTTCCCCAGAACACGGTGGGTTTTGAAAGTAGGAGAACAAAGAGCTAAAAGGCAGAGGGCACTTTTCAGCATCCATAGGGATGACTCATGAGGAAGTGGGAGGGGGTAGAGATTCATTTGGAGCAACGCCATTATTCCAAGAGGCCACATTCCTAAGCCTCCCGCTTGTGAATATTGAATAAAAGCAAATGGTAAGGACTTTCCCTTGTACAGTGGTACCCCTGGTTAAGAACATAATTCGTTCCGGAGGTCCGTTCTTAACTGTTCTTAACCTGAAGCACCACTGTAGCTAATGCGGCCTCCCACTGCTGCCACGCCACTGGAGCACGATTTCTGTTCTTATCCTGAAGCAAAGTTCTTAACCCGAGGTACTATTTCTGGATTAGCGGAATCTGTAACCTGAAGCGTCTGTAACCTGAAGCATATGTAACCTGAGGTACCACTGTATGGTCCATTCCTGACAACCTGCCATGGGGGTTGGTTCCTCTGCTGCCTGACACCAACATATATAAAAACATAATAAAACATTAAACGTTAAAAAGCCTCCCTATACAGGGCTGCCTTCAGATGTCTTCTAAAGGTTGTATAGTTACTTGTCTCCTTGGCTTGGGGGTCACATAACTCCATACCCTCCAACATTTCCCTAGTGAAAATAGGGACATCCTTCACACCCTCCAACATTTCTCCAATGAAAATAGGGGTGGCCTAAGGAAAAGTGGGACATTCCAGGATCAAATCAGAAACTGGGATGGGTTCTGTAAATCCAGGACTGTCCCTGAAGACTTGGAGGGTCTGGCCTCCTTCCCAAAGCCTTGCTTAAGCTGGCGCCACAAGACCTGGGGGAAGGGTGTCAAATGGCCTTGCACAGGGAGGCATATTAGCAATATTTGTCCAGTGTCTATACAGCTACACATAACTGCTCTATAAAATACTTGGGGTACTGGCTAATCGAGTTTTGAAATCTCTATACCAGAAAACCATCTAGACTGGAAGCAATTTATTTTGCTTTTCGCGGTGACACAGACGCTGTACCAAATAAAAGGATGTAATAATCCTTCAAATGTCGATAAGAATTATTGAAAGGTAAAGGGTTCTGTTATCTGCTATCTGCTCTCTGATATTTTAGGTGCTTTTTTATTAAATTCATGAGAGATAATATTGTCTCTTAGATAACCTGCTTTGTTAGCATTTGTTCCAAAGTTTAATTTCCTAAACTTTTCTTTTTCCTGAAGATGGCAAGCAAAACATCCAACAGTATGGTTTCTCCTTCACTTCATTGCCTTCCATCATCTCCAAACCATGTTGTATGCTGCTGTCAGGATCCCTCTGAAAATGGTAGTCCCGTGGCCATTTCACCGATCCCTATTGCAATACCTGGAATGACCATGACAAATGCTGTGTGATAAATTCCGTGTGCCTTCTCCAGGGTGCACCCTAAATTTAAGTAGATTTCCTTACTGAGGGGTAGAGAAGCTTCCAGGGACCAAAACCTCATTGTGGGCGGGGCCAAAGGCAAAAACAAATAAATGCAAATCTCACATTTTTACAGTAAATTAGTTTCTAATTTACACTGTTCCCCTGTCCTGCATTGAGGCAAATAAGAGGCATTATCAGACTTCAAGGTTACATTTGAGCCAGGCCAAAAACAATGGAAGGGGTATGAAGTAAGGCTTGTGAGGGGTGTGGCCTCAGAAGAAAGGGTGTGGCCTGGGGGGAAGTGTAGGTGGGGGCAGAGTCCCAAATGCCCATCCCTGAGATAAACATTAGTGCTTTTCTTGTAAAAAATGAGTTGGAAGAGATCTCAAGGGTCACCTAGTTCAGCTCCCTGCAATGCAATAATCTTTTGCCCAACATGGGGCTCAAACCCACAACCTTGAGATTAAGAGTCTCACGCTCTTCTGACTCGGCTGTCCCAGCTATATTCCAGCTGTCCCAGACGTAACTAGATAGCCATAGAGAACCAGTAGAGAACAGGGAGGCAGGGGGAAATGCTGTTCAGTTTGCATGATATAGTAGTATAACGCATACTTCCAACAACATAAAAGTGATCTGAAATGCAGCTCTCCTTTAAAATTTGCATGTCAGAGAATTTTGCAAGGTAGTTCTCCAACCCCCTGTTGGGATTCATTCTGCAAAGAAACAGTACGGATGTTTGTACCTTTAAGAACAGTTTCTGGGAGCTCTGGGCTGATTGGGTACAGCTGGCCATGACTACAAAAGGAGGAAAAGCTGCAGTTTGAACTTTGCCTGCGGGAAAAAACACCCACAAGCTTTGTTGTTTTGTAATAAAACCTTTATTTGATTTAGTTTTACACCGGTCTCGTGGTGTCATAGCTTCTGTCCATCTGCCACCAGAGGAAAAAACCCCTCTAACACCCTCCGCGGAAAAAAAAAAGTATGCAAAAAATGCATACTCTAGTGAAATGATGTTATATTAGGGGAAATTGGTTGGAAAAAAATGTGTTTACTGGGATAAAATCATTTTTATGAGTACAGTGGTTCCTTGGTTCTCAAACTTAATCCATTCCGGAAGTCTGTTCCAAAACCAAAGCGTTCCAAAACCAAGGCGCGCTTTCCCATAGAAAGTAATGCAAAATGGATTAATCCATTCCAGACTTTGAAAAACAACTCCTAAAACAGCAATTTAACATTAATATTACTATCTAACGAGACCACTGATCCATAAAATGAAAGCAATAAACAATGTACTGCAGTCACACAATCAATCAATCAGTAGCTGAACTGGGTTCCACACCGTCACAAAAACAAAACAAAAGAGCCACAAAAACAAACACGCAAAATGAATAGCAAAAACAGGCAGACCTCAGCATAACAGTCAAAATGGAAGTGTGGCAATCAAATCGGATGTGTAACACTCAAAACGGAGCATGTTCGGCTTCCGAAAAAAGTTCGCAAACTGGAATACTTACTTCCGGGTTTGCAGTGTTTGGGTTCCAAGTTGTTTGAGTACCAAGGCATTTGAGAACCAAGGTACCACTGTACTTTTTATCATCAAAATATTTAAATAAACTGTATACTGATTAAAAAATGCAGATAACAGAACTTAAAAGTGAAAAAGTGAAAAACTGCAAGAAACCCAAAGTGAAAAGATTTGGTGATCCTCTGAATATGGTTTTCAATAGTTTTTCACAGTCTTTCAGTAAGACTGAATTCCTGAGCATACCTGCTGGGCATTTGAACTCAACAGGACACACTTCTGAATAAGCATGCTGCATATTACTCTTCCTTGGTTTAAATCTGAATTGCCAGGAAAATAAAAGCTATTGGATCAGACTCTGTATTAATTTCTGCTACATAGAACTTTTATTGCACTTCAAATTAAAAGCTGCTGGGTTATTTAAAGCTTCAAAGATTTAAAAATACATTTTAAACTGTGATACCTCTCTTTCTAGGAGCCTCTCTAGTAATTTTTTATTCTTTTTTGTTGTCGTATGTCTAAAAGCTACCTCATAAAAGGTTCAGAGGACACCCAGAGGTGCAGTTTAAAAAGGCAGACTTGATGTCATGAGTGTGTATTTGTTTAAAGCTCTGTTAATAAGGAATTGGCTCCCCAGTAGGGTACAGAAAACAGTACTTCACAGGGATGAAGGGAAACATTAAATGAGAATATATATATATGCTAAAGCAATGTTTTTCCTTTATTTAAAAAGCCCTTTTTGAAAAGTATCTGACAGAAGCTTAAGGAAAAGCTGTATCCAGTAGTGACTATTTCAGATATTTCTTCGCAACAAACGGGTGCTAGAACAAATAGATACTATCCTTTTTCTTTCTATAGTACGGCTGGCTGCAGCCGGTCCATGTGTTTGCAATCGTATCACAGATAATTGAGAATCTGGTAGCAGAAGCATTTCCCCCCATTGCTTTCATTGTGTGTGTGCATGATTAAGGTAAGCTACATTAGGTTAAGTTTTGTAAGGCAAGGAAAGCTGTCCAAGAGAACGGAAGCATTCTGCCACACAATTCCTTCTTTCTCGCTCAGTTTGGCTGAACCTTAGGGAATGGCTACAGACACAACATAGGCATGCATTGTTAAAGGCTGTACATCAGGGATGGGGAACATCACTGGAATGTGTGATTGAAGTCTGACGATGCCTTTTGCTTGTCTGAATTGAGAGGTGTGCAAATAAACTAGCATACTGTAGAAAGGTAAAATTTACATTTGTTACACTTTTTATCATATCTCCCCCCCCAAAAAAATAATGCATGCATTTCAATACATAGCAAAACATTTTTGTTATTTTTGTCGACTTCCCACCCCCTTTTTCCATGGTGTTTTTATTTCTCTCCCTCTTTTGCACCCTGTCTTCTGTCTCTTATAGCTTAACAACACTACTGTACAGTGGTACCTCTGGTTAAGAACTCATTCTGGAGGTCCGTTCTTAACCTGAAACTGTTCTTAACCTGAGGTACCACTTTAGCTAATACGGCCTCCCTCTGCCACCACACAATTTCTGTTCTCATCCTGAAGTAAATTCTTAACCCAAGGTACTACTTCTGGGTTAGCGGAGTCTGTAACCTGAAACGTTTGTAACCCGAAGCATTTGTAACCCATGGTACCACTGTAATCACTAAGTTCTTCTGTTGCCGATAGTTCAAATCCTGGTGGCGTATTCATCGTATAATATTTTTTCTTTGAAAAGTCCGAAAAGGACTTCCATTTTTCCACAAAACCTTTGTCATTAAGTTCTCTTATTTTGGCTGTTAACTTTGCCAGTTCCACATCGTTCATGACCTTTCTTATCCATTCTTCTTTGGTGGGAACTTCTGGTCCCTTCGATTTTTGTGTGTATAGAATCTTCGCTCCAGTTGTCACATACATAAACAGCTTAATCATATTTTGGGGGGACTTCTGCCCTATAATCCTAGTAGAGAAGCTTCAGGGTTTGTTTGTTTTTTGTATAATCATATTAAACATCATTTTTATCTCCTCATATATCATTTCCCCAAATACCCTCACTAGTATTTTGGCTATAATCTGGTTTGGTCTGGACACTGGTTTAATTTCCAAAGAAGAGTGTCAGTAATATACAGTGGAACCTCGGAAGTTGAATGTAATTCATTCCGGAAGGACGTTCGACTTCTGAAATGTTCGAATTCCAAGGCGCGACTTCTGATTGGCTGATAGCTAGGCTTTTTGCAGATAGGAAGCCGTGACAGATGTTTGGGTTCTGAGGAACATTCGAAACCGGAACACTTATTTCTGGGTTTTCGACGTTCAGGAGCCGAAACATTCAGGAACAGAGTGGTTCAAGAACCGAAGTTCCACTATATATGATTTAAGCTTCTTAGCTGTGATTTCACTACAGTGGTACCTCGGGTTACATACGCTTCAGGTTACAGACTCCCCTAACCCAGAAATAGTACCTCAGGTTAAGAACTTTGCTTCAGGATGAGAACAGAAATCGTGCTCCGGCGGCGCGGCGGCAGCGGGAGGCCCCATTAGCTAAAGTGGTGCTTCAGGTTAAGAACAGTTTCAGGTTAAGAACGGACCTCCAGAATGAATTAAGTACTTAACCCGAGGTACCAATGTACTCTTACTTCAATAGTACTTATGAGAAGGTGCTATGAAGCAAGGACACAGGGCTCTTCCTCATGATTGCGAACCTTGGTGTTTCACCTGGCTCCCCCCATTTTTGTTCAAAATGGGTAAAAAAAAAAGTGACTACAAAAAAAAAAAAAAAAAAAAGGAAGTGGGTTTCAGACTTAGAGGGAATTCTTGGGGAGTTTGCCTGTTGTTCTTACCTCAAGAGCAAATATGAATTTTATGCCAGCTTTTGAGCTGACCTGTGCTGGTCCTGGGGGGAAGGTTACCGTTGGCGTAGTCAAAGTCCGGTCCTGGGTCACTGGTCTGGAAACAGTTCACAAGGAGCGAGGTGAGGTCCGAATCAGGAAGCCGGGCGGGGACAGGAACACTGGGGGGACAGGACTGGATGCTGGCCGAAACAGCTCATCAACGACGTTGCTCCCGCAACCTGGGACTGGGCTGACTGGCCTTTATCTTCTCTGAGGCCAGGGGCGATCCCGGCCCCCAGGAGACCCGCCTCTCCTGGCCTTAAGGCGAGCACTCCTCCTGGGAGAAACCAGTTCCCTTCGCCTCTCTGCCCTGAGCCTCTGCAGTTCAGGAGAGGCTGAAGGGTTACTGGACCCAGGGGGAGACTCACCTGTAGGCACTGAGTCCTCAACCACCTCCGGAGCCAGAGTGGATTCACCTAGTGCCTGCTCCTGAGGATCCGGCACAGGTGCAGGCGCTTCAGAATCAAGGCCCTGCCCCAGTTCAGCCGGCCCTGGAGGCGGGGACTCCTGTGCAGGCTGGGATTCCTCCAGTTCAGCCTCTGAATCGGATTCCCAGGCCATCACATGACTCCTTATTCTTCCAGATTCCCAGAATGTCAGCTTGCAGATGCTACATCAGGGCGATCTGCAGGGGTTTCCAAGAAGTGCAGCTAGTCAGGAGGCTGCCTGCAGAGCACTGAACAGCTCCAGAGGATTTCTTTTTGGTTATTAGGGGGATTGTTTATTTATTTAAGTTAAAAGCTCATTAAACTCTTTCAGTCTTGAGTATTGCTAGGGCTGATTCCCTCCTTTTCAAGAGCAAACTCAACTCACATTGCGACTTAACCATGTCTGCTCAAAAGTCCTGCTAAATTCTGCAGAGTTTGATCTCAGATAACTGAGTTTAGGATTATAGCCTAAATCAGGATTATAGCCAAAATTAGGAATTCTGAAAGAACTAAATTAGCTGGAAACAATTCTGTTTTGTGAAGGGGGGTTGAACTGAGCTCCTTGCAGATATTCAACTACATTATTATTATTATTATTATTATTATTATTATTATTATTAATCTTTCCCTCCTAAACTTTTTTTAATTACAGTGGTACCTCAGGTTAAGTACTTAATTCATTCCAGAGGTCCGTACTTAACCTGAAACTGTTCTTAACCTGAAGCACCACTTTAGCTAATGGGGCCTGCTGCTGCCGCTGCGCTGCCGGAGCACGATTTCTGTTCTCATCCTGAAGCAAAGTTCTTAACCTGAAGCACTATTTCTGGGTTAGCGGAGTCTGTAACCTGAAGCGCATGTAACCTGAAGTGTATGTAACCTGAAGCGCATGTAACCTGAAGTGTATGTAACCTGAGGTACCACTGTAGTGGCAGCTGCCGCCCATTGGGGCTGTTGGGGCAGTGTCACCGCACTGTCAGGCAAGCAATGTCCAGGTTGTGGAAATAACTTTTTATTGTCAAAAGTACACCTACAATTAAGGGAGGGCATGTCCATCAGTTCTACATCTCTCAGCCTTCCCCAGGTGTGCATCCAATGAGGCAGCTGGAGCAGCAGAGAGGTCCCATCCTTGACCTCAGTTTATGTATTTCTCTCACCTGAGCTGCGCTCAAGTGAGAACTTCGCTTGCATGTAACCTGTTTCTGCTTCTCCTGTTTCAATCCTCTCCTGGTCCCAGGAGATAATGGAGCAGGGAAGGTGGAGGCAGGAGAAGGAGTTGTGGAAACCCTTGACCTACACCAGCTTGACTTATCTCTCCCACCTCCTATACCTGTTCTTCACTCTCCAACTCCAGTCCTGCAACTTCTCCTGCCTCTGACTCTTGTCTCCTGGCTGTTACGGAATTGCCAGATCACCGATTCCTTCTTCCAAGTCAGTTTCCATCTCCTCTTCTCCTGGTGCCCACTTGTAGCCTTATTGGAGTTCACCGATTGGGTCTGTGTTGCTCCCGGACAGAAGGAAGGAAGTCAAATGACAACGAGGGTTGGTTCAGAGAAAGAGTTCTTTATTTCTGCTGTCCGGAACAGCAGAAAGACACCTGTGTGGTGTGTCCACAGCAAGTCCAAATAAATGAGAAATTTCATGCAGTATATATATCCTCCAGGCACCCTCTCCCTCCTTTCCCAGGAATCCAACCACGTCAGCCTATACACGCAGGTTGACATCACATATGTTCCTGCTCCGGTATTCTTAACCATAAAAGGGTATTCCTTCCTGTACTTCTGACCATAAAAGGCTATTCCTGTTCCTACTCTTATCTTGGAGCAAGAGGTCACCAACTCCAAGAACACACTCTGGTGCTGTTCCCAGACTAGGTCTGTGTGTCAGAGTGTGTCCAGGATGTAAGATAAGACCTAGACGTGTCATCCCTGTTCTACTGGAACAGTCAAGGCCATCCTTGCCATCATGAACTGATAAAGGCGAGGGCTCTGAGCACTTGTTTATTCAGCCGGGTTTTTGTTTATACATTGACTCAGAGCTCAAGTTAATGGATTTTAGCTAAGGAAAAATAGGGATTTTGGTGCCTGTTTCAAACTGCCTGCACAGTCAGTTTTGGGTTTGGGAAACCCATTCCTTCACACCCATCAGTTTCCAGCCACCACTCTTCATTGTCAAGCTGATAGGACAAGACAACTCATAGGGTCTGAGATCCCTTCAGGCCCACCCAATAAAAATATTTGAGAGGGACCCCCCAAAGTTGGTGAGCATTGCCATTCAAATGGCATGTGCTCTCTGCCTCTTGTGATTGATTACGTGGTGCGGGGCATAACTGCCGTCCCCAATATTTTATTCAAGTTGGCACTCCTTGTCCAGCCACAGGAAGAAAACAGGGAGCCCAAGGTGGAAACAGAACTAACAGAGCTAACTAATGTGATTTTGCACTTATCCTCTTGCCTGATGAGTTCTTCAACAACAACACTGAGACTAAGGAGAAGGAAGCTGGCAGACAGTCCCATCCCCTAGACTAGCTATAAGTAAGAAAACAAGCAGATGGGGCAGTACCCCATTTGCCCTAATGGATCAGCCACAAGTGATGTTTATGCTTTCTAAACCCTTTAATAGTATGCAATGGGGAGGGTCAATTGACTGGGTTTCTGTTGCATATTTAAAGTCATCATGAAACCATGGGAAATGTGTTGTGCCCTTTTGTCAGTTATTTATGTTTTCGTGACACCACAAAACTAAAAGTGGCAGTCCCACTTAGACATACTTGAGGTCAATATCTGAAGGAAGGACTACTCAATTAGGAACCTCTGAGGCCGCAGCATGTCTCCTGCCTTCAATTAGAAGAAAAGGGATACTATAACTCTTCTGGAAGCAAGTGCCATTATCATTTTCTCCCTTTATATATCCTTCTTAACAGCACCTAACTAAATGGATGTGAAGTATCACCCCGATGGCACTCGGTAATGAGATGGAGATGGACTGCTTCTTCTGTTTACAGAAGGTAGGCTTAATCCCGAGAGATGTAGTTGAAATAAATAAATAATATACAAAATGTAAAAAGTTAGTAATGATTCTTAATCACGGAAAAAAAATATGAATATAGCTTTTCTCCTCCTCCTCCTCCTCTTCCACCACCACCACCACTTTCTATTCTGGTTCTACCATCTTCTCAAAGTGGATATTTGTTTCTCAGACATCTTCCACTAAAGTAATTAACACACACACCCATGAGAGATAAAGCAGATTTTAAGCATTCAAATGGCTAAATATTAGAGATGAGTGGAAACACTGGTTCCTTCTCCAGAAATCTGTGATAAAGCAAGCAATGAATCTGTTTGGCTTGACCCAAGCTTCAAAGTGTATTGCCCCCAGTTTCACACCCTACATATTGCCCAAGAGATTTCCGAATGGGCCCAGAACCTGCCAGAGTGTCGCACCCCTGGCCAATTTGAGAATGCAGAAGCATCTGTGGAAAGGTTGGCCCAGTGCAAGCGTACTGGCAGAGCCAATTTGGTGCTCCAGCTAGTGCTTTTGCACCATGCTGACCTCCCCACAACACCATCCCTCATCCTTTGCTTTCTGGTAAGCACCAGCAACCCAACTACTGAGAATCCAGGTGTCTCCCCCCCCCCCAAGCTCAGGTGAGCCACACCTGGGAGAAAAGTGTTTCATTCTTTCTGCCTGTTTCACCTCCCAGACCATGCACATATGTAGTTATGCAGAATAGTCTATGAAACCATCAGTGCATGGTCCATCAATAACTAAACACATTACATACTTGTGAGATAGGGTGAGTACCATGACACCACATAGTTGAAATCCTGTGAGGCAACCATCTTATTTTTGCCCTGTACAGTTAATCAGATAAAAGACTGCACATGATGAGACACAGTCACTTCCTGGAGTGTCAAAGAGGTTTTACTCTTGCTATGCTACCAAGATATTCCAATGGAATGGTTTGCTTTAAAAAGAGAAAAAGAAAAAGGCAGCTCTCAGACCACCTCATAAGTACAGATTGCCCCAGTAAAACTATGCTGATTTTGCAGGACTTTGCCTTTTTGAAAAATCCACACATAAGTGGGATGAGACAGATTTGTTTTCATGTACTCAAGAAACTAGCACTGGACAGAAATAAGGTTGATTGGCTCATTGCTAGAGAGTAAACACTTTTCATAAAGTCACCCAGTGAATGTGAGACTCAGTTGAGGTTTGACCAGTGTCTTTATTATAAAAAAAGGTAAAGGACCCCTGACAGTTAAGCCCAGTCACGAACGACTCAGGTTGCGGTGCTCATCTCGCTTTACTGGCTGAGGGAGCTGACGTTTGTCCACAGACAGTTTTTCCAGGTCATGTGGCCAGCATGACTAAGCCGCTTCTGGCGAAACCAGAGCAGTGCACAGAAACGCCGTTTACCTTCCTGCCAGAGCGGTACCTATTTATCTACTTGCACTGGCATGCTTTCAAACTGCTAGGTTGGCAGGAGCTGGGACCGAACAAAGGGAGCTCACCCCATCGTGGGGATTCGAACCGTCAACCTTCCGATCGGCAAGCCCAAGGCTCAATGGTTTACATCACTGTAAGTGCCCCCCCCCACGGTGTGCCATTTTGTCACCCCCTCAGGGAAGGGGTGGGCTGTACCCCCTGCACCCCCTTCCTACACCCCCGTGCACAGGACAATTCTATACCTCCCTGCTGCTGTCAGATACCAATCCTGCTATAACATACGTTGCCAGATTCTGCACAGCAGTGCTCAAGATTCGACGGATGATGACCTGTGCCGCAAACTAGATATAATGAGCACTCATATTGGAGTGCTCTGTAGACTGATAGCTGTGGTCTTATATATACTAGCCTTTTGCATTTATTTATTTTTTTGATAATAAATTTTTATTCAATTTTCCTTTTGCTTATATTGGCTACAACCATGATTACAAATTTACAGTTTTTGAACCTCCACCAGCACCTCCCACAATCATCCATTTTTCTTATTTTCCCGCATTTTCTATATAGTATTGCTGGTTTACCATTATCTTACACCTCTCTAATTCTGTCATACAATATACCTTACAGTATTACAAAGTCTCTTTAAACCCCACTAGCGTTGTTTGTTGATCACATATAGATTCCAGATATGCCGCAAACTTTCCCCAGTCCTCGATGAATTTTTGATCTTTCTGATATCTTATTCTTCCAGTCATTTTGTCCAATTCTGCGTAATCTATGAGTTTCATCCTCCATTCGTTCAAAGTCGGCATTTCCTCCTGTCTCCACCTCTGGGCCATCAGTATTCTTGCCGCTGTAACAGCGTATTGGAACAGTTTGTAGTCCTGTCTTTTTATCTCTCTTCCTGTTATACCTAGCAGGAAGGATTCTGGCTTCTTCACAAACGAGTATTTAAACATCTTTTTCAATTCACAATAGATCAATTCCCAGAATTGCATTTTGCATTTTTTCACTCTTGTCTGATATTCCTAACCCTTCTTTTAGACTTTCTTAGCTTCTTTGAATTCTTTTGAACCTATATATATATATATTCTGTTTTAACTCCTTTTAGTGGTTTTTTAAAAAATAAATATTAAATGATTTTAAATGATTGTACCCCTCCCTCCTTATGCTGGTCTACGACTGTAAGATAGTGTTGATTGATTAATTGATGAGGTTTGAAGTTGTAAAGTCCTGGTGTATAGTTCACAGACTTTAGCCTCCATGCTACACCAACACCCAGAATTTCTCAATGAGGACACCAGTGTTATGACTGTTGTCTGTGGCTGCCTTTGATGTACTTGCCTGCCTGTTGATAATTCCTTACTTGGCCCTCACATATCTTATAATTATTATGATTATAATATTTCTTTAGCACTCACATATTTTGTCATTATAATTCTTTTATAATCATTAGAAAAGCTTTCTTCACTGGACCATCGATAGCTACTACCAGCAGACACACCTACTACCAGCTGGGGCAGATACTATGTTCTGATTTTGCTAATATAGCAAAGAAAACAGTTCTGTTTTGCGTCTTGCTGGAAGGAAGAGTCTTGAGGAGCTTCAAATGCATGCTGTTTGCTTTGGGGAAAAACTATTGTAGCTCAGTGGTAGCTGGCAAAGCTTTTGCTTTGCAACTTAGCTTAGGGAAAGGCTGTAGCTCAGTGGTACAGAATCTGCTTTGAATGCAGGAAGTCCAAGGTCCGATCCCCGGCGTCTTCAGTTAGGCCTGAGAAAAGACTCCTTGTCTGAGACCCTGGAGAGCTGTTGCCAGTCAATGTCGACAGCACTGACCAAAATAGGCTGATGCTCTGAATCAATATAAGGCAGCTTCCTAAGTGATGCTGCTGCACAGACTGACATCTCCAGTGAGCTCTCGAACAATGAGGAATTACCGTATTTTTCGCTCTATAGGACGCACTTTTCCCCCTCCAAAAATGAAGGGGAAATGTGTGTGCATCCTATGGAGCAAATGCAGGCTTCAGGCAGCTATCCGCAAGCTTCGGAGCGCGTCGAAGGCTTGCGGATAGCAGCCTGAAGCCTGGGGAGCGCAGCGCCAACTGCCGCTGTGCTCCCCGGGCTTCAGGCAGCTATCTGCAAGCCTTCTGAGCCCGGCAGGAGTTCCCGCCAGGCTCAGAAGGCTTGTGGAAAGCAGCCTGTTCTCCACAAGCCTTCTGAGTGCGATGGGAGTTCCCGCCGGGCTCAGAAGGCTTGCGGATAGCAGCCTGTTCTGGGGGCTGGGGTCAGGGGAAGCTCGGGCTTCCCCCGTCCCAGCCCCGCGGCTAAAAACAAAGCCACGTGTGGCTAAAGAGGAAGCCAAGACAGCTGTCTTGGCTTCTTTGCTCTTTGGGGCTGGGGGGGATAATATTTTTTTCCTTTATTTCCCCCCCCCTAAAAACTAGGTGCGCCCTATGGTCCGGTGCGCCCTATGGAGCGAAAAATACGGTAATCTCTGAAGAAGTGCCACCCCTGGAACTTCTCCCTGCTCAGGGAAAGTTGGGAATAACATGATGACATGTTAAAATGCAACTCCAAATTAACATTAGGAGTCTACAGTCTGTTGAAAATTTACCTGAAAGCTTCCTTGAAAGGCTCTAGCCCGCATGCTAGAATAGTCTCACTATGTGTCCTTACAATGCAATAAAGCTGCTTTCCTGTATTATCTCTCCTTTTTTATTATTTATTTACCTGGATAGCTTTGAAGGGACCTTCATTGTACGGCAGTCTTATCGTGGCTCTGCAGCTCTCCCTCATTAACATAGCTGGGGCATGCAAGAGGAGTCATGGCAAGCAAATGATTCTGTTATGCAGGAGGTATCGCTTTTATGTTAGGTCTTCAAACTGTTGGATGGGCAGATAATTTCTTGTGTTGTAAATAGAAAGAGGCTTATGGGGGAGGAATCAGGAAATACTGGGCAATAAAGTGGCACATTGTGCACGGATAAGCTTTAGAAGAGGGTCACAGAATTTGAGAAATTAAGAAGAATTTAATTGCCTTGCTGTAAGGCTATTTTCGATCACTTCTTCACAGGTTGATACCCAGAACCTTATCTCTCTGATGGCTAGGCACTTGGGATCCCATCCAGGCAACTAGAAAACTTTGTTCCTGCAAATAACCAAAGAGAGTTATACCGTATTTTTCCGTGTATAAGATGATCCTTTTTGCTAAAAAAAAAAAAAAAATTAGGCAAAAATTGGGTGTCCTTATACATGGATAGTGAATGCAGAGGGGGGAGTTGCGATTAATGGCAGCAGCAAGCAGGAGATTGGCAGCGGCAATTGGGCAGGGGATTGGTGGCTGCGGCAAGGCTTGCTGGTGATTGGCTGTGGCTGTGGCAAGTGGGCAGGTGGGTTGTTGTCGGTGGGCAAACAACTGGCAGCTGCAGTGAGGTGTGTGATCGGCAGTGGCTGTGGCAAGCGATCGGCAGTGAGCGATTGATGGAAGTGACCTCCTCCCCCAAGCTAAGCAATTTATTAATTTTGGGTTTAAAAAATAGGGGTCATCTTATACCTGGGGGCATCTTATACATGGGAAAATACGGTAATTTCTATGGCATACTCATTCATTTTGGGAAGACCACAGCTCAGTGTTTTCCATGCAGAACGCCCCAGGTTCAGTCCTTACCATTTTCAGGCAGGATGGGGAGAGAAACCTGCCTGAATTCCTAGAGAACTGCTTCCAGCCATTGTAGACAATAGTGAGATAGTGTAGAGCAGCTTCCTGTGATTTTCTCGATTCAGATCAATATACTAGAATGCTCTGGTCTAACCTTGTCCACTCCGGGACTTACAGAGAAGTCTGGAAGTATGAAGCCCAGTCTGTTTGTAACTACAAGCAAGGAAAGAACTCTGAAATAAACAGCTCCATCTAGCAAGCATAGCCTGAGTCCAGTTTCTTATTTCTAAGAGTCCCAAGCCTCTAAACAAGAACAATGCACAATCATATTGACATTTGAGTTTAACAGGGTTATTCTTAGGTCTGTGTATCTAGAAGTGCAGGATTAGTATAACAACTAAATACAGCAATATCTGACTGTTATCAATATTTTCATCTTGCCCTAAAGTGTTGTTGTTGTTTAGTCATTTAGTTGTGTCCGACTTTTCGTGACCCCATGGACCACAGCACGCCAGGCACTCCTGTCTTCCACTGCCTCCTACAGTTTGGTCAAACTCATGCTGGTAGCTTTGAGAACACTATCCAACCATCTTGTCCTCTGTCGTCCCCTTCTCCTTGTGCCCTCCATCTTTCCCAACATCAGAGTCTTTTCCAGGGAGTCTTCTCTTCTCATGAGGTGGCCAAAGAATTGGAGTCTCAGCTTCAGTCCTTCCAGTGAGCACTCAGGGCTGATTTCCTTAAGAATGGATAGATTTGATCTTCTTGCAGTCCATGGGACTCTCAAGAGTCTCCTCCAGCACCATAATTCAAAAGCATCAATTCTTCAGCAGTCAGCATTGCACAATTGGGACACTGGACTCCCCACCCCATGCTCCTCTTTATGGTAGCAGTGCTACCATCCTCCTCTCCCACCTACTTTCCCTGTTCATTTTCTTTTTTTTTTTTTATAAGATATTTATTGCAATTTTTTTAAAAAACACCAAACATATAAGTTACCATCACCATATAACATACAAGAATATAAAATAAAGTTAGAGTAAAGAAAAGATAGAAAAGAAAAAAAGATACAGATTAAAGTAAATGTTGTTCACAAATCATAGTTTCATAATCTTCAGACTTCCTCACATCTCCCTTCCCTGCGTTCTCAATCTTATCGTTACATGCAGCAATTTATTACCTTACTTCCATTCTTGTTATATAAATCTCCAATAGTGTTACTTCAAATTACGTCCTTTTCACTTATTTTCATATGTCTTACAATAAGATTACTGCTGCCATGTTTCTTTCAATCGTGCATTCTCCTAGCATTCATACAACTTATAATGTTTTTGTAGATAGTCCTTAAATTTTTTCCAGTCCTCTTCCACCATCTCTTCTCCCAGGTCTCGAATACTGCCGGTCATTTCAGCCAACTCCATGTATTCTATCAGTTGCATCTGCCATTCTTCCAGTGTGGGTAAATCTTGGGTCTTCCAATACTTTGCGATGAGTATTCTTGCTGCTGTTGTTGCATACATAAAAAAAGTTTTATCTTTCTTTAACACCCCTTGGCCTACAATGCCCAGAAGGAAGGCCTCTGGTTTCTTAAGGAAGGTATACTTAAATACCTTTTTTAACTCATTGTAAATCATTTCCCAGAAGGCCTTGATCCTTGGGCGCGTCCACCAGAGGTGAAAGAATGTTCCTTCAGTTTCCTTACATTTCCAACATTTATTGTCAGGCAAATGATATATTTTTGCCAGCTTGACTGGGGTCATGTACCACCTGTATATCATTTTCATAATATTTTCTTTCAAGGCATTACATGCCGTGAACCTCACACCGGTGGTCCATAACTTTTCCCAGTCAGCAAACATAATGTTATACCCAATATCCTGTGCCCATTTTATCATAGCTGATTTGACAGTTTCATCCTGCGTATTCCATTTCAACAGCAAGTTATACATTTTTGAGAGTACCTTAGTTTTTGGTTCTAACAGTTCAGTTTCTAATTTCGATTTTTCCACCTGGAAACCTATTTTCTTGTCTAACTTAAAGACCTCTCTAATCTGAGCGTAGTGTAACCAATTTTGCACTTTCTCCTTTAATTTCTCAAAACTCTGCAATCTCCAAGTGGCTCCTTCCTTCTCTAGTATTTCCCAATATTTCGGCCAATTGGCCTCCATGTTGAGTCCTTTCGGGGCCTTGGCTTCCATAGGTGACAACCACCTTGGGGTCTTGTTTTCTAATAAATCTTTGTATTTTACCCAGACATTAAACACGGCCTTCCTGACAATATGGCTCTTGAAAGCCTTATGAATTTTTACCTTGTCGTACCACAAGTATGCATGCCATCCAAAGGCATTATTAAACCCTTCCAGATCCAGGACGTCAGTGTTCTCTAGAAGTAACCAATCTTTCATCCAGCAGAAAGCCGCAGCTTCGTAGTATAACCTTAAGTCCGGCAGGGCAAACCCCCCTCTTTCCTTTGCATCCGTTAAGATTTTAAATTTTATTCGGGGCTTTTTGCCCTGCCAGACAAATTTGGAAATATCTCTCTGCCACTTTGTAAAACATTCCACTCTGTCCACAATCTGTAGGGTCTGAAACAAAAACAGCATTCTTGGCAATACATTCATCTTTATCGCAGCAATTCGGCCCAACAAGGAAAGTTTTAATCTTGACCAACTTTCTAAGTCCTTTTTAATTTCTGTCCAACACTTTTCATAGTTGTCCTTAAATAAATTCAAATTTTTAGCAGTCATATTAACCCCTAGGTATTTTACCTTCTTAACAAATGTTAAGTCTGTCTCTTTCTGAAATCTTTCTGCTTCCTCAGTTGTCAAATTTTTTTCCAGAACCTTTGTCTTTTGCTTGTTTAATTTAAAACCTGCCATCCGACCAAACTCATGAATCAATTCTAAAGCTCTTTTCGTACTAGATTCTGGCTCCTGCAATGTCAAAACCAGATCATCTGCAAAAGCTTTCAATTTGTACTGTTTGTCTCCGACCTGAATCCCTTCAACCAACCGGTCCCCTCTGATCATGTTTAGGAGCACCTCCAGGACCGAAATAAATAACAAAGGGGATATGGGGCAACCTTGTCGTGTTCCTTTCTCTATCTTGAACTCTTCTGTCACCACATTGTTAACTATCAATTTAGCTTTTTGTTCTGAATAGATTGCCTCTATACCATTTTCAAACCCCCGTCCCACTCCCATCCCTTCAAGATTTTTCTTCATAAACTTCCAAGAAATGTTATCGAAGGCCTTCTCCGCATCTATAAAGATCAACACAGCTTTTGTATTAATATTTGTTTGTAAAAGTTCCAAAATATCAATAATATTTCTAGTGTTGTCAAACAAATGTCTACCTGGGAGAAAACCAGCCTGGTCCTTGTGAATTACTTCCTTTAAAACTTTTTTAAGTCTACCTGCCAAAATATCAGCAAAAATTTTGTAATCCACATTCAGGAGAGAGATGGTTTCCCTGTTCATTTTCATCTCCCACTGCTCCCGCACTTGCTTAAAAACACCAAACATTGTTTTCACAGTCTGGGGATGACTCAAGCATGTTCAATGACACATTCAATTCAGTCCAAAACACTCAGTGAAGGCTTTGAGTCCGGCTGGTGAGAGGCATGATGAAGGGAGAGTGTCAAGGTCTAGACGGAGAAGCCCAGAGGGCAATATTCAACCTTTCGGCCTGATCCTCCACCCTCCTACCCCATAATTTGTTGTTGTTGGCATCTGTCTGTCATGAGAGCCAATGGAGTGTGTCCTGGCGGGTGAAGTCAAGCCACTGGAGAATCACAGCACCTGCTGTGGCTGCAGAGAGTTGTAGCTGCTGCCTCCCATGTTGTTTTTGCTGCATTAGCGGCACCAAAGTGACCTCCCCAGGGCACAAGCCTGGACAGTGTGTATGCAGGCCCTGGGCTGTCCAGATGACAAGACCCACCCCCCTTGACCTTTCTGATAAAGCCCAGAGAAATGCAGAGCAATACATTTGACACTAGCTTGGCTGCGAGAGTTATTCTTAACCATTAGTCTCATCCATTCAACCCACCAGAACCTGTCATCACATTCAGGGGAAGTCCCTAAGTAACTGAGGGTTTGAGACCCATAAGCTGCCCTCAACTGGTTTAGCCAGCCAGCCAAAACCATTTCCTGAAAACCAAATATTTCTTCTGAAAGTGATTTCTATGAAATACTGTATACAAAAAGGGCCAAATTAACAGGGCCACTATTGATACTAATTATATTCTCATATTGTCTTGGATAAGACAAGGCCACAAAAAGCAGAATGAAGACTTGTGCTTTTTTCCCTTTATTAACTTGATCAATGGATTTCATAACTAGGGCCTCTTACAACTGAGCTTTTGCCTAAATAGCCCTAGATGAAACTGTGCCTTTTCTAGCTCATAATAAACCCTCCCCGCAATATTTAATTGCAAAGAAAGTATGACAAAAGCAAGTCGTCTAGATGTCTATGATCTACATAAATATAGGGATCTTAATGATGAAATTATCAGTTTGACAGCTACATTATGAAGGAATGAATGGATAGAGTCTCTCAAAAGATGCTTTTAATTTGGATGGGAAGCAAATATAATACAAAATCTTAAATGTGCACTATTAGATGACATTATCTGCCATGAAACCAGTGAGCTGACAAAAATTAGAATGTGATTGAAGAAAGACTCCTGGAAATAAATGCATATATATATATATATATATATATATATATATATATATATAAATAAAGGCATTTCTAGACCAAATCATAAGCTCCTCTAGGAGTGTAGTTGATGTCCTGGACCTCAGTGGAGTGGATGCCACTTTTGTGAAGCAGTACTTGGAATAGAGCAGCATTAACTACTCATGGGAAGCCATCCAAAACAAAGTGGCTTTGCTTGCATGGTTAAATTGATCAGTGTGGGTTGAGCATCACACAGTCAGTGCTAGATGGAGACCATCTACCAAGCGAATCAGCTCCCCAGCTGTGACATTAAAGGAACATAGGAAGCTGTCATATATTGAGTTTGACCATTGACCTATCTAGCTCAGAATTGTCTATACTGACTGCTAGGTGATCTCCAGGGTTTCAAGGCCTTCACTACACTACCAGGGTATGAACCTGGGACCTTTGGCCTGAAGAGCAGTTGCTCTCTCACTTAGCCATGGACGTCCCCCAGGGCAGACAATGTCTTTGTTCCAGGTGACATCTAGAGTTTGTGTTTATTGATAGAGTAGGTAGGCAGGAGGTACCAGGTCTGTTATATTGTGAGGATAAAATGAAGGTGGGTGAAACTATGTCTGTCACTTTGAGCTCCTTGGAGTAAAGGTGGGATATAGATAGATAGATATAGATAGATAGATAGATAGATAGATAAGGCATCTGGAACAGGAAGTTCTCAAAATGTGTGGCAACGGCACACTAATGTGTTGCAAGAGGATTGTGAATGTGCCACAAGAAATTGTTTATCCTGTTAAAAAGGCAAATGGTCCTCTGAGTTACAGAGTGACTACATGCAGAGCAGGGACGTGGGTGGCGCTGTGGGTTAAACCACAGAGCCTAGGACTTGCCAATCAGAAGGTCGGCAGTTCGAATCCCCGCGACGGGGTGAGCTCCTGTTGCTCGGTCCCTCCTCCTGCCAACCTAGCAGTTCGAAAGCACATCAACTGCAAGTAGATAAATAGGTACTGCTCTGGCGGGAAGGTAAATGGCATTTCCGTGCGCTGCTCTGGTTCGCCAGAAGCAGCTTAGTCATGCTGGCCACATGACCCGGAAGCCATACGCCGGCTCCCTTGGCCAGTAAAGTGAGATGAGCGCCGCAACCCCAGAGTCGGCCACGACTGGACCTAACGGTCAGGGGTCCCTTTACATTTACCTTTACACGCAGAGCAGGCTGCCCACTGTGATTCATCATGATAGATTGCTCTGGCTTTGGCTTCCTTCCAACCAGCCTCTGATAACACACTTTTCTGCACTGACACTTGTTTATGCATGTGCTACTCCCATGTGAGCTCTGCATAATTTTCAGTATATCATGTTTAAACTCCTTCTTGTGTCTGGGCTCTCCTCACATGCAGGGGCTCCAAGGAGAAGCTTGCAAGTTGCCCTTTCTCTACACACAACCAGTCTGTGCAGGTGCCCTACAACATGGAGCTTTGGCTTGGAAGGAGCAACTCATGCACTGGACGTTCTAGATTGACAGCTGCACACAATGTGGTGTTGTCAAAGGAAGAAAACCCAACAGGGGAGTGGGATTAAAAGTGTGGCTGTGCTCCGGCCTGTATGCAGCCATGCCCTACACCTGAATAACACCTGCATCAACCTTATGTTGGGTATGACTCGGTCAGCCCCCAGTTGCAGCAGAATTACCTGCTTCCGGAACCACACTCAGAACAGCGAAGCATGAAAAAGCATAGTAAGTGGGATCCGTTCATGACTCCAAGGATTGGGGATTGGAGAGGGGTTGTTGTGGTTTTTTTAAAATAATATTTATTATTTTTGCAAAAACACTAAAAGAAAAAAGAAGAAAAGAAAGAAAAAGAAAAACAATACAATACAACACATCGAATTAACAAAACAAGATTAAGACAATAAAATAAATCAACCAATTTCATTATCCCATCTTTTATTCACTTATTTCCACGACCTCCTCACACCTCCCTTTTTGTATTCCACTTCTGTTAATTATTTCAGCAATTCCTTTCCATCCTCCTCTGTTTTCAATCCTATAATTATCTTAACTCATTCTAACCTTATTTTTTTTCCTTTAATACTCTACGGAGAGGGGTTTTGGAAAGGGCATCAACAGTGGTCTTCCCTTCCGCTCTCAGTGGGTCCATCCTCCTATCAACTTCATGGAATGGACAATTCTTACACCCTCTAAGGGTTGTATTCAATGTAAAGGTAAAGGTAAAGGGACCCCTGACCATTAGGTCCAGTTGTGGCCGATTCTGGGGTTGCAGCGCTCATCTCGCTTTATTGGCCGAGGGAACCAGTGTACAGCTTCCGGGTCATGTGGCCAGCATGACTAAGCCGCTTCTGGCAAACCAGAGCAGCGCACGGAAATGCCGTTTACCTTCCCGCCGGAGTGGTACCTATTTATCTGCTTGCACTTTGACATGCTTTCGAACTGCTAGGTGGGCAGGAGCAGGGACGAAACAATGGGAGCTCACCCCGTCGCGGGGATTCGAACTGCCTACCTTCTGATCGGCAAGTCCTAGGTTCTGTGGTTTAACCCACAGCGCCACCCACGTCCCTCGTATTCAATGTAGCACTAAGCAAAATGTTCCATTAGAACAAGGATTTATCCATGTGCAACAGAATATTCTTTCCCTCTCCTGCCTCCACCTGGCCCCCTATTTCTGCTTTGTTGGTTCCCCCAACCCGCAGAGCAGATTTAGTGGTAGTGTTGGGTACACAAGGGAGAAGGAGAGGGAGGAAATCCCATTGCACTAGTGCAGCTATGCGGTTGAATACTACACCAACAAGTACATTTATGAGGCTGTGAGGGTTAAGTGTTCCTCCAATTTTAATTAAGGAAAAAAGTATGTCTCAGCTATCAGGCGTTTGGGAATCCCTAGCCTAGACTGCATACCTCAGCTCTTTTCATTTGCACTAGCTAGAATATTCATACCTAGCCAATGCAAGAGCCATATGTGGGAATCCAGTTCTGTTCACAGTGTCAAAAATACCAAAGGGAGCACAACAGAAAGCCATTATCTGGCTTTAGCAGAGATGTATGACTTTCCCATTCCTTGCTAACCAAAGATGGGACTAGTCATAAAAAACAACCTATTCCCTGACCAGCAATTCATGTTTGATTCAGTAGACTTGTTACAGGCTTCCTTGTATCTGCAATGATATTATTTGAAAGAGTAGGATTTGACTTTATTTATAGGATTGTCAAAAATCCTGCTTTCTGTTGTATTAGGGGGAAAATATATGCCCTGGGGAGGGCTCCGCATAAGAACAGGGAACTCAACATGAAGATTTGGCAATGAAATATAGGCAATAAAGAAAAAATTATGTCTGTGATGAACTCAGGATTCCAGCTTTTGTGGAAGATACCAATAGCTGTCAGGTAGATCAGTGATGACAGAGACCTTTGTAAATGATTTCCAGAGCTCATATCGCTCCCAGATTTTCAGCAAACAGACAGATATTGGTGTGGACGGCAGGTTGAGACAATTCCTCTTGCTCAAGATGCTAGATAGCTTTCTATCTAGCACTGGAAACCATCCCTGGCATGGAAGACAAAGAAAATAATGCTAAAAACATAATCCTAGGTGCAGTTACCCAGACATAATCACATTGTATTTAGCAGGACTTAATCCTAAATAGGTGTGTTTACTATAACATTGCAGCCTTTATTTCCCAACTTCTGAAGGAAACTAAATCTTTTTAAAGCTAGTTTGTGGCTGATGTGTTAATCTTAAATATTTATTTTATGGACTTGCAATTGTTAACCACAATACAGTACAGAAGTAAATACTTGTGACTCCCGAATCAGTTCTGATGGCACACTGAGGATACAACATATTGGCCTACTTTAGAGTTCTATTGTAAGCAGGGCTTTTATTCAGCAGCCACCCACTGGAATTCAGTTCCGGCACCTTAATTTCTAGAGAAATAACATTGGTTGTAAGGATTGCTGGGATAAAGTATGTGAAGCATTTTGGCCCTACTAAACATCTTCCAAGACAATAATGCCCACTCACAACACAAAGAGCTCATAACCCAGCAACTCTCAACAACCAGAAGCATCATAGCCAGATACTAGAGAGAGCTGTCAGGAGTAAGCATAGATCAATGGTATAAAACAGTATGGGAAACAGCCTTAGTAGAAAAACTAACCAACAACATGGGGACAAATAGAAGAAGACCCCTTCACCCCGAAATGGTTACCCTTTATCACATACACAGCCCAACAAGACAACAACAAGAACTCGCCAACAACATTTAAATCAATCTGGCTAATAATAATAATAATAATAATAATAATAATAATTTATTTATATCCCACCCATCTGGCTGGGCTTCCCCAGCCACTCTGGGGGGCTTTCAACAAAATATTAAAATATAGTAATGCATCAAACACTAAACACTTCCCTAAACAGGGCTGCCTTCAGATGTCTTCTAAAAGACTAACCTGATCCAAACACCCACACCCACACCCCCCCACACACATGAAAACAAATTTCACTACAGCCAATCAAAGACAACCAACCACACCCTAGGCCACCCCCAACCTCTCTCACCACCAAAGGAATACAATCGAATAGTAAGGAGAACCCATACAAGTGACGCTGACACAAAACCCCACACAGACACAAAGTAGAATAGATGCATTGCCACCCAACCTCACCATTCCCCCCTCCACCTCTTTCCCCCTTTTCTTCCCAATGTAACACTAACATCGCAACAAATGAAACTGATCTGTAGGAAATGTAACTTGAAAAAAGAGACATTGCACATACTTTTGTAAACCAAGAAATCTTTAATAAAAAAAAAAAAATTAAAAAGAAGAGAAGAAGAAGTGCTAAGTGGTTAGTGTAGTAGTAGTAGTAGTAGTAGTAGTAGTTTTTCCATTGTTGTTGTTGTTTAGTCGTTTAGTCCGACTCTTTGTGACCCCATGGACCAGAACACATCAGGCACTCCTGTCTTCCACTGCCTCCTGCAGTTTGGTCAAACTCATGCTGGTAGCTTCAAGAACATTGTCCAACCATCTCATCCTCTGTCGTTCCCTTCTCCTTGTGCTTTCCATCTCTCCCAACATCAGGGTCTTTTCCAGGGAGTCTTCTCTTCTCAGGAGGTGGCCAAAGTATTGGAGCCTCAGCTTCACGATCTGTCCTTCCAGTGAGCACAGGGCTGATTTCCTTAAGAATGGATAGGTTTGATCTTTTTGCAGTCCATGGGACTCTCAAGAGTCTCCTCCAGCACCATAATTCAAAATAGTTAATAATTCCATAGTTTTTCCATGTAAGTGACTAAAGAAGCATCAGTTGCCCATGGTACTTCTCTCTTGCTTGTAAATTAGTCACCAACTGGACCATGCTGTCAATACTTTCCACTATCCCACTCCATCGTGTCCATAATCACTTTAGGCAGACTCTTGGAATTTGAGGTGCTACCACAGTTTGCCTTGAGCAAAATTCACACTCAGAATTTCTCAGGACTAAAATTTCCCATCACCATCCAAACAACACTGATAAGTTTCTCAGTGGGGAAGAGGGCAAAAAGAAGAAGAAGATAAATTGCCACAGAATTTTGCCTGAGGCGAAAGCTGCCGCAGATGTGGAGGGTTCTCTTCAGGTGAAGCATCTGTCTGGGAGTTTTGGAGGAAAGTTAAAGAGTGTCTCTGGAGGCGTCCGCTCATCTTGGCACTGAGTAATCTCATAGTGATGATAGCCAACCTGTTCTTCCCAAAGCTTCTGGGGATTCTGAGCAGATGCAGCTCAAACTGAATTACCTCTTCTGCTCTTCTGTTTCATAAAGGGGTACTCCTCTTTTTGAAATAAGAGTTGACATCTATGGTTCAATTTAGGGATGGGGAAGAAATGTGATGAATGTCACAATCAAAGGAGAAGATACCCAATTCACTATGTAATCCAAAACATGGCCATCCTTCAAATTCTCTCTCTCTCACTCTCTCTCTCATTTTTATTGGGTTTTTGAAGAGTTTGGATTTGATATCCCACTTTATCATTATCCGAAGGAGTCTCAAAGCGGCTAACAATCTCCTTTCCCTTCCTCCCCCACAACAAACACTCTGTGAGGTGAGTGGGGCTGAGAGACTTCAAAGAAGTGTGACTAGCCCAAGGTCACCCAGCAGCTGCATGTGGAGGAGCGGGGAATCGAACCCGGTTCACCAGATCACGAGTCCACCACTCTTAACCACGACACCACACTGGCTCTCTCACACTACACCACACTGGCTTTTTCATAATTTCATACATATAAAACATAACCACTTCAGACATCAAAATACAAGGTTCTTTTGAATCTTCGGACCTCCTTTCCTCCCTCCATGGGTTCCATTTTTAAGTCTAAATTTGCTGCATCTTTTACCATTATCCATCTATTATATAACCATAATTACCATAAATACTTCCACATTACAAGTGTCATTACATCCCAGCCAACGCTTTTAACTGTTTACAGTGGTCTTTTAAATAAATTGCAAATTTACTCCAATCTTTAGAAAATACTTGATCTTCCTGGTTTCTGATCTTGCTCGTCAGTTTGGCCATGTCTGTATACTCCATCAGTTTCATCTGCCACTCTTCTTTTGTTGGTATTTCGCCTTCCATCTCTGGGCTAGTAGCATTCTTGCTGCCGTCGTTGCATACATAAAAAGTCTTTTATATTCTCTTGGTAACTCTTCACCTATTATACCTAGTAAGAAGGCTTCTGTTTTTTTAACAAATGTATTTTTCAACATTTTCATTATATATTATTTCCCAGAAAGCCTTTACCAATGTACATGTCCACCACATATGGTAAAAAGTAGCTTCCTTCTCTTTACATTTCCAACACAATTTTGAACTTGTTTTGTACATTTTAGCAATTTTACTCAGTGTTAGATACCAATGATACATCATTTCCATATTGTTTTCTTTCAATGCACAGCATGCAGTAAACTTTATTTCTTCTTTCCATAACTTTCCCCAAGATGAAAGTTGGATATTATACCCAAAATCTCTAGCCCAATGTGTCATCTGCTCTGAAATTTGCAGTCCGGTTCTCCAACCAAGTAATGTACACAAAAATACACACAATATTGTTGTATGTCCTCTTTTTCCAGGACACGCCCTCTTTTTCATGGGTAGAGTTGTCATAGCAAATGTGTCCTCTTTTTTACTCATCAAAATATGGCAACCCTAATACATGCTAGGGTAAATTCGGGATAAAAACGTATTGTATTAGGGGAAATAGGTTTGTAAAATTTTCTACATCGGGAAACGTGGCATGGACATTTGTGTGCATTGGGAGAAATTTCCACTGAAATCCTCATAGATTTTCATGGGGATTATATATCTATACATATATATCTATATATATATATCACAAACTGATATGGACATGTAGAGAACTTAACTCAAGACTGGAATAATAAGAGAAATCAAAATAGTCAGAGTCACCAATCCTTAGTGCAAGTTAGCCGCCAATATCCCTCAAGCCTGGAAAGTTCAGTTGGTTAGAGTGTGGGGCTGATAACGCCAAGGTTGCAGGTTTGATCCCCATATGGTACAGCTGCTTATTCCTGCATTGCAGGGGATTAGCCTAGATGATCCTCAGGCTCCCTTCCAACTCTACAATTCATATATATATATGAATTGTAGGAATATATATATATATATCCCTAATTGTTAGGGATATATATATATATCCCTAAACATTTTATGAATCTTTGTACTTTCGTCCATTTACTGTATTTATTTCCCCCGATTTGAACTATAAAATGGTTTTCTTGAGTCAAAATGAGAGTACTGCTAAACATACATTTTTAAGTAGAAAAAAAGCACTTTACAGTGGTACCTCGAGTTACAAATGCCTCAGGTTACAAACGCTTCAGGTTACAAACTCCGCTAACCTGGAAGAGTTACCTCAAGTTGAGAAATTCGCCCCAGGATGAGAACGGAAATTGTGTGCTGGCGGCACGGCGGCAGCAAGAGGCTCCATTAGCTAAAGTGGTACTTCAGGTTAAGAACATTTTCAGGTTAAGAATGGACCTCCGGAACGAATTAAGTTCTTAACTAGAGGTACCACTGTATATATGGATACACAGCGTGCATAATTTCCATCCACATTCTTTAATGGATTTCCATGTGTGTAGCAGTATGTACAAATGCTCTTTCCAGACATTAGAATCAACAGACATAGTTTGGGGCAGAGCTTGCTGTCCCAGCCTATACATGTTCAGTATGCATGGATACTTAATGACTCAAGAGAATATTTTGGTGAGGCACTCTACAGATAGCCTTTAAATCTGGTGCCAGAGCTCCCCACCCTCCCTCAATAGTAAGTCAAGGGACAAGTGAGGCTCCCATAGATTCTAGATGTTTTCCAGCAGCTGTGATCACAAGCTGACCAGTTATGCAGCCATACTAACTGCAACACTTTCCTCTTTCATGCAAATTTCCTGCCATGGAAATATTTGAATCGAATGTTTCCAGGCCATTCAAAGAAAAGTACCTATTCATGTAAATGTATTTGAGTAAAACAAACTGATTTCAATTTGAATTCCACAAAGGCCGAATGGAGTTCTCAAGGCAAGCAAACATTTCCTTAAGTCCCAGATGAACTGATTTACTAAACAAACAGAGAATGCCTTAAGGCAGAGAGACATGAAGGTGTTTATGTCTACTGAATAAGCAAAATATTTAATTCGAAAAACTGGGGAGTAGCATTTCACATTTTTTTAAAAAAGCAAAATATGTACGAATTCCTAACTCACCCCCCCCCCAATCCCAAGACACTTCTCAGAAAACAAAACAAAAAATCCAGTGAGTTTTATTGTGAGCCCAGGCGCAGTACGCAAACAGCCAACAGGGCTACTCTCCTGGAGAAAGAAAGATGAATGAACACAGGAGAAAACCTTGGGTTTGAATAGACCACAATTTTATTGATTACATATGTAAGTAAGCATTGGCACTGGGTATGTATCCTGAATCAATCAACGTGACTGCTGATGGATTGTTTTGGCTAGGTCAACACCAGACTGAGGGTCACCCTATGACGTGCATCAAATCAGGGCAATCCATCTAGGCCTGCCACTCAGGAGGGGTGCCCTGGCCAGTCAGCCTGCCATTTAGACATCAGAATGCACCCCTTTATCAAAATGTCCAAATCTTTTTAGTGGAATGGGATGGGATCACCAACACCCTCAATCCCACCTAGGCTATGGATCCAACCCGGCCATAAAGTTGTGAAGAAGAGGAGAGTTTGGATTTGATATCCCACTTTATCACTACCCGAAGGAGTCTCAAAGCGGCTAACATTCTCCTTTCCCTTCCTCCCCCACAACAAACACTCTGTGAGGTAAGTGAGGCTGAGAGACTTCAAAGAAGTATGACTGGCCCAAGGTCATCCAGCAGCTGCATGTGGAGGAGCAGGGACGTGAACCCGGTTCACCAGATTACGAGACTACCGCTCTTAACCACTACACTGGTGTAGTGACCATTACTATGAAGTATGCAAAAACTCCAGACAGGTCAGATTCGTCTGCAGGAAAATTTCCTACCTGGACCTCAATATGGTGACTGAGAACCTCCATGGCAATGTCTTGAGCATGACCTGTCCACGTAACTCAGGGCAAGACTGGAGACTGATGCATAGGAGGGAAATGAGCCAGGAGCAAAGGCTTTATGAATGAGGTGGCTGTGCCCACTAGACTGCCCGTCATTGGCTCATTCAAGCAGGCAGGATCCTGCCAACTTGCATAACTGCAGGAGGAGGATTTCATCCCCACATGGCTGCATGGGACAGGAAGAGGGTGCCCAGCTCCATCACGGTCATTCCGGCCCACAAACCGCTGCTCCCGGGGGCCTTATGATAAGTGGTCATTAGTCCATACAGATATGGCTGTTAATCTCCTGGAAAGTCAATGTTATTTTGTTCACCCACAATTCTGGAAAAAAGATTAAAACTTTCTCTTCTCTCTAATGCTCCCCCAAGCATTAATTTGCTTCTTTGACTGATTTTCTAAAGCTTATAATTGGAGCATCCACAGGAGCTAATCAGTTATCATGGAAATCCAGGCAGATGAAGATCAGGGAGACAAGTTCACGGCTCAAAAGGACTTTTCTTTTTAAACTCCCCTTAAAACACCCACACCCACACACCCACACCCCAAACCAGCAATTGAAATTATCTCAGCCATTTAAGTTCTCCCTTTTAAACAGCGCCAGATTCTCTGCTTAGGCAAAGGAAAAAAAGCAACCCTTGAAAACGCAGCAGAGCAGGGCGGAAACCTGTTTAATCCACAGCTGAACTTTAGGAGGCACTGCAGTACTGTTAAGTAAGGGATTTTTATCTGCATAACTGCAGCTGCCTTCAATGGCAGAATTAGCTACTGGCACTTCACATAACACAATCCTTCTAGGACTGGCATTCCTCCTTGTTAGAAGATAGAAGGTGAAGCAATTCAGCTTCACCCAGGGCACTGCTGGCAGCTTACAGGGAGTGCATGTGTAAATCTTTGCTTGTCTATGAATTGGTTTGCTGTCAAGGACAGAAGGAGAGATGTTGCAAGAGAGACAGGGATGCTATTGCTCAGCATCTCTTTCTTCCCTCTTCCTCATAATGGTCCACTCCGGACCAGTGTTTCCTTGTGGGTATATCCTGCAACATGTCATTGACACAATAATAGTGCATTTGTGGTGGATTTATAGTGGACTGTCCACACATCATTCTGCTTTATTATTTGTCCTGCAGTGCTTCCCCAGTGTTATTGCACGATTGCTGCCTGGAGGGATACTCTTGCACTACAAAAAGCAGCACGCATGCACAACCTGGAACAGCGTTGGTGTGAAATATTACAGGATTTCGGCAGAAAGCTACAGAAAATGCAGAGATTGGAATTGAAGTGGCACTTCCACCCTTTGCAAATGCAAATATCAAAAGCGGGTGCATGTATAACCACTGAAATACCACCACAGACAGATATCATTATGAATGTACAATAAAAGGGGCATCTGGGGCCCAGTGTTTGACACAGCCAAATTTGTGGCATGGCCTCCTTGCGCTGTCCTCACATCACATCACTGGCTGAGTGAATCAGGGTGGCAAAGGAATAACAGTGTCATGGCAGCCTTTGTGGCTTGGTTTGAGTTGGGCTGTAGATGTTAGATGGTGCAGAGTGCTATTTCAGTCTCTAGTTACTTCCAGGTACAATGGTGCCTCACAAGACGAAATTAATCCGTTCCGCGAGTCTCTTTGTCTTGCGGTTTTTTCGTCTTGCGAAGCACGGCTATTAGCGGCTTAGCGGCTATTAGCGGCTATTAGCGGCTTAGCGGCTATTAACGGCTTAGCGGTTTAGCGGCTTAGCGGCTATTAACAGCTTAGCGGCTTAGCGGCTTAAAGAAAAAGGAAACAAACGGGCAAGAACTCGCAAGACGTTTCGTCTTGCGAAGGAAGCCCATAGGGAAATTCGTCTTGCGGAACGACTCAAAAAACGCAAAACCCTTTCGTCTAGTGAGTTTTTCGTCTTGCAAGGCATTCGTCTTGCAGGGCACCACTGTAATCACCATTTCCAGGTGCAATTCAGTCATTTACCAGCAAATCCAGGGTTGCACAAGTAAAAACTGATTTCCGCACAACTAACACTACCCTTAAAAAAAAAAAAATGGATCAGGAAAGCGACAGGAAAATGAACTGGAAACTGTGGTAAAGAATTTGCTTGACACAACATTGTATTGTCTGTTGTCCTTACAGACAAATCATAGCAAATACTCAATAAATAATCAATGTTTTCTAACCTCCCTGTAAGCTATGTGCTAAATAAAAAACAAACAAACATCAGGATGGAATTCTACAGAAAAAAACACAACTGCTCCTAGCTTTTACATGAAAGGAACTCTTCATTTCTCCCTGTACAATTCTCCATAAAAGTAACAGAAAATCCCTCCCTTGGGGACTTGCTGTATCTGCATCCAAAGTGCATGCTGGCATAGAGCCCTATGCAGGAGCCAGTCCTGTCAGTTGGTAGCTGTGTCACCATTGCTCAGCAGCTTAAAAGACAGGTTTTTACACAATGGAGGAAGCAACGCAGTCTCAATTCTCCTGGATGAAATCATGGAGACCACATTAGAATCCAGGTTCAGTGTATTTCCTCCCCATTCATAATATTTCAGTCTTTATCTGCGTACAGTGGTACCTCGGGTTACAGATGCTTCAGGTTACAGACGCTTCAGGTTACAGACTCCGCTAACCCAGAAATAGTACCTCGGGTTAAGAACTTTGCTTCAGGATGAGAACAGAAATCGTGTGGTGGTGGCACGGTAGCAGTGGGAGGCCACATTAGCTAAAGTGGTGCTTCAGGTTAAATACAGTTTCAGGTTAAGAACGGACCTCCAGAATGAATTAAGTTCTTAACCTGAGTTACCACTGTAGTCATTTTGCTCTTAAGCCACTGGATGCATGCACTCTACCATATGCCTGACAGACTCTCAATTTTAAGGATTATGGCAGGGGTAGGCAACCTAAGGCCCGTGGGCCGGATGCGGCCCAATCGCCTTCTCAATCCGGCCCATGGACGGTCTGGGAATCAGCATGTTTTTACATTAGTAGAATGTGTCCTTTTATTTAAAATGCATCTCTGAGTTATTTGTGGTGCCTGCCTGGCGTTTTTACATGAGTAGAATATGTGTTTTTATTTAAAATGCATCTCTGGGTTATATGTGAGGGATAGGAATTTGTTCATATTTTTTTCCAAAATATAGTCCGGCCCACCACATGGTCTGAGGGACAGTGGACTGAAAAAGGTTGCTGACCCCTGGGTTATGGTCTACTGTTGTCACATATAGTTTGAACCTGCCCCCCCCATTAATATTTAACCAACTGTTTTTGCTTAGCTTGTTTTTTGTTGTGGTTTCTGTTCTGTGTAGTGCAGTCCTTATTATGCCCAACCTGACTTGAACTGTAAACACTTAGATTAACATAACAAGAGCAGCGAGGGTTGAAGTAGTCCACTGTACTGGCACAATGGTTTGTCATCGGCATTGAGAAATCCATTAACTGTGTTCCATTGCTCCCCTCTGTCGCATGCTAAACAGGTTTTCTGGCTTGCTCTCAGCTCTCAAAGTCTAGGAGTGCAGCTGTAAGAACTTCAAGGTTGTTGATACAGTGTCTCGAGCATCCAGGATTCATAGAAATACACAGGATTAGACTCCAAGTGGACCTCCAGAGAACAATGGCATATTGCAGGAAACACAGACTGAAACAGTTCTTGAATTAGGAGGAGAAAGTGGGAGGGCTCTCAATGAAATCCACAAATCTCTCCTTCGGTCTATTTTTAACCGTCCAACCTTCCCCATGTTAAGTGGTTGTCACTATATATAGCTGGTTGTCCCCTTATGCCACTCCATTTATTTATTTATTTATTTATTTATTTATTTATTTATTCTATTTCTGAGATGCCTCATGAAATAAATTATTGGGGAATTATACAAATAGCTTGAGGACTGGACCAAAATGCAAAAGATGACTTCCGTACCCAGGATTTTCTGGCCAATTTAAACAAATCAACCCAGCTCTATATGGCTTTTACTACGTTACATTTGATTAAAAAACATTTTACTAATCTGGTATTGGGGGTGCAGGTAAGAGTGAGATAGATCAAAACTCTGATTGCCATTCCAGCTAACCGACCAATGAAATGGTATTACATTACTTTATTTTATTTTTTAAAATTTGCATACCATCCTTCATTCATAGATCTCAGCATAAAAATGCAAGATATTAGCAACTTCAATTTAATGAGTCAAAATGTGAAATTAAATTTGGGAATATTGTTTATAGGAAACAGTATATGAATGATCAGTTAGAAGGGTATTTTTTTTCTTTGCATGGACTTCATAAGTATTGATGGGAAGCTTGCATCTTGAATTAAGATCTCCAATATTCATTTCTTTTGAGGTCTGATAGACTCTGCATTTTTATGTTCAGCTCTAATATTACTTGAAGTATGAATAACGGTAATAATAAATACTGAGCATGTAACACCTATTTATTTTAAGAACTTCATCAACATACTGTGTTAAATGAAAGTTTTCACCATGCCATGGTCATGAATCCTAATAGATCCTAATGCTATGGTCATGAATTGTTTCCCTTGACTTCACTTTACTTGGAGATGATTTGGTCTCAGTGCCCTTAGCGAAATCATAAAATTAAAAGCAAAATAGAATCACATATAAGAGAAACTTCCACCAGTGGCAACCAGAATCAGAAGCAAAACTGTGCAAAGCAATGAAGGAGACACTTACCTTTGCATTCCAGCTGCGCTAAAGCTAGAGGTTTCTCTCCATTTGGCATTATCACAAGTCAAGGACACAAGTCCTTGTGGCTCCACAACAGCCAATCTTGTTTCAGTTTGGAGAGCTTTTCTGATCAGCATGATATTTCACCAAATCTCTGCAGACTGAAACAGGTTAACTGCATCACTGTTAAATAAGAGCCTTCACATATACACACATTAATCTGGGTGCTGATTTGTCCCTTTAGAAGAAAGAAGGAGAGGGTGGGGCAGATTTGTACAATCTAGATGTCACAGGAAGCCCTCCCTGCTTCTTCCTGTTTGACTCAGTGTGGCACCTACCCACACATCATTCAGACTGTGAGCTGTTAAGGGCTAAGTAGGCAAATGACACAACTTTGACGGCAGAAAGTGAGGAGGAATTAAAGGGTGAAAGGATGAAAGAGGAGAGCGCAAAATATGGTCTGAAGCTCAACATCCAAAAAACTAAGATCATGGCCACTGGTCCCATCACCTCCTGGCAAATAGAAGGGGAAGAAATGGAGGCAATGAGAGGTTTTACTTTCTTGGGCTCCATGATCACTGCAGATGGTGACAGCAGCCGCGAAATTAAAAGACGCCTGCTTCTTGGGAGAAAAGCAATGACAAACCTAGACAGCATCTTAAAAAGCAGAGACATCACCTTGCCAACAAATGTCCGTATAGTTGAAGCTGTGGTTTTCCCAGTAGTGATGTATGGAAGTGAGAGCTGGACCATAAAGAAGGCTGATCGCCGAAGAATTGATGCTTTTGAATTATGGTGCTGGAGGAGACTCTTGAGAGTCCCATGGACTGCAAGAAGATCAAACCTCTCCATTCTGAAGGAAATCAGCCCTGAGTGCTCACTAGAAGGACAGATCCTGAAGCTGAGGCTCCAATACTTTGGCCACCTCATGAGAAGAGAAGACTCCCTGGAAAAGACCCTGATGTTGGGAAAGATGGAGGGCACAAGGAAAGGGGGACGACAGAGGACGAGATGGTTGGACAGTGTTTTTGAGTTTGACCAAACTGCAGGAGGCAGCAGAAGACAGGAGTGCCTGGCATGCTCCGGTCCATGGGGTCACAAAGAGTTGGACACGACTAAACAACTAAACAACAACAACAACTAGGCATTGCATGGTGCTTTTCTCAAACTGGCAGCTTTTTCACCTACTCCACACTCTTTCTGTTTGACTGGATTGGCAACTCAGCTAATTGGTTCTTTGATCCTATGGCTTTCCTTTTCTAAATTGCCCACATTTGGAAGGTAGTTCAGATGTCTGTGTGAGGCATAGATTAGGTGGCCCTTGTGAGCATCCTGAGACATCTACAGTGGAGGCAGTCCACTGTCCTTCATTGTCACCTTTGGTCCTTGAAGGTTTCCCACTCCTTGGCACCCTGGGCAGCAGGAGAAGGATGGAGCAATCTAGATTCCCTCTGCTCACCTTTTGCTGAGCAGGCAAAGGGGAGCATGAATCTGCTAATCTCCCGATTTGGTGCTGAGAACATCTGTTTCCCCAGTTAAACTTGCCCACAGAGACTGAGTTTGCAAATTCTGCCTTTCTGCAGACCCCAATGATCTCAGCAAAGGTGTTGCTATGAGCACATCTTCATAGCCTCAGATGCACCTTAAACATAGCATTCACAGTTAATAATAATAATAATAATAAATTTTATTTATATCCCGCCCTCCCCAGCCGAAGCCGGGCTCAGGGCGGCTAACAACAATCAAATAATCAAAAAATCAAATAATCACACAATCTAAAAATATTTCATTATAAAAATTAATTAAATCAAATTGATGGCAACCAATTAAGCAAAGTTCTGTGCAGGTTGCCAGAGGAGGGAGTCAGGCTGCGCCCTGATCAAAGGCCTGGCGGAACAACTCTGTCTTGCAGGCCCTGCGGAAAGATGTCAAGTCCCGCAGGGCCCTAGTCTCTTGTGACAGAGCATTCCACCAGATTGGAGCCGCAGCCGAGAAGGCCCTGGCTCTAGTTGAGGCCAGCCTAACCTCTCTGAGGCCTGGGACCTTGAGGATGTTATTATTTGCAGACCGTAGGTTTCTCTGTGGGGCATACCAGGAGAGGCGGTCCCGTAGGTACGAGGGTCCTAGGCCGTATAGGGCTTTAAAGGTTAAAACCAGCACCTTAAACCTGATCCTGTACTCCACCGGGAGCCAGTGCAGCTGGTATAGTACCGGATGAATGTGATCTCGCAGCGAAGACCCCATAAGGAGTCTCGCCGCGGCATTCTGCACCCGCTGGAGTTTCTGGGTCAGTCTCAAGGGCAGCCCCACGTAGAGCGAGTTACAATAATCCAGTCTGGAGGTGACCGTCGCATGGATCACAGTGGCTAGGTCAGGGCGAGAGAGATAAGGGGCCAACTGCTTAGCTTGGCGGAGATGAAAAAATGCCGCCTTTGTTATAGCTGTAATCTGCGCCTCCATAGAAAGGGAGGTATCGAAGATTACACCCAAACTCTTAACGGACGGTGCTGGCACTAATTGCACCCCCGCAAGAGATGGGAGTTGCCCCCTCAATCCCATATCGTCCCGCCCCAGCCAGAGGACCTCTGTCTTCGAAGGATTTAACTTCAACCGGCTCCCACGTAACCATCCAGCCACAGCTTCCAGACATCTGGTCAGTGTGTCTGGGGCCGAGTCAGGATGGCCATCCATCAACAGATAGAGTTGGGTGTCATCAGCATACTGATGGCAACCCAGCCCAAAACTCCGGACAAGCTGGGCGAGGGGGCGCATAAAGATGTTAAAAAGCATCGGGGAGAGAATCGCACCCTGAGGCACTCCACACACCAAGGAGTGGCGCGATGACAATTCCTCCCCAAGCGCCACCCTCTGTCCCCGACCAGAGAGAAACGAGCGCAGCCATTGAAGGACTGTGCCCTGGATCCCCACGTCGGCAAGGCGGTGGTCCAGAAGTTGAGACCATTTTGGCTATAACTTTGCTGTGTTTAGGCTTAGACATATGACTTGCCCCAAGTGTCATAGCACAGCAGGGGCTTGAAAAAGTCCAATATTAAAGTGCTTGTGGAATTGGATAATAGGGTCTATCAGCTGCACATATAGATGTAGACCAGGCACGTCCAACAGGTAGATTGTGATCTACCGGTAGATCACTGGACGTCTGTGGTAGATCACTGACTCCCCCCAAAGAAGCACAACAACTTTGGGCCCCCCCAAAATGGGACTTTCCTCCTCCCCAAAAAAAGCCCAACAACTTTGACCTGAACCCCCCAAAAGGGGGTAGACCACTGCCAGTTTTTAACTCTGTGAGTAGATCGCAGTCTCTTGGGAGTTGGCCACCCCTGATGTAGATGATTGTGTGGTTTGGTTGAGCATCTGATATAGAGGTCTATGCCTTTTATTTCATGATACCTTTTAATGGTAAAACTGCTGTTCCTTCCATACAGATGGGCCATCTGTGTCCCTGACCAGCTGCTGTAATACTTCACCAGAGATGTGTTGCTCTGGACCTCAGTGCTTTCTACAAACCAAAGCATTTTATAGTTGTTTTATTTCAGGATGCAGAGAGGATTGGCCAAAGAAAATATTGGCACCGTGTTCGTCAATCTGTTAACAAGAGCCATGTTTTGAAGTAAATTAAAACTGCACTGGCAAAATGATTTGCAATAACTGGCCTTCTGCATCAAGTATAAATCAAGAAACAACTAATTATTTGCATATTAGGGATTATAGGATCCATCTGATCCTAGCTATAACTTCAGTTGGCAATTGTGCTATGGAATCTCTTATGCCAACCAGTTGTGAATGTATGCTTTCATAACAGCCCCAGAGATGGGTGAACTACTAGTTAGGCTATGCCACTTTTACAAAGATTCATTCATGCATTCTGTACATCAGTCTGATATGGCGGAGTATGACTAAAAATGTAATAATGTGGTTGGTATCCACCTGTCTTGGGAGACAATGGAAGAGTGTGTCTTTGGGGGTGAAGTCAAACTGTTAGAAGGTTGCAGTTCCTGCGGTGGCTGTAGAGACTGATATGGGAGACATAGGGAAAGAAGACTGGGTTTTGTTTGCTCTTTTCCTTCGTTGGGGATATGCTTTTTCCTGAAACCTTTTAATGCAGTTCTCCTTCCTAAAACTTTCTATTTTTGTTTTGGTCAACTTTAGATTTATTTCATAAACCTGTTGTGGTCTCAGCTTATTTTAAACACCCCCCAACCTGTAACCATAAACTACACCGTTAAGAGAGTCTTGAATGAGACCCCAGGGAGGTTTTTGGTGGATTGATGAAGGGTAGCCTTGCAGGGGGGGAAACTGCTTTACTGGGCAGTGAATTCTCACACAGGGAAAGGGTGGGCAGACAGAGGGGGGCATTTTGTTGTGGCCAGGTATTTCTCAGGAGGCACTGGACCCAGGCTAGCTTGGAGGTGACCATTACTACACACACCAGTGCCAGGCTCAATCCTTAAGACATGCCATTTTTGTGGTTTTGATAGAATCAGTAAGTTCCCTATGGATGCTCACCTTAACTTTAAAGGAGATGTTAGTATACAGAGCAGGTATGTGGCATAAAATATATTTATCTCTTTGCAGCTCCTCAAGTTTTTCAAAAAGTCACTCTTTCAGTATAGTATCAAATGCAGACCAAAGATCGATAAAGGCCAGATATGAAGTATGAGTGCAATTTATAGTATATTTTTGTATAAGAGGATATAAAAGGAAGCAATGATTAATTGCAGACCTAGCAGCTTGAAAGCCTGCTTGCTCATATGCCAATATATTACTTACTCCCCAATTTTCAAGTTTCACTAGAAGATGTGTATCTTGATTTCAGCAAGACTTTTGACAAAGTCCTCCATGATATTCTTGCAAAGAAGCTGATAAAATGTGGGTTGGACGAAGGTGGATTGGTAGCTGGTTTACTAACCGAACCCAAAGAGCATTCATTAAGAGTTCCTTGTCATCCTGGAGAAAGTGACAAGTGATGTGCCATAAGGGTTCTGTCCTGGACCCGCTGTTGTTCAAAGTCTTTATAAGTGACTAGGATGAAGGAATTGAGGAAATGCTCATCAATTTTTTGCATATGACACCAAACTGGGAGGGGTAGCTCATGCTGCAGAAGACGGAATTGGGATTCAAGATGACCTTAACAGATTGGAGAACTGGACCAAAACTAACAAAATGAATTCCAATTCAGAGAAAAGTAAGGTTCTACAATTAGCCAGGAATAACTAACCACACAGATAAAATATGCAGGACAGCTGGCTTACCAGTATTACGAGTGAAAACGATCTAGGGACCACAAGCTTAATATGAGTCAACAGTGTGTTATAGTAGCAAAAAACCCAATGCTATTCTAGACTGCATCAACAGAAGTATAGTGTCCTAATCAAGGGAAAGAATAGCAGTTCCTTGGTCAGACCACAACTGGAGTACTGTGTCCAGCTCTGGGTGCTATAATTTAAGAAGGTTATTGACAAGCTGGAACACATGCAGAAGAGAGCAACATCTAGAACAAGAGTCTGAAAACCAAGCCTTATTATGAATGGTTGAGGAAGTTGGGTATGTCTAGCCTGGAAAAGAAGAGAGTGAGATATGATGCTCACCATGAACGATACAATACACTTGTTTTCTCCTGCTCTGGATGGTAGGACTCAAAACAATGGCTTCAAGATACAAGAAAGGAGGCTAGACAACATAAAAAAGTTTCTGATGGTAAGAGTTGTTTGACAGTGGAACAGATTCCCTTGGAAGCTGGTGAACTCTCCTTTACTGGAGGTTTTTAGACAGAGGTTGGATGGCCAATAGTCATGGATGCATACGTTTAGATTCCTGCATTGCAAGGGCTTGGACTAGACCATCAGGACTAGAGCTTGGAATAGACCATCAGGGTCTATTCCAACTCTACAATTCTATTGTTTTATGCTTCTTGTCAGTTTATAATTGGATTGCACTTAGTATTGGATTTTGAAAGTTAACTAATACAAGTATAATTGGCTGGGTTTTCTCTTTTGCTCTTTTTATAGATGGGGACCATTCAGTTGGAACTTTTCCTCAACCATAAATGTAAGTACAGAACAAGTCCAATATGGGTTGAAGCAGGTTGAACAAAGTGCATTAGCAGTTGGAGTTTCACTTTGGACATGAAACTGGTGGAGAACAATGAGTGGCAGTGAAAATCAGGTATCTACAACAACACATCAATTTGCAAGTGAGATGAAGTGAGAGGAAGAGGCTTTGGAGCTAGAGGGTAGGGAATGGTTTTGATTTGGTCTCAAATCAAGAACACAACAGGGTTTGGATTAATTGGGATTGGCTCAAATTAAGGCAAGTCATGTCCTGATATGTCCAAGTCTGTCTGTCTATCTATCTATCTATCTATCTATCTATCTATCATCTGCCTGAAACTGAGTCAATTCAGTCAAAACCTTGAGATGATAACCCATCACTAGTTGCCTAATATCAAAGTATTCTGATGAACCTCACTTACATGGTATGGGGTGTGGGGTGGAGTGTGAGGCAGAGGAATCAATCATTTCTTTTTTTAAAAAAAAGTGTCAACCAAGCTGCCATCACTATAATCCAAATAATGATTTGTGATGTTTCATAAGACCCCAGGATTTGCAAAGTTGAGATTAACACATTTGATGATGTGGCAATCTTTTTATTTGTGAGCCGATGGCTTCTTTCACCGCCTAGCTATCACAGACATTCTAGAAGACCATCCTGAAATATAAGAGCATGGAAGATATATTTTAAAGTATATTTTGTGCCTATGCCTATAAGCTGAGAGTTTCCAGTTAGATCATCACCACTAAATAGCCTTCTGTTTGAATCATGGAGGATCAAGGAAGAAGCTCATGAGAAAATACAATCAATTTTTTTCTTATAGAATGGTAAAGTTGGAAGGGACCGCAAAAGTCTTCTAGTCCAACCTGCAGGGATCATAGGAGCCAAACCCTAGGGCCGTGGGGGCTTCAGCCCCCCACAATAAAATATTTGAGGGGCCAAAGTTGATGGGCATTCCCATTCAAATGGTGTGTGTGCACTGCATCATGTGATTGATTATGCAGGGCGGGACTTACCTGGGCTCCCCACAATATTTTATTAAAGTTGGCACCCCTGGCACATTTTGCCCAGTGTGGGGCTTGAACCCATGACTCTGAGATTAAGGGTCTCGTACTCTACTGAATGTGCTAATATACAAATCGTATACTTGCTATATCCTTGTTAAGTTAGCCATCATTTAGGTTCAATTCCATTGCTTTCAGCTGGAGTAGGAAAAATAATAATACCAGGGTTAACCAACCTGCCATTAATTCAATTCAATACCTAAATGAACTGTCATATGATAGTTTGATAGTTTATGTGTCGAAAGTGTTTGCTCTCTTCCATAGGTGGCTTATAGGACTGGGAACTATTTTGTGTGAATGGAGTTAATCTGCTTTCAAGAGAGTTCTCCTTTATTTCATTAGAATGGCCCAATCTCAACAGAACTGTGCAACTTACTCCTACATTGCATGCCAAGCATTGGGTTGGACCAGCAGAGAGGTTCTTAGGAAATAGTGTTATAAGGAAAAACTGTTCCATTTCCCTTATGGAGTATCCAAGAGCCCATATAGAGTCCCTATGTAGGTTCCCTATAGGAAGGAGAAAATAACAGAGGCTTACCTTCCCAGGGGCTGCCACCACCACCACCACTGCTGCTTCTCATGGGTAGGCAGAGTGAGGTCATCCGCTCCACTCTCTGGCCCACAGGAGCACCAGGGTGGCGGCGGCAGAGGGACGATGAGCGGCGCGAAAGGGCTGGCTCTGGAGAGGGGCTGCTTAAAATTGCGCTCAGCCCAGCCCCCTCCCTCCTTTAGGCAGGGCGGGGAGAAGCCAGGAGGAGGGAGGGAGGGAGGAGGCGCCACTGCAGTGTGTCTGAGGGAGAGGGGAGGAAATGGAATGGCACGGGGGGGGGGAATGGCACAGCCCGAACAAACCGAATCCCCACACCAATCCATGGACAATCTGCGGGCCGAATCCTGAAGGCAATTGGGCCTGATCCAGCCCACGGACCTTAGTTTGCCGACCCCTGCAATAGTGTCTTTGGAGCTGTTTCCTCACCTGCTCCACACTTGACGTCACATATGTTAAGTGTGGGGAAAGTGATATGGTTTGGAGAAAATGGCCTTGTAGGCCAAGCAGGCAGCCTAATTGGGTGCTCAGGCTGGAAGTTCCCCACCCATTGCAAATATTTATCTCCCCTTGAAAAAAAGACTTCCCAAACTATCTTCTAGTTTTGTGTTATGGAAAATTCCATTGTGATTCTGACTGAAAGAATGAGCAACTGCAGCCAAACAAATCCCAAGGCAAGGATATCATTGCGACATTTTCTTTTCACTGTCGCTAAAAAAAAAGCCATTGTCCTAGCAAGCTCTTCTGAAGAGGAGTGATAGTAGTTACCGCCCACAATAAACCCAGGAGCTGCTTCAACACAGAAGACAACAGCACTGATAGCTTGTCAGTCTCCAATTCAACTTTCAGTGTTTCAGCAACCAGTTAACTAAAAAGACAAACACAAAACAGGTCAAACAGCAACTCCCTGGTAGTTCCCAGCTGTAGGCTTCAAGTGCCAGGCTTTTTTGCCTGTTTGCTTGCTTGTTTGTTTTGTTCAAGCCAGCTTCTTTTCATTTGGCAGTCCATCAATGTCATGTTTCTCTTCAGCAGATGCCCTCTTCGTGGGCTTTCTCTCTAAAAACAGCAACTGGATTCCTACTTGTACTGAGGCACTCTCATCAAACTTGTATTGGGGTGGCCTCAGTGTTCTGTGTTGTTGTCCATTTCTTACCTTCAAATAAACATATGAGGATGATCAGTTAGCTGCCCTCTTGTGGTGATTTCCTTTGAGAACAAACAAAAAGCTTCTCCAAACCGGAATATCATCTTAGAATGCCCTGTTAAATGCCCCCATTAAATGTGAGGAACAGGCCTTTTGGGTAGCGGCACCTTAGCTATAGAACAGGGAGCTGCAGAGAAAGAAGAGGATCCATGAACTCTGTCCTGTTCATGGAAGTTAGGATCCAAGCTGCTGCATTTTTAATGGAGACATCTCACATTTGTTGTTGTTGTTGTTGTTGTTTAATCGTTTAGTCGTGTCCGACTCTTCGTGACCTCATGGACCAGAGCACGCCAGGCACTCCTGTCTTCCACTGCCTCTCGCAGTTTGGTCAAACTCATGCTGGTAGCTTCGAGAACACTGTCCAACCATCTCGTCCTCTGTCGTCCCCTTCTCCTTGTACCCTCCATCTTTCCCAACATCAGGGTCTTTTCCAGGGAGTCTTCTCTTCTCATGCTTTGCCACAAATAATTGGCAGGCAACGTGGTCCACAAAGGAAATGCCACAGAAATGGCAGAATCCCAAATCATTTAATTCCGTCTGAAGTTGCACAATCGTCACCATACCACCTCGTTTTGCAGAATGGGTAGAATCTTACCTCAGGGTATCACCCAGGTAAAGGGTTTTAAAGACTGTTTTCTTCCAACTGTAGCTGGATTTTTGCCCTCCGTTTTCAAGCTACAGTCCAGGCAGTGCCTGTATCAATGGCACCAGTTAATTGATTAATGTGTGAAGCAGAGATTTGAAAAAGAGGGGAGGAGACAACTCATTTTCCTGAAAATGAAAATTTCACTAAGCTCACAAAATCATTCTGTATGCAATGGTGGCTCTGAATGCCAACTAATCTAATTTATTTGATGGCAGAGGCCTGGAACAAGAACACAGCAGTAGCTCCATCTTTTCAGTGAATTCTAGATAGCTTCTTTCTTCTTCATTTTTAAATCTGTGGCAGCTGGCAAAATTTATTGCTGTATTATTGCACTGGGCTGTTCCAACGTGGCTGCTCTACAGGCCTCAGACTGATAATAATGATCCAGTGAGAGATTTAAAAGAAGACTAAAGCTGCAACCCTATATCCATTTTCCTGAGAGCAAGTACCATTAAACTAATTGGGCTTACTTCTGAGCAAGCAGGCATAGGCTTGTGTTGTAAATTGCCTAATACCAATTTGTCGTCTTCTTCTTCTTCTTCTTCTTCTTCTTCTTCTTCTTCTTCTTCTTCCTCTATAGTCTTTTTTTCCCCCAGACCTTTGCTTGCTATGAAATGATGGTGGCAACTCAAGTTTGGTGAGATTAGTTTTACCCAGCGCTATTTTTCTAGAAAAAGAGGTGCCAGAACTCACCAAGAACACCTCCTTCATTCTATTATAATGGCAATGGCGCCTACCTGAGAGGTGCCAGAACTGAGTTCTGGTTAGTTCTGGCTGAAAAATATATATGTGTTTTCGCCTTGTCTGGAAAATGTGTCTCTCATCAGAAAAGATACAGGAAGATAGGAGCAAAACAGCTAAGGAAAATATTAAGGTATAAAAGGGGATCCATAGGGACATGGGTGGCGCTGTGGGTTAAACCACAGAGCCTAGGACTTGCCGATCAGAAGGTCGATGGTTCAAATCCCCGCGACGGGGTGAGCTCCCATTGCTCGGTCCCAGCTCCTGCCAACCTAGCAGTTCGAAAGCACGTCAAAGTGCAAGTAGATAAATAGGTACCGCTCCGGCGGGAAGGTAAATGGCGTTTCCATGCGCTGCTCTGGTTCACCAGAAGCGGCTTAGTCATGCTGGCCACATGACCCAGAAGCTGTACGCCAGCTCCCTTGGCCAATAAAGTGAGATGAGCGCCACAACTCCAGAGTCGGCCACGACTGGACCTAATGGTCAGGGGTCCCTTTACCTTTTATAGGCAAATTATATTGCTGTGAAATAGCTGGTCTATTTGTGGTACATTAGATTTATTACCATTGTCTGCGGGTCTAGAAGAGAGTTTACACATTGGTCTGATTCAGAAGCCTTTTCTTATATTCACGAATCATGTACTCGTTACAACAATTGACAGATAGGTCAGTGTTAGTCTAGCCATATTGTAGATGTGAGGCATGAGGCCAAGAGAGAATAGTTTGCTTTGCAGTGTGAGATCACAGATGCAAGATTCAAACCAAGGCCTCTCACTGATTGCTCAGTCTCTTAGCTGCAGTGCTGGATTTACGTACAGGCTGAGTAGGCTGCAGCCCAGGGCCTCATAACCTGGGGGGGGGGGGGGAGAGGTCTTGGCCGCTTGCCCAAAAATAAAATAATAAAAAACAGGCAGCTTTTATTATTTAGGCTTAGTTGCTTAGCAACATTAAACATGAGTTTATGACTGCATATCAGTTACCAGGAGTACCTACTTAAATGAAAGGTTGGGGGGGCAGGTAAGCCTTAACTTGCATAATCAATACAGTGGTACCTCGGGTTAAGTACTTAATTCGTTCCAGAGGTCTGTTCTTAACCTGAAACTGTTGTTAACCTGAAGCACCACTTTAGCTAATGGGGCCTCCTGCTGCTGCTGCGCCTCCGGAGCCCGATTTCTGTTCTCATCCTGAAGCAAAGTTCTTAACCCGAGGTACTATTTCTGGGTTAGCGGAGTCTGTAACCTGAAGCGTATGTAACCCGAGGTACCACTGTAACAAGTTGTGGCACACAGACACTATTTGAATGGCAATGCCCATCAACTTTGAGGATACTTTTTTTTTTTTTTAAATGATGTTTATTGAAATTTCAAAAAATACAAAGCTTACACAAAAACAAAAAGTAAAAAATACAAAAGCTTACACACACACACACAAAATACAAAAAATAAAAATAAAAATATGAGAAAATAGAAGATACAGAAGAAAAAGAAAAGAAAACAGAACAAATTCATTATTTTCAGATCCTTAACTGTCATTACCTTCTTTCTTAGACCTCCTCCTCCTCCCTTCCTTTGTATTCTAGTTATTAGTTATCCCAGCAAATCCTTTCCTTTCCATATTTCAAAAAAAAATAAAACATAAAAGAAATTCTCAACTAATTTAATCCTATCTTTCTATAATAAAATAAACCTTAAAGTTTAAAATTTAAGTCTTAACTTTACCAACTTCTTGTGTTCATAATGTTCTTTCATAATTCTTTATGCATCTTTACTAAAGCCAGGTAATTTCTTCCAACATTTTTCTATCATTCATTTTTCTATCATTCTATCATTCATCAACTTTATAAAACATTCTATTAGTTAAAAAAAAAAAGAGAGAAAAAAGCATATAAACAAGTCCAATCTTTATCCAACGTCCCTTCCTCCTGGTTCCGGGATTTGTCAGTCCTTATTCCTCAATCTAACCCGGTGACCTTATGTCCGAGGCCCTCAGGTCACTTCCATGGCCCTTCCGCGGCTTTTCTTCATATTTGTGGCTGTAGTCACTTGCTCGTGATAACTCCAACTTAGTAGTGTTTTTAGCCCTTCTCATCAGATCAGACCCTTTTCCGTATTCATCGCTGCATTCCATGTAGTATTTAAGAGCATGCTTCAAGGGCCCTCCGAAATTGTGGGCCCCCACAATTCCAAACATATCGCAGCCTGTTACTGTATTTAAAAAGTCCAGATATCCCGACATAGGGGGGTCAATCCAGCCCCCCATTTCCAAACCACACCAAACTTTCCCTTCCCAGATCTGGTTTTTTCCAAGTTCCTTTGTCAAATCCGAAGGATCAAACTCCTGTTGGGACTGTTCTGTCAAGACACACTCCTGATTTAATGCCACAAACCCCTGTTCTGTCAAAACACACTCCTGGTTTGAGTCCTGGATAGACTTCACATATATTCCCACAGTCTGGTCAAAACCTTCCACTGCCTGTCTAAGATTTCCAGTCGAATTGGCCATCCGGTTCACCTTATCATGTAATTCTTCCAGTAGAGTATTTGTTTTATAAAGCAGGCACACCACAACTTCTGAAAACATTGTCGCGCTTTCCCACGGTTATTTTGTAGCAACTGTCAAGTCCTTGGAATTAGTTACAGTTTCAAAGGCTCCCCCTAGGGGGAAGACTTATATTTGTTTTTGCTACATTTCCAAAATACTTGAAATACTTTGTCCATATATATTCCTTTAAAATGCGAAAGGGAACAGTAAAGTCACAAAGATTCTCTTCTTTTAGCTATCTGTCACACACAGTTATCTTGATAAATTCACGTCAGTCCTGACTTCCCCGCTCCAGGATCAGGACGAAAATAACTTCCTTTTACTACTTCAAGTAGTCCAAAAAAAAATATTCCCAATTTAAAATGTTGGAATCCACTCTTTTAAAAGCGATTTTCAAAGCTCTAGTGTAAATTGCCTTTGCTTTGTTCTATTTACAAAAGAACGGAAGGGTGACTTCCTGTTTAGCCCTTCCCGCTCCGTACCAAATTCAATAGATTTTTTAAAAAAATTTTTTTTTATAGTCCAATTCTGTCCTTTTCACAAATCTTCATTTACTGTCCCATTTGTACAAATTCTAAGTACTCACGGGTATTTGTTTTAAAGTCCGAATTGTCCAGGAAAAAAGGCAGCGCTCTCCGGCAACAGCTACGCGGCTTCACTCCACAAAAGAAGCAGACGACTCGCAGCACAGCGCCACTTCCCCGCTCTGTTCCGGAGCCCGTTGCCAGGTTCCTTTGCAGATTGGGGGGGGCGCAAACAGTGCCCGCCGAGTCCCAGGGTCACAGGCTTCACCCGCCTGTGATTTAAAGGGTCCCCGCTGCGCCGAAGCGGTGTCAGACCCAATTTCTGTGGTGCAGATTCCCTCTGAATTAGAGGGAATCCGCCATTGCCGTTGGCGCCACCTCCGGAAGTCCAACTTTGAGGATACTGGCCCTCTCCAATATTTTATAATATTTTATTGGGGGGTGGGCAAAGGAACCTCAGCCCCTAGCTGTTGGCTCCTATGACAAACAGCGACTTGCTGATTTTAATGATGTAATGCAGGCATAGGCAAACTCAGCCCTCCCGATGTTTTGGGACTACAACTCCCATCATCCCTGACCACTGGTCCTGTTAGCTAGGGATGATGGGAGTTGTAGTCCCAAAACATCTGGAGGGCCGAGTTTGCCTATGCCTGATGTAATGGATCAGTTTGCATCCAGAAGAGCTTGAAAGAAAGCTGTTCTGACTTTGGATAACATGGTATTGTTATAACATGGCTATGATTTCCCTATGAATGTTCTGTGTGAATGTCTTCATTAATTCCATACTTTTGTAAACTTATGAAAGGTTATGAATTTATCACCAGTCCTTTTTCATCAGTGTAGATAAAGTAGAGTAGACAAAATAGATAGAGAAAAGTACTTCATTGAGTGGATAAAAGAAGAAAACAAGCTTTTGTTCCTCATGATCAGATGCTATTAAACTTGGGTCTCCCAAGGTCCTCTAGCCCAGGGACATTGGTTGCTTTATTCCGGGCCTGCTTAGTGGCGATGTTACAGCACCTCTATGATGTCCTTCATAATAGATTTTGTACTTGTGACGGACTGGAACTCTCAAATGATGAATGATGCATTAATATTTGGGAAAGGGTAGCATATCTCAGCATAAAAGATTGGGAAGAATTTTGTGAAGAGAAAATAATTGTTTCTGGGAAAAGGTCCAGGTCTCAGGGTCTCTGATCTGATCATTCCACAGTAGAATTCAAAGGTCTCTTAGAATCCGTCATTTGGAATCCTCATTCCAAATCTGAAACTTGCGGGTGATAAAACTCTCCAAAAAGGGCTTATAATAAAAGCAATGCCAGGAGCTTAACTGTGGGGGAGTGAATTGCGCTGCCGTGATAAAAGGTTATGCTAGCAGGTCACCAGGCCATAGGTGTGTATATTAATTATAGGCTAAAGAACAATGTTAAGTATAGCAGACTGTTATAGTGTGTTGCCAGTTGCCAACAGACAATATTTTAGACTCAAGTAATATTAATAACAACTTCTGGTCTACAAATTCCATGTGGGTGAATAGTAGCATGTTCAGTCTCTGTGTTTCTGCCTTTATAATTCCATTTCCCCTCTATTCGCTTTTATTATTTGTATCAGATCTTAACACTGGCATATTAAATAAAGGATCCATTTATTTTCTGTTGAATTGGTCTTAACTTCTCTCCCATTGCATTATGGAGAGCCAGTGTGGTGTAGTGGTTAAGAGTGGTAGTCTCGTAATCTGGGGAACCGGGTTCGTGTCTCCGCTCCTCCACATGCAGCTGCTGGGTAACCTTGGGCCAGTCACACTTCTTTGAAGTCTCTCAGCCTCACTCAGCTCACAGAGTGTTTGTTGTGGGGGAGGAAGGGAAAGGAGAATGTTAGCCGCTTTGAGACGCCTTAAAGGGAGTGAAAGGTGGGATATCAAATCCAAACTCTTCTTCTTCTTCTTCTATGGTAAGTCCTACTAAACCACTCATTAATTCTGTAAGAGGATCTGACATCCAAGGAAGAAACTGAAGTTGACATAATTGCTTCTGTTTGAAAAGTGTGTGTGTGTATATATATATATATATGCGTGTGTTGTGTGTGTATTAAATATGAATCTTACCAGCTCCCACGGCTGCATTCTCCACTTGTAAATAATGTACATGCAAGGGAAATGTTTTGAACCCCTACACCAGAGGTGGGTTTAGGAGTGTGTGACCAGGGATGTCACAACTATGATTTGGAATGGAGTGTGAGAGGCAGGGGGCACCTAATGTTGAAAGGGCTGCCACTGCCCACACACCCATGCTTAGCTTTCCTATGAATAAGAAAAGAATATACAAGGCAGGTTACTTCCACTTAGGTGTCTTTTACAGTAGCTTGTGTGAGAATCCAATTGAGATTTGGGTACCACCATCATCACCTCTGCCTCTACTTCCATAAAACCTTTGCCTTGACCAATAGCTCTCATCCCCCATCAAAGCAAAGCCTACATATATGTGATTCCATTTCTTCCACTTTAATCCCTAGTTACATTTCTCTTCCTACCTTCTTCCTTGTCTTTGTTCCTGATCTACAAAAGAGAAATTGTCCTGTTCAAATCTCACCTCTGCCATTAACTCGCCTTTTCCTCAGCCTGAAGCTACAACTCCCATCATTCCATCATCCCTGACCATTGGCAATGTTGGCTAGAGCTGGTGAGAGCTTGAGTAGAAAACGTCTAGAAGATTCCAGGTTCAGGAAGGCTGAATAAGTGGCATTGAGCAAGCTACTCTCTCAGCCCCTTCCTTTATCTGCAATAGGCATAGTAATGCTGACCTACCTCAAAGGATGGTTGTGAGGTTGACACAACAATGTCTTGGATCCTACATTCCTGCCATTGTGGGAACTTCTTCTTGATTGTAGCCCCTTCCAGAAAGAAAAGGAGACTTTATGTTTATAGAATGGCAACCCAGGAAAGTGTCAGGAATTGAGTCTACACTCGAGTAGGACCCTGGCAGAGACACATGCCCAACTGGCATGTTCTCTCCCTCCTGGTCTTTCATTCAGGAGCTTCAAAAGCTTTCTTCTGCCCGAACATCACAGTGACCGATGCCAACCGACACCAGCACACTTAGGGATCCGCAGAGTTTGCGCATCTTGCGTGACAGAACTCAGCAACTCAGCATTTTGGCTAATCTACTTTATTTACATATAAACACATGTGGAGCCCTGCAACATGGCTCCCTTTCTCTCTAGCATCAGACAGCAAAGAGAAAAAGAACAAAGGACAATAGTCCCACTTCACAGAACACAGTGACACAAACATCCTGTTTCCTTCACTTCCCACTCTGTGCAGTCAAAACATATATCGCCATTTGAAAGACAACAATCCTATGACTGCAATCATGGAGCAGGAATTCTAACCATAAAGTACTTGGAACACTCAAAAACACTACATAAATACAAACAGGGATTTTTTTTCCAGTGGGAACACACCAGAACTCAGTTCTGGCACCTCTCAGGTGGGTGCCATTGCCATTCTAAGCAAATGAGGGAGGCATTCATGGTAAGTTCCGGCACCTCTTTTTCTAGAAAAATAGCACTGAATGCAAAGTATTATATCATTCTCTACACTGTCTAGAGTATAAACTCCTTAAGGCAGAGATCAGGGTATATGGGGTGTCAGGGGAGAGGTAGTACCTCTGGTGTGCTCCTTTCGGGGTAGTTTGTTCACCTTTGGTCCCCACCCTGAACTCATCTCTCACCTGTGGCTCCTAAAAGCTGTCAGCATGTGACAGCAGCCACATCCTGGGAAACAGCTTCGACTGGCCAGCTAAACCAGGTGAGGGCAGCCGATGGGTCTCAAACTCTTGGTGAGTTGGTGAATTCTCCTGCATACAAAGACAGGCTCTGGTGGATTAAGCGGACTAGACCAAGAGGGGGTCTAACAGTCAAGAAGGGGTTTCTGCATGTGTTGTAGAGGGAAGTGAGGGGCAAATGGGGCTGGTCAGCCTGGGATGGTAGCCCATCTAAGAAAAGGAAAACTGAACTTAAACTTCTGCTGAGATATCTTTGGGGGGGGGGGAACCCACTACAGAGTAAAACCTACACAAATGTGGAGTGGTGTCCCCAAGGCAGTTGGATGGCACCTTGTATGCCTCCTTCTGGCAACTCCTGATGCCAAACTGCTGCCAAATGTATTGCTTTCCTTTGGACCATATCAGCAAGGCTGAGAGAGGAGTCTTGTCATCTGGGCATCCCAACACCTCCATGCACACTGCCCAGGCTTGCACCCCAGAGAGTTCAGTTTGGTGCTGCTAGCACAGCAGTTTGACTCAAGGCACACTCCATTGTCTTTCGAGACAGATGGATGCCAGCCACAGCAACAATGGCAGGAACCTTCCCTTTCCCCCTTTTACTAATGTATAATCATTTGCTGTTGCTGCTGCTGTGGGAATATTTCCCCCTTTACCTGCTACTGGGGAAGGGATGCATGCACAGTACTTGATTTCTCATCCATTGATTACACTACAAAACGTCAGCTTGTGTTGATGTTCAATCAGAAAACTGTTAAACCTAAGCTGCTAAATATTTCAAGAGCTGGATTTGCTGACCAAGTCAGATATCACTCAGGTTCAACAAAGTGTTCTTAAACTTCATTTTCACTTTTACTGCATCTTAAATTATCTCCATTGCAAACGCAAACTGAATAAATACGAAGATTAAAAGGGCCATCCCTGGTGGTGGTGGTTTTGCTTTTATTGTGGAGCAATAAAAGCATTTGTGAAGGTGGAAGAAGGAGCCAAGGCAGCATTCCTGTCCACACTTTGGGCTTGTCCACATTTCCACGGCTTTGCCATGGGAAAAGCCACTCTTTACTACTGAATTGGAGCAGACATCAATCGGGTTTTCCTGCGGCAACAGTCGGGCAAACGAAAAACTGCTCAGACCGATGCCTAGAAAGCACAAGACAAGCAGAAGACCTCTCAGACCCATGTTTTCTAGTTGCAGGACAATCGGAAATGTGGACAAACTTAGAAAAGTAACCCACTGAACTTGGGGAAACTTATTTCTCTGGATGTTTCCTATGGATTTCTCTTTTGTATTTCTAGTGATGGGATACATGCATTTTTCATTTGCTGCATATGTTGGGAGATGATTCATATTTCCTTAATTGAATAACACCAGTGATTTGAAAGGTATTGTTCAAGATGCTTGCATCCTGATCTAGATAAACCTGCTGCTAAAAGCAAAGTTTACGTGGAACTAGCAATTGCACCAGCTTGTAGATGGCTATCTACATTCCAATGCACATTGTGTTAAAAGCATTTTGTTGCATTTTAGATAGGTGGCACATGTGTTTGGATGTGCTGGCCAATGTATGTTTAGATGCACCTTTGATTCATGCACATGGCTCTTCATAAACATGGAGAAATCTGCATTTGTGCACACCTCCCTCATGAGATAAATATGCAACTCCTACAGACTTTGATGTATCTTTGCTCTTTAATTATAGTCTTTTCTTTAATCTTTCAACCCAATCCACTGTAATAGTCTTACTTATTTGCCTATAACAGTTAGAGGGGTGGGGTGTTTCAAAGCAGGTTGGTGTAGATTTAGCTGCATGACCTCAACTAATGCCTGCGGTAACCACACAGCAAAAATCCAGCTCCTTTCTTTGAAATTATGCTTCCTGGTGTTGTGCTGATGAGCCTGATTATATAGAAGATGCCGGAAGGGGAAAAGATAAAAGGCTTCCTGTAAAAATGTTGTAGTGTACCGTCGAAGGATCTGAGCTTTTAATAACTATTAGAGTAGTTGATCTGGCACATGTCACTACTCAGACAAAAGGTTTTCCTAAGTAATAACTACCCATTTCCCATGTGATATAACAAAATACCCATAATTATGATGGCAGGTGCGTTTGGAGGGAGGAGCTGTCTATTCAGTCGACATCCTGAACTGGTGTCTGACAAGCTGAAATGTGATACACACAAAAATTGATGTGCTTTGGTCAGTGAGAAAGGTGAGATGTGATTAAAGGCTGATTACTTTTTTAAAATGCCTCCTAATAGCTATTTCAATATTATCAACAACCGTCAAATAGACATCTTTTTTAAAGCAAAGTGATTTCTGTGCATTCAGTCTGGAAAAATCTGTATCCTGAACCAAATTAGCCCAATTCAGGCTCAAGATCGCCCTGGATCCAGCCCACACAGAACAATCTGGGGCTGTTAAAAGGGGGTTGTCAAAGATCAAGGAAAGGAGGGAATACCTTACCTCCTTACCACCAACCACATGCTTAATTAGGTTTCAAAGCCCCAATTAAACATTAGGACTGTGCAAGGACTCCTATTTAGTTCAGAGTGGGGGTTATTTTGGTCCATGATCAATCCCAGATTGGGGCTGATTCAGGATCACCAAATTGGGGTGCCATGCACAGCCCTAGTTTCTAGTACAGCTGGATAGAAATTGACCGAACCCAACAAGTTGAATGTTTAAGATGGAGGGTTGCTTAAACTCATTTAACTCTGTGTTAGTTTGTGACCTTTTGCTTGCAAATTATATTGCAGAGCCAAAACTATTGTACAACCCATTGTTAGTAGTACAATGCGTACATTCTTTTATTTTCTCCTCTTGGTGCTCTAAATTGTTAGAATGAGCCGAATCATGCTGCAGTTCAGTCAGTAATTTATTTTTAATAATGGAAGAAATGCTCCCTTTAGTCTCTTCGAAGCAGATTTTCTGAAGTCAGGAAGGAAAGGTAATTTGAGCACATCTGCACCATCAAACATAATTGCTTCGTAGCACACTTGCGTGCTGATTCAGTGTAGCACCCTGTCATCTGGTTCCCATGAAACAGAAAGATCACATTCCGGCTGGAAGGAAAATATGCTATAAAGGCTGAAACCATAGAGTGGCAGTCAGATCCAATCAACAGAAGGACTTGTGAAGCCCATCTCTTTATTTCCACAGATATTCTGACTTTCTTCATGCTGATATTATATGTTTAGGATATGTGTCTGCTGTACGTGCAACATATATCAGAATCATTGTCCATCATGCTCATATTATCCACAACAGGTTGAAAGGTGCATCACGTTCTTATTTGAAAGCACATGTTGTTGCTGTTGTTTAGTCGTTTAGTCGTGTCTGACTCTTTGTGACCCCATGGACCAGAGCACGCCAGGCACTCCTGTCTTCCACTGCCTCCCGCAGTTTGATCAAACTCATGCTGGTAGTTTTGAGAACACTGTCCAACCATCTCGTCCTCTGTCGTCCCCTTCTCCTTGTGCCCTCCATCTTTCCCAACATCAGGGTCACTTCCAGGGAGTCTTCTCTTCTCATGTAGTGGCCAAAGTATTGGAGCCTCAGCTTCAGGATCTGTCCTTCCAGGGCTGATTTGCTTAAGAATGGATAAGTTTGTTCTTCTTGCAGTTCATGGGACTCTCAAGAGTCTCCTCCAGCACCATAATTCAAAAGCATCAATTCTTCGGCGATCAACCTTCTTTATGGTCCAGCTCTCACTTGAAAGCACATACATGTCTCTAAATGCTATAATATATCATAGGCCCGTTGTGACGTCCTCTGCAGCAGCTGGCAACATTTTGCATTCTTGCAACTAGACCTGGGAATAAAGAGGTGAGACACATTTTATTAATAATAATATCTGCAAGGGGAATGAGAAGATAAAGTCGCAGTATGCAACCTAACCCACGAGGTCATCTAGCTGAAAATCCAGTTCTTGGCATTAGATCATGGGTAGGCAAACTAAGGCCCGGGGGGCGGATCCAGCCCAATCACCTTCTAAATCTGGCCCACAGACGGTCCAGGAATCAGCGTGTTTTTACATGAGCAGAATGTGTCCTTTTATTTAAAATGCATCTCTGGGTTATTTGTGGGGCATAGGAATTTGTTCATATTTTTTTTCAAAATATAGTCGGGCCCGCCACAAGGTCTGAGGGACAGTGGACCGGCCCCCTGCTGAAAAAGTTTGCTGACCCCTGCATTAGATATTCTAGCAATTACTCTAATCACTGAGAAGTGCTAGAGTCAAGGGGTTACAGGAATTTACTCAGGGATTTTTTTTCTTTGGAATAAGGGAAAGTGTAGGCTGTGGTGTCTTTAGTAAAAAAAGGTAAAGGGACCCCTGACCATTAAGTCCAGTCGCATACAACTCTGGGGTTGCAGCGCTCATCTAGCTTTATTGGCTGAGGGAGCCGGCGTACAGCTTCTGGGTCATGTGGCCAGCATGACTAAGCCACTTCTGGCGAACCAGAGCAGCGCATGGAAACGCCGTTTACCTTCCCGCCGGAGCGGTACCTATTTATCTACTTGCACTTTGACGTGCTTTCGAACTGCTAGGTTGGCAGGAGCTGTGGCTGAGCAACAGGAGCTCACCCCATCACAGGGATTCAAACCACCAACCTTCTGATCGGCAAGCCCTAGGCTCAGTGGTTTAGACCACAGCGCCACCCACGTCCCATGGGGGTGTCTTTAGTATATGTGGTTTATTTACGCATATATTAAACCTGAGCCTTTGATGGAGGGGCTCATAGCATCAACACCCCAAGAAACTCCTGCTTCTCCCATAGGCACAGCCTTGGATTCCAGCCAGAATCAGGCATGGCTCTGTCTCTAAGCTGCCCAGCCTACAGTCTGCTTCTAGATTCTAGCTCACACACCTCAACTCTGTCTTTTGTATTTCTAACTATATAAATTTAATAAATAATAGAATAATAATAGAATCGGGCAGTTGATGGGGGGGCACCCATTTGCCCTCTGGCACAGAGCCACTTGGTTACCTCAATGACTCATACTAAGAAACTTGTTTGGCTATTCCAGCAATTGGATGATCATTGGATCCTGGAATTAGACGGGACTGGGGCATACAGCCTATCTCCCACCCCTAAACTCAGCACACTATCTTGTAAATACTTGCTAGTAGTCCTATCTGCAGGTCCTGAGTTTGTGCACATATTCACTCCATCCTAGACTTTGGACTCATAGTTCCGAGGAACCGGATACTTATGAAATCCACCCCAATGGTGGTGCTACTGCTGTTAAATTCCAAACGATTTGATCTCGTTTCCTGAGAAGCATTGACACTCACCATTCCCCCCTCCTCCAATCTATGTATTTTGTGTGTGTCGGGTGCATTTATTTGTGTTGTTTGTAACAGGACTGCTTTTAATTGCATCCGCACCAAGGACAGCACATTCCATTCTGCTGTGAAGCAGAAGAGAAACGTGATTGATAGGTAATTAAATAAATAAATGCACCCTTGCAGGTTGGGCATTTGCATTCAAAATTAGCTGGAGGAATGGTTTTAAAGAAGAACTGAGAAAAGACTGAGAGAGCATCACTTACACAGCTTCATTTCCCCTTTTCTAATCTTACTGAGGCCTCTGATATAGAGTTTTTGAAAAGAAAGGAAATTACTTTAAGCAAATTTTGGGCTGCCATATGTCCGGATTTCCCCAGACATTACTGGTATTTCAAAGGGGGAATGGATGTCTGGGGGAATTTCTGAAAGGCAGTGCTTTGTCCTGGATCTTAGGGAAGTCAATCTAAAAATTGTGGGTTTTTGGTGTTTTGGAGTTTGTCAAAAAAAAATCCTCAGCAATTTTTGGGGTGTCCTGGTTTTTACTTTGTGAAATATGGCAACCCTAAGCAAATCCCTTAAAAAATACCCTAGTTACCCCATACAGATGAGCATACGTTCCATGAACATCTTTAGAAACAAAAACTTTCAACTCTGCCAGCAGGGTTGGGATGAGGGAAAGGCCTCCATCCTTCATGAAGGAATGCCGGTGTGGTGTAATGGCTAGAGTGTTGGGCTATGACTTGGGAGACCAGAGTTCAAATTCCTACTCACCCATGAAGCTCATTGGGTGTCCTTGGGCCAGCGACCATCTCTTAGCAGGTTGATGTGAGAATGAACTGGGGAGGAGGCAAACCATGCATACTACATTGAGTTCCTTGGAAGACAAGGTGTTATATAAGTGTAATAAATAGCAAAAATAAATATAAAATAAAATAAAATAAAATTCTATTTTTTCTCTCTCTTGGCTATTGTTGTTGCTGATGCTCTCTTCCTTTTTCACTTGCAGAGCAAGCCAACCGACGAATCCCTCAGCTGTACAGGCTCTGTGAGTAAATCATGTTTTCAGAAGTCGCCTCAATCCAGAGGAAAGAGTTCGGATAACTCAGCGTTTGCCTGTGCATTCTACAAAAGCCAGTAAATTACTCCTCAAAGCAAGTGTACTTAGAGAAATGTCAATCTCCCAGCAGTCTTGAGGAAATAAATTGAAAAAAAGAAACTGGCGCATTTTGACACCTGCCCATATGTCTCTCAGGCTTTGAGTTTCTGGGTTCTTTCTCTCTCTCTCTCCCCCACCTCGAGATTGCAAGTTATGAAAAGTCTAAGATGAGATTTTGTACCACAAGCACTTTTTGGATGAAGCAACTTGTCCTTCCAAATGGACTCTTATCAGACACTGTCTATCATGTCATTTTCATGAAAGGCAGTCAGAAGAGAAACCTGTGCTGTACAGGAGAGGAGCAGATCCCCCCATCTGATTGGATAAAATGGAAGGCTCTAGTTAAGGGAAGGTCAGATGAGGTTCCTGGGGCAAGTTCATCACCAAGGCTCTGGCAAGACTATCCAGCTTTAATCAAGGGGTGCAAAATAGCTTGCTGACCGTTTTGTCATGAAATGAATAATAGAACAAAAAGTTACAAAATGGGTTTTTCTACATTGTGACATCAAATGACCCCAACTCTCACAAATAGATTCAGAGGGAATGCCAAGAGGACTACACTGGGTAGGAAATCGGTTCTGCCAAGGGGGCCCATTTCAGTGGTGAATGGACACCACTAGATTTTACCCTTCAATAAATTTATGGATGATATATCCAATGCTTTTTTTCAGCCAGAACTCACTGGAACTCAGTTCTGGTACCTCTCAGGTGGGTTCTGGCACCTCTCAGGTGGGCGTCATTGCCATTCTAAGAGAACGTGGGAGATGTTCATGGTGAGTTCTGGCACCTCTTTTTCTAGGAAAATAGCACTGGGTATATCTATCTATGTCTGCCTAGATATGAGAGTTAAATAACACTCTTGTTTCCAAACAGTTTCTCTCTGAATTGCTAGGGATAAATGTCACAACATACAGAGCACACCAGGCTGAGTGTTAATGTTTGTAACAATTTTCTTTACTGGTTACTTCCTATCATACGAATCAAGTCCAGGATGTACACCATAAACAGTCCTTAAGCAAGGTATACAAACCTATTTAATTAAATCCAATTTAGAACAAGGTTTCCAGATATTTCCTTGTTTCGCCCCGGAGGGCTCTCTCAGCTATTAATAGTTCATCAAAGTGTGCAACAGATTACATAAGCAATGATTCTTGGACGATTCTCAATAATATTTCTACCCTCTACCCTACCCAGCTACCTGAGCCAGCGTGCCTATGTCTGCTACCTATGCTAGCCAACCTTATGAGCTGTATTGTCCATGACATTCCGGGGACCTTTCCTTAACCACATTTGAGGACTGTGTAATATTTGAACTAAAGCAAGAATATATGAAGAAAGGAAGAAATATACCTGCATTGGATTTAATTAAATAGGTTATATACCTTGCTTAAGGATTGTTTATGGTGTACATCCTGGACTTGATCTGTATGCTAGGAAGTAACCAGTAAAGAAAATTGTTACAAACATTAACACTCAGCCTGTTGTGCTCTGTATGTTGTAACTATTCCATCTGCGTAACAAGATATTGTATTTGTTTTATATATACAGTGGACACTTGGGTTGCGAATGTGATCCATGCGGGACGTATGTTTGCAACCCGCAGCGGCGCGTCTGCGCATGCGCAGGTCATGATTCAGCGCTGCTGCGCATACGCAACCGCTGAAACCCAGAAGTAACCCGTTCCGTTACTTCCGGGTTTTGGTGGTCCAGAACCCAAAAAACGTAACCTGAAGCATCTGTAACCCGAGGTATGACTGTATAGATACACACACACACTGCATTTAAACAACATACCACCAAAGTGTGGGTTTAAGAGCCTTTCTAAAGGATCCAAGAGACAGCCAGCCAAAGTCTAAGCATTTATTTCAGTTAAACAATATCAGCAGGAGCTGAGCTGGATTGTGTCCCGTGCCATTTATTGAACATCTTGGGTAAATGACCTTCAGTTTGCAATCAGCTCTACCCATCCGACCAATTCTTACAATTATTTATCTGCAAGTTCAACTCTTTAGTTCTATGAGTTTGGCTCCCCGCCCCTCATGTGGTACACTGAAATTAATGTGAACACACACATACTTCTGAATACACACTTCCACAGCACATGGGCTCACACCATTTCCAGCTGCATATTTGCGTGTTTTATTTTGTATTTAAAATTAGGTCCTGAGCAGATGGTAAAAGCAGTGTTGAAATTAATATGTGCAGTGGAGTGAAATGAGAGATACTGCCAATAATTCTTCCTGTGTTTTGCATTTCTATGGCAAGTCATGGAAATCTGATTTAATTGACTGTAACTAAAAGGAGAAAAACTGAGGACTCTGGAGGAAATCAGCAAAAATGTATTACAAAGCATAACATAAGTTTAACAACAGGTGTCTGTATGTTTAATTTCTTTTTTTCATGAGCTTTTGTTGTTGCTGGCATATTTTGCAACACATGTAAACTCTAATCTAGTCTATTACATTGTTAATTTTCTGTTGGGAACATGTGACCTGGTGCTAGTTGACCAATTTGTATATCCAGGAAACTTTAAACAAGAATATAAGAGTTGTCTTTTATGGGGTGCCACAGAAAATTAATTCTGAATTAAAGGTGACATAAGGGGAAAGTGCAATTCAGTAAATATTAGGGGTGTGCTCTGTGTGGGGGCCAAATAAAATTGTAGTGATTCAGGGTTCTTTTCCTCTTCCTGAGACAAAGTGTGATGTCAATACCTGCACCCAAGTCATATCAGGGGCATCACAAAGCCTTATGTTACTCTGTTTGTGGTTTCTGTCATTTTCTTTTTTATATATAATAATATTTATTAAGTTTTCCATTTTAACAATACAATCAAATCACATTAATTATTCCAAATTATACAAATACATATCATAAAGTCCAAATGTTTTGCTTTTAGTGTTCACCAGTCCCATCTTTCAATCTTCTTGTTATTATCCATCTTCTTCTTTAATAGCCTCTGAGTTGTTTCCACAGGCGAGTTAAACTAAACAATATTATGCTTCTGTGTGAACCTTGTATGACTCTCCTTTGTTTAAAATAGCTGGTAAGTCTTTTGTTTGCACTAAATCCTCACACGCTGGTATTTATACCGAATCCATCCAAAAGTCCTCCTCAGGTGGCAGACGCCATCTTTTCTCAATTCCAATGAAACAGAATCTAGGCGTTTGCTCATTAATTTTCTCAGACAAGTTGCACCATACATTAGCCTTTCCAGGGAAGGTTTGCCAAATCAAACTTGAAATGCAGACATAATAACAAAGTAGTGTGGTTTCTGTCATTTTCTATCCACATTGTTCAATGTTTTCCTGTATCTCTCTGTTTCTCTAGCTTTGAAAGAAGTGATGCTGCCCTAAATGTTGTCTCTAAAGTATTGAAGAGCTGTGGGTTGTGTTGTTGTTGTTGTTGTTGTTGTTGTTGTTGTTGTTGTTGTTGTTGTAAAAGGGCAGCAGTTGAGGATTCTTTCAAAATGTTAAGCCAGGCATAGGCAAACTCCGCCCTCCAGACATTTTGAGACTACAGTTCCCATCATCCCTGACCACTGGTCCTGTTAGCTAGGGACCATGGGAGTTGTAGGCCAAAAACATCTGGAGGGCCGAGTTTGCCTATGCCAGATTTTTTTTAAAGTTTACATTGCTTTGATTTAAGTGTTTTAAAGGCCCCCTCTGCATGCCTGAGGCTAGAATAAGAAACATAGAATCTTAGAGTTGGAAGGGATCTCAAGAGTCCAGCCCCCTGCAATGCAGGAATCTCAGCAAAGCATCCATGGCAGATGACCATCCAACCTCTGTTTAAACACCTCCAAGGAAGGAGAGCCCACCACCTCTTGTGGGAGTCTGTTCCACTGCTGAACAGTTCTTACTGTCAGAATTTTTTTCTGAATGTTTAGTCGGAATCTCCCTTCTTGCAAATTGAAGCCATTAGTTCAAGTCCTACCCTCCAGAGCAGAAGAAAACAACATGCTCCCTCCTCCATGTGACCGCCCTTGAGATATTTGAAGATGACTATCATATCTCCTCTCACTTTCCTCTTTTTCAGGCTAAACATACCCAGCTCCTTCAAGCGTTCCTCATAAGACTTAGTTTCCAGACCCTTGATCATCTTGGTTGCCCTCCTCTGCACATGTTCCAGCTTGTTAACATCCTTCTTAAATTGTGGTGCCCAGAATTGGACACAGTATTCAAGGTGTGGTCTAAGGCAGAATAAAGGTAAAGGTAAAGGGACCCCTGACCATTAGGTCCAGTCATGGCCGACTCTGGGGTTGCGGTGCTCATCTCGCTTTATTGGCCAAGGGAGCCGGCGTACAGCTTCCGGGTCACGTGGCCAGCATGACTAAGCCACTTCTGGCGAACCAGAGCAGTGCACGGAAACGCCGTTTACCTTCCCACTGGAGTGGTACCTATTTATCTACTTGTACTTTGCTGTGCTTTCGAACTACTAGGTTGGCAGGAGCTGGGACCGAGCAATGGGAGCTCACCCCATTGCAGGGATTCGAACTGCCGACCTTCTGTTCGGCAAGTCCTAGGCTCTGTGGTTTAACCCACAGCGGCAGAATAGAGTGATCTGGACACTATATTTCTGTTGATGGAGCCTAGAATAGCAATAGCTTTTTTTGCTGCTGCATCCCACTGTTGACTCATGTTAAGAGCTTGTCCACCAAGACCCCTTAGATCCTTTTCAGATGTACTGCTAGTAAGCCAGGTGTCCCCCATCCTATATTTGTGCATCTGGTTCTTCCTGGCTAAGTGCAGAACCTCACATTTGTCCCTATTGAAATTCATTTTGTTAGCTTGCGCCCAGTTCTCTAATCTGTTAAGGTCATTTTGAATTACGCAAAGCCAGTCCCTTTTAATAAAGATTGCTTCCAGACAGAGGCTTAATTTGCAAATGGTATGTATTGCAAATGGGTTGTTCTGGTTATCAGATTTTCCCCAGAAAGGGTAAATCTGGTAAAAAGTGAAGTGGAACAGAGGCTGACATTTTGATGCCAACCACATAGTGTCAGTGCTGCAAAAAATCTTGCTCAGATCCTACAATAAACACCTTTCTTGAAGCACCCTAAATCTAGCATTGAATTATCACCGTCAGTATCATCTGGTAGATTTTCTGAGGAGATTTCCATTACAGCAACAACTTCTGCTTTTATTGTATTGGTCCAACAGCAGCTTTGGATACGAGAAGAAATGAATGCTAAACTAATGCTGCTAATTTTATGCACTCCCGAGAGCAAGTCCCACCGAACCCAGTTGGAACTCAGACAGACTTAACTTCTGAATAAACATGTCTAGGATTAAGGTGCACGTTAAAGCTAAGACTCATCTTGGCCGTTTGCCCAGACTGTGGTTAATTCTTCATACACTTAAAGGGTAAAGCTGCGTTTGTGTCTGAGGAATGCGGAAGTCACCCTACTGCATTCTGTCTCTGGCATCAAGCCCAAGTACATAAGCTGCATGTTTAGGGATGCTCTGGAATTGTGTTTCCATTTCTCTGTGGAAATGGCCATTCCGCTCTGTCCCACATGTGGACGTCTTGTCATGTTGGTAAGATTGCAGTTAGTTGCCCTAGATAGATGGATTACAACAGCCCATTAAAACAACAGTCCATAACATCAATTTTAAAAGTTGTAGATATTGGGAGGGCTGGGGAGAGGTGGCTTACTAAAACATTTCATTAATCTTCATTGAGGGGCATGTCAATTATTATTTTTGTTGTTTGAGTTCTTACCTGCCCTTTATCATAAGGTTCCAAGGCAGCAGTGTTAAAATACAGCTGCCAGATTTAGCCTTGCCTTGGGCTGGGGAGTTGCTGTTGGTTTTTTGTATCTTTGTTTTAGATCCTGTTATGATTTTTTTTTGTACAAAAATGTACAAAACCGGGTCAGACACATGTTGGAAATGTAAAGAAAAAGAAGGGACTTTTTATCATATGTGGTGGGAAATGTAGAGAAGTTAAAAAAAACGGGAAATGATATATAATGAGTTGGAAAAAATGACATTTGTAAAAAAAAAAAACAAAAAACCAGAAGCATTTCTGTTAGGGATTGTAGGACAAGACCTGCCAAGAAAAACAAAGAACTTATTTATAAATGCTACAACAGCGGCAAGAGTCTTGATAGCACAAGGATGGAAGAATGAGGAAATCCCAATGAAAGAACAGTGGCAAGAAAAATTGATGAGCTACGCAGAGCAGCTAAAGTAGCTATATTTTTTTAAATGTTTTGCTTACTGTTTATGACTACTTTTGTTGCAGTTATGTGGGTGTTTTCCCCCCCATGTTGTAAGCCGCCTTGAATATGTATGAGGGACCATTGGATCTGGAGATCCCTTATCCAGGACTATAACGAAAATTAACCCCCTCTGGTATTAATGGCAAAGCTTTACATATTGTTCTCATCACTTGGCATGAATGAGACTTAAAAGTGCTTAACTTTGCCTGGATCATTTTAATACATGTCCCATTTAAAATCCAAGGGATGTAAAAAAATATATTGCTGGATTCCACCCCCTGTCTGAACAAGCTTGAAGATGCTGTCCTGACCCACCAACAGCAACCAAACGTTTATGCGTAGGGGAAAAAAGGTTTTTATATTAAGCTTGTCTCCTTCACATGACTGCTGCACTTCTGAACCCTGAAGTCCCTGGCAGTCATGAAAACACACACACACACACACACACACACACACACAGCTTGTGGGTTGCATGGAGTGGAGAAATCCAGGCATCCCATCCAACTTTTTCATAGACCATCTCTGGATGATCTAGCCTACAGAGTTTTTAAAAAAAATAAAATAAAAATAAGTTACTTTGCTTCCTATTGGCACTGAAATTCCCCAGACCCTCATTAATAACGGTATTATATAGATAATGATGTCAGTCTTATGGGAAGTTGCCACTGCAACTTTTCAAATCACAGGACTAGAAGTTCTGTAACTGACGACACTCAACTGACAATTTTAATTTGATCTCTCTGACAGGCAGGGGACCTCTTGAGATATTTTAATCAAATGAGAACTCTGCTATTACTTGATGGGAACATTTGGCGAGAAATTAGTCGTGATTTTGCACAAATAGCTTTTCAAGAAACCATCCTTGATTGTTATTATTATAAGATGAACTTTACAAATAAGAATCTGGGACGGCTCGATTGATAATCTTGGACTGTGCACCTAGGGTTCCAACTCAGAACCTTCATTTTTTGAGGAAGTTTTTTTTTGGGGGGGGGGTGGAATTCATCAATTTACTTTTCTCTTTGATTTTATTGAGTCATATATTCAGGCCGTATAGTCAAGGTTGTCCAAAGTAGTCAAGGCTGGCACTGGTATACAAGAAACAGGACTGCCAGTAGGATTTCCTAAGCATATGCAGCCTTTAACTCTCCCTGTTCCTACCTGCTTCTTGACCTTCACTCAACATATACCATTCTGAATATTTGAAGAACTAAATAAAAAATAGAACAAATTGCAAAACCAGTATCCTTCCCTGCTATTGCTGTCTGTCATGCCACAAGCTGCTCCACAGAAAGAAAGAAAGAAAGAAAGAAAGAAAGAAAGAGCTCCCACAAAGCAACAGCATAGATAGAAAGGTGTCAATTAATGGAGGACTACTTACTTCCCCACATGGGGGCAAGAAGTGAAAATGAAATAAATCAAACTTAACAAACATTTAAACAAAACTTTATTCCCTCTATTTTTTAGTCTGACATGAGTGTTGTTGCTTACGTAGCCAAAGCAGAACTAGCCATGCACAAGAGGGAGTTTTCAGGTCAGGGAGAAAACCAAGGTTTGCAAAATATTTATAAAACTACCCTAAACGTGAATCCCTAAAACGTGTCTGAGCATATGGATGGAATGGAGTATCCTAGGAAAAGGCATGGAGGGCATAGTGAACAGGAGTACTTCACACTTGTCACAGGTCCCACTTGTCCATAATAAATTTATTCTGAGCCACCTAAAGCCAGCTCAGAGATTTATTTATTTTTTTAAAAAAAGGTTTATGGAACTTGTGAAGAGGTTGTTGATGCTAGCAAAGCATCCCGAAGATCCATTGATTTTGTTGGGTTAGCTCTTACTCAGTAACTTGGTTAGATATCATCCTTTTGATGGGGCACAAAATTAATTCTTCATCCACTGACATGTGCTGCTACACTGAGTCTCCATATCCCTATTCCATGTTTTAGTGCCTTTATGATCACAACACAAGGTGCATTATCAAGCAAACATACCTTACTCTCTGTTTGTCTCTCCCACAATTATGTGTTTTGTGTTAAGCTATTAGTCACATGTCTTATGAACACTCCTGTTCTGGAAAACAGTTACTCCAAAAGGTGTCTATTGTAGGAATTTTAGAGAGACTTTTTCAGAATGATGCCAGCTCATTGATTTTCTTGCAGTGCCATCTCACTTTCAGTTACAGATTCATCTTCAAGAATATCTTCACTGTACAAATGTCTGCTGGAAGATAAATCATACCTTAAAAAAAAGAAGTTGTTCTGTTGGGTTTCTTTTCAGCTTGCTATGATGACATGAAAGCAGGAATTCAGAGAGGTGAGAGCTGGTTGCTTCGAAGGAAGGAATAGTAGACCTTTTTTCATGTGGACTCTTTGAATAACTTCTCTTTTTATATCTGTCTCTTGTAATAACTTTTTGGTTTATGCTTGGATCTTTTAATTGTGGCTGAATTTTAGCTGAACATCGCTATGGTTAGTAACATCATTGTTCTGCTGGGTCAGGACAAAGCCCCATCTAATACAACATTCTGTTCTCCTGGTGGTCAACCAGATAACTGTGGGAAACTGAGAATCATGTCATGAGCGCAACAGCTCATGTTCCGCAACAACTGAAATTCTTACTGCCTCTGACGCGGGAAGCAACAGATAGCTATCATGAGTCCAGGGATAGCTGAATCTGTCACTTTCAGTTTCTCTCAATTCTCTCTTAAGTTCATTTCTCCACATTTTCCCATTAGTTGACAAAAAAAAAGCCCTCTTGAAGATTCATCAGCATTTTAGTGCAAACTTCACCTAATATACACATAAAAAGGTAAAGGTATCCCTGACTGTTAGGTCCAGTTACGGACAACTCTGGGGTTGCAGCGCTCATCTCGCTCTATAGGCCGAGGGAGCCGGCGTTGTCCGCAGACAGCTTCCGGGTCATGTGGCCAGCATGACTAAGCTGCTTCTGGCAAACCAGAGCAGTGCATGGAAATGCTGTTTACCTTCCTGCCGGAGCGGTACCTATTTATCTACTTGCACTTTGACATGCTTTCAAACTGCTAGGTTGGCAAGAGCTGGGACCGAATGACAGGAGCTCACTCTGTCGCGGGGATTCAAACTGCCAACCTTCTGATCAGCAAGCCCTGGGCTCTGTGGTTTACACCACAGCGCCACCCTCGTCCCTAATATACACATACTTATGTGCAATTTTACTCAATAAACACTAAGTGTCAGTGTGGTGTAGTGGTTAAGAGCGGTAGACTTGTAATCTGGCAAACCAGGTTCGCGTCTCCGCTCCTCCACATGCAGCTGCTGGGTGACCTTGGGCTAGTCACACTTCTTTGAAGTCTCTCAGCCCCACTCACCTCACAGAGTGTTTGTTGTGGGGGAGGAAGGGAAAGGAGAATGTTAGCTGCTTTGAGACTCCTTTGGGTAGTGATAAAGCGGGATATCAAATCCAAACTCCTCCTCTTCTTCTCCTCCTCCTCCTCCTCCTCCTCCTCCTCCTCCTTCTTCTTCTTCAAGTTGTAGTTTGCTGTAACCAAAATGTTGCTGTGACACTCAGCGCTATTCTTCTAGACAAAAAGGTGACAGAACTCACCATGAACACCTCCCTTGTTCTCTTAGAATGGCAACGCTGTCCACCAGAGAGATGCTGGAGCTCAGTTCTGGAGAGTTCCAGCTGGAAATCCCAGGCACCTCTGAATGTTGATACAGTGCATATTGACACATGCTTGTAGTCCTGTTCCATTATGCTCTTGCAAGGTCATTGTCAGTTCCTGTGTGGCTTTATTCAAAAAGTAAAAGCTCCTCCATGGATAACTTTCCCAAATTTCAACACACTTGTTGTGACTGCTAATCTGTTAGTCTATTAATATGGGCTGGTTTATTAAAAAAAATATGGGTTTTTTTTCTTGGTTTAAACACATGTTGGTCTTTTGTAAGCCACATTGAGTTGCCTTGGCAAGAAAAAGCTATTAATAATAATAATCATAATAATATTTTGCAAAGCAGGTTTTCCTGATATGTGTCTTCATATGCCATTTGCTAGAACAGTCTGGGCTATGCTTTTTGTGCAAAACAGCATTGTGAAATTGTAATGATAACAAGTGACTGAAAGGTGCCACAGATGGCTCATAGGGATGGGAACAGATAGCAGTCTGGCCTGCCATACAAAATAATAATAATCCGCATCCCTACTCTACCTCAGCTGAAGCCTAGTTACCAACAGTGAAAATGACTGGAAAAAGCATTGATGGAGGAGGTTGTATTTTGAAGTATATTTTGCTACTATTTTTATTGTTTGCTTTCTTTTCATTGGTTGTGATTCACTTCAGTATCACGTGCTGAGCGATGAGACATAATTTTAATGGGTGTATTCAATGCTGCTGAAGTAGTCTTCCTTCCCTCCCTCATGCAGCCTCCAATCTGCTCTGAAGGGTCCCCATATCATACGCAACGAATACACAGACACAGGGAAATGTTCACTAAAATATATAAATACTTGATAAGTGTGGCAAACATATACCAGCAAGGTTTCAATATCCCTCTTTGGAAAGAAGCACATATATACTAGAATATGCGTCAATTGAGTTTTCTTGTGGAGTTGTGGTATATCCCATAACCCAAATGGCCAGTTGTTTTAATACATTTATTTAATCTGTCTTTTCAGACTAAAATTGGTGCTCATTTTTAAATAATGTGTATCTGGAACCCCACATAAGGAAAATGCAGCTGGTGAAAAACAAATGGTGAAAGGCAGGTGAGGAAAGGGTTAAACAGACCTTTTTCTCGACTTCTCTATTCAAAATGGCACCCTTCTGAGGTTACTTTTCATTAAAAAAATAAATAGCAGGATTTCATTTGCCCCTAAGCTGGTAGCATTAAAACTTTTAAGTGAATGGGGTCATTAGAAGCAATCCTGGAGGTGATCATTTGTAATGAAGTGGGCCATTAGATGTGGGTCACACAGACACTCCAGGTAAATATGGTTAAATGAGCTGTGAGAGAAGGAAAGATAATACAACAGACAATGAGGCATAAAGCTAATATCCTTGTTAAAATCAAAGTGTTAGCCACCAGAATTAATAGCTTCTAGGAAGGGATGTGTTCCTTTACATGCTACACAATAGCATTTTCGAACTGAAGGATTTCTTGCATGCAGGATGAGTGTGGGTGGAGACACAGTAAACTTGCTGCAGGGAAGATAATGATGCAAAAATCGAAGTTGTCTTTCATATGCAATCCTGGGCTCAATGAGCCCACCTCTGCCAATGTCCTATTTTTTAAAAAATGGAGGATAGGAATGCCTATATAGTCATACCTAGGCTCCCGAACACCTTGGGAGTAGAACGTTCTGGCTCCCGAACAATCAAAAACCGGAAGTGAGTGTTCTGGTTTTCGAACATTTTTTTGGAAGCCAAATGTCTGGAACGGCTTCCGCTATTGTTTCCAGTGCACCTGCACAATCAGGAACCAATTGGAAGCCATGCCTTGGTTTCTGAACTTTTTAGAAGTCTAATGGACTTCCGGAACAGATTCTGTTCGACTTCTGAGGTAAGTCTGTATCTGATTTACTAGGTGCCAAGAACAAGCAGGAAGATTCATGGTCTAAGCATTGGAAAAGTAAGAAATTTCACATGCTCTGAGGCCAGGTAGTATCCAGGCCCTGACACCTAGCCAGTGGAGATTGCTCCATTAGAGTGAATAGGGTGCTTCTCTGCGAACTTTAGCTTGCCCTCATCTGTCTTAGTTACAGTTAAGCCTCTTGGTACTTTATTTGGTTAAAGGAGAAATATATAATAAAAAAGAAGAATTACCTGGATTCCAAGATCCAGGTTTAGGGTAAGTACTTTTTGGTGAGGGAACCCCAGGAGAGGTTTAAAATCACAAAATATGCAGCAAAGTAAAGCGTGGATCTTCCAAAGTTCCCCACGTCTCTAGCATAAAAAGAAACAACACGCTTGGTAAGTTAAAAATAGTTTACTTACAAACTCCTCAAAGGGCAGATTCATGTGCTTTCCTAAAGGTAAAGGTAAAGGTACCCCTGCCCGTACGGGCCTGTCGTGTCCGACTCTAGGGTTGTGCGCCCATCTCACTTAAGAGGCCGGGGGCCAGAGCTGTCCGGAGACACTTCTGGGTCACGTGGCCAGCCTGACGAAGCTGCTCTGGTGAGCCAGCACCAGCGCAGCACATGGAAACGCCGTTTACCTTCCCGCTATAAAGCGGTACCTATTTATCTACTTGCACTTAGGGGTGCTTTCAAACTGCTAGGTGGGCAGGAGCTGGGACTGAAGGACGGGAGCTCACCCCGCCGTGGGGATTCGAACCGCCGACCATACGATCGACAAGTCCTAGGCACTGAGGTTTTACCCACAGCGCCACCCGTGCTTTCCTATACAGCAATAAAAAACACAAGGAGTTAAACTTAGGTTCCAAAGTGGTGAAGGTTTCTAAATTATTTGTATAGAAACACAAAGATGGCTTGCTTAAGCCACACAGTCTAAGCTTGGAGCACCCAACTTAGACTTCCTCACTGGTAGGGTTTGCATGGTGGAATGGAAGAAAACAATGCTTGATAACCCTTCCTCCTAAGGTGAGGGAAAGTGAGCTAGCTAATCCTGATAGGACAGTTGACTCTAAGGCAGGGTGGTCCAACTTTTCATACCAAGTGGGCCACAGGAGTACTTCAACATATGGCACATACTGCCTTGTCACATGTGTGGGAGGGGAAAGCAAGGCAAAAATTTGATGCCCCAGTCCAGGCCTTGTGCTGCGTTCCCAAAGCTGGTTAAGGGAAGTGCTGGACTTCGGGAAGGAGACACAAGACTCTAGGAGAGTTCTAGAGCTCTCCCACTTCCTTCCCCAAGCTGGGAAAGGGCTAACTAGGCTTTGGGAAGGAGGTGGGAGGACTTAAGCACTGACTGAGTCCTTAAGTCCTCCCACCTCCTTCCCAAAGCCTAGTTGGGACTCTGGAAAGGAGGACTGAGGTCTCTCTCTGACTGCCCTCCTTTCCAGAGTCCAGCACCTCACTTACTTGGCTTTGGGAAGGCAGCATAAGGACTTGGGAATGTTGCTCGAGGCTTCCAAAAAAGCTTGCAAGGGCCACATGCAGCCTTTGGACAATCCTGCTCTATGGTCTTAACTCCTTCATCCATTAGACTTAAGCATGTTGGTTATATGAGGCTGTTTATCCCACAAAGCCAGGGGCTATCACTGCTTGTCAGCTCCAACCCCTTAATCTCAGATTTCTTACTAGCCCTGAGGGCCCTGCTCTGCCTCCAGGGTTTGCTGGAAACCACAGAGGGCAGAGAGTGCCTTTGTGCTCGGGTCCTGGTTGTGCTGGGGTAACCTGAGTAACGTGGTCCAGGTCCGGTCCCAAATCCAAGGGTTCCGTGAGGAGTCAGTCCGATAGGGCCAAGGCAGGACACGAAGCAGAAAACCAGGCAAGGTCAGGCACAGGATCACAGGCAAGTTCTGGCAAACCGCAATGTTGCTCCCGCAACCTGGGGCGGGGTCCAGCAGCCTTTTATCTCTGTCGGGGTAACAGCCGGTCCTGATCCCCAGGCAACTCACCTCCCAGTCTCGCCCGAAGGCGAGCACTCCTCCTGCAAGTACTGGGGTCTCTCCTTCTCTCAGACCTCAGTCTCTGCAGCTCGGGAGATGTCGGTGGGTTACTAGACCCAGAGGCCGCCTCAGCCTCTCCTGACCCAACTGGTAGTGGAGCAGCTGTAAGTGATGGCCCAGCTGGAGGCAATGAGGTAATCCCGGCTTCTGGAGCCAGGGCAGGCTCAGGCCCCTGACTCGGCCCAGCTGGTGCTTGTTGCAGGGGAACCTGTGCAGACTGGGGCTCTTCAGAATCAGGCCCCAGACTAGGTTCAGATGTCGCCTGAGGCAAAGGATCCGGTGCGAACTGAGACTCCTCTGGCTCCGAGTCCGAGCCCGAGTCCCAGGCCATCACGCTGCTTGTGGGTTTTCTATCTTTGAGAACAGGATGCTGGATTAGACAGGCCACTGGCCTGATCCAGCAGGCTTTTCTTATACTGTAGAACTCAGCAGAAGTAAAGATGGGGACAGTGCTAGATTTTCAAAGAGATTTCTAAAATATTAAGAACTTTATCAATGCCTTTTAATAAATAGCACAGGCTATATTATGGATGCTGTCAAAACACAGCCTTGTGGCCTGCCCCTACCCCAGCCACTGCATGGAGGAAAGAATGCCTCCCAAATGGGGGGGGGGGCAGGAATCTCCTAGCCATTCCTTGTTCTTTGATTTTGAGAGGATGGGGATCATCTTTAGCACAATGCCCTTGATATGGAGAGAAAAAACAACCTTAAGCAATTATGCATAATAACGGGGAGAAAGAATGGAGCTACAAATTGCTTGCAGGAAAAAAAAAATGTGGTACTTCAACTGTGAATGGATAGATCAAATGAAGTTCATTGTAATATTTTATGAAGATGATGATGATTCCATATTACTATGGTTACTGCAAACATAAATTGCTGGCATTTTCAACAGACCAGCTTTGGGAAAGTTGAGCTGCCTTCATGACAATACATTGTTGCTTTGGTGGAATTGTACAATAACTAACTCAAAGATCCTTGAAGGAATTTGGATGAGCGATTTTTCTACCACAGCAGAGAGGAGCGAGATTGCGTCGTTTCAGAGAGCTGTGCACCAGGATTTGATTAATAGCCTGTGAGTAGCTGAATGTGTTCCCGCCGTCCTACAGCAAGTGCCATATGGTACATTATCACTTTCATTATAAACTGCATCTTAGCACAGTGACAAGCACAATTCCTGACAAGCAGGGAAAACATCTAATAGGAGAGAGACCATAATTCGTGGCAGTAGAATTTGCTTGATGTCCTAGGGCAACAGGGCTCACTCGGGGGCAAAGAGCGCCATTTTAGTCATAACACCAACACATGCCACAACCCAAAAGAGGTTTTAATAAAATTCAGCTGCTGTCCTTTGGGGGCTGGTTACACAGATAATATTTAATGAGGCTGTCATAAAAGGGAAAGACATATGAAAGTTTACCTACACCATCAAAATGCAGGGAGATTATTTCTTGGGGGGAATTAATACATTGTGGGAAGTGATGTTAATCCATGGGGGGGGGGGATTCAAAAAAAAAGTAATAATAAAACAACCTTTTTAGAATCAAATAAACTGTCATAAAATTGGCAGCAAGTTTTCAGGTTTTCAAGAACTTTTCTTCAGACTGGATGTGAAGGCAAAGAAAAAGGGTATGTGTCAGGATTGGGATTTTACTTCACTCTTCAGCAAAAAAAACCCCCCCAAACCTCCCCAAAATAAGATTGCTGCTGCGAGCAGGTTTACACTCAAAAACACATGACAAAAAGCAGGAGTGGAAGGTGGGAAGGGAAGGGAAGAGGAAAACAACCCAACACAGGCACCAAATTTTAAAGTCTCTCTCACTCTCTCACACACAGAATGCATTTGATGGAAAAGCCCTGAACTCTCCTACCAGCACAGCTGCCAAGGATTTGTGTATGTTTTGTAGAATAATAGACTGAACAAAAAATGGCCTCTTCAAATGTGCTGTCCCATCTGTCCCAATTTTTCTCCCCAAAAAGGAAGGGAATTCTTTGAAAGTTGAGTGGATGGTATTTTACCACAACACAACAGCAGTGGAGCTTTTCTCAGTGAAAGGTGGGGAAGAAGAGGGGAACAGGTTTCTTTGAAAGCCCCCAGGAAAGCTTATTATCAGCAGCAACTGAAAATGAATCCCTCCTCTTTTTATTTTTTTCAAGTAAGACACAATTTCTGGGCCATTCTGTGAAAAAAACAGGATTTTTAAAAATTAAAAAATCACTAAAATATCTCTCCACCCCACCCCATCCACAATTCCCAATTTTTCCGCAAGTAAATAGGGTGGCCAATTTGCAAGGGGCATTTGGCTCAACCCTAAATCTGCTACACTCTGCCTTAAGGACAGTACAAATAACAGATCTTTTTGGTCATATCCATTTACTCCGCCTCACCTTCATCATTTTGTTTAATGCCTATAGAACCTGTAGAACCTACAACTTTAGCTTCTCCTCTCTTCTCCTTTTTGACAGGGCTAGAGAAATCCAATAATAATGGATTCTTAGAGTCAAAATTCCCAGTGTTCTTTTTGGAAAACCAGCCACATGAAAGCTGTTCAAAATTATCTGCTCCCTGTTGAATTCTTCTGTAAATGCAGCCACTAACTTGTAATTATTAGACGTTATAGTTGCATGGCTTCCATGATATTCAAGGGGAATATAATTTGCTGGGCAAATTTGCTGGGCAAATATCTTCATATTTACCATTTTCAGTCTACAGTTTAAACCCTTGGGAGCTCCCAATAGAAGTTCTTTTTCTTTAAAAGCCAGGGACTTTTAAAATTACGATCGTGAAGGTTGATTATGATTCTGAAGGTTGCAAACAACAGCCTGTTTTCATATCTCTAAATATCCCCCACCCCCAGGAGTGCATTGATAATCTGGAGCCAAAGGCACTTAAAAATTACCTGCAGGGGAAATCTGCAATGTTCCCCAAGTTATCAGTTACCGAATAGGACCTTCTGTTTTCAGCTTGGAGTATCAGCAAGCTTTATTCTTTTGGAACCAATGAAGCCTGCTGTTTTTCATATTTAATATGTATCACTGTGTGCAGCCATCTCTTTGCACTTGAAAAAAGGGGAAAGAACAGACTGAAATTGGTGAGTAATAGAAACACAACCCAGAGCCACCTAGTGCAATGATGCTGAAGCTGGGATTTGAATGTTCTTCTTCCAGGGCCAAGTCTCAAGTTAGATAGATTTCTCTCTCTTCCAGTTGCCCTTGAGATTTCACTTGAAGCAAAATTCTAAGAGAGTTTGGGATTTCCTTCTCAGGTGAAACATCTGAGGGATTTTGAGGGGACCCCAAGAGTTTTGATATGGCTGCATCCTGAGATTGCTGGCAAGCTTTTGATTTACGTGGAATTTAATGCAGTTTAGGAAGTTCTTCAGGCAAAACTTCTAACCTAAGACATCTTGAAAGAAGACAAAAGAGTTTTGAGAAGCCTATTAAACATTCACTAAGGATTTAACACATCTGTACTTGGATCCGCCCCCAAGAGAATTGAAGGTGCCCCCCCCCCCCAATTTTTATTTTCCATTGAGCTGAAGGAGGTATACAGGCATGGTCTGGATTTAATGCTAAACCCATCTACACCATACATCTAAAGCACCATTATGCCACTTCCAACAATGATGGTTTCCTTCAAAGAATCCTGGGGGCTGTAGTTTGTAGGGAGAGGTCCCTGGGAAGAAGGATTGTTTATTAAACCTTTCTGGGAGTCGTGGCTCTGCGAGGGTGAATAGGGATATCATATCAGCTCCTGGCACCCATAACAAACTATAGCCCAAAGAATTCTTTGAAGGGGAGACTGTTTAAAGTGGTAGTGCAGATGAGACTTTAGCTTCAGCAAAGCTTCAGGGTCATGGATGCTCATCACCATAGTACTAAGCCATGATTTACCATTCTGTGCAAACACAATGATTGCCTAACATGCAATCCACTAGACCCTCTTGGCGTTGAGGATATGTGTTTCCTTCACTGTGCACACACCACTAGTTTTTCAGTTGCCCCCTAAACATGAATGATAACTGATTGTTCAATAGCACAGCTTTCCCCTTTTGTCTTTGAGAATGGGTGAATTAATACACTGCCAGAATATGCTGATGTTAGCAGAAGAAACACAATAAAATCATTGGAATTATTCTTTGTATTGTCTCAGAGATCTCTGAAAAGGGAGCATAACAGTTCACCTTTGGTTGGGTTGTTTCTAGTTCAATGATGTTTAAAGTGCTCAAGGGTCTAGAACATAGTTGTGTAAGCAGAAAAAATAAAGTTGGATGTACTTTGGATAAGGATCTAACTCGTCCTAGGTAGGCATAAATGGTCAAAGGCAATTAAACAGCACTGCTGACTCATTCGTAGATTTATCTCTCTTACAACAGTCGCCATAGTGGTTTAATTAACACAGTTCTGCTACTTGTCCCTGACATTCAGCAGTGCTCTCCAGACTCTAATATTGGCAATATTGTTTCAGCTCTCGGTATTAAAGGAGTCATCATTAAGGAGACTTGGGAAGCATCAACCCAGACCCTTCATGTCTCAGGCCACATGTGATGATGCTTGAAGGAGCAACTACATCTCTGACCACACTGAGAAATCATAGTGGCCTTTTTCATAAACTGTTAGATGGCTGCATTTGCTTTATTTACTATATCCAGATCATTTATATCCTACCCTTCTATTGCAATCACAATACACAACATGACTTAAGCCATTAGAATAACAGAAAACATTAATCATGTCAACCCAGTAATGCATAAAAATGGGGATGTACAGCTTTTCTATGCCAAGGAAGCAAATACCCTCCTTTACTGTTATATACATATATTACCTTTACTGTTATATACATATATAACCTATCCATTCTGAAGAAAATCAGACCTGAGTGCTCACTGGAAGGACAAATCCTGAAGCTGAGGCTCCAATACTTTGGCCACCTCATGAGAAGAGAAAATTCCCAGGAAAGACCCTGATGTTGGGAAAGATGGAGGGCACAAGGAGAAGGGGATGACAGAGGATGAGATGGTTGGATAGTGTTCGCGAAGCTACCAGCATGAGTTTAGCCAAACTGTGGGAGGCAGTGGAAGACAGAAGTGCCTGGCGTGCTCTGGTCCATGGGGTCACGAAGAGTCGGACATGACTAAACGACTAAACAACAACAACATATATTAGGGCTGCCATACATTGAGATTTTCCCAGACATTACTGTGATTTCAAAGGTGGAAGTGACATGCAGGGGGAATTTCCAAATGAGGTGCTTTTGGTTTTTTGGGTGTTTTTGTAAAAAAACAAACAAAAAAACAAACACCTCACCAGTTTTGGGGTCTTCCTAAAAGAAAGCTGAACAACTTTCAGGATGTCCTGGTTTTTACTTTTTGAAATATAGCAACCCATATTGTTCCAATATCTATTAGTTGTGGTCTTTAAGGAGCAGGGCTTTTATTTAGTTGAAACTTGCTAGTACAGTGGTACCTCTAGATGCGAACGGGATCCATTCTGGAGCCCCGTTCACATCCTGAAGCGAACGTAAGACGTGACTGTGCATCTGCGCATGCGCGGGTCACGTTTCGCTGCTTCTGCGCATGCATGTGACATCATTTTGAGTGTCTGCACATGCGCGAGTGGCGAAACCCGGAAGTAACGTGCTCCGTTATTTCTGGGTCGCCGTGGAGCGCAATCTGAAAATATTCATCCCGAAGCTACTTCAACCCGAGGTATGACTGTACTCAGTTCTGGCACCTCTCAGGTGGACGCCATTACCATTCTAAGAGAACAAGGGAGATGTTCAAGGTGAGCTCCAGCACCTCTTTTTCTAGGAAAATAGTATAAACAAAATCATACAACAAATGCTTTTCACATTCACTGTTTCTGTCCCCACTCCCACCCCACCCCAAAATCAGCACTGACTGTATACAGTTCATGCTTGTTGAATTTAGACATTCCATTATCAAATAAAAGAAACATTCTCAATGCATGAAAAAAAATATTATGACTGTACTCCATTTTCTCTGTATGGAGACCTGCCCATGGAAGAGATTGATACACTGTTCAATAAGAACTCTTGTTTCTCCTTCAGTGTTCCCACAGACCCCAAGGTGAAGCCTTGAGAGAAAAGAACTGATGTAAAATATCACAACTTTATTCAACTTTTAATCAGGATCTGCAACTATAAAATTCAATTAACTTTCCTGCTTCTGGTATGTAATTCTTCAGAAACCAAAGAGGAATGACAAAAGGCAGACTGTCTCTTAACATGGGCAGCTCTATCTTGGCTTTGACTGGTGTGACGCTTTGATGCAAACTCACGAAGATGGGTTGAGGTGGCCCCTGTTTGTTCACCCTGATGTCCCACATGTGGCAGTGTAAGACCAGCAGGTTGCAGTCATTAAAACAAGCAGCACCCTTTGCCCCAGCTGGCTGGCAATGGCTGGGAGGTAGTTGTAGAGACCCCAAATTGCTTACCGGAAGTAGCCAAAACATGTTTGGCCTCAATGTACTCTCAGAACCGCAGAATCCTCTTTAATTCACTGATGGCTTCTGAGGAATCCTTTACTCCTCCAGGAGGAAGTCCAGGACCCTTCTCATGTGTATCTGTTTGCCTTCTCCTTTGTAGCTACAGAACCTCATAATTCTGTCCTGCATTTACAGAGTTAGCACCACTCTGCTTATCGGCAACTTTCCCATTTACCTTGTAATCGCTTCCTTCCTCAAGGTTAATTTATGAGTATGGTGTGCTACATTGTCATCCTGCCTTTTGCCTTCAAAGTCATTTGCTCGCAGCCCTGTGTTAAGGCTCAGTTCCTTCTTCCACCAGCCATGTACATCTCCTCACTGCATTTTACCTAGCTGTCCACAGTAAATGCAAAGTCCACACAGTCAGCTAAACCAAAGTCCCATTAAACCAAGCAACCAAATACCACCCAGGGCTCAGGGTTATCTCATGGTAGAGAGCAGGTGAAAAAAGGTGACCCAAGAACTAGTTAGGGACGGCTAAATAATTCCTACTCAGCCCCTAGACAGGTGACTGGCTAATCTCATACTGTGCCAAGGGCGTCAGGAGCTCGTCCTACTCTCGAGTAGGACCCTAGCAGAGACACATGCCCGACTGGCATGTTCCCTCCCTCCTGGTCGATCATTCAGGAGCTTCAAAAGCTTTCTTCTGCCCGAACATCACAGTGACCGATGCCAACAGACATTGGCACACTTAGGGATCCGCAGTTTGTGCAGCTGGCCTCAGCAACTCAGCACTTTGGCTAATCTACTTTATTTACATATAAACTCATGTGGAGCCCTGCAGCATGACTCCCTCTCTCTCTAGAATCAGACAGCAGAGGGAGGGGGGAAGGACAATAGTCCCACTTCACGGAACACAGTAACACAAACATCCTGTCTCTGTCACTTCCCACTCTGTGGAGTCAAAACATATACCGTCATGTGATAGACAACAATCCCATGACTGCAATCACGGAGCAGGAATTCTAACAAAGGGCAGTTGTGTAAGTGTGATGGGGTGTTGCATGGAAGGAAGTGGTTGTGTCACCCTGCCCCCTTTTATAGAGGTGGTTCTCACCCAAACTGATTAACCCCCTTGGGCCAAATGCAAAGGTGCTCTCCTCTTTTTGTATAAGCTTAGAAGGCTAAATCCACCATCAAATGGGAGAATTTTCTGCCCATCACGTGTACAGAGGAGTGTCAATGTTCAGCCACTACTCAGATTTGGAGGACAGATTACCTTGTGCCCCTCCCAGGGTCAGTTGCATGCTGTGCTTCTCCACTTCCCCAAGCTCTGCGTCACTGACTGCCACTGACAGGGTCAAACGCTCTGCATATCAGAACCCGAAGTAAGTTTTAACAGATGCTAAAGGGCAGGCCGAGTAATGAGTCCACCCATGTGATTTACTCAGGTGCAGTCAGCGAGTAAGTAAACAAGCCTGAAAGCTTTCGTAGACTATGCCATTTCAGAAAACAGAGTTTCTAAACCACAGGAATTGTGAATTATCTATTCTAAATTCAGTTCCCCTCCTTACAGTGGAAGCTATTTAATTTGATGTTTATATAAGTTTTTGTAAGATCATCAGGTCCCTCTATAATGTCATTGCTATCTATTATGACTGGCAATGCCTCACCAAATATTATTATCATCATCATCATCATTATTATTATTAGTCAGTTTCTCCCAACCTCATAATTGACATCTTCTTAGACAGGTACTGCCACCAGGAGCCTATACCTACAAAGAATGTCTACTATACACCCATTGTCACCCACTGATTCTGTAATTCTTCAGTTTGTTATGATCTGCAGTATTGCACCCTATGAAATCTCTTGCCAGTGAAAATTGATCCAGACTACATATAGAGGAAACTTGGCATTCATATCTGCATCATGCATGGCATGTAAGTTTTTGCACTGGGATGTCTTCCTATTTTTCAGTGCCACTGGAAATCATTAACACATTAGAATTAGCAATTGAAGGGGGGGGGGGGAGAGGAGAGAACCTTTTTGATAGTATCCATCAGAAAGTCTTAGTTTCACCTCTGGTGCAACTTGGCAGTCTTATGTTCTTAGAAACATCCTTCCTCTATCTTCCCTGTACTCACCATATCCTTGCACAAAAAAGTATAATGCTTTGCATGCCATAATGAGATTGCAAAGCCAACTGTTTCTAAATAGAAAATAACATCCGCACAAGGTCAGCTATAAGGAATAATATTTTTGCAGCTGTCTGGAATTGCTCTCCTTCTGGTATTCATTGTATAGCTCTGTGTTGTTTGTTATGCTTTGATGTACCTTCTCATTTTTATTTTTATTTTTGTAGGGGGAGGTGGGCCACAAACTTTTTTTTATATGATGAAAAGTTGAAAAGCACAGTCTTAGATTTGCAGAGAATGCATGCTGCCTTCTCTAATGGGATTCTTCACAGATGTAATTTGTGAAAGTGGAACCAGCATCATATTCAGAGTGATGGTATCAGTTGCAACAGGAAAGAAATTGTTTCATAGTTCCAACAAAGGAATTATTATTATTATTATTATTATTATTGTTATTATTATTATTATTATTATTATTATTATTACCCCGCCCATCTGGCTGGGTTTCCCCAGCTACTCTGGGCAGCTTCCAACAAAATATTAAAATACAGTGGTCTGTTAAACATTAAAAGCTTCCCTAAACAGGGCTGCCTTCAGATGTCTTCTAAAATTCTGGTAGTTGTTTTTCTCTTTGACATCTGGTGGGAGGGCATTCCACAGGGAAGGTGCCACTACCGAGAAGGCCCTCTGCCTGGTTCCCTGTAACTTGGCTTCTCGCAGTGAGGGAACTGCCAGAAGGCCCTCGGTACTGGACCTCAGTGTCCGGGCTGAAAGATGGGGGTGGAGACGCTCTTTCAGGTATACTGGGCCAAGGCCATTTAGGTTGGGAGTTTTGTGCGCCTTCTGTAGAAAGGACCGAGGCAGGAGTAGAACTGAGATATAGAATACTTAGAATGATATGCATGTGCCTGGTTATGAAAGTGAGAAGCATAGAGGACTAGACTGGATCCAGACCTTCATGTGTCACCCAAGAATGACCTGATTAGTTGCTTGTACCCAATGGAGTTTTGGACATATTTCTCAAATGTCATGACAGAACTCTCTTGAAACTGAAAGGTTGTTTCACTCAGTTTGTGATATGACATGGTTGTCTGACATTGAATGACAAAAAGTCTAAAATTCTATCAGGAATCTTTGGTCTTCATGGTTACAAAGGAGATGCGCTATTACTTTCAAATGCATGTCTTCTTGTACTGTGCTACATTCTAGCAAAAAAGAAAGGTAAGCCACCTCAGGGTCTATATATAAACTTGTAGGAAAAAAGAAATAGAGCAATACAAGCATTTATGAAATGCACAGCATTTATAGTTTGGTTGCAAAAATTCTCTGTAATCATCATTCCCCAATCAGGGTAAAATATGACAGAATTGTCTTAAAGGCATTCTCCATCCCCATTAAAGAAGTGGTTTACTGCCTTATAAAACAGCAGAGTACAATTTTTATAATCCATTATTCCCACTTTCCTAAGAAATACGTTTTCATTTAAATTGCATGCAGTATTCACCACGGATCCAGCTAAAGTGAAACATTTTGAATTCAGAGCAATGCATGATGCAAACACCTACGTCTTTCCCATTGAGATAAATCAGTAGAGAGAGGAGCTGCAGTGACAGTCTCATGATAATGTAGTTAGGGCTCTGTGGTGCATTGCTAGGACTAGCAGAGCCCTGACCTCACTATTGCATCACCCCTCCATTTTATCCTCTGGGTAAATTGCTTTCAGGTGGCTATTGCTGCAGCTCTGACTCTCTGGCCACATTTGTTGCCCTCCTGTTTTACCATGGAAGGTAAAGGGACCCCTGGCCATTAGGTCCAGTCATGGCTGACTCTGGGGTTGTGGCGCTAATCTCGCTTTATTGCCCGAGGGAGCCGGCGTACAGCTTCCGGGTCATGTGGCCAGCATGACTAAGCCGCTTCTGGCGAACCAGAGCAGCTCACGGAAATGCCATTTACCTTCCCACCGGAGCGGTACCTATTTATCTACTTGCACTTTGATGTGCTTTCAAACTGCTAGGTTGGCAGGAGCTGGGACTGAACAATGGGAGCTCACCCCGTCGAGGGGATTCGAACCGCCGACCTTCTGATTGGCAGGTCCTAGGCTCTGTGGTTTAACCTACAGTGCCACCCACATCCCATGGAAGGTAGGGAGAAGTTATTTCTTTTACCCTTCCACTGGCTGCAACAGGAAAGAATTAACCCCACCAACTCCAGCAGAGGTATGGCATTAAGTGGCTGAAAATGTAGTATCTCAACCAGGGGCGTAGGAAGGGGGTGTGGGGGATGTGGCCCCCCGGGTGTCACCCTGACGGGGGTGTGTGACAAAATGGCGGGTGGCACTCGTCACCGTGGAGCCTGCTGCATGCACGAGCCACGCATCTTGGCGCCCGCAGGCTCTGTACCTTCCTCCTGCTGCCTCCCTCCAGCTGTAGGGTGTTTGAGGCCACGCTGTGTGCCCCGTCCCTATGGGCGCTGCATGCTCCATCCCGTATGGGCACCACGCCCTCTGCCCCTATGGGCACCTCACTCCACCCCTATGAATGGTTCACCCCACTCCTGTGGATGGATTGCCCCACCCCTAGGCACACCACCGCAGGTGCCCAAGAGGCTTCCTCCACCACTGATTTCAATTCCCACCACAACATGCCCCCATCATGCCCTGCTTCCTCTAGCTCCTCTTACATGCCACCTACACCAGGGTTGCTTTCTTTGAGTAGCGTAGGGGGCTGTTGCCCCACCAGCATACTTCCATCTCCATTGGAGGATAGCACCAGTGCCCCTTCTTGAAGACCCTCAAGTGGCTTATTGGAAAGGCTAGAGTTGCTCCTTTAAGTAGGTGTTCAGGATGTCAGGTGGAAATCTGGATATCTTCCAGCCCAGAAGTTTAATGAGGGTGGAATTGCACTATTGCATTGGTCTGTCCTGACTTACAGGTCCAAAGGAAGGTCCAGGCAAATGGTTTGGTGCAGAAGGAGGTCAGGAGTGCCAGATTAATCAATTCCACTGCTTTATTAAAAGAAGGTGCCAACTTACAATGGTATGCAGATCAGGATGGACACCAAAACAGGAAGCATTTGTTATGATTGTCCCTACCCGGGCTAGCATTTTAGACATTAGTTATAGAGAGAACTTCATATGTCAGCTGGCCAAATAATCCCACCTGCAGAAGAAGACAAAGGAGGCAGGCGTCCAAGTAGCACTGATAACTCCCCACCCCCTAGGCCAATACCCAAGCACCCCAAGCCAACAGATAAGCATAGCATCAAAGCAAACCAGTAATCATATATCAAAGCAAGAGCTCATTCTTGCAGTAAATACCAGTTAGTCCTGGGGTGATCTTTGTGAGGAGCTCAGCCTACACTCTAGTAGGACCCTGGGAGACACACATGCCTGACTGGCATGTTCCCTCCCTCCTGGTCGATCGTTCAGGAGCTTCAGAATATTTCTTCAGCCTGAACATCACAGTGACTGGCGCCAACAGACATCGGCACACTTAGGGATCCGTAGAGTTTGCACAGCTGGCGTAACAGACCTCAGCAACTCAGCATTTTGGCTAATCTACTTTATTTACATATAAACACTCACAGAGTACTGCAACATGGCTCCCTCTCTCTCTAGGATCAGACAGCAAAGAGAAAAAGAACAAAGGACAATAGTCCCACTTCCCGGAACACAATAACACAAACATCCTGTCTCCATCACTTCACACTCTGTGGAGTCAAAACATATACCATCATGTGATAGACAACAATCCCATGACTGCAATCAGGGAGCAGGAATTCTAACAATCTTGACTACTGTCAGGCGGCTGCAAGCAACCCCCCCAGCTGGTTGGCCAGGAATGTACAAATACAAGGGAAAGTTTCTTACCATCTGCTTTTTATTCAATATTTACAGAGAGAGGCTTTGGAACACAGCCTCTAGGATAACGGCGTTGTCCTGAGTGAAACCCCACCCCCTCCGTCTCTTCCACTCCCTCATGTGTCATCCCAATGAGTGCTGACAAGCGCCCTCTGCCTTTGAGCTCTTTGCTCTCCTACTTTCAAGGTTCGCTGGGTTCTGAGAGGGGTGGGTCTGGAATGCTTTCTATATATTTTTTTTAAATGATATTTATTAAAGTTTCAAAGAAAAAATTACATAGGTAAAAAAGAAAAGAAAAAGAAAAGAAATAAAAGAGAAAAAAATACAAAATACAAAATACAGAAAAAAGATAAAAAACACTTAAAAGAAAAACACATCGATCTTTCCATAACTTACATTTCATTTCCTTACTTCCCTGACTTCCTCACACCTTCCCTTTTTTGTATTCCAGTTCTATTAGTTAATTCAGCAATTCCTTTCCCTCTTTGTTTTTATCTTAATCCTTTAACTTAACATATTATAACTTTAAATTCTCATCTGTTAACAATCCATTTGTACATACACCTTTATAACATTGTTGCTAAGACCACTTGATTTCATTCTGACATCATTCTAACATTCATTAATTTTGCAGTATTTCTGTAAATAGTCTTTAAATTTCTTCCAATCTTCTTCCACCAACTCTTCTCCCTGGTCTCGGATTCTGCCAGTCATTTCCGCCAATTCCATATAGTCCATCACCTTCATCTGCCATTCTTCCAGAGTGGGTAAATCTTGTGTCTTCCAATACTTTGCAATAAGTATTCTTGCTGCTGTTGTGGCATACATAAAGAAAATTCTGTCCTTCTTTGGCACCGTTTGGCCGACCGTGCCTAGGAGAAAGGCCTCTGGTTTCTTCAAGAAGGTATATTTAAATACCCTTTTCATTTCATTATAAATCATCTCCCAGAAAGCCTTAATCCTTGGGCACGTCCACCAAAGGTGAAAGAATGTACCTTCAGTTTCTTTACATTTCCAACATTTATTATCGGGCAAATGATCGATTTTTGCAAGCTTGACTGGTGTCATGTACCACCTGTATATCATTTTCATAATATTCTCTCTTAAGGCTGGAATGCGTTCTAAAGACACTGTGTCCGTCAACTGTCGCCCCCCTGGTGCTTCTTCCTTCTCCTCTCCTATTATTTCCCAACTTTCCCCCTCATCTGCCTCTGAGCTGTGACCTCCCTCAAGCCCCAGTTGTCATTCTGATCTATCTTCCTTTTCTCTGGAAGGGTCAGGCTGGGGAGGCGGTCTTCATCATTCCTCCCTAACAACTGCCACAATGGTTTACTGGCCTTCCGGGACATTTTCACTGTTCTACACATGGCCCTCTGCCTTCATCAGCCTAATGCAGTAGATCACATTTGTTCACTGAACATTGAAAGAATGGTAGAAGAAAATCAGAGCCCTGAGACTCTGGACACCAACAATTACTTGAATCTCATCCCCTCCATTTGCGGAGAGGCTAGATTGTGACCAGTGTAACAGATGAGACAATGTAAAAGAAATGAAGAGGAAAGAAGTGAACAATCCGTTTTTAAAAAGGCACAAGATGCAGCCAAGGGATCTTAATTAAATTCTGTTTTTGGGTGCTAAATGCACAAGATAAGGACCAGGTCTCATTCTTCAAGCAGTGAATAAAACGGGAGTAGGGTGAAAATCCATATTCAAAAGATAGTTTTTGTTTACTAATATTTTGATGTTGAGATTGCGCTCATAAATATAGAGCAAACAACAATAAACCCATTTTTTCCCCACAGCGCTACAGAGCTTTGGGGCTGATAAATTGGCAGCAATTAATACTCAAACACTCTGTAATAAAATGTTCGTGGAGTTTAGAGTCATTGCTTCCCTTATCAGCTAATTAAAAACAACTTGAGGCTAAGCTATCCAATAAATAGGTTGAAGAAACAAACAGTGGGAATGTAAATATATTCTGTTCAGCTGGATTGCTAAAATGGGTGGTACAGAGCACATTCATCTGTGCTGTAAGAAAAAAATGCCAAATAATTGTGCAGATGCTGGATATATTTTCTATTTTTTTTTTTAAAAAAACACCTTTCTCTGGTACTTCCCACTGTGTTGTTATGGGCATTTCTGCTGATTTATTCTAACCTTGTAGATTCACTGAAGATAATAAATGAGCCAGCTGTGGAAGGAAATATTCCAAATGTAGGGCCCCTATAGACTGGTGGCCTTTTTGGGAGGGGTGGGTGTATTGTGTGACATGTCACTGAGGCAATAGTAGTGGGTTTCTACTGGGCCATCCACACATCATTCTGCTTTATTAGTTGTCCTGTGATGTTTCCTCAATGTTATGGCATTATTGCCAACTGGAGGAGCAGTCTTGCTCTACAAAAGCGTGACAGGAAAATCAAATCCTTTGACGAGAGTTGGGTTGTAGTGTGCAGCCTATGTTCAGCCTGCCACCCTGCAAATCCCAGTTCAGAACCATCTGTGTGTAGGCTTCTGCCCTGACAGTCCTCGCCAGGTAAATAATCCAATTTTTATTATCCCATTCCTCTTTCTACCGAGCCATTGCCAAATTTTATTCATTTATTTTTTTAAAAAAAACAACTATGCAGCTCCCGGCCTTTGTGTTTATATACAGCACAGAGAATATCAGGCAACAGCACTGAATCTGCATTCTTAGGCTTGGGTTTTCTTCCGACTTACCAAAGTGCAATTATCATTTCTGATAAGACGCAGATAATTAGATAATAAGATGAGATCCTGATTTCATAAATTAAGTAGCTTTGGGTTATATCGTTCCCTCGATGTGCATGTATAACTCTCATTAACATTAATGGATGTTTAGCTCAAACATTAAGGGAAGATATATTCCTTTCACTCCTGTATTTATGCAAGCTGAGCAACATCACTAACTATTGCTGAAGTCCATGCTCTGCAGAGGGAGGTTTTCTCCTTCTCCTTCTTCTTCCTCCTCCTCCTCCTCTTCTTCTTCTTCATGCAATCAGCATATTTATAACATATATACAGGAGGGAAAGTCTTAACTGGAGCTGTACAAGAGCAAGCACTGATGTTTCTGCTTATTGCGAATATATGTTTTGTTATTATGCACTAACTGGTTTGATGTAGTAGCTGAACTACAAATAGTAAACATCAGGATTGGCTCTGGTATGAGGGGAAGTTGGCATGGGATGCCCTTTACTTGATAGCCACCCCATGGTCTAAACCACAGAGCCTGGGGCTTGCCGATCAGAAGGTCGGCGGTTTGAATCCGTGCTACAGGGTGAGCTCCCGTTGTCCGGTCCCAGCTCCTGTCCACCTATCAGTTTGAAAGCACGTCAAAGGGCAAGTAGATAAATAGGTTCCACTCCGGCGGGAAGGTAAACAGTGTTTCTGTGCGCTGCTCTGGTTTCTCCAGAAGCGGCTTAGTCATGCTGGCCACATGACCCGGAAGCTGTCTGCGGACAAATGCCAGCTCCCTTGGCCTATAGAGCGAGATGAGCGTGCAACCTCAGAGTTGTCTGCGACTGTACCTAACCGTCAGGGGTACCTTTACCTTTACCTAGAACATCAGTAACTTGGACTACAGTTGAAAAGCCATGGTGGATCAAAATGGATGAAATATCCAAATCTATGACACTAGAGCTTTGTGATAGATTTCACTGGCTGCTAGGTGAAATCCTGGGTTCTTGGATGATGGTAAGATTTGAGGGAAATGTCATCAGCATGATGAGATGTTAAGGAACATGAATAAGTCAACAGTTGTGGTACCTAAACAATTACAGGATTCCTGGATGGCTAACTATGAACTTTATTCCAAAATGCTAATGCATTAGGGAACTTAGAAATTCCACTTGACAATTGGATGGGCTAGGAAGTTTCTACAAATTTCACATAATTTTATTTTATAAGAAGATAATAATGTTATGAGTTCTGGGTGGGGAGTAGGCTATATGCCAAGACCCTTCTCATTCTTGGATCCAGCAAGTATTAAAATATAAGGAAGGGTTCAAATTATTGGAATAGCCAGGCAAGCTTCTTGATGATGGTCCTCTCAATATGGGTGCCTGATATAACAAAGGAAACGGCTCTGGGCCACAAATGGGTGTGGCCCTTTCCCTCTACTCACTGGATGTTATTGAGAAAAGACAAAATCCAGAGCTGAGTTACATGAGCTAGAACCTGGAAGCAAAGCAGCAGGCTAGGAAGGCAGAGGGCCAGAACCAAGCCTGATTTCTCCTTGAATTCAAGGCTGTGGCTATGATGCAAGCTAGACCCTATTGGAATGCTAATACTGTGAATCCTTTCATTGTAGGCTCGTGTTGTATATAAGTGTAAATAAACCATAAAGACACCACAGCCTCCACTGTGCCTCATTCCGAAGGAAACATGAACCCTGGGTAAGCACCTAGAACCCCTGGAATCTCACACCACTTGGAGATACATCGATGTATACTTCATTGGTATCATTATGTACCAGCAAACTAACAGATTCATCTCAGTTACAAACATGCATCTGTGGATACCACTGGTTATGCTTTACTCCAGGGGCAAACCAACATGGGTAGCTTCCAGATGCTCTGGACTAGAAATCATACCATCCTCAGCTAGCATGACCAATAGTCACGGATGATGGGAATTGTAGTCCATAACATCTGTAGCCCATAAAATTTGGGAGAGCCTTACATTGGCTAACCCTGCTTTACTTTGTGCCTCACTGGGTTGTTAGTGAGCAAATCTGAACCCTGATTAGAGGACCCAATTATCCAGGAATTGCTCAAATAAGCACTACCATTTATTTGGATCCCCAAATTAGCAGTCAACATTAATGTTACTTGTTTAACAGAAAGTAACACAGAATTTCATACAGTCAGGTGCAGCCTCTACGCATTTGCTTAAAGACTGTAGACTTAAAATCGTTTCTAAAGGAAGAACTAATTCCTTATTTACATACGAGGAGGCACATATTATTTCAAAGCTTTATTTGATGAGCTGTAACTATGATACAGTCTGGTGAACACTATTTAATGGCCATCAAGCAGTGGCAATGATTCATGACTTTTTTCATTATCTTCTAGCAGATTTAGATCAAGAGATAAATTGATGCAACCAAAACTTAAGGACAACCTCTGATAACCTTAAAGAAATCCCTGCAATTTGTTATGGTCACAAAGGCAATGAAAACACACACACACACATACACACACACATGAGATTATGCATGAGACGTCTTGACTCAGTAGTACAGGGAAAAGAGAAATTGACCCCAAAAAAAATTGTGAGCAAAAAAACTGAATTAAATTGATCAGGCTCACTCTCATACTTTAAAAGGTTCCCTACACCTGGTCTTCTTATCTTTTCTTCCTTGACACTTCCAACAGTATCTGGAAAGCCATAGGATCCTTTGCCCTGGCTTATGAGAATTAAAGGTAAGGGTAAAGGACCCCTGACTGTTAGGTCCAGTCGCAAACGACTCTGGGGTTGTGGTGCTCATCTCGCTTTATTGGCCGAGGGAGCTGATCTTTGCCTGCAGGCAGTTTTTCCGGGTCATGACTAAGCCATTTCTGGTGAACCAGAGCAGCGCATGGAAATGCCGTTTACCTTCCCACCAGAGTGGTACCTATTTATCTACTTGCACTTCGTGCTTTCGAACTGCTAGGTTGGCAGGAGCAGGGACCAAGCAACGGGAGCTCACCCCGTCACGGGGATTCAAACTGCCGACCTTCCGATTGGCAAGCCCTAGGCTCAGTGGTTTAGACCACAGGACACCCCTAATTCAACAGGCATGTCTCTAATGAACATGTGCATCAACATAACACCATATTCAAGGGACGCAGGTAGCATTTGGAATTTGTGGTCTTCAGTGATAACTCTTACGAAAATAGTTATTCAAGACTCCCCTGTATACTGCCTTCAGATTGCATCTGATCAATTAATTCTGATTCAGGGAATATCACTGCATTAATAATATATTTCAATTCATTCATTTGCATTAATAATAGCATAGACTATAATATTATTTTAGTGTTAGTTGCAATTGAACCATGTCATGGAAGATTATTCTCTGTTTCTGCATGCTTGCCACAGCAGCCTGACTTTTATAATAATTCATGAGAAATTAATAAGCATTCATAATGAATAAATTTAGGGACAGTTTAATGACTATTCAACAGCAGTTCATGCACAACAAATCCAAATGTTTATCAAAGATGTTCATAAACTTGTTATATGAGCATCTTTAATGAACTGCTAAAACCCCTTAATCAGCATTCACTTTATTATGAATTTCCTTTTTGACTTCAGAGGAGGGCTTATGGTTTAGGTTTCCAGGAAGTGGTGGACAAAGATATTTTGGTGGGGAACAATAAAACTATTTAGTTTCATATGCAAAAACCACTTAAGGTGTCAATGCAATTTTCTATACCCTGCAGATGAGTAAACTGGTTCCCACATCCAGTTCCTCATGCATGCTTTGGAACAATAATGACCACATTTTTGTAGATATGTCTGACTATGTACATAAAAAACAACAACACAGGAATAGATCCATGGTGAAAAATCTGTGACACAGCAGAAGCTTTTTAAAATCAAAACTCAATTTTGGGGGGGAAAGAAAGAAACAAGGATTACTACTACTACTACTACTACTACTAATAATAATAATAATAATAATAATAATTTATGATTTATACCCAGCCACTCTGGGCAGCTTCCATCAAAAGATGAAAAATACATTAAAACATCAGTCATTAAAAACTTCCCTAAACAGTATGCCTCTTAAGTCTCCCTACGCACTACAGCAAGTTATTTTACCTTTCAATGACTGTTTTTGGTTGAAATCTGATCACTGTGCGGCCAGCGAATAGGTTTAGGGACACACAGCCAAACTAACATTACTTTTGTGGTATAGTTAGCAATTAAAACCCAAAAAAAAATTGGCAGTGAGAAGCATACTCTTTAGTCTGCCTATTTTAAGAGCCTAGCACAAGTGGAGAGAATTCCCCCCCCCCCAAAACAAAATAAATGCATGCAATAAATAAATGTATTAATCAGGAGAACTTCAAAAGAGCATAACAGAATCCCAAGTTTCATGACACCAGCTCATCAGTCTTTCTGCTCGTTTTATGATTCTGGTTATGCATCTAGACTAAATTAAAAGGATAAAAAGACCTTACATGTACAAATTACATATCATTCAGAGTGATTATCATTTCGGTGCCAAGAAGCTGTCCTCTGCAAGTCAAATTTTATTCAAATTACATTCATGACCTGCACAAGAAACTGTATATTAAGTATTTATTACTTCAGATGGGGGCACTTGCATTGGCACTGCGGTGAAAATTGCCCTAATCTTAAGCTCAAATTCATAAAATCCATGTATAAAGAGAATATACCAATTTACACTCCCCTTTAGCAGTAAGGAAGGGAGCAATGAAGAACTTCATCAGAACAATGCTGCATGCTTTCTATAGTTTTGAGGCGCATGCAATGCACATTAATTAAGCAAATCAGTCAATGTACTTTTGTGCAATGTTGGAGAGTATGCGTAGTAATTTGTCTTCGCAAGGATAAATGATAGAATATAATATCCAGAGTGATAAAGATGTAATAGTATATAATAGTGCAATACTAACTCACAATACAAAACATGGACTTGGGGGCGGGTGGGCAAGGCAGAGATATCTTTATGCTGGTTTCTACAGGTGGTGCTGTGGTCTAAACCACTGAGCCACTTGGGCTTGCTGATCAGAAGGTCAGCAGTTCGAATCCCCATGACAGGTTGAGCTCCCATTGCTCGGACCAAGCTCCTGCCAACCTAGCAGTTCAAAAGAACGCCAAAAAGTGCAAGTAGATAAATAGGTACTGCCGTGGCAAGAAGGTAAATGGCGTTTCCGTGTGCTGCTCTGGTTTTGCCAGGAGCGGCTTAGTCATGCTGGCCACATGACCCGGAAAAACTGTATGCGGACAAACATTGGCTCCCTCGGCCAGTAAAGTGAGATGAGCACTGCAACCCCAGAGTCGTTCGCGTCTAGACTTAACTGTCAGGGATCCTTTACCTTTACCTTTTACTTCTCCCAGGCTCTGTTAGTTTCCAACAATATTGAAAAATCCACTGCAGTGGAAACCCCTGTCAGTGGTGTAGCATGGGTTGTCAGCACCCAGGGCTGCGTGGAGGAGGTGGGTAAGAGGGAGGGAAATGGATGGAGTATGCGTGCACATTCAACTGCCTAGTGGTATCCACATCACCCAGGAGATTGCAGCTGCAGAGATTTTTAAAAAGAAGAGTTGTTCCATTGTCTGGAGAGGTCACTTTGTGGTTTGCATGCAGTGCTGGATTTACGTATAAACTAAACAAGCTATAGCTTAGGGCCCCACTCTCTTGGGGGCCTCCAAAAAATTTAAAGGAAAAAATACGGGATGTACATTTCCAAAATATAAAAACACCTACATACAGCAATAGTGTTTTGTGTTGTGTAGGCTCCTCTTTGTGATGTGCAAATGGCTTTAGATACCTATTAGGTCCATAAATTACCTATAGCATATTTATTTAGTTCTTTAGTCATGTCCAACTCTTCGTGACCCCATGGACCAGAGCACGCCAGGCACTGCTGTCTTCCACTGCCTCCCAGAGTTTCATCAAATTCATGTTGGTAGCTTCTATAACATGGTCCAACCATCTCATCCTCTGTCGTCTCCTTCTCCTTGTGCCCTCAATCTTTCCCAGCATCAGGGTCTTTCCCAGGGAGTCGTCTCTTCTCAAGAGGTGGCCAAAGTATTGGAGACTCAGCTTCAGGATCTGTCCTTCCAGTGAGCACTGAGGGTTGATTTCCTTCAGAATGGATAGGTTTGATCTTCTTGCAGTCCACGAGACTCTCAAGAGTCTCCTCCAGCACCATATTCAACACAAAAACAGTTGTTGACAAAGGACAGCTGGACATATAAAGGGCCCCATTAACTTCAGTAGCTTACTCCCTCCTCAAACCTTATCCATGCTTGCATGGATAAATTGTTTTCTACAAAGCCCAGCTGTATTGAAGCAGCACTGGGTCTTGAAATTTTGCATCCCTAACAATTTTTCACCTGGGGAAATCCCCTTGTGGCACCCCCCATGCTACGTCACTAGCCCCTTCGGTATTCCTGATGGTAGCAGCCTGATAAAAATTCCAGAAATGGGGTGTGCCAGGATAAGGTGCTGGGGGATATAGAATCATAAAATCATAGAATCATAGAGTTGGAAGAGACCACAAGGGAAAATCGAGTCAAACCCCCTGCCAAGCAGGAAACACCATCAGAGCACTCCTGACATATGGTTGTCAAGCCTCTGCTTAAAGACCTCCAAAGAAGGAGACTCCACCACACTCCTTGGCAGCAAATTCCACTGTTGAACAGCTCTTACTGTCAGGAAGTTCTTCCTAATGTTTAGGTGGAATATAAATTAGCAGGATTCAAGTCTTGGCAGATCTTCTGAATGGCCTAGCCCGGAGCTCACACAGCAGAAACAAAATCATTTTCTACAGCTCCATGAGCTGGTTTGGATTCTGTACTTTGTCAGACCAAAAGCTGAACCAAACAGGATAAGCTACAACACTTCATAAGCAAAATCTATCATCTTCTAAAGCCTGGTAGGATAAAACAGGGAATTCAGTATAAATACAGACAACAATTTACCAAGAGGAAAAGTTTACAGTGGTTATCTGTAAAGGTAAAGGTAAAGGGACCCCTGACCATTAGGTCCTGTCGTGGCCGACTCTGGGGTTGCGGCGCTCATCTCGCTTTATTGGCCAAGGGAGCCGGTGTACAGCTTCCGGGTCATGTGGCCAGCATGACTAAGCCACTTCTGGCGAACCAGAGCAGCACACAGAAACACCATTTACCTTCCCGCCGGAGTGGTACCTACTTATCTACTTGCACTTTAATGTGCTTTTGAACTGCTAGGTTGGCAGGAGCAGGGACCGAGCAAAGGGAGCTCACCCCATTGTGGGGATTCGAACTGCCGACCTTCTGATCGGCAAGTCCTAGGCTCTGTGGTTTAACCCACAGTGCTATCCGCGTCCCTGTAACACCCTGCCAAATTAAAGTGGACTGCTTTCAAGGTCCTTTGGATCTATGCAACAAATTTAATATGCTTATTGTGTAGAATGCAGCTACATATTTCATAGAATCATAAAATTGTAGAGCTGGAAAGTACCCTAAGGATCATCTAGCCCATCCTCCTGCAATGCAGGAATCTCAACATGTGGTCCACACTCAATTTGAAACCATACCAGACCCTGCTTAACTTTGCAAATATGATAGCTTTATTGCTGCCATCAGGTAGGCTGTTACTGTTTTAGCATGATGTGATTTGGTCCTGTAATAGACTGTGGATGTGTGCTCAACTTATCTTCACACCTTGGCAGGATGAGCCCCAGATGTTGACCATATCAGTCTTTGGCAAGGATAGAAGGACCTACTAATTGCAGTTCTCCCAGGATTTTCTCTCCCCCCCCCCATCCTAATAAAAATTATTCAGCATTTTAGTGTGAATTTCTCTTAACGAACACAAATTTGCATGCAGTTTTGACCAATGTGCTTATTTTTGCCAGGGATTTCCCCATATCTAATGCATTTTTGTAATTTATTTTCATAAATATATTCATTTTTATACATGCTTTTCTCTAATATGTGTATATTGGTAAAACAGTTTTGTTGTTGTTGTTTTATTTATGATTTTCAGTTTTATACATTTCAATAATTTTACAATCATTTTAACATTGCAAAACTCAACTTTCTTCCCCCTCTTTCTGCGGTTCCTTAAATTTATTTTTAATATTTTCTTCATATCCAAATTAACGTAATTTACTCATTTATTAATCTGCTTTAAATATATACTCTTATCAAACTTCAAGTTATTACAATAATCCTGCCAATGTTCTTATCTTTTTACATTTTATTTGTAAATATTCAATAAACCATTTCCATTCTTTTATAAAAAGTTTGCTATCTTGATTTTTTATCTTTCTGGTAAGTTTCACCATTTCTGCATATTCAATAAGTTTTGTATCCATTCTTCTTTCGCTGGGACTTTTTCTTCCTTCCGTTTTGGGCAAGTAACATTCTTGCCATTGTAGTTTCGTACATGAATACATTTCTATACAGTCTGAGTAGTTCTGTCCCTATAATTCCCAAAAGGAATTGGTAAAATCTGTTTTGAGAATGGCATCGCAAACTTTGGATAAGTGTCAAATTTCATAGGGCAGCTGTTTTGCCAATTGTTTCAGTTAGTGTGAAGTTGATAGATTTGCCTTTATATGCAAACTGAATTGAATCTGCCCCCCAACCCTATTTCAGGTCAACCTCCTCAGTTGGTACAGCATGAGTCTCTTAATCTCAAAGTCATGGGTTCAAGACCCACACAGGGAAAAAGATTCCTGAAGGACCCTCATGGTCTCTTCTAACTCTACAATTCTATGATTTTATTAGTGTATGATTCTCTCTTTGGGGTTGCTCATTCATCAACCTCATCACCCTGTCAAGTGCTAAGGATTGTTTAGTCACACACTAAGTGCAAGTGATAATATATGTGCTAGAAGATGTGTTAAATTGGTCATCTTTGGGGGCTCTCCTTAACTGATAATTAAAATCTTATAAAGGCATGTCCAACCAGTAGATTATGATCTACCAGTAGATCCCTGGCTGATCCTGGTAGATTGTGGGATCATCCCCCCAAAAGCTCACTCCCCCCTAAAAAAAGCTCAAGAACTCTGGTCACTGTCAGGAGTTCAGCCTACACTCGAGTAGGACCTTGGACCCTGACTGGCATGTTCCCTCCCTCCTGGTCGATTGTTTGGGAGCTTCAAAAGCTTTCTTCTGCCCGAAAATCACAGTGACCGATGCCAATAGACACCAGCACACTTAGGGATCTGCAGAGTTTGCGCAGTTGCGTAATAGACCTCAGCATCTCAGCATTTTGGCTAATCTACCTTTATTTACATATAAACACACACGGAGCACTGCAACATGGCTCCCTCTCTCTCTAGCATCAGACAGCAAAGAGAAAAAACAAAGGACAATAGTCCCACTTCACGGAACACAGTAACACAAAAATTCTGTCTCCATCACTTCCCACTCCGTGGAGTCAAAACATATACCTTCATGTGATAGACAAAAATCCTATGAATGCAATTATGGAGCAGGAATTCTAACATCCTCTCCCAATTCATTATCTGTGTTGCAGTCATCAGTGCAACAGCCATACAGATGTCATACACACAGTATACTTCTGTATCACCCATTCCACCCTTGGAAATACCTCCAAATGGACTGGCCTTGGGCCTCACCATCTTGCACTCCCCCCTAAAAAAAATCAGTCCTCCCCCCAAAAAGCAACTCTCCCTTCCACCCACCCACCCCACGCACGCCCCTCCTCCCTCCAATGACAATGGGTAGGTCACTGCCAGATTTTTTTTTAATACTGGGAGTAGATCACAGTCTCTTGAGAGTTGGACATGCCTGTAATAATAATAATAATAATACCTTTACTGTCAATGTACAACCTGTGTACAATGAAATTAACCGAGCCTCCCCCCCCCGCACAAACACTCAATCTCATTGCACTCTGTGTGCTTGTCGCACAACACACCATCCCCAAAAGTCAGTTGCACTATATTATTTTCCATTCAGCAGCCTAACAGCCTACGGATAGAAACTGTTTTTTCACCTGTTGGTACGACTGATTATACTTCTGTATCTCCTGCCTGAGGGTAGAAGATTAAAGAGGTGCTGGCCAGGGTGTGAATCATCCCTCAGAATTTTTCTCGCTCTCCTAAGGCAACGATCCCTTGCGATGTCATCTAGTGGGCTCGGGGGCAGTCCATGATATCATGTGCTGTACCATTATTTGTAATATTGATTTAATTATTCAACTTCTATGACACTTTTTTTTTAAAAAAAAAATCCCTCTTCGGTGGTGTACAGAAAACTAAAGCAACAACAGATAACTTAAGTAGCAATCAATTTTACAATAATAAATAAATACCAAATACCAAAATTACTAATACGTATAAACCAATATCAGTTCCTTCTCTTTTTGACATTCTTCCACTCTTAAGCACTTGATTCTCACCCATGGCCCAAGCAAATTTACAGCTCTCCCATAAAAAAATCTGACAAAGGTTACGGATGCTGATCTTACCCGAATTTTTCACTCTAGGGTTGCTTTTTAAGGGCAGGCACCAAGGCAGATGCAACAGGCTGCCCTCAGCTGTGTCCCTTTCAGCAGTCAGTTACCTTCACTCTCCACATTCAGCTCCAAGTACAGCAGGTTGGGTGAGTTTCTCAGGGGGTCCGAAAGATGAAAAAATGACACCCTCCACTCACATTTATTTTGCTTGCCTCTGCCCTAGTCTCCTCCAGCATTTATTTTTTTTAAGGCTTGCCTCCAGTCACATATGAAACACACTGTGAAGGGCATGATTTAAAGCAGAGGAGCAGCTGTATTGAGGGCAAGAGAAAATGCAAATTAAGAGGTATCAGTATATACCGTATTTTTCGCTCTATAAGACGCACCAGACCACAAGAGGCACCTAGTTTTTGGAGGAGGAAAACAAGAAAAAAATAAATCTGAATCTCAGAAGCCAGAACAGCAAGAGGGATCGCTGCGCAGTGAAAGCAGCAATCCCTCTTGCTGTTCTGGCTTCTGTGATAGCTGCACAGCCTGCATTTGCTCCATAAGACGCACACACATTTCCCCTTACTTTTTTAGGAAGGAAAAAGTGAGTCTTATAGAGCAAAAAATACGGTATATTTTTACGTCAGTATACTTTCCAGATATGTTTGTGACAAATGGGAAGGCAATCTGATGGGGAGAGAGAGAGAGAGAGAGAAGAATATCATACCTTTTTGAAAGTCTGCCACCAAATCATCCTGCCAGTGTGGCATTTTATAAAAATCTCTTACAGCAAATAACTGGTAATTGTGGCATGAGAGAGGGAATTCAGCTATTCGATAATTGAAAGGCAATACGGGATAACATCTCAGCGTGCATTGGAGACAGGTTTCTATTTCATGACACATGATGAGCTCGCAACGGTGAATTTTAAGATTCAGGAGTACAAAAGTGGTGAGTTAAGACCTGGTAAATCAAAACGAAACTCTACATTCATACTTTATGAATGAAAATGATCAGGGATGGCTGCAGATATCTCATCTGAGCAGAACTTCCATATTTGCACCCTTTTTTTAAAAACTGAAGGCACAAGTGCTGAAGAGGTCTGGGGATAAGAACATAAGAGCCCTGGTGAATGAACCCAAAAGTCCATTTAATCATTCTCTTTCCTGTTCTGCCAAATCAGATATCTCCCAGAAACCCACAAGGACAAGAAACTGAAGGAATGGAGGAAATAATTCCCTGAAGATTAGCAGAAATCCCTTCAAAATTTGCCTGAGGACTAAACTAGATCACATGCAAAATGCATGATATTAATATTAGGCAGGCACTTTCATTTTACAATTTTTGTTTAGGCGAGCCTACTTAGACATATTTATTTCTAAAGCAATTGATTTTATCTATATTTTTATAAATTTATTATGTCTACTGGTTTTAACATCTGTTTTCATCCCTATTTTTAAATAAGGTGTTTTTATGTAAACCACTTAAAGATTTATTATTACTGCTAAATAAATAAATGAAAAATAAAAGTTTGCACATCTGATTTTTGATAAATAGCAGTCATGGTGGAGGAGGGGGATCAGTATGTAAGGAGAGGGGTTAATTTTTTCCCCTACTGTGGTCCCAACAAAAAATAGTCCCAATGCTGCTATTACTAGCACACCCATAAAGAAGACTCAGGAGACAACAGCATTGTGGAAAAATGTTTATATTTATAAAAAATATAATAAAATGGGAGGATTTGCAAATAAATCAACTGAAAGAAAATATCAGGAAAGTCCCCTAAACCAGGAGGTAACATCTACTTCCAGTCTCCTGAGCACATCTACAAGTTCAACCTGTGGCATCACAGCAAAGGATTAGAAGGAACCCTTCCCCCTTCTTATGAGAGCCTCAGAGAAGTGAACCATGGTCCCACTGGTTTGGTGTCCACCCAAAGAATTGGAAAGGACCACAAGGGTAATCAAGTCCAACTTCCTGGAATGCAGGACTTTCTACTAGATCACACATGACAGGTGGCCATCCAACTTCTGCTTAAAAACCTCCAAGGAAAGAGATTCCATCACCTCTTGTGGGAGTCCCTTCCACTGTCAAACAGCTCTTACTGTCAGAGAGATCTTCCTCATGTTGAGTCAGAATCTCCTTTCTTGTAACTTGAAACCATTGGTTTGTATCCAATCCTCTGGAGCAACGGGTAAAAAAAAGCTTGCTCCATCTTCCACAAGAGAGCTCTTTAGATATTTGAAGATGGCTAACAATCTCTTCTCAGGCTCTACTTTACCATGCTAAATATACCCAGTTCCTTCAACTGTTCCTTACAGTGTTACCTCGGGTTACAGACGGAGAGCCAGTGTGGTGTAGTGGTTAAGAGCGGTAGTCTCGTAATCTGGGGAACCGGGTTTGAGTCTCCGCTCCTCCACATGCAGCTGCTGGGTGACCTTGGGCTAGTCACACTTCTCTGAAGTCTCTCAGCCCCACTCACCTCACAGAGTGTTTGTTGTGGGGGAGGAAGGGAAAGGAGAATGTTAGCCGCTTTGAGACTCCTTAAAGGGAGTGAAAGGCGGGATATCAAATCCAAACTCTTCTTCTTCTTCTTCTTCTTCTTCTTCTTCTTCTTCTTCTTCTTCTTCAGGTTACAGACTCTGCTAACCCAGAAATAGTTCCTCAGGTTAAGAACTTTGCTTCAGGATGAGAACAGAAATTGCGCGGTGGCGGCATGGCAGCAGTGGGAGGCCCCATTAGCTAAAGTGGTACCTCAGGTTAAGAACAGTTTCAGGTTAAGAACAGACCTCCAGAACAAATTAAGTTCTTAACCCAAGGTACCACCGTATAAGGCTTGGTTTCCAGATCCTTTATCATCTTGGTCACCCTCCTCTGCACAGGTTCCAGCTTGTCAACATCCTTCTTGAATTGTGGTACTTGGAACTGGACCCAATATTTCAGTGGGGACTTTCTCACAAGACCAGCCTGATGATGGTGGGTCATGGAATGAAGACTGGTCCTGGTGGCCAGCCATTAGCTCCTCAATGGAAGTCATTGAGCATGCAGAAGGCTCGGCCAGGCACAGAGGGAGGTTGCCAGGGTAATGGGTGTGATGTCACCACAGGGGAAAAGGGTGTCCCGTTACAACACAGGTTTTGGGAGCAGGAGCTTCTGGGAAGAAGGAGTAGGAAGTGGGAAGAACTCCATGTGAGGACTGAAGGGCAGCACCCATGCTGGATGGCTGGAGCAGGCTGTTTGAGAGAGACATGGGGATAGTGCTTAGGATGAGACTGAATCCAATGCAGCTACTTGGAAGGACAAACCCATTTTGGGTTTAAATGCTGTGAACTCTCCTTCCATAATGAGAAAGGCAAAGTAGGAACAATCAAGGCAAAGCCCCAGTCTATATCTGAGAAGGAAACCTCGAACCAGAGCTCTGAAACAAATGTAACAATGGAAGTAACTTCCCAGAGCCCTGGAAGGATACCAACTGGCAACACGGGTAGTAGAAAGGTGGTGACCCATAATATCGATGGGAACATACTATGGGTCCGGCAAGTTTCAAGCCAGAAAAAAGGCTGGAGCTTGCTATTATTTCCTCCAAAACTTGTATTCACCAACTACCCAAAACTGAAGGGCTTCCTCCCATATATAGATCGCATAAAGCACCTCTTGAACATCTTAAATGATATACTGCCAGGTGTAGTAAAGCCAACTGATATAGTTTCAATAGAGTATTTATACTATGATGGTCACTCGGTACGAGCAATGATCACCTTCCATGATCAAAATCTGGCCAACCTTATCCACAGAGCAAGACGTCTGCTCTCCTTCCATAAAACTCAGGTGTAAATATGTGTGAAGAAACCATATTTCTAAGACACTGCAGACTCCGGTTGGCAGAGACTGCAGGTGGTGTGAAACAATACAACTGGGCAGACCCCTCCCTCCCATTCCCAGATCTGTACCAAAAATAATCCACAGTAAATGAATTAATTTCTAGGACATACTCTGTATTTTTGGAAAGTTAATTGAGACTCCAGAGTGCATCTGGATCAAACCACAAGAGGTCTGACACACGGTGATGACATAAGTACGGCTTGAATGCAAAGCCATTTCTGGGATCTGAGGTGTTGACAGTATCAGTCAAGGCTGCTGCGAAACAGTCCTTTGAAGATTGATGAAGTTTCATTATTCAAATAAGCCCTGTGTCTCCCAAGACTGAAAAATATACGAAGCACAGTATAATTAAAAAGACTTTATACTTTTCTCAGGATGGAAGTAAATATATTAATTACATTAATTAATAGGATGAGGTAATAAATCTGAGAGAGGCGTTTCTCGGGGCTAATAGAAACAAATCAAAAAGGTAAAGATTCATCTTTCTCTGGAGGCTGAAGAAATTACATGCAGTTAAAAAGGCCCCAGGGCTGAATAAAAGAAATTAAAGTAAGCCATTCTCAGCTCCAGATATGATTAGTAATCCTCACGTGTAGGCTGGAGAAGTTATCTTAAAGTAGTCAAGAGGGGGAAAAACTACATATAGCTGTTGAGTTGCAATCTGAGGCACCTTTTGCAGACTTCACTATCAACCAGAATGGGATCCTTTTATGATGAATGCATTCATTTTATTCGTTAATTCATTCGTTTTTTTAAAAAAAATAGCAAAGTGATTCCAAAGCAAGGAGCAATTAAAATGCAGCACAATACAACCAATAATAAAACACAAACAAAGAATGCATTGAAACAGTAACCAGTACCATAAGATTAGATCAGACAAAGCATTAATACCTTGTGAAGGTTGGGTAAATAAGGGAGTCTACCAGTGGCGAAAACAGAGAAGAGTGTTCTTTCCTTCCTGTTGTGTTTGAAACCCCTTCGGATGGTTGCATGATATCGTCTCCCTTTGTGCTTCTTACAAATTGCTTGTCAACCCCATCACTCTTTATTATGAAATGCTGGTGAAGAACCTCTGGCCTGTGGGTCTAATAACGGCCACTAGGCCTCCCCATTTGGCTTGTGAGGCCCAATTGCCTTGTGACACACCTCCACGATGAAAAGGGGATTTGCAGACACTGTCGATCAGTGTTGATACAGTGGAAACAGTTGTTAGGAGTGACAGGCAACACTGTTTCTCCATAACACCTGAATCAGGAATGGTGGTGCAAGCCTAAACAAAAGAAACACATTATTGCCAAAGGAGAAGACAAAAGCTGACACAGAGCTGCATAAAATTTGCGTGGGCACATTGATATGTTTAGATGCCAATTGATCAATGATTCCTATAATTTAAATAGGCATAATACATCTCACCATAATTGGGAAGATTGTGACCAAGGGACCCAAATGAGTGCTCAGTTCAGGTGCAAACCGTTGATGGAGGTCTCAACTCACTCTCCCTTCTTACATGGGTGGCGCTGTGGTCTAAACCACAGGTTGGTGGTTTGAATCCCCACAATGGAGTGAGCTCCCATTGCTCTGTCCCAGCTCCTGCCAACCTAGCAGTTTGAAAGCACACCAGTGCAAGTAGATAAATAGGTACTGCTGTGGCGGGAAGGTACATGGTGTTTCCGTACGCTCTGGTTTCTGTCACAGTGTTCTGTTGCACCAGAAGTGGTTTAGTCATGCTGGCCACAGGACTCAGAAAGCTGTCTGTGGACAAATGCTGGCTCCCTTGGCCTGAAAGCGTGATGAGTGACGCAACCCCATAGTTGTCTTTGACAGGACTTAGCCATCCAGGGTTCCTTTACCTTTCTTTCTTTTTAATGCTTCTTACAGTTCTTTATCTTTAAACGAAACTTCAACCACAGAGCCCTTCAAATACTGTTGCCTGTAAAGTAGGACATACCTGCTTTGGCATCGGTATAGCAATCCTGGATTTATGCCAAGATAGGGTTGAACAAAGAATCTGAGATACCTGTGAAAAGAAAACCAGCCAGTATTGACAATTAGCTACATAAAATGACTGGCACCTGCTTCTTACATATCAGAACGTGTGCTTTAACTAGAATATCCCTGTTGACATTTTACTACTTTAATGTAGCTTCAACTTGATTTTCATTACCAGATATATTTGGAGAGTTTATGTATTGGCCTCTGTCTCTCTCTCTGAAATGTTTTTAAAAGGAGGACATTAATATTTATCTGGGTTCTCTAGTTTTCTTCTTCTTCAATTGTCCAATGCTGCCTGCAAGCCGTAGCTCTGATCTCATTTTGTACAAACTGAGATGCATGCAGAGTACTATATCAAGAATGTTAATAGTATAGTCTATAATATACTCTGTAAATGGGGATTTGAAATTTCTAAAGCAAATGTCACACCTGAGTAGCTAGAGGTGCTGCTTCGCTGTTTAGAGTGGTGCCTTTCCAGCTATAACCACAAAATAAGCTTTGCTATTTTAAAGACTTCTGTGACATGTGCAGGGGTTAGTGGGTGGAGGAAATCATTCTTTTAGAATGCTTTGATCCCTGGAAGTCCCACTGCTACACCTTTTATCTTGGGCTGCGCATTGATTTTTTTGATTTTTTTACTATTGCCTTTAACTAAACCCTGAACTCTAAAAGCACTTCAGTTCCAAAAGAAAACGTCTTTCAGACATCTGAAGGTCCACATTTATGATCTTTTAAATGTGTACTTTATTTCCCATTTTCTTCTCAAACTGATAATTTTTCAATGTTTGCCCTTTTGACAGACCTGCTTATTAGCAGCAATGTGTTAGCTTTTCAAAGAATTTTAATGAGGTTTAGTGCAAGGTATCAAAAACTAACTGAGAGAGTCTGTCACTTATTCAGTTATGTTGTGAATTTATGAGGCAATGAAAGCCAGGTGAATGTGTTGATCCATTAAAAAATAAAATAAAAAAGAAATACTATTGTGATACCTTTATTAGGACCAATTAAAACACAAAACCACCGCAAAGCAATGAGCTGATTTCTGAGTTTTAGAGAACTCTTCATCAAGCTCAGTATACACAGCAACAAAAGAAAAAGAAACCATATCTCCTTCCGTCCCTATTAATCTACACCACTCCTACGTCTTGTAATCTGCGCTTGTAGCCTCTGTGCTTTCTGTTCTGAGACTTTCTGAGCTCTCCGTGACTTTGGAGAAGGGGGCCGAATGCTGTGCAGAGACTGTGAATCTGTTAACCCCTCTCTCTTCCGGTGTTTCTTCTCCTAGCTGTACCCCATCCAGTGTTTCCCAGCTTTTGGCTTCTGAACTATGCCCCTCTGCAAACCACTGTTCCAAATCTATACTGTCCTCCTGCTCCTGGGAAGATTCAGGATCTGGATCAGGAGCAGGGGGGGAGGCTCCCACCATTCCTCCTCCGTGCAACCCTCCTCAGCACAGTCCCTGACAGGTTGTGACCAGCTGCTTTTTTCAAAGTGAAGTCAGTTGCTTCTGGTTTACTTTCACAGAAGTGTGAAGATGTGAAACAGCAGAATCATGACTTCAGAGAATAACATTCAGTAACAATCATAGACTTGGGTCTGTGCCCACAGAATACAAGTAGGATTTGCTAATACAGTGGTACCTCGGGTTACAGACGCTTCAGGTTACAGATGCTTCAGGTTACAGACTCCACTAACCCAGAAATAGTACCTTGGGTTAAGAATTTTGCTTCAGGATGAGAACAGAAATCGCGCAGCAGCGGCAGAGCGGCAGTGGGAGGCCCCATTAGCTAAAGTGGTGCTTCAGGTTAAGAACAGTTTCAGGTTAAGAATGGACCTCCAGAACAAATTAAATTCTTAACCCAAGGTATCACTGTAAATGTACAATTATAACATTTGGGCTGCACTCACATAGTCCCTGGGAGGGCCTCTTAGATGGATGGATTGCGCTATATCCTAGCCTCCGAGGGCAGAGAGAAGGCAAACTTCAGACTGCCTACAGCCTCTCCGAGCTGCTGAAAAAATCTCCAAAGCCCTTGTCTTACCAGCTTTGGATCTCCACCACTGGTAAAGAAAAAAGTGGCCTGTGTGCCTGGAGAAGATCAGGGGAAGGTTCTGATTTGACACATCCACAATATTCCAGTTTCCCTGACACGCCTCGGAAATGTGAAGAAAACCCAGAACTAGTTTCTTTTCCTTCTAATCGGAAACAATGGAAGAGAAAGATTGTTCCAACAGGCTTTGGGAACCGATTGATTTTAACGAAAAGGCTGGTGCCGTGCTGTCTTTACCGTAATTATTTGTATGTTTTAAACAGATCACATATATAGTTTTAATTGTATTTATGTTTCATTGCTTTTAAAGATAGTTTTTTTCTGTGTTTGTAGAGATTCTAATTTTTATCTGTAAGCCACTTTGAGTGCCGTTAGGGGAAAATGTGGGGTATGTATAAATAATAATACTAATAAATATTTTTATTTTTTTTTTAAGTCTTCGTAAGGGAATGAAAAAGGTAGCCAGAGTTTTTGATGGGGTGGTTTGTACATCTTTTGTTTTCCCTTTCCCACCTTTTTTTGGGTTTCCCTTCCCTTCCCTTCCCTATTTTATTTTATTTTATTTTATATCGGCCTTGTAAGTAAATCCACAAGTTATATTACTTGGATGGAAAACTGCCCTGCAAAATTCAGGGAAATGCGAATTTCAAAGGCGCTTCCTGCATTTTGCTCTGCGTGTTTTTCCAGAAAGTGTAAATTAGGTGGGTTCAACCCTTTCAGTGCAAACTGAATCAAAATTCTCCCTCATCTCTTTGATATTGGAAGTGAGGTGTTACCACCATGTCAAAAACAAAGAAGGAAACCTAAAAGGTGCTGTAGAAAACGGATGGTTTTGTTTCCCCCCAAAAGGGGAAAACCATCAGTCTCTGGTGAAGAGTATTAGCACTCAAACCATAATAAGTGCAACAAGAGTGCTCTTATGAAAGACATTTCTCATTTCTTTCGCTACCTTTTGAAGTTCACCTCCTTTGTTTCTGTGCTTTGTAAGTGGTGTGGCTTTCCCTCTTTCACCCCCCCTCCCATGTTTTGAGCATACTTCCGTCTACATTTCAGAAAAGTTGGAGGCTTAAGAAAGTAAATCCAATCTCTCTCTTCTTTTTTTCTTTCCCCCCCAAAAAATGTTATTGGTTTTTACAATATTATAAACAAACAAACAAACAAACAAACACACAAGACAAACAAAAATAACAAACATAAATCATAGCCTTATTGAAAATTACAGCTATTAACTTTGTTAAATGACTTCCTCGCTTCCCCTTAGTTGAATTTCATTGCATATCCTTTTAAGAGTTTTCCAAATCCCAATTTTTATGAAATTTAACTTAAACATTAACATCCTTAAATCTTCGCCTTATAGAATTAAACATATTACTTTATCACTTAACATAAAATCCTAACCCATTAGGTATCTGCAAGCTATTTCCAGTTAATTTAACTTAACAAATTTAACAAAATAATCATTAAATTTATTCCATTCTTCCTGATATTCCTCCTCCTTCTGGTCGAGGACTCTTCCAGTCTCTTTGCTCTCTTTCATTGCTGGATCTAGGAGTTTTGCTGGCATACAATAAAGAATACAGTAAACAATACACTGAAAAGTGCTTCATATATGTTATAAACAAGAGATCACACCATACCATGACTGATGCAGCAAGACAACATAAAGCAGATGTTCAATTCCTCGCTCCCACCCAATTTTTCCTGGTTTTATTCCATTTTCTGGCTGTTCACATGCTGAGATTTTTGCTTCAGGGTCTTCAAGTATAATGTCATCTGGATGGAAGTTTTGAAATGTTAAAATGACTGTAAAATTAGTGAAATGTATAAACCTGAAAAGCAAAATTAAAATTAAAAAACAAACAAACAGAAGCACTTCATAGTATCTTTTCATATGGACAGAGAGAGTTGGCCATCTTGTTTCAAGTACAGCTGCATATTTCTTCGCTCTGCCATGCACACAACCTCTACATTGCTGCTTCCGTCTTCTTTGCTCTTCTATGCTGGAATCCTGCCGTTCTCTATTAGTCTTTTCCTGTTACCTTCTTACCGTGTCTGACATACCACTATTGCAGCCCCCCCCAAGAGTCCCTATTTTCCAGAAACAATCCTGGATTTATAGAAGCCATCCCGGTTCCTGATTTGATCCCAGAATGTCCCGCTTTTCCTTAAGATGTCCCTATTTTCACTGGAGAAATGTTGGAGGGTATGAAGTTATGCGACCCCCGAGCCAAGGAGATAAGTAATTATACAACCTTTAGAAGACATCTGAAGGCAACCCTGTATATGGAAGCTTTTTAAATGTTCGATGTTTTATTATGTTTTTATATATGTTGGAAGCCACCCAGAGTGGTTGGGGCAACCCAATCAGATGGGCACAGTATAAATATAACAACAGCAACAACAAGAAGAACAACAACAATAATTGAATATGACGTCCCTATTTTCATCAGATAAATGTTGGAGGGTATGCTATTGCTGTCGGGAGTTCAGCCTACACTCAAGTAGGACCCTGGCAGAGAGACATGCCTGACTGGCATGTTCCCTCCCTCCTGGTCGATCGTTTGGGAGCTTCATAAGCTTTCTTTAGCCCGAACATCACAGCCAATGATGCCTACAGACACCGGCACACTTAAAGAGCCGCAGAGTTTGCACATCATGCGTAACAGACCTCAGCAACTCAGCATTTTCGTTAATCTACTTTATTTACATATAAACACATACAGAGCACTGCAACATGGCTCCCTCTATCTCTAGCATTAGACAGCGAAGAGGAAAAAGGACAAAGGACAGTAGTCCCACTTCACGGAACACAGTAACACAAACATCCTGTCTCCGTCACTTCCCAGTCTGTGGAGTGAAAACATATACCGTCATGTGAAAGACAAAAATCCCATGACTGCAATCATAGATCAGGAATTCTAGCAATTGCCTCTATCAGTTCAGAGTATGAAAACAGCCGTTCCAATCCCTCCCACCCCCCAGCTACTTTCTTCTGCAGCTTGCAGAGAGGGTGTAAAGAAAATGAAGCTGCTTCTGGGAAATCAACAGGAAGCACTGGAAGATGCAAGAGCCAAGCTGTTCGATAGGAAAGGGCATTTTTGTCTCATCTAGAAAGCTCCAGCTGCCTCTGCCACAGGTTCTAAATGAGAAGAGGACTCGTGCTGCTTTCAGCCTCCTTTGCAAGTCCTTCCCAGCTATTATTGGCAGATTTTGACCACCCACTGCTGTCACATCCTCCTCCGTATGGTGCCCATCTAAAGCTCCAAAGGGACACCATAGCTCATAGACAAAGAATGCTGAGAAAGGAATATCCCTTTAAGATATACTTTGTCTTCCAAACAAAAGCACCAATTTGGTTTTTGAAAATAGAAATCTACATCAATGTTAATGAAAACAGCTGTACAATAGGACCACAACTTTCGTGGGGGATCATGCCTAAAGCCCAAATCATGTATAGTCGGAACTCATTGGGTTCAGTAGTAGGTGGGATTGCCAATGTCACTTTGCCCAGAATCATACCCCATTTCTGCCCCCTTGTTTTATTTGCCATGCGTGTAAAGCTGAAAGCACACAAGTTAAACGCACACAAGTTGTGGGATTACTGTGTATGTTTTTAGAAACTTAGATAAGACCGTTTTAATCCTTGAAGAGACATGGCAATCCCAATAAGGCACATTCCATGTTATGTATCCTTAAGCAAAGGGTCCAGATACAAAACTTCTGATGACTTTATTCACATTGATGGTGAAGCCATGCCTGGGATACTTTGCACGGCTCTGTTGGAATACTCCTCAAGAAGGATATTGCAGAGGTGGAAAAGGGGGCAGGAAAAGGCAACCAGAAAATGACCAGGGGGCTGGAGGAACTTCCCCTGTGAGGAAATATTGTTCGTGCTTTCCCAACAACACTAGAACCCAGGCCATCAAATGAAGTTGGATGCAGGAAAGACAAAAGGAAGTACATCTTCATGCAGCTCATAATGATTAAACTGTGGAATTCGTGCTCAAAAGTTGTAGTGATGGCCAGGAGCCTGGAGTATTTCTAAAGAGAAATATACACATATATTTGAGGCACTATGCCTCTCTGAATACCAGTTGCTGGGTGGGAGGGTGCTGCTGTGTTCATATCCTGTATGCGGACTTCCTGCCGGCATCTGACTGGGAAATTAATATTATCAGAATGTTAAAATATAGTGGTACCTCGCAAGACGAATGCCTCGCAAGACAAAAAACTCGCTAGACGAAAGGGTTTTTTTTGTTTTTTGAGCTGCTTCGCAAGACGAATTTCTCTATGGGCTTGCTTCGCAAGACGGAAACGTCTTGCAAGTTTGTTTCCTTTTTCTTAACACCGTTAATACAGTTGCGACTTGACTTCGAGGAGCAACTCATAGAACGCGGTGTGGTAGCCTTTTTTGAGGTTTTTAAAGACTTGGGTGATTTTTGAAGCTTTTCCAAAACTTTCCCGACACCGTGCTTCGCAAGACGAAAAAAATCGCAAGACGACAAAACTCGCGGAATGAATTAATTTCGTCTTGCGAGGCACCACTGTATTTTCTTTTTTTAAAAAAAATAGGGGGAAATTAATAGATTGCACCTAAATCTGGGCCTTATTTAACCTCTTCAATAAATCTGTCCCTCATCAAAGTAGCCTCAATTTCCATTGTCTGAAGTAATGTTTTATATGATAGCTCACTGAGTAGAGCATAAGATTCTTAATTTCAGGGTTATGGGTTCAAGCACCACATGGGTTATGGGTTCAAGAGTCCTGCATTGCAGAGGGTAGGACTAGATGACCCTTATGGTTCTCTCTCTCTCTCTCTCTCTCTCTCTCTCTCTCTCTCTCTCTCTCTCCCTATCTCTCTCTCTCTCTCTCAGAGTTTTTGGTACAGAGCCAAGTACAGATATTATACACTTTCCATGGGTCATCAGAATGATAGCTCCCTGCAGTTCACAGTTTGAGAACCTTTGATGTGGAGCATTTCTTAGCTAAATTCTCTTCTGAAAAGCATGAATACAGAGTGACATTCAGAATAAAACAATGAGACAATGTAAAATACAAACAAATGAAACAATGTGCAAAAATAAAACTTCAAAAAGTTCTGTTTACAGGCCACAGTGTTGCAAAAGGGAGAAAAGTTGCTCCTGCCAAAATTGTCTCTTTTCTCTCTATATACAGTTTATGACTAGGAGGGGGACAGGATTCTAATCTCCTGCTACCTAATCTGCTATGCTACTTATCTTTAGCAGATATTTATCAGTAAATCCTAATGAAGATAAAGGCTGTGTTTTCTTCTTCCAAACAGAGAGCTTCACTCAGCAGTTGGCTGATTAATATCCCATTTATAGGACTGAGGGACAGGATCTAAAAGCTGATTAATTTATTCTTGAGCTACAAATGAAGTCTGATCAACTAAGCAACTAGGAAATAAAGAGTCAACGTGGGTGGTCTTTAGCAGCACCGCTAGATCTGAAGTCAAAGAAATTCAAAAGCAACATATGGCATTTCAGTTTGGAGGACTTTTGCACAACACTTCATGCATACACTCACAGTCGTGTATATTCTAGGTTACCACCAGCACAAGAGACTTAAGCCTAGAGAAAGAATAAGAACTTGTTCCGGCTGCTTTTTGCAGTGGACTGTCTCAATCCAATGTTTGTGAACCTGAAGTGTAACACCCTGTTGGATTGTTCAGCTGACAACACAGTTTGCGGTTCAGTTTTAGTGCACAAAAAGTGCACACAAAATAAAAGTGTCATGCATAATGCTTAATTTAGAGATAGGTGCATTGAAGAGCTTGCAAAGAGTCTATTTTACATTGAAGTAGTGTGCTTTTTTACATTTAAATGCATACAGTTGAAATGTGGACTTTCTAGTGCATTATTTCAATCTTAACCGTTCTTCAGCTCATCCAGTCCACCACTGCAGCCAGACACTGGTTAGGGATATTAAGGAGACAGCAATTTCCACTCCATTCTGTGTCTGTCACAATCAGCACTGTTTCTGTTCCTCTACAGTCTGGCTTCCCCTAAGATTTGTGCTGTTTGTGTCACTGTCTGCTGTGGCCAAAACTTGAGTAATTAATTTAAGTGGATGGGAAACATCAAAAAAATGCTGTGAATAAAACAATTATTTATGCAACATGTCCAGATTTCAAAAGTAGATACAGTGGTACCTCGGGTTAAGAACTTAATTCGTTCTGGAAGTCCGTTCTTAACCTGAGGTACCACTTTCGCTAATAGGGCCTCCTGCCGCCACTGCACGATTTCTGTTCTTATCCTGAAGCAAAGTTCTCAACTCAAGGTACTATTTCTGGGTTAGTGGAGTCTGTAACCTGAAGCATCTGTAACCTGAAGTGTCTGTAACCCGAGGTACCACTGAACTCCTCAGTTGCAAGATTTCTGCTCCTGCCATCTAATGAACAGGCAAATGGTAAGAATTTCCAGTGGAATCCTCCAATAGTCATCACTACACTTGCTCAAAATGCAAATAACAAACAGAGCTGAGTTTCACTGGCATATTGATAGGACCAGCCCAAGACATTTTGGCACCTGAGGCGGAACCCAAGATAATGCTTCCCTCCCTGCCAGGGAAGAAGGGGTGAAGAAAGATCTACATCAGGAACAAGGGGCGGGGGAGGGGGGATAAAGCTTGGCATTGGGATCTGCTGCCCTGGTGGATTTTAGAGGATACAACTTCATTTCCTTGGGAAAGAGATCTTTCTCCATTGACTTGGCTAGGGAAAGGGGTAGTGAGAAAAATGGAGTAAATTCCAAGCAAAGGGTGGGGTGAGGGAAATGCCAGCCCACAGCAAGGAGCCCATTTCCTCAAGGGTCATTGTTTAGAGGTGGGTCTGCCTGCCTGCATTTTGGGGGTTACAATGGCAATGTCTCCATTGATTTGCAGAGAAGACACAGGTCCCCATGGAAAATATAACAGGGTTTTAATTCCTTACCCAAACCACTGTGATTTAACTGCCCCGGGAAAATAATTCACTGTGAGAAGGCTGGAGCTGTCTGTGAAAATGAAATATTCCTCCCAATTCTGGGCCCGCTGTCCTCTCAAGTTCTGGATTTTTCATAGGAACATAGGAAACTGCTGTTTATGACCAGTTCAATGGTCCATCTAGTTGTGGTTCGAGGACCTGACCCCCGCTTGGTGGAATAAAGACACGTTGACACAGAATATAAGGTTAATGGGCAAGAAAAGGCCACAACTTTATTGATTACAGCAAGTGAGAAGGTATTGGCTTAGGCATTGGACCACGGAAGATTTGACTCCACCCACTCGATCAGGGGTGAGTCTGCAGAGGGGGTTAACCCCCAGTTGGGGGAGCCTGTTGATGCTAATACAACTATAAGCTCTCCCCTGATGTCACCAAGGGTCGTGCCATGGCCCCCCGCCACACAGGCATCATACAGGATTCACGACCGCCGGATTCCTTTAACGGAATACCCAAATTTGAAGGGATAGGCGATGGCCACACTTTGCCCTCCCACACACCAACAACACATTCCAATGCCTAACCGCCCAATACCAAGAAAGTTGTGACGATTGCTACGAGGTAGACGGAAGAAAAAAGGCCTAATGCCAGTTGGAAAAATTACTACCAGGCCCCCTGGGCAACCTGGGCGACCAACCATAGGTCCATAGCAAGGTCAAGAGAAAAGCTAAGCCCTAAGCCCTAAGGGAGTGGTGGGTGGGTGACTCGCGACGACAAGGTTAGCAAATGGGCTGAATGGCTGGCGCGGCTGCGTCTTGAACAGCAAACCACGCCCCCACCAAGCCGCCCGATTGGGTGCTCAACTGGGGGGGGCGTGGCGCGCCAGTCATGTGGATGGGGCAGGGGGCATAATGCCCCCTGCGTGATGCGGGAGTCGTCTCCCACCCACAACACCTCCCCTCCGGAAGGAGGAGAGGCCTTATTGTCTACAGTGATGGGCAGTGGATCCACAGAATTCTCTCCCAGGCCTACCTTGAGATCCCAGGGATTGGACCTGGGACCTTCTGCACCCCTGGTCTCAGAACAGGGATCCATAATAATAATAATAATAATAATAATAATAATTTTTATACCCTGCACATCCAGCTGGGTTTCCCCAGCTACTCTGGGCAGCTCCCAACAGATTAAAAACAGAATAAAACATCAAACATTAAAAACTTCCCTAAACAGGGCTGCCTTCAGATGTCTTCCAAAAGTCAGGTAGTTGTTTATTTGACATCTGATGGGAGGGCATTCCACAGGGCGTGTGCCACCACCGAGAAGGCCCTCTGCCTGGTTTCCTGTATCTTCTGGGTGATTTTCAATAAATTATTAATAGACAAACATACACTGAACTATTCACAAAGCATTTGAAACTTGAACCTATGAAAGTAATGCACGACCGGCTTGCTTGATAAATTTAACAAAATGTAGGAGGTGTTAGAATTGGTTCAAGTTCTTAATATAAATGTATATTTTTGGAGGCTTCTGTTTACTAAACTGTGAATGTCAATCACTCTGGTTCAAGTGTAGTTTTCAACTGCGTTGCACGAAAAAAAGTGCCTAGGCTTCCTCATTTGCTGCCCTCCCCCCTTTGCTGTGGACCTAAAACGGACGTAGCTGAAATTTTGTCAAAATAATGCTTAAATTCCAGTTTGCAGGAAGAGCTAATGACCTCCCCCAACATAGCAAAGACCAGACAGATGGGTGCTATTTACCAGTTGTTATGTAAAGCAATAACAAGTTCAGGGAACTGGAAATGTTCAACTCAGAGGTCAAATTTAAGATACAAATTTGAACACTTACAAAGAAAAATATGACAATCAAGTAAAGCACACTACAGGTTTTCTTCCTATTGTGGTCAAGGTCATGTTAGAAGCTTCGTTGGACTGGTCATGTTGTGCGGATGCCTGATTATCGTCTTTCAAAGCAACTACAGTGGTACCTTGGGTTAAGTACTTAATTCGTTCTGGAGGTCCATTCTTAACCTGAAACTGTTCTTAACCTGAGGTACCACTTTAGCTAATGGGGCCTCCTGCTGCTGCCGCACCGCCGGAGCACAATTTCTGTTTTCATCCTGAAGCAAAGTTATTAACCTGAGGTACCATTTCTGGGTTAGCAAAGTCTGTAAACTGAAGCGTATGTAACCCGAGGTAACACTGTACTCTACTCCGAACTTAAAAATGGAAAGCGTAATGCTGGTGGTCAACAAAAGAGGTTTAAAGACTCTCTCAAGGCATTTTTTTTTAAAAAGTACTATAAACACCAACAATTGGGAAACACTGGCCTGCAAGCACTCCAACTGGAGAACAGCCTTTACCAAAGGTGTCATGGACTTTGAAGACACTCGAACTCAGGATGCAAGGGAGAAATGTGCTAAGAGAAAGGCACGCTTGGCAAATCCACACCATGATCAACTCCCACCTGGAAACCTATGTCCCCACTGTGGAAGGACGTGTGGCTCCAGAATTGGCCTCCACAGTCACTTAAGGACTCATTGCTAAAACTGTGTTTATGGAAGACAATCTTATTTGGCTATGAGTAATCGCCAAAGAAGAAGAAAGAAGTAGAAGAGAAGCAGATCAGCACATCCTTCTGCATATGTACCCTGGTACCTTATGAGAGCATCTTGACTAGGGATGCTCAACAAATTCTTCAAACTAACCCAATACATACCAATGTGTGGGTGGGAACATGGTTTCACCCTTCAACCTTACTGCAAAGGGCAGGTAAGAAATCTTATCAATATTTATAGATGAGAAACAAAGAACTTGTGTTTAATTTGATTCACAACTGGTTCTGAAGTCATGGTTCCTCGCCAAAATGTTGCCAGGGTGACAACACCCTGGGATGTACTTGCATTTGTTGTGGGAATGTCCAAAGGTTAACGGGTTCTCCTGGAATGCAGTATTCCATAAAACTGGAATGATTAAAAAAAGTCATGTGACACTTTCTCTACAACTGATGCTCCTTAATTTATTTTTTAAATAGCAACGAATCAGTTGGACACTTTCTTATTGCAGTAGAATTCACAATTGTGATATTTGAGAGGGACTTGATAAGAGATAATGTGGATCATTGGCATGCAAAGGTATGGGATACAGTGTTATTTGAAAAAAATGACATTTAAATTAAAAGTCCTTAGAGGCCGAAGTTAAAAAGATAAATGTATTTTGCTATGGCATGATGTGATGTAATATATATTAATATATAGGTACAAGGCTAGTCTCCATCTCCAGTTTTTAAATGGGGTGGATAATTTGAGTTGGTGTTCATACCTCTTTTAAGTGTCCTCAAGTTTGTTACCCCTACACCCTGAAGCAGGAAAATGGGATAAAGAAAAGAACTTGATCCAGATGTTAATTTCATGCACTTACTTGAGTAGATCCCTTAACAAAGATGTTTATTACGTGCTGGCCCCAAAAGTTGACTTTAATCTAAATTTTATTGGTTGTAATTATATTTAGTTTTCTCTTTATATAGGTTATACCAAAAGGCATTTTTAATTTGTGTCAAAAGCCAATAAATAATGTTTTTTGTTTTTTTTTAAAAGAAATTTTATAAATAAAAAAAGTGAAATAAAATAGTTAATCTTTATATTTTTCCCTTCTCTGCAATTTGCAGTGCAGGCTTTGGCTCAAAACCGTGTTTATGGAAGACAATCTTACTCGACTACGAGTGATCGCCAAAGAAGAAGATTTTGAGAGGAAATGTGTGTGTGTGAAGGTGTTCAGATACACAAATTCTGTGTGCCTTAAAAAACCCCCAAATCTTGCAGAAGCAGGATTGAATAGACTTATGAATGGACAATTTCGAAAGGCACATTCCATGCCTAATTATGACTGGGGTCAGCTCCTCAATTGGCTTATAGCTTTTGTCTCCATCCCTTACACCTCTTGCCAGCTGACTAGCAGAGCCATAATCAAAGGACCTCATATGGATAAGCCAAGCAGGGATGTTATAATAGCTGTATACATGTGATGGCGAAAATAGCCATGCTTGTGGTGTATAAGCGCTCCATTATCCTCATTTTGGTTTTATATTCTAATAACAAGGGGCAGCCATGAACTCAGTAGTCATTTATTGCCTCTCTTCATCTTTTGACTCCATCCTTTATGCTAAATGATTCCACTGTATTATGTCCAAAGGCATCACTCTCTTTTTAAACCTGTTTCTGAAGATGTCAAACCTTGATTGTTTGCTAAATCAGCTTCCTGTTCACGCTACAGCTTCTTTAAATATCAGTATGCTGAGACTTTGATAGCTCTCAATGGAACCGTTAGAGGAACACCTGCGGTCTGCTTTATATTCCTTACTTATGAACTGCAGGAGTTGAGATCTGATGAAGGACCTTTACCTGATGGCAATCTGTATCAGAATAATAATAGTAATAATTTTATTACTTAAATCCCGCCCATCTGACTGTGTTGCCCAAGCCACTCTGGGCAGCTTCCAGCGTATATGGAAACATAATAAAACATTACACATTAAAAGGCTTCCCTATATAGGGCTGCCTTCAGGTGTTTTCTAAAGGTTATATAGTTACTCATTTCCCTGACATCTGGTGGGAGGGCATTCCACAGGGCGGGAGCCACTACTGGCGAGAGCCAGTGTGGTGTAGTGGTTAAGAGCGGTAGTCTCGTAATCTGGGGAACCGGGTTCGCGTCTCCGCTCCTCCACATGCAGCTGCTGGGTGACCTTGGGCCAGTCACACTTCTTTGAAGTCTCTCAGCCCCACTCACCTCACAGAGTGTTTGTTGTGGGGGAGGAAGGGAAAGGAGAATGTTAGCCGCTTTGAGACTCCTTAAAGGGAGTGAAAGGTGGGATATCAAATCCAAACTCTTCTTCTTCTTCTTCTTCTTCTTCTTCTTCTTCTTCTTCTTCGAAGGCCCTCTGCCTGGTACCCTGTAGCTCCACTTGTGCCCTGAGGCCCCCAAGCCCTTCCACAAGTAAATAACTTCACACTGAGAGGTAATTTTGGTTTAAAGTTAATGGGCAAAATTTAGGCCACAACTTTATTGATTACAGCAAACTGAGTGGTATTGGCTTAGGAACTGGCAACAGACTATAACTGACTCCTGCCTCTCAGGCAGGTAGTATGGAAGGGTAAACACCAAACAAGGGAGCAACATCGATGAAAATCAACCGAAGCTCACCCTGGGGTTCCTGTGGTCCTGGCATGGCCCTAGCCCCTCAAGCGGACTTCGGACAAGATCCAGGACCCCAGATTTCTTTACCGGAATACCCTTATTCATGGAGGGGCAGGTGATGGCCTCCCCTCCCCTCTCACATACCTCACTAAGCCAACGCCTAACTGCCAAACCTTACGAAGTTGTGACGATTGCTAAGAGGGTAGGCGAAAACCAAGTGGCCACTGCCAATTTGCAAAACAGGCAACCAACCAATATCCAAATCAAGGCCGAAGCAGCAACACCAACAAATAGGGACAGGAGGGCGGGTGTTTGGCAGCGCGAAGCAAATGCTTCAAGCACGCCACGCTGCCACTTTTATGGGCCTCCAATCATGCCACTTGCATCGGATTGGCTCAAATGGCCTGGCGTGACTGTGGGGCCCTACTGGCAAGGCCTGGGCTATGCCCAGCACCTACCAACCCAGTGGGGGGTGTCTCAGGGGCCCTTGCACAACCAGGACCCTCACTGAGGAGGATCCCACTTCTCACAGTGAGGGAACTGCCAGAAGGCCCTTGGAGGTGGACCTCGATGTCCAAGCTGAACGATGTTGGTGGACATGCTCCTTCACAGCTCTGAGCTTTAATGCTCCGTATTTGAGTTCCTTTTCTTTTTTTGCCCCATTGCTTTCCCAGCGAAAACCCACTCTTTACCCCTGAAATGCGGTACTGGAAAACCTGAATTGCTGTTTGTACTGATTCAGCATTAAAGAGTGGATTTTCCTGGGGAAGGCAAAGACGCAAAATAAAAATCACTCTGACATGGAGCTTAAAAGCTCAGATATGTGCCTAGAAGAAGAAGAGTTTGGATTTGATATCCCGCTTTATCACTACCCAAAGGAGTCTTTAAGCAGCTAACATTCTCAGGCACAGGGCAGAAGATAAGTATGGGTGAGACCTCAGTTTTCTTTATCTCCCCCATCAAACCCTTAAGTGACTCAGGCTGGAAACTGATGATGAGACTTCAGCCCAAATCTCAGGGCATATCATGGTAATAATGGATGTCCCCCCCGCCCCCGCCATTTGTATTAATAGTCTGCAACGATTATTTTCAGCCTCCTGAATTATTCTATGCTGGAAGAATGATTTTATGTAGAAGAAAACCTATATTCATTAGATTATGAATGGAAAGGTAAACTATACCATATTCTAAACTATAGTCACAAACTCAAAGTGGAGTATTGATTTTCATCATGCTTAGAACTACGAAGAATGAAAGGGGAGGCAGAATTCAAGAATGCATTCCTTCTTCTAACAGGGGTTTATGGAAACTGCAGTTTGATTAATTCTTTAATTAATTCTTTTTCACACGGCCGGCAAATAGAACAGATGTTCTAATAGCAGTGCTTTACACCCCCTGTACAACAAAAAGCCAGCCTTATACACATGTGATATTTAAAATGCCACACAGAGCCATGGCTGCTAATGATCTCTTGCTGGATTTCAGCTCAGTCTCTCGTTAGCGTAGCTGACAAAAGAAAATGTTACAACAATATTATTTTCCCTCTGCTTTCTTTAATAGACAGAAACATTTAAAGATGCCGAGCACCCTTAGCTACTCATTACTTCAATGGAAGTTACAGAACTGTGCTTCATAATGAGCATCTTGATAGATGGGAAGGAGCAGAACAAATATGTAGCAAAGTTGGAACAGGAAATAGGCAATTCAATTCCGAAATTGAAACTTTGCAAGCAATCTCCAGAAACTTTAGTAAAATGGCACTCATCTATTCCAATGTATTTTCCAAAACATTTCTTCTGTTTGACTTTTTGGTGAAATCCTGAATATGTAAACTTTTGAAATTTCAAATGTTTCTCTATTTATTATATTTACAAAATGAGGCAAGGTGCGCTGCCACACAATTTCACCAATAAAAAATAGGGTGTGTGTGTGACATTCCTCATATTTCCTTTTTTAAATCTAGCATTTAATTTCCTCCTAATAAGATTCTGAAACACCTCCTTTGGAATCCAACCATATTCCACCTTGTCAAACAGAGTGGCTGTTTATTCATTGACCTCAAAGAAGGCATCTATTTGCATAAAACGTGATTATGGTAATGCATGGCAAAAGGTGCAAGTTTTGAATAATTATAATTATTTAAAATAATTATTATAATGCAATATATAATAAAAATGATAATACGATGTAAGATACCAGGTGATTTGTGTATCTGCTGGAAGGTGCTTCTAGGTTTTGATGGGCAACTTCAAGGCTCTCACTCTCCTTTGTTATGGTTCCTTATCTTTGAACCAGATGAACTGCACAACCCTTCAAATAGAGGACACCTTCAAATCAAGGATTGCAGACCCTCCAGTCATCCCCATTTCCCAGGGACAGTCCCAGATTTATAGAAACCATTCCAGTTTCTGATATGGTCCCAGAATGTACCGCTTTTCCTGAGGATGTCCCTATGTTCATTGGAGAAATGTTGGAGGGTTTGGAGTTATGCAACCCCTGAGCCAAGGAGATAAGTAACTATACAACCTTTAGAAGACACCTGAAGGCAGCCCTCTATCAGGAAGTTATTTAATGTTTAATGTTTTATTATGTTTTTATATATGTGAGAAGTTGTCCAGAGTGGCTGGGGCAACCCAGTCAGATGGACAGGATATAAATAATAAAATTTTGATGATGATGGAATAGGACGTCCCTATTTTCAACAGAGAAATGTTGAAGGGTATGGGATTGCCCTCTGATAGTCCTTCACAAAGGGAGGACTGTACTTTGTAAAGTTGGATACAAGGGCACCTTACGTCCCAGTTCCGACCTGGAAGCTATTCCAGAAGTACGGAACTGTAAAATCCAGGGTGGATTCTCCAGTTGGAGAAGATTCTGTTACCATTGGTTCTCACAACAGACTACTGGTGAAACTTGAATGCCAACTGCGTGATCTTCTTTAGGAGTGTTGGCTACAGTAATTGGACAGAGGAGCAGACTGAGAGATAAACACAGTCCAGGAAGCAATAAAATATCTATAAAAATCATCCCACCAAGATGGCTATATCAGCCAAGTTGTAGGCCTTCCATGGCCAAAGGAACAATCAGGAGTTAGGTAACTCCTTGCAACTGACCCAAAATGGCGATGCTGTTCACAGGGGGGTAAATGTCACAAATGCCCCTCTCATTTCAGTTCAGCCATATGTCAAACTGTATCTATACTGTCCACTGTCATCTGGAACCTGATGTCTTAATGAATACCACCCTCATCAAAACAATTCACTTTTACATTTTTAAAATGTTTTCTTAGCAAGAGAGCTAAAGTGCCCGGGGCAGGATGTGGAGGAGAAATGAGAAGGATTATAAACCTTTGACATCTCTCATGCTTCCCTCTCGTGAAATAATCCCAGAAAGATAAAAAGGATCTGAGAACGGTTGCCGGGTGCACTATGGTACGACCCAACCTCAAGGGCGCAATAAGCTGAGAACAAGTGTGTTAGCGACAGATCAGAAGAGCCAGTGAATTCGTTTGCATTTTTAACCTCTGACCAAGCCACACAATATTCTGAATATTGCTGCTATTAATTGGGGAGCTTAAAAGATAAGTCGCCTACAAGGGAGAGTCACTGAATGGGAAAGGGATAGAGGGATGAATGATGGCACAGTCCCAATCAATACATTTATGTGTGACATATTTTTTCTCTCCCTAGTAACAATATTGGCATATGCTACTCCTTTGAACACAAACACATTTGCAGGTGAATATAGTATATCATACTTGTTGTTGTTTAGTCGTTTAGTTGTGTCCGACTCTTCGTGACCCCATGGACCAGAGCACGCCAGGCACTCCTATCTTCCACTGCCTCCCGCAGTTTGGTCAAACTCATGCTGGTAGCTTTGAGAACACTGTCCAACCATCTCGTCCTCTGTCGTCCCTTTCTCCTTGTGCCCTCCATCTTTCCCAGCATCAGGGTCTTTTCCAGGGAGTCTTCTCTTCTCATGAGGTGGCCAAAGTATTGGAGCCTCAGCTTCATGATCAGTCCTTCCAGAGAGTACTCAGGGCTGTTTTCCTTCAGAATGACCGCTCCCCGCTTAAAACGGGGGGCGCCCTTTGCGTGGACACGCGCAGCCCCTAGATCTGGAGCGGCTCCAACAGCATAGGCCTGGTTTGCCTTCCCTCAGGTGGGATACCTGGAGGTCTCCGCCTACCTCAGTCAGTTGTCCAATCCCACCTGGGGGAAGCATTGCCAAGGAGACCAGGCCAGGTAGGGGAGGGATTACCTGCCCACACAAATAGAGGGAGGATCTTACCTGGGAATCCTCACTTGGCTCCAGAGCTTCTCCCACCCTACCCACCCTCAGTAAATGTCTTATTTGCAGGTTAACTTTTCTTCACAGGTATGCGGGCGCTGCTACGTTAAGGTCGCTGTTAAAGGGCCGGAAAGGAATTTCCCTGCATTGGCAGGTTTCGCCTTTCCTGTAGCAAAACGTCACAACTTTGGCGGTATCAGGCCTTGGGCGGAATCCTTTAGTCCATCTTCCTCTTTGCGGTGGCGATACCAGGGTTCCCCGTTAAAAGGGTTTCTGAAGGGAGGCTTTGACCGTACGCCGAAAGGTCGTCATTGCTCTCCCCTGCGGCGGCGGCGTAACGGGGGCGGCTATCTCTGCTTGAACATATGTTCTCCAGAGCCGGCCCATCCCACACACACACACTGGATAACCCTGATGCTCCCTAGGTCCCCGGCTGGGGACTGGGGAGGGAGAACGCTCAATGCCTGAGCCAAGGTCTACCCACATTTGAAATTTAATAAAGTTGTGGCCAATTTAATCCCATAGCACGTTGTCATGAGTCGTTATTCCACATGACGGGGGGACCGCGCGGGGTCTGGGGACTCCGCCTGTCCACGCAATGGAGAGGTTTGATCTTCTTGCAGTCCATGGGACTCTCAAGAGTCTCCTCCAGCACCATAATTCAAAAGCATCAGTTCTTCGGCGATCAGCCTTCTTTATGGTCCAGCTCTCACTTCCATACATCACTAAGTATATCATATACTATATCATATACAAAGAATATAGTATATCACATACAAAGGATCAAGTCAAACAGAATTCTGTCACAATTCACAGAAAAAAATTCAACTGAAGATATATATGTTATGGTGATCATCAGGAATAAATGGGGTTGGATCTTGAGAAATTCAGGAAGGAGATGATAATGATTATTAAAATTTGTATACTGTCCTTTATCCGTAGATCACATACACAATTTTTTACACTGGGCTGGGGGTGGGGGAAGCTGAGATATGAGTAAAAATGCCTGGGCCCTTGGAACATTTTTTTTGTTACCAAATGTGGGTTTCTTCAAGGTCTATATTTTCACACACACTTCAAGCTATGATTCCCACTTCTAAGATATATCTGGGATCAATTAGGTTGCAGCAACTATTTCCTCTGCACATAGATGTTCTCTTGTTCATCGACCCTGGAAGTCAGTTAATTTAGGATAAGAAATCTTTTGAAATGTTGTTGTCTAATCAATATTCCTGTGTATGTCATATAAAAATAAGCCTTTAAAAATTCCAAGAACTTTTCTCTTGCTGACTCATATAAAGGGCATTCTAATAGATATTAAGTTAAGGCTTCAAGATTTGGGGACACAGCAAATCAATGATCTTTACTGCATGACCCTTTTAGATATTAATCCAAATTTACCTGTCATCCTGAAACAGGACACCTAATGGAAAATCAGTCCTGTAAGCTGGGCTGGGATCAAAATGCATGCTAATATGTCTATTAATACTCAAAGTTAGATCTTTATTCATTATTTGTTATTCATTACCTGAGTTGTTCATTTTTATGAGAAAGGCCTGATTACCATAATTAGTAGCAATTAAAATAATTATGTAAGGTGAACTCCCTGTCCCCACAAGAACAAGGTCAAGGGGGGAAAGAATTTGCTTCATTAAAATGTACATGTGCCAAATAGAATTTTGATAAGGGCAGATTAATGAATTAATTAACGGGAGGAACTTCTGTCACAAGCCCACACGACTTATGGTAAGTACCATTGATAGTGGTTTCAGCCAATGAGAACTTTTGGGGTTTTTTTTTGTTTTTTTTAAATGATATTTATTGAGAATTTTTTTAAAAATTACACAAAAAAAAGAAACAAGACAAAAAAAAAGGAAAAATAAAAAATAAAACCATCATTCTCCAATTCTCCACTTTCAATACCTTCTTTCCTTGACCTCCTCCTCCTCCCTTTTCCTGTATCCAGATTTATAATTATCACAGCAAATCCTTTCCATAATTCATAATATTCTGTCCTCACATTACTTTAATCTATTTTCATCTTATCTTATATATAAAAAAGTTTAGAACTTAAATCTTAATTTTTACCAACTTCTCCTAACCATAACATTCTTACCAAATTCTTTAGACATTTTTATAAGAGCCAAATAATTTCATTTCAACATTTTCCTAACATTCATCAATTTTGTAAAACAGTCCTAATGATAGAAATAGAAACTTAAGCAATCCAATCTTCATCCAGCGTCCCTTCCTCCTGGTCCCGGGTTTTGTCAGTCCTTTTTGTCCTATTAATCTAGCACATTAACCTGGCAATCTTATATCTGAGGCCCTCAAGTCTCTTCCATGTCCCTTCCACAGCTCTTCTTCATATTTTCCTTTTATTCGTGGGAACTCCAGCTTGGTAATGTTTTTGACCCTTTTCAACAAAACAGTCCCTTTTCCATAGTCCAGACTAGACTCGATGTAGTATTTAAAAACATGTTCCAGATTCCCTTCAAAGTTGAGAGACCCCACTGCTCCAGACATCTGACGGCCCCTTTCCAGACTCGAAAAGTCCAAATCTCCCTGTATAGGGGGGTCTATCCAACCCCCCATTTCCAAACCAAACCAAATTTTATCTTTCCAAGTCTGGTCTTTTCCAGTTCATTTGTCAAATCCAAAAATTTATATTCCTGCTGGGCCGCAGCTCCTTCCGTCTCTGGCGCCCAAGATTCAGCAGAATCCTCATCTCTCAGCTGTTCTGTCATGGCACGCTCCTGTTTTAGTTCCTGGGTGGGTTCCATATAGTTTCCCACTACCTGTTCAAAGGTTCTGGCCGCATTAGTCATCAAATCCGTCTTCTGGCTTAACTGATCCAATAGGGCATTTATTTTGCAGAAAGCACCCAACAGTGCTTCTGCAGACATTGTCCTGCAAGGTCACAAACCCTTTCCCACGGTTGTAATCAGTGACAGCTGCAAGCTCCCAGGGATTAGTTACAATTTCACAGTTCCCCTCTAGGGGGGAAAACTTCTGATTGTTCTTTCTCTTAAAAACAATAGCAACAAAGTTTCTTTTTTAAGATATTTTGTCCATATTTGTTCTTTTAAGATGCGAAAGGGAGCAATGGAGTCACTATGTTTCTCTTCTTTTAACTATCTGTCAAAGACATTTGTTTTTGGTCAGTGAGCTTCAAACGTCAATTCTGACACCCCGCTCCAGGATCAGGACGGTGGAAAATTACTTTGCTTTAGATTCACTTCTGCAGGTTTAAACAGCTCGAAAAAAGCTCCCCCTTCTTCTCCTGCTACTGAAGGGGGGTTCAGCGATTTTAGATGATGAAAGTCAATCCTTTAGGAGTGATTTTTAAAGCTCTTGTTTGCGTTGTCTTTGCTTTGTTCTGGCTACAGGGAAACGGAAGGCTGACTTCCTGTTTAAACCTTTCCGTTTCAGTACCAAATTAGGGTGGATTTTTAAGTCCAAATTCCTTTCTATTTCACCAGTTCTTATTTAAAGTCCAGAGATTCAATGTTCCAGTACTCACGGTTGGTTATTTTAGATGCCAAATTGTCCCAGGAAAAAGGCAGCGCTCTCCGGCAACGGCTATGCGGCTTCGCTCCGCAGGAAAAGCGATTGACTCACAGCACCGCGCCACTTCCCCCTCTTCGCTTCGGAGCCCGTTTGTGAGTTCCTTTGCGGGTTGGGGGGGCGCTAAGGGTGCCCGCCGAGTCCCACGGTCACAGGCTTCATCCGCCTGTGATTTCCAGAAGGGTCCCCGCTTCGCCGCAGCGGAAAAGACCCGTTTCATGCGGAGCTGGTCCCTCCAGTTCGGAGGGAGTCTGCCATTGCCGATGGCGCCACCCCGGAAGTCCCCAGCCTATGAGAACTTTGAGAACTTTTGATTCTAGTGTCAAAACTGTGCCGGCAATAACAATTAACACAGAGTAGTGATGGAGCTGAATATTAAATATCTGATGTTTTGAAAGTGCATTGTAAAACACACACACACGCACACACGCACACACAACTGAGGACACTGTTAGAATTTGACTCAGGTAATATCAACTTACTTCGACAGCTTTTGAATTTGTGGGTTTGTGTGTGTGTGTGTGTGTGTGTGTGTATGTGTGTATACATACACACTTTAATAGATTATTGGGTGACTTAAGTAAACATCTGGTCAGATACTGTCACACTAACTTTCTGTTTGGTATTATTCTGAATATTAAACTAAAATTCTTTAAGCAGATTCATAGGTCCATATGTTCTAGGGCTGGAAATAAATTCAACCAGGGTTGAAAAAATCAGTCCTTTGAGAATTCCTGTACAAAATGTCCTGGTCCAACCCTCTCTGACTTATGTGTAGATGGTAGCTATCAAAGAGACTTCACAATTCTCTAAATCTTCCAGCCTAGTTATGGAGAGTTAAATCATAACAACATACATATTTAAATATATACTCTAAACGAAAGCACATGTTTAAGTGTGCGTTTTAAGGGGAAATGCAGATTCAAATCTGTATCTAAATTCATATTTTGTGATTTATTCATTTTTCACTGCAGATTAATTGGGAAATGGAAGAGAACAGAATATGGGTAAACATTGGATAAAGTGACATGGGTCAAAAATAGAGTAATTCTTACCTAGTCGAAACTCGACCCCTCCACTGAGGCAAAATCCCTGGAGATATTAGAGTTGTAGACTCAATGAGGCCTCACTAGCAATGTTATTTGGCTTCTGGTGGGCTTATCAAAGTTTCATCAAGGGTTAGTAAAAACACAGCTCATTGTTTCCTCTGAAAAGAAAACACACATTTTCAGGAATATTTGTGTGCCTTCTCAAAATGTTTTACTCTGGGCCACACTTTCAGAATAAAAATTTGCTCACGCCACACCAAATTTTTCGAAATACATTGAAAACAAAAAGAAACATTGGGCGGCTGGGAGAAGAAAGGGAAGCTCCCAGGAGAAAATTTTGTGTGGGACAAGGGTTAAGACCAGCACTGATAAAGTATTTTTTCCTTTCCTCCCTCTTCCTCCTATTGTTTTCTTTCCTCCCCCTCTTTTCGTTTTTCTATTTAGATTACTTTGATTTTTATAATGTTGTATGTTGATATTTTCAATAACAAAATTATATATAAAAGGAAATTGTGCTTGAACACAGAACACCACTACTTTATAATATGATCGTGCAACTGGCTTAGGATATGCAGTCATTCCTCACCCCACTATATAGCTTCAGACACCTGCTCCAAATCAGGTGAAGTGTTTACTGCTAGGTGAAGCAGGTTTTATTATAGAGTGCTTGCCCATTCATAGGAAGAATGGATTGTTTCAGTATCTGGAGAATGCAGTAGCCTTTGTTGATAAAGAAATTGGTTTTCCTCTGTTCTGTGGTAAATATTGTAAAAATCTGCTGCATAAAGAAATGAGATTTTTTTTAATTATTTTTTTTTAATTTTATACCTTTATTGTCAATGTACAACCTGTGTACAATGAAATTAACTGAGCCTCCCCCCTCAACACTCAATCTCATTGCACTCTGTGTTCTTGTCGCACAACACACCATCCCCAAAAGTCTATTGCACTATATTACTTTCCATTCAGCAGCCTAACAGCCCATGGATAGAAACTGTTTTTTAGCCTGTTGGTACGACTGATTATACTTCTATATCTCTGGCCTGAGGGTAGAAGATTAAAGAGGTGCTGGCTGGGGTGTGATTTGTCCCTGAGAATTTTTCTCGCTCTCCTAAGGCAACAATCTCTTGCGATGTCATCTAGCGGGCTCAGGGGACAGCTCATGATATCATGTGCTGTGTTCACCACCCTCTGTAAAGACTTTCTGTCCGTGGCTATCAAGCCAACGTACCACACTGTGATACAATACGAGGGGACAATTTCTATTGTGAACTGGTAGAAGGAGGACATCAGTTCCCCTCTCTTCCTCCGAAAGTCCAACACCATCTCCTTTGTCTTGCTAATACTTAGGTGCAAGTTATTCTCTAAGCATCATGTATATAGTTTTTGAACCCCCCCCCCATACACTGATTCATCTCCACCTGTAATTAGACCCGTTATGGTAGTATCATCTGAAAACTTAATAATTACAGTGGATGGATCAGATGAAATACAGTCATATGTATACAACAAGTACAGGTAGGAACTCAGCACACATCCCTGTGGGGTGTCAGTGCTGAGCTTCAGGGAGGTAGATGTAACAGGCCCAGTCCTGATTAGGGTTTCAAATTCCAACCTGAATGAGCAAGCAGCATCTGCCCCATCTACTTTCCTCCTCTAATCAACACACCTTCAATTTGTGATGGGCCCCATTCCTCAATCTTCCAGAAGCTGTTGAGACTCTACCCATTGCTCTTTCTTCTGAATTCTGAGATCCACTCCACCCAGTCCACTCAGTTATGAGAAGTTGTTTGTATTGGAACATCTAAATCTGAAAAGCTAGAAATAAAAATACTCATAATATATTTGTTTCTTGCTTTTAAGTAATAATTTATAATTGTATCATAATCGGGCTACCTCAGCTTGTAGAGCAAGATTGTGCTTATCCTGTTTTAACTTCAATTTTCTAAGTTCCCTAGATAGGCATTTTTTTGCTATTCTGACATTCCTTATCAAACCAAGTCTGTCTTTTAAACTTTTTGTTTTTTATCACACTAGTGGTGGTCATCAGTGGGCGCATTCGGTTGAATATGTTCTCATAAAGTCCGATTATGTTCCCTGTTTCTAACAACATTTCCCCCTTTAATAAAGCAAATTCATGGGAATCCAGGATCTGAATCATTTTTTTCTTGGACCTGTGCATTCCATTTTAACCTTCTATTTTAGGAAAGGCAGGAGAAACGAATGATGTCAGAGATAACTCAAGTGGAAAGTGGTCACTATCAGCTCTGGGAATTATCCTGAAGGTATCTCGGTTAATTGGCACATCTATGGTGCTCGTAAATCCTCTGGGGGATTTTGGCCAAGATCGAGTGTTGAAATAAAAATACATAAGAACAGGGGGTGGGGAACCTCTGCCCCATGGACCTAACTAGGCCTGCCAAGCTCCCCTATTAGGCCCAAGAGAACATGTTGGCCAAGTCATGCTGACCTCCTCTACACAACAGCAGTTATGGGGCAGGTAACAACCTGACTAAACCTAAAAGGGGGCTTCTAGTCAGTGATGATCAGTGGTGACTGCAAACAACTATGCAATGTTCTCTGCAAGATAATCCTTTGCAAAGAGCTTCTCAAGACTGAACAATTAGCTGATGGTCAGGTCAAGAAGCCCCTTGCAACCCAGCATCTTGCAGAGCACTTTGCAAAGTGCCCTACAAGACCTATGCATGGGTCACCTGACATCATTGTGGTATCAGGGGATTGACAGGTCAGGGACTCTTCCCACCTGGGCCTCAGATGATGAGAGTTTCATGCACAGGTTTCTCTCTTTTCAGTGAAGAGTACAAATATAGGCATCCAAAACTGTGTAGAAATGAAGCTGTACCCACACTAAAGTGAAGGTGGAAGACCAGAAGCAGAGCACACATGGAGCTTTGCATAGTGACTGATGCAAACGTGGTGCTCCTATCATGGGGAAAGAATTCTACCCTTATTTTGAATACAGAGATTTTGAGCAAAAGTGTAAAACAGGCATAGGCGAACTCGGCCCTCCAGATGTTTTGGGACTACAGCTCCCATCATCCCTAGCTAACAGGACCAGTGGTCAGGGATGATGGGAGTTGTAGTCCCAAAACATCTGGAGGGCTGAGTATGCCTATGTCTGGTGTAAAACATATTTAATGTGTACAAGAGAAACACATATTTTCTCCTCTTCACAAACACCTCTATCTGACTCGTCTCCAATGCAGTCATTTCTACGGCTTTAATCTGGTGGCTTTCAAGCTTTGTTGTTAGGTCTGTTGGAAACCTATGAGGCTTCCTTGGTGAGAAGGTCAGTAGTGGCAGGCAAGCTTCCTTGAATGACAGATGATAACTAAAGCCCACTTGTCACAGATGTATACAAACAATTTGCAGCCATAATACTGAGCCTGTGTTTAGAATGCAAGCGACAAGCCTGGCAAGTCTGGTAGGTGTCTTGCGTGAACTGCAAGTATATTCTGAAAAATATCCCAGAACCCCGTGCAACAAAAAGGAGCTCTGCAGCTGACAAATTAAGGTATTTTCTGTTTTAAATTTATATGAATATATGCCAAACTTTGGAACTTTTGTTACCATCTTTAGAGATGTCTTCATTCTCTGTTTGCTGCATTTGTGCTCCAATGTAAATATTAAATATTAATATCATCAAATGACTTCTTTTAAATTTGATGTCTTCCAATGTTCTGTGTATGCAGATTTATTTATTCTGTTGAGATTGTAAAGAAGGAAATATATATTGTAAGCCATCTCTAACAATGGTGGCTGTTCCTTTCTCTCCTGTGTGAATAATTTACTGGTGTTTTGCTTCATGAAGTATCTATTTCTCCATAAGCCTATTTAAAAAGCTAATATACTTAAAAACCTGTTTGTAATGGAATATGTAGATGACCTAAGAAGTAATCTAATGCATTCAAACTCAAGACTCTCATATTAATTTTCTCAAGACTCTTGAGCACTTTATAGTGCTAATTACATCTATTACTGTGTCATTTGCTTTGAAACGATATGTATGCTCCCCTTCAGAAAGAGAAATCCCCAATTTTGCTTAGTAATGAAGAAAGTTCTATTTCAGTAAGCCTCTCTGATCTAATGACTCTGATTTCATTTAGAAATAATAGGTTTATGTGCACAAAGAATAGTGACACATATGTTTAATGCTGATAACCGACTGCTTATCAAACGCTTTCTAATTAGACACTCTTGCATTATAGGGATAATATAGGTTCTGTCAGGGCAGAGTATATGAAGATTGTGTATTTCCTAAGCAAGGCAGTCATTTTGTCATGGCAGTAAGTTGCTTCTCTCGGTTTTCAATAATAATTCCACCCAAACAAGCATTTGTAGAAAGTGGTTAAAGGGTCTAAATCAGGTTACACAGTTTCCAGGAAGAGATCACCCCAACGTTCATTGGTTTTGTTTACGTTTTGTTTGAAGTGGAACATTTTGGAAAGAAAAGTTCACGTTCTGTGAGCATCCGCCATTGGGATCTCCTGCCTGAAAGGAGTAAGTAAATTTGATCCTAGTAAGAGAACATGAAGAGAGGAAAGGCAAGAAGTCACTATCAATTATAGCTTTAATAATCCCATTTTCCATGCCATATAGTGACAAAAACGCTATTTGAGATCATGCATTAACTGAGAAGTTACTCCATTCCCCACCCAATGCTGGTTTAACAGTTTCTCCCATCAACAGAGCAGAGGACCAGCTTTGGAAACTGACACGTTGTTGCTCTGCAGTAAGTAAGATTTGGCCTACATTTACATGAACTCTGAGATTCCAACTTTCCCCCAGCATCATCGTGTCCATCACAATGCTCTCACGTGATAATTGAGACTGGGCAAATCCAATTTGCTTCTGTGCTGTGTTCCTTTCACAATTGTTTACCCACAATCCTACCTCATTTCCACATTTATCCTCCAATTTAAAAAAAATTGACATTTCCATGTGCATTTTCACTCAAAATTTGAGTCTTAAAATGTATTCTTTATATATTCTGAACTAAAAATTGTTTTGCAACATTTGTGAAAGGTAAAAACCAGTGGACCTCTAAAACCTAACCAGCAGTTCAGGAGCTCAGTTCATACTGGGATTTGCAAAGATCTAATTCCTCAAGCATAAATTTTCTAATGCTCCAAATTTGCACAAAACAAAACTGCACTATTTTTTTTTACTTTATTTTAAAAATATGTGTGTTGCTCCAGGCCTCAAAACCTGAATTCTGTTGTGGACTTGTGTCAGGGACAGAAAAGGGCAACCAAGATGATTAAGGGTCTGGAAACCAAATCTTATGAGGAAAGGTTGAGGGAATTGAGTATATTTAGCCTGGATAAGCGAAGACTGTGGGCTGCCAGGGGGACATCAACACAAATTAAATGGGAATGCAAACAGCTGGAAGTATGCATTAAACTCTGCTATGGACAAATCCTTAGCCAGTGGGAATGAGGGAATGCATATATTCAGAGGCAGTCCTTAACTAGGCTTCCACATACAAAAAAAGGGCTGTGATTCCCCAGTTTTGAATAGTGAAGTATTGGGAGTGTTGCAATGGAAGATGTTGATTTCCATTGAAGCTAGCAGGCATCAACAGCTAGTGGTCTTCCATGAACTCTGCCAAAGTGTTTCATAGTTTCTTTTCCAGACAGTGTAAAAAGTGAGGAGAACACCTATGGGAGTCACAGTAATATACAGTTTGAGAAATGCAGAGGCAGCAGAAAAGTGGAATTTGCTGAATAAAGTGAAACACATTCAAGGAAAGAATTGGGAATTACAAAATATTTCATTGACAGAGAAGGATTACTCTGTTTAATTAAAAAGAAAAGGGGGAAATGTTATTAATTCAAATAGCTTATATTGGAATCCCAGCAGGTGATACATAATACAGATTATTTTGGAGTGGGGGATTAAAAATATTTAACTGGAGAAGAAAAATGCAAAGAATGAATGTTCCAAATAAGCATAAAAGCATCCATCATGCTGCTGTTGGGTCAAGTCATGTGTCTTTCGAGCTTTCTGATCACACTTTCCATTGAATCAGGGCGACAAACTTGACTTTGGAAATGTAATTATGAGGAACTAGAGAAGTGTGTGTGATTAACTACTCAAAGGTTCTCAGGAATTTAAAAGTGCTACATGTGTGGCTATCTGTGAGACATTTTAAGGCAAACTGCTAAATAAATGCTAATTCTCTGCCCAGAATTGATTCCTACTCCAAGGAAGGAATCATATTGATTTTGGATAAGCAGGAAGTGGAATTTACCCATGTCGCAGCGTTTTTTTGAGGTAGTTTTGCTTTCTTCTCAGGTCATAAAACGTCTGGATTATGGGTGTAGAACAGGCATCCTCAAACTCGGCCCTCCAGATGTTTTGGGACTACAACTCCCATCATCCCTGACCACTGGTCCTGTTAGCTAGGGATGATGGGAGTTGTAGTCCCAAAACATCTGGAGGGCCGAGTTTGCCTAAGCCTGGTGTAGAATCACAAAAGGCATGCTATTTTAGGCTTGGCACTTTATTTGGCCCTGCCATGTTAAGATCATTTGCTGAGATCATTATCTGATGCCATATATGATGGGAAAGGTAGATGTGGCTTGTCCCAAACAGCCTGGCAGGCCAATCTCTAAGGCCTACCTAGACATCTGAGCTAAAGGCTCCTCACCACTGCTCTTCAAAAATGCAGCAAAAGAGCTTATATAGATATAGCTACACATATGTACATATACACACATATAAGAAAGTGTATACAATAAGGCATTCTTCAGAGCTTTGAAATATTCATTGCCTATTAGTCTGAGTGGCTCAGGCCAACAGTTTGTGTATCAATGCTGTAGCCAGAACAGAGCAAAAAGCTCTCAGCATTTAGACTACTCCTAGCCAATCAAGAGGCTTCATAATGTCTGCCCATCACGGAGGCCAGTGATGCAAACACAGAGCCCCTCCTGGGCTTTAAGATGATGCTGAGTTATACAAACAGCCCATCTTATATCACAGACCCTTCAAGTGTCCCTATTTTCCAGGGACAGTCCTGGATTTACAGAAGCCATCCCGGTTTCTGATTTGATCCCAGAATGTCCTGTTTTTCCTTAGGACATCCCTGTTTTCATCAGAGACATGCATCAGGTTATGGAGTTAGGCGATTGCCCAAGTCAAGGATATAAGTATCTTTTAGAAGACATCTGAAGGCAGCTCTGTAACGGCAGTGTTTTAATGTTTAATGTTTTATTATGTTTTTATATATGTTGGAAGCCACACAAAGTGACTGGGGCAACCCAGTCATATGGACAGGGCATAACTCATATGATGATGGAATAGGATGTCCATATTTCATTGGAGAAATGTTGGAGGGTATGAGATCACATAGCTAGATCACAGCATCAAATGATGCAGTTCCTGATTTGAGCCCAAAAGTCCCTGAAAAATGGAAGAGTGAAGATCAAAGCACTTCTAAATTCCATTGATTTCAACTGGAGCATATGCATAGTGGGACTGAAACATGTTTACTGTATTTTTCGTCCCATAGGACGCACCTAGTTTTTTTGGGGGGGAAATAAAGGGGAAATTTTTTTCCCTTTATTTCCCCCCCAAAACCAGGTCGGGGAACAGCGGTATGGCCGCACTCCGCCTCCCCGCTGTCCCCCGAGCTTGTGGGGCTGGCGCTGGGGAGAAGCACGCTTCTCCCCAGCGCCAGCCTCCAAACCAGGTCGAGGAACAGTGGGATGGTGGCGCTGCGCCTCCCCGCTGTCCCCCGAGCTTGTGGTGCTGGCCGATGTCTGCTTCAGGGCACCTCATGCGCCGGGCGGTAGGCTGCTATCCGCAGCATGGGGAGCCCCGTGGGAGTTCCCGCAGGGCTCCCCACGCTGCGGATGTCTGCCCGGCGCGAGGGGTGCTCTGCTTCAGGGCGCCCTGTGTGCTGGGCGGCAGGCTGCTATCCGCAGCCTGGGGAGCCCTGCGGGAACTCCCGCGGACTCCCCAGACTTGCTGATAGCTTCCTGAAGCCTGGAGAGCGAGAGGGGTCGGTGTGCACTGACCCCTCTCGCTCTCCAAGCTTCAGCGAAAGCCTGTATTCGCCCCATAGGACGCACACAGATTTCCCCTTCATTTCTGGAGGGGAAAAAGTGCCTCCTATAGGGCAAAAAAATACGGTAACTTGGGTTTCATTCTGCCGTAAGTGTCTGCTCTTGCAAACATGTTCTGGCGAAAAAAGCTCTACAGCACAAATAAATATATTTTTTCCCCTGCAGCTTTTTATTAATATAACTTAAAAACGAAAGTCAGAATAACCTTGGGAAAGAAAGCGGCAGGAGCTACTTTGGGGTTTGCATGAAACATCCCAGCTACTCCAAACAACACGATGATAAATTACAATTCTGTGATTCTATGATTCTGTGTCTGTAAAATCTAAGGACTGCAATTATGAGATTCTCAGAACTGTCTTAGAAGTGATAGATATAGTTGTTTGGCTACATTTAAAAAATGCAGCCGACAGCCATCCCATGTTGAATTCTTTCTGTCTTTTAGAAGATGGCTGACAATAAGGACAGCCATCCCTTTGGGCAATCTGAAAACACTGTGACATCCAAAATAATTTTCTCTTTTTTGTGAATGTCACCGAGGAAATATGGAGAAAGCAAATGTGTGCAAATTTTTCTAACTGAATGACAGGCTCGTTTGCCATCAAAAATCAATCAAAGCCACTTTCTTGTCAGATTGAATACAAATAAATCCCTTTGCCTCGCCAAACCTCTGCACATTTCAAGGTCTCATTGACACGGTAATGTATGTGCATTCACTTCAGTGTGTATAGGGTCCAACTACTAATCTGCATGCTGCAGAAATGGAAGGTACAGATTGTGTGTTCAGAGCCAACATGTGGTAACATGGAGGCTGGACATAGCAAGATGGCATAGCCAGATCCCACCCCAGCCATAATCTGTATCCATTTATAATGTCCACACAACTGTTATATCCCAACTGCAACTCCAGTAATTGGTATCTGACTCAGAATACCATGTTCTGTGCATACATATTACTCAGAAATAAACCCCATTAATATTTTTTATGCTAAATAGTTTTTTCTTAATTTTCAATTACAAAAGCCCAATACACACCATATTATATCAATACCAAATAGCAATACCAATTCAAATACTAATAAATTACATAGCCGATTATAACATTTGTGTGGCTTCCCACGTACTGTACTTCCAGGTCTGATTCCCTTTAATTCTGCCTCCAGACTATTGCTCAAACCAAATACAATCCACTCTTGATAAAATCCCTTATACCACAGCTACAATAATTGACTTCAATTCGTATTAACACATATAGTAATTTGCAAATTCGCAAGTGAAGTTCTCCTTTTTTCTTCCTATGTGAGGTTTTAATTTTCATCAATTGTTCTTTTATTGCTTTATCAAATATTGTATCCATATTAGTTATTCCTGATCTCCTTTGTGCCTTATGGCTCTGTTGACTCAGAGTTACTCTGGAAAGACCTCTCTCTTTTGTTCTCAACTCTTCTGATTGCAGCTGTATATTTCCATACTTTCAATTTCACTAAATCCCATTAATTTCAATGTTGTTTACTTCTGGGTAAGTGTGTGTATGAATGCAGACTACATAGATTAGCTTTCTTCTTCCCTCCCCATGTCTTTTCCCTTTTGTATTGCGTGTAACAGATTGTGCACCTGTGAGCAGGGACTGTCTTATTGTTTCATTTCTGGCAGCGTTCAGAAAATTTTATGTTATTTATAAGTGAATAACAGGAATAATTAATTAAGTAATAATACTGGTATATATTTTAACAATGTTTTTCTCACTGTATCCAGTTTCCATCTGAAATACTACTACTACTACTACTACTACTACTACTACTACTAATATTTAGATGGTCAAGCAATTAGGTAATTAAGCATAGATCAAAAATTATGGATAGTATGAGGGTGGCACATAAAAAATGTATTTAGAAATGTGAGTGGCCGGTTTGTGTGTATGTGTTTGAGCTACAAGTTCAGCCATTCAGATTTGAACTGGAGAATCAAGATCCTAAGAAACAATCAGCACATACCCATAATATGTTACATAGTTCCCAGTTTTTATTCCAGAATGTCTCTTGATGTACTTTCCAGGACCCTTTTCTGGAAATGTTTCTAGTCTATATAGAAGGAAGGGGAGAAGGAAGACTGCACAGGATGATTGTAGACTTGAAATGTAAGTGAAATCAAATAAACAGCTTCAAGTAATCTAGAGATTTATGTTGCTTTCAGTTTGGACTTGCTGCTGCTTACTGTAAATGTAAGGTTGGTAGGCAATCTGCTATCTATGTTTTGATCTTGGATGAGTCTGTGTATGTGTATTACCAAGAAATGATTAATAAGCTATCCTAGCAGATACCAGGTGGGATCATATCACACCCATGCTGATTCATTTGACTGGATTCTGGATTCATTTGCATTCTGCGTGGTACTGTGATAAACCTACAGCTATCTCTTGCATTGTTTGACCTTTGAGGTTCACTATGTTGCATTGAAACAAAACATTTCTTCTTTTTCTCTGTAGACGAAGTAGATATACCTACCTGCTTAAGTATCTCTTTATGCAGGCTCGTGTTGTGGTTAAGAGATGCTGTGTGATCCTGCATGTGTGTACTCCAAATTTTCCTTCTGGCATGACCTTTCTGGGTGACCCCCACCAAGCCACCGCTTCTCAGTTCTAGCGTCCTTCCCCCTTCATCTGTGATATGAAATTACTGCAAATATTGAAAGCAGTAAAAACAGCAATACTGGCCCAGTTCAGACACAGTGCAAAAGCCTTGGGCTCACATGTTCTCTCACCCCTCTCCTCTTCTGGTTTGGTTGTGATGAGCAACCAATTCCAGCTTTAAACTAACAAGAGTGCCTAATTCAAAACCCATTGACTTAGTTCAAACATTATGATCCTGACTTATTTGAAATCAATAAGAACAGAGTTTTAACTCACCAGTTCCCACAGGTAACAAGGAACTGTGGTTAGTTTAAAGTCAAAGTGGACGTTTCTGGCCTCTTTCTCATCGCTGCATCGGGGACCCAGAAAAAGAACCATGGCTCAGGAAGAGTCATGGGTCAGTGGGAGAGTACATGCTTCAAATATCTCGTGAACAGTCCCTAGCATTTCTGAGTAGGTCTGGGAGACCCTCCATTTGAAATCCAGGAGATCCATTGCCAGTTTGTGGTGACCACACTAAGCTAGATATGCCAATGGTATGATTTGGCACAAGACACCTTCCTCTGTTCCTGGGTGTGAGGAGAGCTGAAGGGGAGCATGCAAGCCTGAGGATCGCTACAGCTTGTGCATGTAATGCAAACCACAGTTTAATGTTACATCCCCAAACTGCTGCTATCTAAGCAGACAGCATTGTTATTTCAAGGATCTTAGGACTGGTGTGTAATGTTTGAGCAGCAATGTGTTTCGGAGATTAACAGAAAACAGTTTGTGCTGTCCCATTTCTTCAGAGACTTTGGACCAAATATTATTTCTACAGCGGTCGGTGTTGATACTGAACCCTCCATAGAATACATCAAAGGAAATAACACAGGGAGTCCGGGCTTTTAAAAAAGGCTATCCATAGAAGTGATTCCACTTCTTTCCCCTTTAAATTATTGTTGTTCTCTTTCTGTAGAGCTTTATTTTATTTTCATTACACAGCCAAAGCTATTGGCGCTTGCAGCGGCATGAGAAGATATGCTAATGGAGCAGAAACAAGTAGCAGAGCCTGAGAAATCACTTTCATATCGTAACATGAAGCAGTAGACAATATAGATATACACGCTAATATGAGCATAGCAGAGTTTGAACTGTCATTTATATTCACATATCACTTTGGTATAGAATTGAAAAATCATCCGGTCATATATACCATTTTAAGATTTTATTTATTTATTTTTTACCGTGTCTGAAAGAGAATATGATGTTAATCCACTGAGAGTTGGACCCCATGCTGCTTCAAATAAGATTAAAGGAGCTCCCTGTGAGGGTGAAGTTCTATTACGTTTATAAATATTCATTGCTATATCAAAACGCTTAAAGCAGACTGAATTTCACTTAATTGCACATGGAAAGTAATCTTCTTTTTAAAGGAATATTGTTAATTAGATTTGCAAGCAGGGGAAGAAAAAACTGGAATTCTGGCTACACAAAGAAGGCTCCTGGATGGTTACTTAGGGTGAACCCTGGTTTTGTAGTTTGGAGCCAGGATTGCTTATATTTCGAAGACTCAATATTGTTTTAATGATAATTGAAACTGGTCTTTTGCATACCTGAAACTCAATTGTGTTTCCGAAGTGGACATTTCACTGCTTGCCTCCGGCCTCCATTCGGAGGATGCTATCCCCGATAGAACAATATCTCTGTGTATACACAGTCAATAAATTCCACTAGCTTTATTCATCAACCTCTCTGAACAGACACTTTGCGGAGGGTGACCAAGATGTTCAAGCATCTACCAACAAAGCCTTATGAGGAACAATTGAGGGAGTTGGGTATGTTTAGCCTGGAAAAGAGGAGACGGAGAGGAGATATGATAGTGATCTTCACATATCTAAAGGGGTGTCCCATAGAAGATGGAGCAAGCTTGCTTTCTCCTGCTCTGGAGGCTAGGACCCAAACCAATGGATTCAAGTTACAAGAAATGAGATTCTGACTAAACATCAGGAAGAACTTTCTCATGGTAAGTGGAGCAAACTCCCTTAGAAGGCTGTAGACCAGCCTTTCTCAACCTGTGGGTCCCCAGATGTTGTTGAACTACAACTCCCATCACCCCTAGCTAGCAAGGCTGGAGCTCAGGGATGATGGGAGTTGTAGTCCAACAACATCTGGGGACCCACAGGTTAAGAACCGCTGCTGTAGACTCTCCTTCACTGGAGGGTTTTAAAGTTGAGGTTGGATGACCACCTGCCATGTTGTGAAGTTCACAACCTGCCCAACCAATGTGGTCCAACTTCTATAGGAACTTTAGATAGCAACTTGTTGGAAATTACAAACAACTACATTGAGCCTAACATAATCATTTATCTTGGGGTGAAAGATGGAGGAGCCAATATCTCTTACAAAAAAGGGAGGAACATTAAAAATTTCTGATTTACTTCTTCAGCATGTAAAAAAATCACAGAATGCATGGAGTTCAGAGGTCAATATCCCAACATGCATGGAGTTCAGAGTTCAATATCCCAACATAGCTCATATATAGAGACCCTCAGAGAATTTGCCCCTAAGCTGGTGTTTCCCAGAACTTGAAGAGGCTGACACACCATTGTTGCTAGCTCCTGCAACAAAACTGAACATAGTTGCATTGAAAATGGTTAAGAAACTCACTGTCAAGTTTCAGTATTTGATGAATTTCAGCCACAACACCTGCAATCTATTATTGCAGGTAACACAACACAACATGCTGCTACGTTCCATTACACATACCTGCCACGCTGTGCAGTTATTCTGCAAAAAGTCATTTCTCAATCCAATGTAGCTGAGGAGGGGAGTGAAGGAAATGGTCCATTTGCTGTCACAGATGCTCAGTTTGCTGCCTTTGACATTACAATGGCATTGTTCCATGTGGCATCAAGCGGCAGTAAGGCGAATCCCATGGTGTAGATCTTGCTAGTCTATATCACTATGAACTCCAGGTAGGGAAAACACATTGTTGAGTGCTACATCCTATTAAAAACAAACAAACACTGAGCATAGCCGTAATATTTGGCTGGTAGTGGTCAAATGCCCCCCAAAATTATCCATATTGAAACCTTCTGCCTCAGGGAAATTGTTATCAATGACAAAGTTATGCTGGGGAGCGCCGAAAAGGAAAAAAAGTAATTTAAAGCAAAGGCTACATTCTGACTAGTAAGAATGGATTAATCAGGCTGTAATCCTACCCTACACACATTTTACAGGCCCTTTCATGTGTCACAAAATTATGGGCATGGAAGAGTCCTATTGATGCAGCTGCTCTTTGGTACTGTGGTACCCATTCTACATCTTCCTACATCAGAGAATTAAGGATGATGCAACAGGCCAGGTGATTGCTAGAGCACAGGTAGTTGAAGGATGTTCTGTGAAACTGACCAAGCATGAGTGGAAGAGCATATGCTTACTGTGTAGTTGTGAAGGCAGTGAAGAACCATTTCTCAGCTTCCCTATCTTCCACAGGTTCCAGTGCCCCTTCATCTGTGCTATGCCTGCCCTTTTCTACACATCCGTACTGTTAACAACTCACATATGTAAGTTTTATTTTGTAACGCTGTGGGTTTTCACCGGATCCTAAACAACTTGTGACATACCAACGCAAATTCACACCACTAGATATGTTTGTAGCTTCCCAGACATCTTTGCAACTCATCAGGAGAGCAGTCAAAAGAGAACAGGGGTGCAAACTTGAACAAAATATGGGGGTGTGGAGAGTAACAATTGATCACACAACGCAGTGCGCGCACACCATTTGGATGGCAATGCCCATGACCTTTTTTGGGGGGGCTCAAATATTTTATTGGTGGGTGCACAGGGACCTCAGCCCCTAGGAGTTGGCTGCTATGAAAGAGAACATTTGAGCCCTGGGTGAGTCTGCATGTAGCTTGATGGATGGCAAAATTAACAGGTCCACTTAGAACATATGGAAACATCCTGGCTTAGAAATGTCCCAATTTTTCTCTATGTTGGAACAGGGGTGGCATGTCCTGTTTCGCCACTGGCATAATTTTGCCTGCTCTGCCGCACCACCTCAACTGCACTGCCCATCTCTGCTGGTACCACAACCCTCCTGTCTGCCATGTTCTGGGTGCCACCAATATCCACCCAAATCTCATGAGCTCTCTCACACTCTGTGGGATCTCACAAGATTTTGGCGAGGTCTTGCAAGATCTCACAGGAAATCAACAGTGATGCCGTTGCTGTTTCTCCACTGGTGGCAGAAGTGACAGGGCACGTGAGATGCCCACCAGGCTATCATCTCAGGGACTTCCACCACCTGTGGCTGCTTCACCCTGCCTCATGAGTGAGCCAGCCCTGTGAAGGACGCAACAGCTTACAAATGAGCAATGGCACAGTACTCGTAATGATGCCATGGGTTTCACACTGACATAATATATCAATTATGACTCAAAATAATAATAGTCTACTACACATGCACACTTGTGTGCAATCTTGGAAGGACCAGTCCTATTGAATATTTCAGTCCTCGAAGTGCTAGCAACCTGAAACTACCTCTCCATACTCCTGGTATCCCCTCTGAGCCACCCAGCACGTAATTTATGAAAAGCTATTTTGCAGAAAACACTGGAAGCAGTACAAAATTATATCTTTAATGAAACAAAAACACTTTTGCAGTGGAAGTCTGAAATGATCTGGAGTGAAGTGAAAGCAAGAGAAAATAAAGGGCTAACATTATTAATGAAGGTTATAATAGCTACTGAATCAGAAAGTACAATAATTTAGTTCTAAATGTGCTTTTCTAATCATATCATTATCATCTGAACTACAGTCTAATGGGCACTAATGTGTCTATCTTTTGAACTCCAATTCATAAACACACCGTGAAGGGGGGGAAATCACCAATTTAAAGGTACCATAAACATAAAGCAAGGTCTGAGTCTGAAAAAAGAAGAAAAATAGCACATTTAAATAGGAAAATGGAACAATCATTTAGAGAAACTCTCAGCCTGGGGGGGATGGGACACACCTGAGCTTCCGTGTTTATTTATCTCAGGAAAATGAAACTGTATTTTCTTGGGGGGGGGGGGAATACTCTGCTTCATCTATTTCACTCTCTACCTGTCCTGCTAGAAACTTATACAGAGGCATTCACTTATCATAGGCCTGTATAACTTATAACTCATCAACGCCATAGCCTCCAAGTCTCCTGATATTCCAGGGACAGTCCCAGAATTATGAAAGCCACTGTGCTGGTCCCGGGGGGGGGGGGGTTACTGTGTGGCGTGGTCTGAGTCCGGTCCTGGGTCGAGGGTCTGGAGGCTGTCTGTCAAGGGTGAAGCGGGGTCCAAGGCAAGGAGCCGGGCGTGGTCAGGAACACCAGAAGAGCAGGTCAGGGTGCTGGCAGGAACAGGTTTCCAGCGATGTTGCTCCTGCAACCGGGGACTGGGCTGACTGGCCTTTATCTCCTCAGAGGCCTGGGGTGGTCCCGGCCCACAGGTGACTCGCCTCTCCTGGCCTTAAGGTGAGCACTCCTCCTGAGAGAACTTAGTTCCCTCAGCCTCTCTGCCCTGAGCCTCTGTAGCTCAGGAGAGGCTGGAGGGTTACTGGACCCAGAGGCAGCCTCACCTTCCCCTGACAGGGCTGGGAGAGGAGCACCTGCAGGCAATGGGTCCTCAATCACCTCCAGAGCCAGAGCGGATTCAGCTGGTGTCTGCTCCTGAGGATCCGGCACAGGTGCAGGCCCTTCAGATTCAAGGCCCTGCCCCGGCTCAGCCGGCCCTGGAGGTGGGGACTCCTGTGCAGGCTGGGATTCCTCTGATTCAGCCTCTGAATCCGATTCCCAGGCCATCACAGCCACCCTGGCTTCTGATTTGATTCCAGAATGTCCCTATTTCCCCACCAGTGCTGCCAGGCTTGGGGAAGAGGGTGAGCCAGCACATGTCCCAAGTGATGGTGGCAGTGGCAGTGGCGAGGGAAAATCCCATTTCCTCTCCATGTTGTCTCCATTGCCACTGCTGCCGGCTTTCTACCTTGATAAACACATGAGATGTAAGCAGCTGTATTCTTAGATAAATAAGGTATACTATCCATGCATCAAATCATAAATTTCAACAGAAGTAACTCATAAAGTTCAACAAACGAACAAAGCAGAAGACCCAGTGGATCAGATCATTCTCTAGTCAGTTAATGCATAAGGTCCATCCGTGTAATAGTGTCTATTCCACCTCTCTGCTCATAATGTCCGAACAATCCACATGAAAAGTTGTTACAGTTCCACAGAATCCTTTCACAGAATCTAAGACAAGGATTTCCGGAATATTGGCCTTGTTTTGTGGTCCTGGGCTTCATCAGTAGTTAAAGCTCATATGTGATATTACAGGACAGTGGATCTTATGGCAATTCATGTGGATTGTTTGGACCTTTAGAACAGGCTTTCTCAGGATGGCGGAGGGCGTGTGTGCTGTGTTCTGATGGTGTAGTGGTGGAAGAGTGAGGGCTGTGAGTGGCGCTGTGGTCTAAACCACTGAGCCTCTTGGGCTTGCCGATTGGCAGTTCGAATCACCACAACAGGGTGAGCTCCTGTTGCTCTGTCCCAGCTCCTGCCAACCTAGCAGTATGAGAGCACACCAGTGCAAGTAGATAAATAGGTACTGCAGTGGTGGGAAGGTAAACAGGGTTTCCTTGCACTGTGGTTTCTGTCACAGTGTTCCGTTGTGCCAGAAACAGTTTAGTCATGCTGGCCACATGACCCAAAAAGCTGTGGACAAACACTGGTTCCCTCGGTCTGAAAGTGAGATAAGCGCCGCAACCCCATAGTCACCTTTGACTGGACTTAGCCATCCAGGGGTCCTTTACCTTTACCTTTACATAGTGGTGGAAAAACGTTGCCTTCTGATAGGAAATGGTCTGAGAAGGGTGAGGGCAAAAAATGGGGGCCAAGGAGAGTGAGTTGGGGGGTGGGAGTGAGAAATATCCCTATCAACTGATACATTTTGGAGAGTATGCAACCCAGATTTAACCAACCAACCATGCTTGTGAGCTGCTGAACAACAACTTCACCCACTTCCGCAGCCAAGAGAAGAAAGCAGGAGAACATGTTTCATGTTTTATCAAGTCTCTGTGGTGCACATCTTTAATTGATAGGAGAGTTATATAGCGCCAAAATCCTAGAAAAAGAGGTGCTGGGCTCAAGGCTGCCTGGAAATGCCAGCCATCTTGAAGCCCATTCCTTTAATTTCTAAGTTGCTGGGATTCTTTGTAATGCTTAGCTCAGGGATAGCCATGTGAATACAGCAAAAAAACCCATCGCTCTCAGAAGTAATTGCATCAGAAAAACATGGCTGCCCCCATGAAGACAGCTGCCAGACCACCTCCTTCATTGTTAGTGATATTGGTTTTTCTGCATGGATTTTACAAGACTTCCCATTTAAAATCTACACAAGAATGGGACGGGATAAACTTATTCCCATCCCCATGTAGTAGTGTGATGGACTGGACTGTAATGTGTTTGTCATTACTGAACTGCAACAGAGGCAGAGGGACTGACCAGGGTCGGATTTGGGTTTGATGAGGCCCTAAGCTACTGAAGGTAATGGGGCCCTTTATATGTCCAGCTGTCTTTTGTCAACAACAAATTGTCACTGTTTTTTGTGTTGAATATGTGTTCTACGGCAGGGACATCCAACTCCCAAGAGACAGCGATCTACTCACAGTATTAAAATACTGGGTGTGATCAACCCATTGTCATTGCCAGGCAAACTTGTTGAGCTTTGGACCTAATAGGTCCATACCCAGAACAAAACACTGTTGCAGTATGTAGGTTTTATTTCATTTGTTTTTTAACTTATATTTTGGAAATGTACATCCAGTTGTTTTCTTCCTTTATTTTTTTGGGGGGGAGGCCCAAAAGAGTGGGACCCTAAGCTATAGTTTGTTTAGCCAGTGTGGTGTAGTGGTTAAGAGCGGTAGTCTCATAATCTGGGGAACCGGGTTCGCGTCTCTGCTCCTCCACATGCAGCTGCTGGGTGACCTTGGGCCAGTCACACTTCTTTGAAGTCTCTCAGCTCCACTCACCTCACAGAATGTTTGTTGTGGGGGAGGAAGGGAAAGGAGAATGTTAGCCGCTTTGAGATTCCTGAAGGGGAGTGAAAGGCGGGATATCAAATCCAAACTCTTCTTCTTCTTCTTCTTCTTATACGTAAATCTGGCACTAGGACTGGCCATCAGGTTCCTTGAAGTTTGCTTTTTTAAATCAAAGTTGCTTCCCACAAGCTATTCTTTACTCATAGATGAAAAGATACGGACATAATTTTTTTCCCTCTTAAGGGTAGGGGGGATAGCCAGGAAGAGGGAATTTTGATCAGAAAAACACCTTGTGGGAAAACAGTTAAGCACATCTTCCACAGCTGTAAGGAGTAGAATTGTTGAGTTGAGTAGACAGGTCTAGGATTGTGCTGTAAGGGATAGAATTCCTTTTTTTTACCATTCCCCCGTTCTCTGCATGATGAAAGGTGTTTAGATGACAACCACAAGAACTAAAAACACTCAACACTAACATTTTTTTAACAGCTTTTATAATACCAAAGCATTTTGTCCTTTTGGATTGTAACTTACTGATTTCTGAGCTTGTTGTGTCAGCATTTCCTTTTACCCCCATGGATAAAAAGGATAATAAATCTGCATTATGCTTGGAGGAAAACACTTTCATATGAGCTATTTCTAGTAACAGGATGAATTCACCCACTGGCTGGCCTTCAATACTTCCATTTAATTATCTTGCCAATGCTGAGAAAAAACTAGGATCTGAGGAGACAGCCGTTTTTACTCAGATATCAGTCCACAGGTTTCAATGGTATTTACATCCCTGAACCTCTTTAGGATAGCAGATCCTGGGAGTGGACATCCTACACTCACTCAGGTGAAAGTAAACTCAACTGGAGTTTTATTTCCATCACAGTATTTGTGAGGCTTGAGTTAATGTGCTTCTTGTTCGCATAAACACTCTAAACAGTGCCAAAAATTATTCCTTCATAAACTGGATCACAGATTTGGGAAGGGGCCCTGGTCAATGCAGACTCTGGAATTGAATAGCCGTTCAGCCTCTGCTTAAAGATCTTCAGCAAAGAACAGTCCACCATCTTCCATGGCAGTTTTCACTGATCCAAATCCATTTCTAACCACCTTTATTAACAAATGTGGTGCAAAATGTGGCAGGGACTCAAATTTGATACTTCAGAGGAAAACCAGGGCTGAACCTACACTGACCTATTTAACATTAATAGAATGATGTAAAATATATCTAAAATACAGTGGTACCTCGGGTTACATACACTTCAGGTTACATACGCTTCAGGTTACAGACTCCGCTAACACAGAAATAGTGCTTCAGGTTAATAACTTTGCTTCAGGATGAGAACAGAAATCGTGCTCCGGCGGCGCAGCGACAGCAGGAGGCCCCATTAGCTAAAGTGGTGCTTCAGGTTAAGAACAGTTTCAGGTTAAGAACGGACCTCCGGAACGAATTAAGTACTTAACCCGAGGTACCACTGTATGTAATACATAAAATGTCACAGGGCATACTTGTAATTTAAAGTATTTTTTCATAGAATCATAGAATCATAGAGTTGGAAGAGACCACAAGGGCCATCGAGTCCAACCCCCTGCCAAGCAGGAAACACCATCAGAGCACTCCTGACATATGGTTGTCAAGCCTCTGCTTAAAGACCTCCAAAGAAGGAGACTCCACCACACTCCTTGACAGCAAATTCCACTGTCTAACACCTCTTACTGTCAGGAAGTTCTTCCTAATGTTTAGGTGGAATCTTTTTTCTTGTAGTTTGGATCCATTGCTCCGTGTCCACTTCTCTGGAGCAGCAGAAAACAACCTTTCTCCCTCCTCTATGTGACATCCTTTTATATATTTGAACATGGCTATCATATCACCCCTTAACTTCCTTTTCTCCAGGCTAAACATGCCCAGCTCCCTTAGCCGTTCCTCATAAGGCATCGTTTCCAGGCCTTTGACCATTTTGGTTGCCCTCCTCTGGACACGTTCCAGTTTGTCAGTGTCTTTCTTGAACTGTGGTGCCCAGAACTGGACACAGTACTCCAGGTGAGGTCTGACCAGAGCAGAATACAGTGGCACTATTACTTCCCTTGATCTAGATGCTATACTCCTATTGATGCAGCCCAGAATTGAATTGGCTTTTTTAGCTGCCGCGTCACACTGTTGGCTCATGTCAAGTTTGTGGTCAACCAAGACTCCTAGATCCTTTTCACATGTACTGCTCTCAAGCCAGGTGTCACCCATCTTGTATTTGTGCCTCTCATTTTTTTTGCCCAAGTGCAATACTTTACATTTCTCCCTGTTAAAATTCATCTTGTTTGTTTTTGCCCAGTTCTCTAATCTGTCAAGGTCGTTTTGAAGTGTGATCCTGTCCTCTGGGGTGTTAGCCACCCCTCCCAGTTTGGTGTCATCTGCAAATTTGATCAGGATGCCCTTGAGTCCATCATCCAAGTCGTTGATAAAGATGTTGAATAAGACCGGGCCCAAGACAGAACCCTGTGGCACCCCACTGGTCACTCTTCTCCAGGATGAAGAGGAACCATTGATGAGCACCCTTTGGGTTCGGTCAGTCAGCCAGTTACAAATCCACTGAGTGGTAGCATAGTCAAGACCGCATTTTACCAGCTTCTTTACAAGAATATCATGGGGCACCTAGTCAAATGCCTTGCTGAAATCAAGGTTACCTTGTTCTTGGTTTGTTTCCATTAAAACGCTGCTGGTTGCTCTGCAGAACCCTCTGGTATCGCATTTTAAACTAAGGGAGGAGGTTTGATAGATTTTTCCAGCGACATGTCTCAAGGCTATGTCTCCCCTGCCCGCCTTCATAGCCATGCAAGTATTTGGGTCATATGGGAGTGTGGCCAAAACACACCGGACATCTCTCTCCCTCTCTCTCTCCATGTATGTGTGTATATATATAAAAGCACACAGAGAGATACACAGTCAGAGAAAAGACATTCTCCCACATGACCAAATGTCACAAGATTACAAAAGGCAACTTTTGCACTTGAGAAGATATACTGCAGGAGACCCTTGAAGGTTGCAGAGAGCCTCTGTGCTTCTACCCCTGACTATGCTAGTGACTGGGGAAAGGGTTAGGTTTTGAAAATGTCTCAGTTTCCTGGATTTTATCCTGCAAAACTGAATGAGAGCCAGTAAGAAGCAAGCCAGTCCCTGTCTTCTCAGTCCTGCCCTCAGTTCCATTTCATGGACATGCTACAACTGAAACAGGCTGTTTTTGTTTTTGTTGAGGTGGGTGACCATTCTGTCAGAGGCTGACTAACAATGGTGGCAAGGGTGGGTGAGGATAGAGAAGAAGAAGAAGAGTTTGGATTTGATATCCCGCATTTCACTCCCTTTAAGGAGTCTCAAAGCAGCTAACATTCTCCTTTCCCTTCCTCCCCCACAACAAACACTCTGTGAGGCGAGTGGGGCTGAGAGACTTCAAAGAAGTGTGACTGGCCCAAGGTCACCCAGCAGCTGCATGTGGAGGAGCGGAGACACGAACCCGGTTCCCCAGATTACGAGACTACCGCTCTTAACCACTACACCACACTGGCTCCTGTAGCTGAGGACACCTTGTTTTTCTCTTTCTGCTGCCTCACCCCCATCCCCCCCTGATTTTCTCTCCTTGCCATCACATGAAATTGGCTCCGTGGCCACGTCAAATCTAGCCCACGTTCCTCTCTTGGCATATTCTTTGCTGTGAAAAAGAGAGAAAGTGTTCAATAGCTCTACATTTATTAATGAAACAGAAAATCTAACTGCAAACATGGGCTTCATCAAGCCATCTGGTATCACATTCAGCCCGGATCCATTATTCATCATTCATTATGAAGTGAAATATCTAGAGTAAAGTAAATAAATTGTTTTGACATATGACAGTCTTTAATTTGAAGAAAGAAATAAAGGAACTGTTGTTCTGGTTTCTGGGGGTGGGGAGAGCAGCAGCTTTTCAAAATAAGCCTATTCTGGTGTTCACAGCCCTGCCTTCGTTGTTGTTTTTTTAAAGGGTTCTAACAGGTATAGCTTGAAGCTGTATGAAACTGCCATAGAAATGCATTTGAAATCTTTTTACATATTTATATGTACTGTGCAGCTTGAAGGATACTTCAACAGCAGGCATACCTTGGAGAGTTAACTAAATGGCAGACAAAAATTGTTTTCCTTTGTGGTCTCCAAATCTTACAGGAATGGAAGCAGACTGAACACGCTGCCATTTCCTTTCAATTAGCTTCACACATTTAGTCAAAGAAGATATTCTTTTCTTTTTTTCCTTCCAAACAAACCTGGATAGATGCTGACAAGCTACGGACATCTTTGTGGGCCAAACTTCTGACATTAATTTCCCTCAGACAGTAACTCAGAACAATAGTTTCCAGGATCAAGCAAAAGACACAGGAGGAATTGTAAAGGTTATAGACACTGAACAAATGTTACCCAGAATAACACTTTATTGTGTACAGAATTAGGATGTCTTAGACGTTATGGCCTAGCAGGGAAAATGAATAAGCAACAGTGCAAGCGTATTCAGAAATAAGACCCATTGAACTCAATGGGGCTTAATCCCCTTTAAATAGGATTAGAATTGCAATTTAAGTGCTTTGTCCTGTTTCACACATGCAGGTATATCACCTGATTTTTCTGCACTTGGTTACGGGCTGCTTATGTGTTCTTTGTATACACATGTTCATCCCTTGATGACAGTAGTATCAGGTGATGATATGCTTGTGTAAATTGGTCATCACAGACTTAGCGCTGCAGGTAGGACTTCCATATTTCCCTCACATCCAATACTTTTCAGTGAAATAAGCTTCCCTTCTTCAAGTACACAGAGAAATCAAGTGGTAGACAAGCACATGTGAACCAGACCTTGATGACTGACAGCGGAATCCGTGAAGTGACCACAATGAAAAAACGTTGTGCTTGAAACAATAATGTCTGTGATGATTCACTCACACTGTAGCCTTATTGGAGTTCACCGATTGGGTCTGCCTTGCTCCCGACGGGAGGAAGGAAGTCAAATGACACCGAGGTTGGTTCAAAGAAAGAGTTTATTCTGCTCTCCGGATAGCAGAAGGCACTTGCGTGATCAGTCCACAGCAAGTCCAAAGAAATGAGAAATTTCATGCAGTATATATATCCTCCAGGCACCCTCTCCCTCCTTCCCTAGGAATCCAACCACGTCCGCCTATGTACGCAGGTTGACATCACATATGTTCCTGCTCTGGTATTCTTAACCATAAAAGGGTATTCCTTCCTATACTTCTGACCGTAAAAGGATCTTCCTTCCTGTACTTCTGAACATAAGAGGATCTTCCTGTTCCTACTCTTATCTTGGAGCAAGAGGTCACCATCTCCATCTTCTACTGGTACAGTCAGGGTCATCCCTTGCCATGACTGATAAAGGAGAGAGTTTGTTTATACAGCTGTATCCTTGTTATGCATTTGCTCAACAGCTCAAGTTTTATGCATTTTAGAGTGCTCTCTTGGAGAAAGAAGAAAGGGGGGGTTGAGTCAGTTTTAAACTGACTGCACAGAAACCCATTCCTTCAACACATCTCAGCACAGGAGCTAATTCTGAGGGGCTGGGGTCTCTTCACCCTTCCCCAATAAAATATTTGAGCGGGCCACCTCCCCAAGTTTATGGGCATTGCCATTGAAATGGTGTGCATGCACCACATATTATTATTGATTATGCGGGCTAGGTACTGAAGTGTAGGTGGGTTCCCGCGAGGCAAGACACAGTGATAACAGCAATAACCTTTATTGAAATAACAGAACTGGACAACAGGGACAAAGCAACTGCTTATATACATTTCTGAAGGGCTGGACCACTCCCAATGCAATTGGCTGTCTAAACTTCCAAGCTGCGAATCATGACTCAGAGTTTAAGGGCCAATGGCAGAGGCCCAAACTCTGAAATGTTCTGTGATTGGATATCATGTATGGAATCAGAACACAGGGGCTCAGAATCCTGAGTCTAGGCTGAAGCTCGGGCAAACACAGACCACTGAATACATAACAGGTACCTCCCAATATTTTATTGAAGTCGAGACCTGCATCTCAGTGGGAACTCACCCACGTATATCAGCTTTCCCTGCTACTTCTGTAACTTGCAGTCTTCCTGAAGTGTGATGTTCATGTTTCACAACTAATTGAAACCCACACACCTTCCTGAATATGATGCAAATCTGAGCTGGGTCAATTTTGCACTTTGGGGCTGAGACATCGAGGAGGCTTATGGAGCTTTGAACAGCTGATAGCTGTCATTTTTGTTCCCCCAAAATACCATTAACAGTATAACAGGTGGGGCTGCAGAATCAGAGGACCAGGGCATTTCTCCCCGGTCCTAGAGGTTTAATATGTTCTAAGGGCCTTAGTAACCTTTACTGGAAATTTCTGGCACTCCCGCCTCTCTGGCCTGACATCTGAAATGGTGTTTCTTTCCATTTCTCTTATAAGATCTTCTGACTAATCTGCAAATAAAAAAGTAGATAATGTAGGGTTTGCATATTGGCTGCCTGTAGACAACATTTGATAGTGTGTCAGGTATATTTTAGTTTAACAAGTTTCAAATATGACTGTAATTGTGAGTAACCATTGCTTTTTCTGGTTGGATCTTTGAAGAAGTCCATTCCCTCTCATCAGCCTGCACACTACCACATCTGGTTTCTTTCAGTTCAGTAGCAAAGGAGAACAAAATAGATTTGACAGGGCACCTCAACCGACATAAACGGAATATATTTATATGCGATTAAAGCAAATCCCACTTTGTTTCTGTGACAGAAGAATGGAGGGATTAATTTGTTTGAAATTGATTTTTATGACTTAATCATGTATTCTAAATATGATACACTGCCAGCACTGTGATTCAATTCTCAGACCACATTCTGTCACCACCCCCATCATATCTTCATAGTAAACACTTATCTTTTGATGTCTGCTCTAAAAATATGAACCTGGCTTAGAGCTTCATTGCAAACAAACCAGAGATGGGGAAGAAATTTGTACTTAAAGGTAAACCTACCAAATTCATATTTTCCGAAACAACGTGTGAAGCAAAACACAATCATCTTTTGAAACTTGCAGTTTTCCAAATTTTGCAATGCAAAGTAACAAATACAGTGGTACCTTGGTTTTTGAACGTTGATGAACATTTTGGTTTTCAAACACCGTAAACCTGGAAGTAAATGCTTCAGTTTTTGAGCACACCTCAGAAGTTGAACATGCCACGTGGCTTCCGCTGAGTACAAGTTCCTGAGGCCTAGCTGTTGGCTATTGAGTTTTCAGTTTTTGAACTTTTCAGAACTCAAATAGTCTTCCGGAACAGATTACGTTTGAAAACTGAGGTACCACTGTACAAAAATACGGTAAATTGTGCATAAAAATGCATAAGTTCTGAAAGTAACAATGAAAATGCATATTAAACAAAACTGCATGCATCCCTACCAACTCAAATGGAAATTGGAGAACTGAAATTAATACTGAATGGGGGGGGGGGACTCAAACTGACAAATCCATCAATTCCTAGGATGCAGACAGAGAAACACACACACACACCATCTGAACCTGAGAAATTCACTACTCTGATTGAAACACCTTTTCTTTGAAGACAATTCATTGTAGTGTGTCATCCGAGCAATTCGCCTTCTTCAGAATTCTTCAGATGTTTTGACCAAGTGGGAACCTCCAAATTTCCATTTAATATTGGTCCTGCTTGGGTGTTCACTGGGTTCAAGTGATGCAAATGGCATATGGTAGAGTTTGGGGGTGCTGCCAAGCCCTGTACCTGCACATGCGCCAAAGCACTCTCCAAGTTTTTCCAACTCATTTCTGAAGTCTGGAGCCTCTTCCACTTGTGCAAACTCCTCACTCTGAACCCTGGAACCCTGATAAGGCAACACTTGTGAGAAGTGCACAGGAAGCCTTGTGGACAGCATTAAACAAAACTAGGGTGAGACATTCCATTGTGTGAAGCTGCTGAAAGGTCAAACAGGGATATGCCTTCATACAATATCCATTGTTAACCTACAGATGAGTTCTTTCCCCTGAAATGCAAGCAAGTGTATTTCAGCTTTCTGTGAAGTTCTTTGGCTATTGTTCCCCAAGAGCAGAAAATTCCACATTTGCTTTGAAATTTCACTTTATGTTAAATTTTACTAGCACTCTAGAGTGACTAAGCTGCAATCAATCAGTGACAAGATGGATTAAGATCATCTGTTGTTCGACGTTAAATTGAGCAGCGTCTTGGGTGAAAACAGTGCTTTCATCAGGGTTGCAGTAAACAATCATCCTTTTTTTTCTTTCTGCAACATAACATACAAACACCCCCAAAACAAACATCCGTAACTGTTGGAAACTATCCTAGAAATAACAGCAAGTTTCCAAATAATGCTCCTAGAATTGAAAAGGGGCCATCTTATAGTGCAAGCTTTTGAAGAACTGCACAAATTTAAACGTTCAAATGCGAACAAGTGAGCATTGCCCTGGACAGTCAACCAAAGGTAGAAGCACCATTAGCCAAGTAGCACCCTTTTGTAAGAGAAACTTGGTTTCCATACATCCTTGGGAGGAGTTTCTATGAACCTGCACCATCACAAACAGCAACACTTTGAGTCAGTTCTGTGGTGTCATTATTTTGTAGGAGGATTCCAGCACACACCAGCATAGCTCCAGGGGGATCAAGGCACTGTGGGCTCTTTCAAAGTTTTTTAGAGGGGACCGGGGGTGGGGCTTGTTGAGGCCGGGCATGGAGCAACAGTAGGATGTTGTGTCAGCCCCCCCCCCAAAGTGCTTAAAAAGATGGCACCTCTGAACACCAGAAATTTAGATTCCAGCACCGAGGACCTTCTGGCTGTTCCCTCACTGGAAGAAGTGAGGTCACAGGGAACCAGGCAGTGGTACCCACCCTGTCAAACACTCTCCCATCAGATGTCAAGGAAATAAACATCTATCTGACTTTTAGAAGACATCTGAAGGCAGCCCTGTTTAGGGAAGTTTTTAATGTTTGAAGTTTTATTCTGTTTTTAGTGTTCTGTTGGAACGTGGGTGGAGCTGTGGTCTAAACCACTGAGCCTCTTGGGGTTGCCGATTGGAAGGTTGGCGGTTCAATTCCCCACGACGGGGAGAGCTCCCGTTGCTCAGTCCCAGCTCCTGCCAACCTAGCAGTTTGAAAGCACGTCAAAGTGCAAGTAGATAAATACTTCCCTCCACTCTGGAGGGAAGGTAAACGGTGTTTCTGTGCACTGCTCTGGTTTCGCCAGAAGCGGCTTAGTCATGCTGGCCACGTGACATGGAAAAACTGTCTGCAGACAAATGTTGGCTCCCTAGGCCAGTAAAGTGAGATGAGCACCACAACCCCGGAGTCGTCTGCAACTGGATTTAATTGTCGGGGTCCTTTACCTTTACCTTTATCTTTTTAGTGTTCTGTTGGGAGCCACCCAGAGTGGCTGTGGGAAAAATAATAATAATAATAATAATAATAATAATAATAATAATAGTGCATTAAAGTGTTGTGTCACCCAGATGCATAAAATTAAAATAAAAAATAAAAAATGGAGCTTTAGCAGATTGAAAAGTAACAAGGAAATACACTGAAAGCTTGGGATGAATGGGTGATTAACAGTAATATGGATAAGCACTGCAGATGCAAATTAGGATGAATTCAGGATGAATGCCCATTGTCATATAACCTCCCCCAAAACAGTTCAGAATAAATGTTCAATGAATTGGTTGTCTGGAGGAGTCCTTGGAGAATGAGCACAAGAAACCCTTTCTCCTCCCATTCCCAGAATGCTTTTTAATCATTCTTAACTATGAATTATTCATTTTCATTTTTAACTAAGGAGTTCTGTGCATACACACCTAAGTTGAGAAAAAAAGAGTACTTTTAAAGAACAGACAGTAACACACACAAACATTCAATCTAACAAGTTGGGAAATCGACCTCTGGAAAACTATGCATCTGCTTTTACAAATAAATGTCCCAAACACACAAGGACACTTTCCGAGATCTATGAGCATATCCACAAAAATACAAAGGGAAGCCTTGCACGTCCCTAGTTTTGAGTGAAGTTATTGGCTTATCTCAGATTGCTTCCAGCAAAGTCAGAACTTTGATGTTTATTTCCTGCTGGATGTCCTTCAACTCATCTCCTCTAAGGCTTAATTCGTATATTATACTGAGACAGCTTGGTAGCCCATCATTTAATGAAAGGAGTTCTCATAGTTTAATAAAAATAAAGTTTTTAAAAGAAAAAAAAAACTGCTTCCCTGAGGCCAGATTCCATGTCATCTCAATCATCTATGGAATCTCTGCTAATATAAAGGTAAAAGGTAAAGGCAAAGGACCCCTGGATGGTTAAGTCCAGCCAAAAGTGACTACGGGGTTGCGGCGCTCATCTCATTTTCAGGCCAAGGGAGCTGGCATTTGTCCACAGACAGCTTTCTGGGTCATGTGGCCAGCATGACTAAACCGCTTCTGGTGCAAAGGAACACAATTACAGAAGCCAGAGCACACAGAAACGCTGTTCACCTTCCAGTCGCAGCAGTACCTATTTATCTACTTGCACTGGAGTGCTTTCGAACTGCTAGGTTGGCAGGAGCTGGGAGAGAGTAACAGGAGCTCACCCCATCATGTGGATTCGAACCACCGACCTTCTGATCAGCAAGCCCAAGAGGCTCAGTGATTTAGACAACAAGGCCACCTGCATCCCCTAATATAAGGCTGCCTTGATCAAGTTATTCCTTCTAAGGCTGAGGTAGCAATTCTCAGTTGAGAAATTTTCATTCAAAAATGGGGACAAAATCATTTACACATTTCTGAAGATGATTGGGTGGTGGCAACTGTAGCTGGTTTTGTTTTTAACTTTTTAAGAAAAATTCTTCTTGCTGGCCACATGCAAGCAGCCACCATTTTCAGCCCACGAGGTTCTCTGAGAACTTTGCTGTGAATCATGAAGTAGAGCCATTCCCCAGGCATTGTGGGTCGACAGATGTGGTTGCTGCTATTTCTCACCACAATGTCATGCTGTAACATTCTTCAAAGGAGGCATTGTTGGGGGTGGAATGGTGCCCATAAGTACCTGGAGGCTCATGGGAGCTTGCAGCCATGGGAAAAGAACAATAAAAATGGTTTAAAGAGGTGATGAGGAAGGAATAGCCCATCTTCACTCTTGTGCTAGTTCTCATGTCTGTGTAAGCATTGGGGCATGGGTAAGCAAGTAGATAAATAGGTACCGCTCCGGCTGGAAGGTAAACGACATTTCCATGTGCTGCTCTGGTTCGCCAGAAGCGGCTGTACGCCGGCTCCCTCGGCCAATAAAGTGAGATGAGCGCCGCAACCCCAGAGTCGTCCGCGACTGGACCTAATAGTCATGGGTCCCTTTACCTTTACCTTAAGCTGGCCTCAGTGCAACCCCACATGACAAGAGCTTACGTATATAATAATAGTAATAATAATATTTTATTATTTTTATTTATTATTTTTATTATTATCCCTAGCCACTCTGGGCAGCTTCCAGTCGAATATTAAAAACACAATACAGCATCAAACATTAAAAAACTTCCCTAAACAGGGCCACCTTCAGATGTCTTTTAAAAGTAATATAGTTACTTATTGCCTTGACATCTGCTGGGAGGGGGTTCCACAGGGTAGGCGCCACTACCAAGAAGGCTCTCTGCCTGGTATATAACTGAGGAGATGTGAGAAGCAACCACAAAAAGGTGAAGGGCGTTAGGAATAAATTATTATTATTATTATTATTGGTGCCAACTTCCTGGGCCCCTGGGTGCCTGAACACCCACAAAATTCCCCATGAAGGTGCCGGGCACCCACAAATTTTAGTGCCAGGGCCATGCACGCTGCATGGCACCCACAGCCCCAGGCACTCACAGTTGTGGGACCAAGTTGGCACCCCTGCAACCTGTGAGATTTGACCAGCTCCGGCCCATCTGAAGCTGGTACAGGCTCGCCTTATCTTGAGCCCAAGCAGAGCATAGTCCCGCAACGAAAGGATAAGCAGGTAATGTGCTACATGCTGAAGTTTATTTACAAGCTATGCTGAGAGCATACAAACATACATCTTGCCTCTGTGAGAGCAGAGAAGCAGGTCCTCTCGACACAAAGAAACCGAGAGAACACTGTAAAAACAGGAAACCAGTGTACGTCACATCCAGTCTCCCATTCCCGTGGGAACCCAACAGTAACTCTGACTGTGGAATGTAAACAATGTCTTGTGACACGCAGTTGCTGCTCAGTGAGGGAAATAGAAACCAACATCCTCCCCCTTTCTGTGAACATCACTGGGCAGCATGTTCGTACAATACAGTATTATTAAGCCAATGCCAATAAGCAAATCTCAGACACCTGCCAGCAGTGGCAGTTGCGGCTCTGGCATGAGCTGCAGCAGTGAGCCCCCATTCAACTTCAGCATGGCTGTGGGAGGGTGTCGCTACTTTCTTTGCTGGCTGCACTGACTGCTGAGGCTCACCTGAGATTGTAGCCAATTGCGAGTGGCCTTAGCAGTGTGGCCTGAGAGCAGGTGACAGGGAAAAGTTTGTCTGCTTGGCTTCCCTTTGGTATATAAGAATGCCATTCCCACGATCTGCTCTCAAGTCGGAGCTTGGTCTCCCCCCCCCCCACACACACACCTGATGCTCTATGTGTGAATCTGCATGACAGTAAGGGAGCAGGCCCCACAGAAGACCTTGCTATTGAAGTCTCTAGTCACCGGATTTGGAGCCAGGGAGAAATTTGCCTTAAGACAAATTTTGTCCGTCTAAGGGTTTTGCCTATCTCATAGCTGTTGTCACAACTTGATGGTGGATAAGGCATTGGGGTGGATCCTCACCGAGTTATCTCCCACTTGGACTACTGCAATGCACTCTACATGGGGCTACCTTTGAAGGTGACCCGGAAACTACAACTAATCCAGAATGTGGCAGCTAGACTGGTGACTGGGGGCGGCCGCCGAGACCACATAGCACCGGTCTTGAAAGACCTACATTGGCTCCCAGTACGTTTCCGAGCACAATTCAAAGTGTTGGTGTTGACCTTTAAAGCCCTAAACAGCCTCAGCCCAGTATACCTGAAGGAGCATCTCCACCCCATCGTTCTGCCCGGACGCTGAGGTCCAGCACTGAGGGCCTTCTGGCAGTTCCCTCATTACGAGAAGCAAAGCTACAGGGAACCAGGCAGAGGGCCTTATCGGTAGTGGTGCCCGCCCTGAGAAACGCCCTGCCATCAGATGTCAAAGTGATAAAAAACTACCTGACATTCAGAAGACATCTTAAGGCAGCCCTGTTCAGGGAAATTTTTAATGGGTGACATTTTAGTGCATTTTTTGTCTCTGTGGAAGCTGCCCAGAGTGGCTGGGGAAACCCAGCCAGATGGGTGGGGTACAAATAAATTATTATTATTATTATTATTATTATTATTATTATTATTATTTGTCCAGTTGGATGGTGGGGTTGGAACTCCCACCGTGCTAACTCATCAAAGGGATCCAGTATAGAAATGTTTCTGTCCAAGGTGATTCGCTCTGATTTGGTGTACTTCATAAGGCAACCTATAACCTTGGTTAACCCTGCCAAAATAATCAACTAGCAGATAGGTTGGTTGATTCAAATGCCTATGCCAAAGCCTGTTGACAATCAATAAAGTTGTGGCCTGTTTGAATCCCCAGTGGTTGTCCTGTTTATTGCAATTTCACCATGCTTAGGCCCTGCCACCCACAGCTTAACCCTGCAGTGGTTATTAATAGTAAACTACGCTCCACAATAGCCTCCTATCATGAGAGCCTGAAAGATGAGCTTTCGTACGTAGGGGCAGGGTAGAAATTTGGTTCAGTTCAAATTTAAAGGCGAACGTACCTATTATGCACTTTCTGAAACTGTATGAGAACTGAAATGCAACCATCCTTTCAAATTAACACTTCTCCAAATTTTGCAATCCAGTTCTTCTGCTACGTCATGTGCACAAAATCTCCATTTAAATGCATATATTGCTAAATCCCTATATATTAAGACAATGTACAAAAATGCTTTATTTTAGGACGAGGTGCAGGCTAATATGTATACATTTGGAAATCTAATGCACTAAAATGCTGCTTAATTTTACGTGAGGAAAGAAATTGCAAACTGATGCAGACATGTAGAGAACGGAACTTATAATTGGAAAAAAAATGAGGAACTGAAATTGACAGATTCACTGATCCCTACCCACAAGAGATCTATTCTAGCGATGCCAAACTCATTATGTACTTCTTCTTTTTCCATTGGCAGCTGTGAATTGTTGGAAAGCCTTTTCTTAAACTAAATAAGATTAGGGTTTCTTTTTATACCTTTGGAGATTACTTCTTGTAGGAGGCTTATATTCAGTCTTCTTAAGAGTTTCTTAAATATGCATATCTTAGATAATGGTTACATGGAGAGCTTGATGCCTTTACCAGCACAGAGAAATGCAACTTTCTGCATTCGTTTAATCGTGTGCCAATATTGTGGTATATGCCAGCCAATGAATGAGCATTCCCTCTTAGACCAGTGCTTATGCTAGTTGAAACCTCCTTTCTTCATACATGAATGGCACCATTTTGGCTACATAAGCAATAACGATGTCAGACTGAACATCAGAAATAAAGATCATGCTAGTCAATGATTTTGCTCACTGGAAGGACAGGTCCTGAAGCTGAGGCTCCAGTACTTTGGCCACCTCATGAGAAGAGAAGACTCCCTGGAAAAGACCCTGATGTTGGGAAAGATGGAGGGCACAAGGAGAAGGTGATGACAGAGGACGAGATGGTTGGACAGTGTTCTCGAAGCTACCAGCATGAGTTTGACCAAACTGCGGGAGGCAGTGGAAGACAGACGTGCCTTGCGTGCTCTGGTCTATGGGGTCACGAAGAGTCGGACACAACTAAACGACTAAACAACAACAAAATCAATGATTTGGCCATTGAAAGCACCATCTTTTCATGGAGGATAAGTATATCAATTGTTACTAAACATGAGGATATATTCTATTTATTTCATTGTTATGTATTTATTAAATTTCTATACTGCTCTTCATCTGAGGATCACAGGGTGGGCTTCAATAGAAAAGCACAAAAATACACAGAATAGGAACAAATGAAAGAATAACCGCCCCACCGCCACCAGTGCCGGATTTACGTATAAGCCAAACAAGCTATAGCTTAGGGCCCCACTCTCCTGGGGCCCCCAAAAAAATTCAAAGGGGAAAAAACCTGGATGTACCCTTCCAAAATGTAAGATAAAAAACAAATAAAAGAAAACCAATGTGATAAAATACATATTTTTTATATACAAGTGGCTTTAGATACCTATTAGGTCCATCAATTACCATGTAGCATATATTCAACAGAAAAAAACAGCGACAATTTGTTGCTGAGAAAGGACAGCTGGACATATAAAGGGCCTCATTACCTTCAGTAGCTTAGAGCCTCATCAAACCTAAATCTGGCCCTGACCACCACCCACATATTTTAAAAAGCCACTGTAGTAGGTAGAATGCTTTATATCATAATTTCTAACCATCTTTTTTTTAAATCACACTTAAAATAACTTCACATTTTATCACTTACAAATAATACTATTTTAAAATACCCTATTTTCTACTTCTAACCCTACAGCCTATGCCCACTTCCAAAGCTATTCTAAGATTTAAATATTAACATTTTTTTTCAAATATTCCTTAAACTTCTTCCAGTCTTCTTCCACCGTCTCTTCTTTCTGGTCTCAGAGTCTCCCAGCCAGTTCAGCAAGTTCCATATAGTCCATCATCTTCATCTGCCATTCTTCGATAGTTGGTAAATCTTGTTTCTTCCAATTCTTTGCTAACAATATTCTCGCAGCAATTGTTGCATACAGAAGAAAAGTCACATCCTTTTTGGGGATTTCACCCCCCACTATATCAAGTAAAAAGGCTTCTGGTTTTTTAATAAATGTGTTTTTCAACACTTTTTAAAAATTCATTATAAATCCTTTCCCAGAAGTCTTTTACCTTGGGGCACGTCCACCACATATGGTAAAAGGTTCCTTCCTTTTCTCTACATTTCCAGCATTTATTATCATAAGTATGATACATTTTTGCTAACTTCACTGGTGTTAAATGCCATCTGTAGTTGTAGGTAGAATGCTTTTGAATGCCAGTTGCTGGATACAACAGGAAGGAAGGGAGCTCCTGTGTTCGAATCCTGCTTGCCAGTTTCCCACAGGCATCTGGGTGGCCACTGTAAGAACAGCATGCTGGACTAGATGGGCCATTGGTTGGATGCAGAATGGCTACTCTCAAGGTTTTTTTCAGCTGGAACTTACCAGAACTCAGTTCCAGCAACTCTCAGGTGGGTGAGAGTTGCCATTTTAAGAGAACAAAGGAGGTGTTCATGGTGAGTTCCAGCACCTCTTTTTCTAGAAGAATAGCACTGGCTACTGTTGTGTTCTCTTGATTCCTTCCCTTCCCAGTCTTAATAGTATTTGATCCAATTTGTTTATATTCTGCCAAATCAAGTGGTAGCATTTTCTCCTCCAGACAATACTGACTTGAAGCAAGCAATTGATAATAAGGAAGAAATGACAATGGAAACAGAACTGCCAGGAATCTGAATGAGCCAATGGATTTTCCATGCAAATTTATAGCTCACGGCAAGAAAAATGGATTTTAAAAAATGCTGTGGGTTTTGCTCGGGCCTAGTTTATTTATCTAAGGAACTGCTGCATCTTATTTTATACAAATATCCAGAACTCTATGCATATGTAATACACATAGAAATAAACCCCTAACTATATGATTTGCTTCTAGTTTTCCCTGTAAAATTTGGAATCACCTCTGTCTAAAACATAAAGGGAGCGTTTAAAGAGATGAGCCCCTTTATTTTCATTTAACCAACTGGGTACGGACGTGCTTTGAAATCAAACTCTTAATACCATCAGGGAGATGTTTTGCATTGTGGGATGAAAATTATTTTCACACTTTCAATCCTTTCCCTTTCCTTGATATTGAAGATGCACTCCAGAGGATCAGATAATTCTGATTATTTTACTCTTCACTACACTCAGAGGTCTCCAAAGACGCCACTTATTACTTCAAATGTGAGACACTGCTGTGCGGATGAAATAAGTTTGCAAGTAATAAGAGCAAATTTTCTGTGGTAGTGCAATGTTTCTTTGAAATATCCTCAACACTGTTTGCTTTCTCTTTTTTAATAGACATGGTAGACCCTAGGAGAAAGGGCAATATACAGTGAATTTGTTGGTAAATCAATTGGCAATTCTTTCCTTTCCTTTTTTTAAAGGAAACAAAACTCTCTCTCAAAAAAAATATATGCAATGGAACTGCCACAGAATATAAATGTAGAGAGCTGGGAAGAATTTATATTGTTATGAGTTTCACTGTCTTGATTATTGTGAGGAGGATATTGCTACGGCTTTATATAACCTGGCACCTGATGGTAAACAAAATAATTTAAACACACAATCTTATACAAGCTTATACTCTGTACTCACTGGGACTTACTCCAAGGTAATGCATAGCACTGGGGACTAACAGTCCTTAGTGGGGAAAGATTCTGCGTCTGTGGTGCAGGGCTTAGAGTATTGGACTAGGACTGGGAGACCAGGGTTCAAATTCCCACTTGACCATGAAGCGCACTGGGTGACTTTGGGCCAGTCACTGCTTCTCAGCCTGACTTGCACCACAGGGTTGCTGTGGGGATTAAATGATGAGCTCATTGAGAGAAAATACCTTGAGCTCATTGAGAGAAAATATGCGATCTAAAGGGAATGAATGAATGAATTATACTTTAGAATTCCACATCCATCACCTGCCTCCATCACTTAATTGATGCTAAACAAGGGTGCAGCGGTGGACTTTGCTAATCTTTCATAATATGGCGAGGCCAAATTTTGGTGCACCCAAATGGATGTTCTCAGTTTTGTGCAACCTTGGCTTGGCACCCTGTGCAGGGAAACCACCCACACCACCTAAATCTGACGTCGAAGGGTGTCAACTTGCATTAGACAAGGCAGACTAATTAGGCTTGAACTTACATGATCCATTTTGCATATCAGGGAAATATCCCCGTAGCTAATATGGACTCTGTGGAAACACTCTGCTACACCACATTATAAAGCTAAGGCTGAAATCTAAACATACTTACTATAAAATAAGTCCCATTAAGTTCAATGGAACTCTATTCTAGGTAAACATGGAAGGATTGGCTTGCAATGCTTAATGCGAGTTGTTATAGGCATGTGGAACAATTCCAATTTCATTTCATGGCTGTCAGAACTAGCAAACATCTAACAATATCCATGTGAAATTCCAGCTGCTCAACACTCATGCTTTCATTCACTGATGTAAATTAAGTGACCAGAAATTAAGTGAAATGGTCTTGCGTCCTCCAACTGACCATGTGCACCATTTATATACATAGATGAAATTGCCCCAACATCCATAATAAGAACCATGGTGACACATGGAGAGAGCTATGCTTCTACAGATGGGCAGGGTATAATTATTATTATTATTATTATTATTATTATTATTTACATACAAATGAAATTATTTGGAGCTTTTCAACAACTGGGAAATTTAAAATTGAATTGAGGGATCAGTCCACACATCAATGTTCACTTTCATTGACTATTGCCACCAGGTAGTGATTTGCTTGTGTGAATCAACTATCATGCAGTAATCCTTGCAACAAAATGTAGTATCTCCCAATGTCAAGTCAAATTCAGTACATGGCAGTTCATAGAATCATGAAATTTTAGAATGGGAAGGGACTCAGAAGACCATCTAGTACAGGCACCCCCAACCTGCAGCCCTCCAGATGTTTTGGCCTACAACTCCCATGATTCCTAGCTAACAGGACCAGTGGTCAGGGATGATGGGAATTGTAGTCCAAAACATCTGGAGGGCCAAAGGTTGGGGATGTCTGATCTAGTACAACTGACTGCAATGCAGGAATGCCAACACACAATCCTCCGGCCCCATCCAATTTGAAACCATACTGAAATCTGCTTGGCTTTAGCAGATGTGCTAGCAGATTTGCACCACTAAGAGGTCATGCAAGTCCTCAAATGAAAGAAATGCAAATGCCACTCAACCCTTGACCATTGGTGGCTAAACATCCGTGTGGCCTCCACCAAAAGTATGGTGTTATAACTGTGATGTTTGATGGCTCTTTAACACGTCCAAGTCATGAATTGACACTGCAGTCATCAAATGTGCTGTCGCTGACAAACAAATTGGGTACAAACAAAACCCTACTGAACACAAAGAGAATTTAATACTGCCTTTAAATTCCTTGCATTCTGCATATTATGTTGTTGTTGTTTAGTCGTTTAGTCGTGTCCGACTCTTCGTGACCCCATGGATCAGAGCAAGCCAGGCAATTCTGTCTTCCACTGCCTCCCACAGTTTGGTCAAACTCATGCTGGTAGCTTCAACTATCCAACCATCTCGTCCTCTGTCATCCCCTTCTCCTTGTGCCCTCCATCTTTCCCAACATCAGGGTCTTTTCCAGGGAGTTTTCTCTTCTCATGAGGTGGCCAAAGTATTGGAGCCTCAGCTTCACAATCTGTCCTTCCAGTGAGCACTCAGGGCTGATTTCCTTAAGAATCGATAGGTTTGACCTTCTTGCAATCCTTGGGACTCTCAAGAGTCTCCTCCAGCACCATAATTCAAAAGCATCAATTCTTCAGCCATCAGCCTTCTTTATGGTCCAGCTTTCACTTCCATACATCACTACTGGGAAAACCATAGCTTTTACTATACGGACCTTTGTTGGCAAGGTGATGTCTCTACTTTTTAAGATGCTGTCTAGGTTTGTCATTGCTTTTCTCCCAAGAAGCAGGCATCTTTTAATTTTGTGGCTGCTGTCACCATCTGCAGTGATCATGGAGCCCAAGAAAGTAAAATCTCTCACTGCCTCCATTTCTTTCCCTTCTATTTGCCAGGAGGTGATGGGCCCAGTGGCCATGATCTTCGTTTTTTTGATGTTGAGCTTCAGACATATTTTGATGTTGAGCTTCTGCATATTATACTGCCTGTTATATATCAAGGAGAACCAGGAGTGTGTTTTTTTGTTCGTTTTTTAAAGCCAGAACTCACCAGAACTCAGTTCTGGCACCTCTCAGATTGGTGCCATTGCCATTATAAGAAAACAAAGGAGGTGTTCATGGTGCGTTCCAGCACCTCTTTTTCTAGAAAAAAATAGCACTGAGGAGAACAACTGAAAAACTTCTACTGATGGAATTTTCTGAAGTTTTTAACCAACACCCCACCCCTGGCCAAAATAGAATACAGTCTCTCATAAAACGTTTCACCATCTAATCATAGCAGCTGGAATTATTTTGGGTCTATGATTTAATTTTTATTTTTTAAAAATATGCTTAGAATAAAAATGAGTATTTTAAAAAAATCAATTGTAGTTAATTTCCCCAGAGGAAAGATTGTAATAATTGTGAAATGAAGTTGTGATAAACTAAAAGAAATATTGTACTCTCTAGACTTTAATCCCAAACCACAGTTTAATTAAACATCAAAATGTTATGCAAGAAGCAACAGTATAGGATCTACCTTCAATTAACAGCAATAGGAGTAGAAATTCAAAGATCCATGTGGCAGTTATGGGTAGAGCGCTTAGCTACCATTTGTGCTTTTGAAAATTGCCTGAAATAATTATAACAATAAAGATATCTTAAAGTGTATAATCATAGGAACGTAGGGCTACAGCGTACCTAAAAGGTCAACTGACTCAGCCTCCATCAAACTCCATGCAGTTGTAGAGCACAAAACATACGGCAATATCCCGTGAAACAATTAATTATAACCTGTCACAACCAAAGGGCACAAGGGAATGAGGTACACAGATGCCAGATGTCCCCATAGTACAGCAAGTACTTTAAGCACATTGATGGCAAAGGCTGGCAAGTCCAAAGTGTCAGAAAATACCATTCCAATGTATACTCTTTGTAATCTCTGTGCCCTGTGGTTTTGCTCCCAGATTACAGAGCCAGAAAGCAATCAGCAGAGCATTGTGGGAGAGGCAGGGCTGACGTGCAGTCTAGATTCTATGGCAGGAGATTCCTGCTTCCAACTAGAAGCATCACAAACTCCAGTTGCCTCTATCTTGTCGCTCCTAGTATTACAGGCTGACTATACAAGTTTTAGGGGACGCAGGTGGCGCTGTGGTCTAAACCACTGAGCCTAGGGCTTGCCAATCGGAAGGTCAGTGGTTCGAATCCCTGCAACGGGGTGAGCTCCTGTTGCTTGATCCCTGCTCCTGCCAACCTAGCAGTTCGAAAGCACGTCAAGCGCAAGTAGATAAATAGGTACCGCTCTGGCGAGAAGGTAAACGGCGTTTCCGTGCGCTGCTCTGGTTCTCCAGAAGCGGCTTAGTCCTGCTGGCCACATGACCCGGAAGCTGTCTGCGGGCAAATGCTGGCTCCCTCGGCGTATAGAGCAAGATGAGCGCACAAGCCCAGAGTCATCCGCGACTGGACCTAACAGTCAGGGGGTACCTTTACCTTAATACCTGTGTTAGTGAGCTCACACTTCTGGTCTATAATACCTAAGAAGCATGAATGCGCACTTTGTGGCTTATATTTTTGCTAATATTTGTTGAAATCGACAGGGGTCATTTATGTTGTCATTTGCTGATATTTCGCTATTGCTATCCTGTAAAATGGTTGCTTTATTTTATTTTGAATGCTTACAATATTGGTTCCAACTCCCCCCCCCCCCTTTTTGGTGAAACACTTTGCAAATGCTTTTGTAAAACATTTTGCATTTTCTTCTGCTCTTTATGGCATGTGTACACCATTTTAGCCAAAGACCGCTTCCTTGGTGGATCAGAAGTTTAGCAGAGTTAGCAGTCTACCCCACAGAGTTGTTCTGAGCACAGATAAGGTAAGCATTCTGAAACACTTTCCATACTGGCAATGCTTTTGTTTTGTTTTTTTAAAAATATTTTTTATTGAATGATTTTATGTTACAAAAAGCAATACAGCCATACTACCAATAAATATAATTAAGAAATAAAAATTACATACATCGATATGTAGTTTGTTATTTGTTATTTACCGTCTTATTTCCTCCCAAACATTGCATACAACAACACACGTATGTGCAGACACCCACACACCCATACCCAAACACAAAATGAAAATAAAGAAAGTAAATATTTTCCCCCTTTTATCTTCCAAAATCTTTTCTTCAACTTTGACTTCCTGTCAAGTCCCTTTGCATATATTTTATCTTACATTCGAATGTACACAAAACAATAAACCTTTCTATATAATTTTTTCCAATACATTCTGAAAACTTAATAAATCCTTAATTGTTGTCCACCTCCTTTTAGTTCCTTTATCACTCGAATGCTAGCATGGAGTCAAAACTATTATTGTGTTTTTGAACATATCTTCTATAACCATCCCATTTTTCCGCAAATTTTTGCTTTGAGTTTCCTCTGAGTTTACTAGTCAGTTGAGCCGTCTCCACCAATTCCTGTAATTTGATCTGCCAATCTGTTCTTTTTACTGGCAATGCTTTAGAGCAGTGCTATTTTTCTAGAGAAAGAGGTGCTGGAACTCTCACAATGGCGCCCACCCGAGAGATGCCGGAACTGAGTTCTGGTGAGTCCTGTTTTTTTAAAAAAACCTGCTTTTGAGATCAATGGACACAATTCATCCAAACACTTTCAAGTCCTTTTCATTTAAATGAGAGTTACCCATATGCTTCAATTTAATTCCAGTGGAATTAGATGGGAGTCCTATAGCACAGTCCTATCTATGAAGTCAGCTCCACTGAATTCAGCAAGAATTACTCCCAGGCAGGGATTGAGAGGGATATTGGAGTGGTAAGCATCCTGGTACAAACTCACCCAATACAGAGCTGCCCAAGCAATGTGCAGTGCTGTGTTCCGGAATCCAGCTTCTGATGAATTTGAATGAGGTAGCCTAAGGGTAGCATATTCTTTTTTCTTTTCTTTTACAGTTGCCAAGCTGCTCCAAGCAGCTGGAAAACATTTGCCTGCCATGCGGGTTGGAAATGCTCCGGGAAGCCACCATACATCATTAACTGCTGTCCTGTCTTGGATAACTGTATGAAGAAAAAAGCATGGTGGCTCACATATGCTGATCAGGCAGCCATCTCTGCCCCCCCCCCCCCACTATCAACCAGGAAAAGGCAACACATAACAAAACACTGGAGTATTTCCCCCCCCCCCCGCCATCTTGGAAACTGTAAAAGAAAAGAAAGATACAATGAAAGCAGCCCCCAGGCCACCTCATAAAATTGTAATGAGTGTTTTGCTTTGTGTGTGTGTTTCCTTAAAAGTTTTTACAATGAGGATAGTGCGCAGATTTCTTAATATATATATAAAAAATAACATCCACACATGAAATTGCAAACTGATAGAATAGACCAGAGCTTTCTAAACTTTTCACTTTTTAGACATGTATCATTTCATGACACAGCAATTCAGTTTTACAGTGGTACCTCAGGTTAAGAACTTAATTCGTTCTGGAGATCTGTTCTTAACCTGAAACTGTTCTTAACCTGAAGCACCACTTTAGCTAATGGGGCCTCCTGCTGCCGCTGTGCCGCTGCCGCACGATTTCTGTTCTCATCCTGAAGCAAAGTTCTTAATCCAAGGTAATATTTCTGGGTTAGCAGAGTCTGTAACCTGAAGAGTATGTAACCTGATGCGTATGTAACCCAAGGTACCACTGTACTAGCAAACCAGAGGTTAAACCAGGGGTCAGCAACCTAAGGCCCATGAGCCAGAAGCGGCCCGCGGAGGTTGTTTGACTGACCCATGAGCCGCCCCCGAACTGAGTTGCCTGCTCAAGCGCTGCGCTAAACCGCAAATGCCGAAAATCGTGGGTGCACATGCTCTCACACACACATGATCTGGCCCACGGAGGAATCTCTGTGGGACTGATCCAGCCCAGGCAAGACAAACCTTGCTGACCCCTGGGTTAAACTAACCCCTTTACAGGCCTGGAAGGAGCATGGGGAGGGGTCACACAACACACACATACATACTGCAGCTGACACACTAACGTGTCGTGACACACAGCTTGGAAAGTTCTGGAATAGATTTTCAGTTGGTCTCATGTGAAATAGACACAGACTGAACAAAGACCATTCCATCCACCCCTGTTCCCAAGAAAGTGCATATAGGATTGCAGCCATTTGACTAGATTACACCAAACATTTTCAGAGTTCCTTTTCCCCCCAATTTCTTTAAGAGTTTTTCACCTACTACTATGAGCGCGCGCGCGCGCACACACACACACACACAAGCTTCCAGTCTGTTCAGATTTCCTGATCACTTTCACAGTCCATGTCAGTCTTAACCACTTGTTGCATGTCGCTTAATGGTTTTACTGGGAATTCATTTTCTTCCTCTAATTAAACAAAGATGCACATCTAAAATTTAAGGAATAGAAAAAGCTGTATTCCCTCACCAAGCGCATAATTTCCTTTTTTGTTCCTGCACACTACAGGGTCGTTGACAGCACCCAAGAGCCTACCACAGATGCACATTAATTACCCGTTCTCTAATTACTAGGGTACCAATATAACCATTCAACCATTCATTAAGCTTTCTTCTCAACTTCACCAAAGCCCCAGAGACAGCTGCAAGAACCATGCAACTCAGCAACATTAATTGAACCCTATTAACTCATAAAATGAATAAAAAGCTTAGCTATTGATAAAAAGCCCACTTTCATTTAGTCTGCTCGATCCATGGTGCACAGATGAACATTTTCCTTCTGTGTCTGCATGAGAGTTGGCTATCAGACAATGCAGCTGCTCACACATTAGTTTCATCTACAATCCAGGACATAAAATAATGAGGGTTAGTTTCTTATTTATCAAGTTATGCACAGGGGTAGTTAATTGCATGAGTAAGCGAAAGAAGACCACATTAATAATATAATAACTTCCAGTTATTACTAGAGTTTTCATAACATTCAGCATTTGTGATTTTTTTCCTGCAAGATTCTTCTCATTTTTTTGCTACAAAAGTTGCACATCTTCTTTTTGTTGTTGGTATCCATCTGTCTCGAGAGACAATGGAGTGTGCCTCCAGGGGTGAAGTCAAACTGCTGCATCAGCAGAATCAAAGTGACCTCCCCAGGATGTAAGTGTGTATGGAGGTCCTGGGCTGCCCAGATGACAAGACCTCCCGATTGGCCTTCCTGATGTGGTCGAAATGAAAGCAGAGCAATATGTTTGACACCAGATCGACTGCAAGAGTTGCCAGAAGGAGGCATAAAAGGCACCAGCCGACCATTTTAGGGACTCCACTCTGGTTTTGTGTGGGGTTTAATCCTTAGCCTTTACTTCTCCTGAAGATTTTCTGCAAGGCAGTGGAAGGATGTACATCTATATGTAGTTGTTTAGTCGTGTCCAACTCTTCGTGTCCCCATGGACCAGAGCATGCCAGGCACTCCTGTCTTCCACTGCCTCCTGCAGTTTGGTCAAACTCATGTTAGTAGCTTTGAGAACGCTATCCAACCATCTCGTCCTCTGTCGTCCCCTTCTCCTTGTGCCCTCAATCTTTCCCAGCATCAGGGTCTTTTCCAGGGAGTCTTCTCTTCTCATGAGGTGGCCGAAGTATTGGAGCCTCAGCTTCAGAATCTGTCCTTCCAGTGAGCACTCAGGGCTGATTTCCTTAGAATGGCTAGGCTTGATCTTCTTGTGCAAGCTGGATTTCAAAGGGGCAGAGGAACCATAGACCAAATTGCAAACATGCACTGGATTATGGAGAAAGCTAGAGAGTTCCAGAAAAACATCTACTTTGTGTGTAACAATATGCAAATGCTTTCTGTGTCACATGGTCTTCAATGAGATGTGTGATTTGATGTGCCTTCCCAGCTCGTCAGCTCTGTAGTATTAGACTGAGCCAAGGAACTGATTAGGTAACTGGGACATCTTCCCTTTTCACCTGACACCTTCCCAAGAAAAGTTATTAAGCAATCAGTAAACCTGGAAGACACATTTTATGAGGGTGGAAACATTCACAACCACTCCTGCCCCTGGCCAATTTAAGTTTAGCACTAATTTATATAGCACTTACCTGACAACAGGTTGGAAACTTCTTTTTGTTTTTCTTTAATCTGTCCTCCACCAGGAGTCAATTATATTTTGGGTAGCAAGACAAACTTTCCTATGCGAAGTTAATATTTCTGTAGCTGGCTGGCTTAAGCACTAAGAAATGTCTTCAAATCAATCTGTGTCCATTTCAAGTTCTTTGCCTCCTAAGAAGGGCTACTATGTCACTCTCAGGAAAAACACAGGAAGGTTACATGGTTCTAATTGAAAACTGATGGATTTTGCCTCCAGTCCACTGGATAGGGAGACTGTTAGAAAGAAAACATTGGTTTCTGTTCCTTCTTTTTTATCTCTGCTCTTGAGGAAAGGGAGTAAAAGGCAAAGGTCATCTCATCAATTACTCTACTTAGCAGAGATACTATTTCAGGCTGTGTGTAGTGAAGGAGGTAATGAGTATAGTGCCGGTGTTAGATTTGGGGTGTCCCAGGTCAAATCTCCACTCTACTGAAGTCCATGGGGTGAGCCTAGGTCAGTCACAATCTGAGTCACCTCACAGACATACAAAACCATTAACCTGGGAAAGAGTCTTGGTAGAGCAGCATTATGCAAAGGGGCTGTCAGTTGCCATCTAACGTTGACCCAATATATGCTAAAAAATAGCAAGCCAGAGCACTGACCTCAACTGAAAAGGAAAAAGTTGATAAATGGATACCTATGAAAGAAGGTCATAGACACAAATATATACAGTGGGAAGAGTGAGAGAAGGAAGATAGACAAACAACAGGCAGATGATATTATTATTATTATTATTATTATTATTATTATTATTATTAACCAAGGGAGAGGAAATTCCAGCTAATACCTTAATGTGGCAACCTGGGAGGGAGTGGTAGAGGCAGGATCTCCTATACAAGCACACTGTAGCTGACTCCATCGCCACAGCCTGAGCCTTCTTTAGCAGGTTGCACGCGGGTGGCATTATGGTCTAAAACACAGAGCCTAGGGCTTGCCGATCAGAAGGTCGGTGGTTCAAATCCCCATGACGGGGTGAGCTCCCGTTGTTCGGTCCCAGCTCCTGCCCACCTAGCAGTTCAAAAGCACGTCAAAGTGCAAGTAGATAAATAGGTACCGCTCCGGCGGGAAGCTAAACGGCGTTTCCGTGCACTGCTCTGGTTCGCCAGAAGCGGCTTAGTCATGCTGGCCACATGACCCAGAAGTTGTCTGTGGACAAATGCTGGCTCCTTTGGCCTATAGAGCGAGATGAGCGCACAACCCCAGAGTCATCCGTGACTGGACCTAATGGTCAATGGTAACTTTACCTTTATTAATAATTGTCAGGGGACTGCCATCGGAACAGAGGAGGGAGGCAGGGGGATACAGAGAGCCTTCGACACTTCTGAGGAGCAGCGCCTCGTCCAGCAGTGGGGAGAGCCACACCTCCAGTGGAGCAGGGGAAGGGGTAAGGGGGCAGCCAAGTGAGGGGAGGGCTTGAAGATGCTACTGAGAGCCCAAGTGCCTCACTTAGTCCAGCTAGCCAGGAAGCAGACAAGCCATTTCCGTCGCCCAGCTTGCGCAGAGGGGTGAAACGTAAGGAGGGGAGGCAGAGATTTGGGGTGTCTAAGTTCTTATGCTGGGGGGGGGGAGCAGAAGGGGCTACTCCCGGAATCTGCACGTGACTAAGACGGACATGAACTTTGTGGTTCTGCACTGTAAATAATTTGCACCAATAAAACCTGTAAAAGACAGGTCAGAGTCCTGCCTGGTTACTCATGAGCAACCACCACCAGCACCTGACAATAATGATGATAATTTTATTATTTATATCCCACCCATCTGGCTGGGTTGCTGACTGAGTGCTGGTTGAGGTTCTCTCTGCAAATGTTATGAAGTCCTCTCACCTTTCAGTCACCATGCAGCTTCCAGCAGATTAACATATCGCCAATGTCATTTGAGTGTTTGGTACACCATTCACCCGACCAGATTAAACAGACAGTACAAACGAAAGACTTAATGTAATCTTGCATTTTGTTGGAGAGATCAGTAACTCTGTTTTCACCAGCTCTCATCTAGACAGAACTCAATACAGGGATATTGCACTTGCAATCAGGTTCTTTATCTAACCTGGGGTGAGAGGAAACACATCACAATCACAAAAGAAAATTAATTTACTTCTTATTGATCTCTGATGTTGTTGTTGTTTAGTTGTTTAGTCGTGTCTGACTCTTCGTGACCCCATGGACCAGAGCACACCAGGCACTTGTGTCTTCCACTGCCTCCCGCAGTTTAGTCAAACTCATGCTGGTAGCTTCAAGAACACTATCCAACCATCTCGTCCTCTGTTGTCCCCTTCTCCTTGTGCCCTCCATCTTTCCCAACATCAGGGTCTTTTCCAGGGAGTCTTCTCTTCTCATGAGGTGGCCAAAGTATTGGAGTCTCAGCTTCAGGATCTGTCCTTCCAATGAGCACTGAGGGCTAATCTCCTTAAGAACGGATAGGTTGGATCTTCTTGCAGTCCATGGGACTCTCAAGAGTCTCCTCCAGCACCATAATTCAAAAGCATCAGTTCTTCGGCGATCAGCCTTCTTTATGGTCCAGCTCTCACTTCCATACATCACTACTGGGAAAACCATAGCTTTAACTATACAGACCTTTGTCAGCAAGGTGATGTCTCTACTTTTTAAGATGCTGTCTAAGTTTGTCATTGCTTTTCTCCCAAGAAGCAGGCGCCTTTTAATTTCGTGGCTGCTGTCACCATCTGCAGTGATCATGGAGCCCAAGAAAGTAAAATCTCTCACTGCCTCCATTTCTTTCCCTTCTATTTGCCAGGAGGTGATGGGACCAGTGGCCATGATCTTCGTTTTTTTGATGTTGAGCTTCAAATCATATTTTGCGCTCTCCTCTTTCACCCTCATTAAAAGGTTCTTTAATTCCTTCTCACTTTCTGCCATCAATGTTGTGTCATTTGCATATCTGAGGTTGTTGATATTTCTTCCAGCAATCTTAATTCTGATAGCTAGCTACAATACTGTAAGGCTCCCTACCTTTTTTGTGTGCAAAGTGCTGGAAATTATTCCCTGCAGGGTGATGCTGAGGTTATGCATCACTATATTCCCTTCTCTGATTGGTTGTTTGCTCACATTTGGCAATATTTTTTGTACTGTGATGGAGCCAACGGGCGTGACTGTGGCTGCAGCCACAATTGGCAGGAAAGTGTAGAATGTATGAGCAGCAGTGTGGTACAGTGTGGTTGGGGAAGAGCAGTTGTATCCGCAGTTACTTAAGGATAAATCACACTGAAACTCAATGAACAGACACGCCTAAGATTACACAGTCAGATAATAAGTTCCTTCAGTAAGTAAAAGGTTACAGAACTCAGCATCTGAGCAAGTGGAAAGATGGTTGTGATGGTTGTTTCATCTTGCTAAAAACGTATGCAGAGAAACTACAAATTAACTTGCAGTGGCTGAAAGCAGGCTGTGCATGTACAAAATTGAGAAGTAAAAAAAAAAGGGAAACTATGGTATATTCCTAATGCATAATTTCCCATTGGAAACAAATTCACAACTCCAAGATCCAGTACAAAGTTTGGAAGAGGAGACTTCCATCTTCTTCAAAGCAATATTATTGAAAATTAAAGAGGGGGCTATTGACAAAACCTGTTATACAGAAGACATGGATACTGCTGTCACTTATCCTACCAGATGGCTGTCACCTCAGAAATGTTGACTATAATCATTAAAAGGTTTATTTTGGAAAGCTTTTCACAGTTTTTTCATGGTGAGAAGGGTTTTACACCATGTGAACTTTAAGAGAACACTGCTGAATATAATTTGTAGCTTTATTTTCAGTCAGTTCTTAGATTCTTCAACAAAAATTAATGACACTCCAGAGGAAATCTCCCCCACCAGAAGACTTATTTTAGAGCACTGCCGAAAGCCAGGATTTTAATACTGTAACAAAGAGGTTTTCAACCTTTTTGAGTCCCTTGACCAACTACATTCTTTCTGTGGCTCCCCTGTGGGGTAGCAGGCTCTGAGCTTCAGAAGCCCAGTTATGTCACCCCTTGCCTGCAGAGACGGCAGCCCCTCACTCCTTTTTGAACATTCTCCTTTGTGAGCTTTCTTACCTCTCCCCTCTCTTTGGGAGTCCTCTGGGCAGCCGCCACAGCAGCCCTGGTCTCTGAGCCGCCCCCAAGAGATGTGCCTCTTCACACTTCCCCCCCAGGGACCTGGGAAGTAGATGAGCCCAGCCTTAGCAGCCCAATGGAGACTGGCCAAATGTGAGCATGAGGATAGCACCTTATTCACCTTGAGAGGCAGCTGGGCCTGCATGGCAGAAAGGTTCTCCTTCAGCACTGGACGCTTAGCTCCCTGGACGCTTAGCTTTCTTGTGGTTGCACATGGCAACCACAAGAAAGGCCAGCATAGTGCCTGCCTAGTCTCCCACTTGTCGTCCATTCTCAACAACAAGGGCTGACGGACTGGCTGGCTGGGCTTCCTCACCCACTTTCTTGCTTACTCTGAGGCCGCTTCATCTGCTGGCAACCAGCACCCTCTGGCCACCTCCAGAGGCACAATTCACCTGAGAAATTTGTAGCCAGGGCTGCTGCAACAAACAGCTGCGCAAGCCATGGGGGGGGGGGGCAGAGACATGATAGGACATCGGAGGAGGGAGGGAAAGAAAGAGGGACAGAGTCCAATGTTGCCTGTGGCACCCCTGATCAAGGCACCCCAAGGTGCCACGGCACACTGGTTGAAAACCACTGGCAGTGTAACCAGTCAGATAATCAGTTGTCCAGGCTGAAAAGCAAGTAATGCATGCCACTAGACTCGGCCTATTGCCCACTAAATTCCTCTCTCAGTGTACCAAAGGAGATGGTGTTGGACTTTTGGAGGAAGAGAGGAGAACTAGCCCCACTGTACATCAGGGAGGGCTGTGTGGAGACAGTCTCTTCCTTTAAATTCCTAGGAGTTTATCTCAGTGAAGACCTTACTTGGAAAATCAATACAACCCAGGTGGTTAAGAAAGCCCAACAGAGACTCCATCTCCTCAGAGTATTGTGGGAGAACGATGTTAATCAACATTTGATGATCTCCTTCTACAGGTCAACAATAGAAAGTGTCCTTTCATACTGCATCACTGTGTGGTACGCTGGTTTGACATCAACTGATAGGAAGTGCCTACAGAGGGTGGTGAATACAACCCTCAGGCAGAAGATATAGAAGCATGATTAGTCGCACCAACAGGGTAAAGAACAGCTTCTATCTGTGGGCTGTTAGGCTGCTGAATGAAAAGGTAACAACAGGACAACTGACTTTTGGGTTTGGTGGGTGTGCGTCAGCAAACGAGGGGAATTAAGACTAAGAGAGCTGAGTAGGGGGTGCTCATGTAATCTCACTGTATACAAGTTGTACAAGTGACAATAAAAGTATTTCAGTTTCAATATTCCTCCTTGGCTCTGACCTAGCATGCTGTTCTCTGGCTCTACCTCTTTGTCCTTGACTGCAAAACACCAGACTGTGTGTGCATCAAACAAAGGCTTCCAACCACCAGGATCAAGTGGCTTGTCTCCTGCTCACCTGGTTACATGACAGACCAACAGTGGTTCAAGGGTTGCAAAACCTAGGCTGCAATACCAGCCTTCTTGCATAATGCCAGTTGACTCCATAGGGCAGTCCTTGTTCTCCAAGCCCTATAATGAGCTGAGAGCTTACTCCTTGGTCTAAGCATTGTCCTGAGTATGAGACTTCTGCTTATACCAGTGTTCCCTTTTCCTGACTGCTGCCTTTGACCTTGACCCATGCTAATCTAGGTTTTCTACTTTGGAGGTCAAACTTCTGAACAGTTCCAATGATGAATTTGCTTCTGGACTCTTAAACCCTCCTCTGCTTTCTTGGCTATTTATCTGTTTGGTACTCTCCCCTCAACTAACAGCCCAGAGCACACCCTGCTGAGCTCAAACACTGTCAAATGATCTACTGTAAGAACACTGGAATCTGTCAGATCAGAACATGAGCCCATCCAGCTAAGTATTATCTCGACACTGAAAATTCTTTCAATATTTTGGAAACCGCAGCATTTATCTTAGGCAAAATTCAGCTGTGACTCCTAAAGAGCTTCTCCCTATGCCTTATAACATCACATCATAATTCCATGAATACTACCAATATTTTTTTCTACCCTGCATGATGATGGATAGTTTATTCCTCAATATAAATCCTGGAATAGGTCTTTCTCATAATCCTATATTTCCAAGTTCTTTTCTATATTCAGCTACACAGTGCAGTTTGTGACAACAGTTTGCCATTGTTCTTATTCTCTGTTCTTTGAATGTTTCCTTTTGGGAGGCTGATTTACTAATAGGTAAACATGACTAAGCATTTTAGGGGCATCAAACTTCCTGAAGCAAAAGTAGTAAATTCTGTGCAAACGTCTTAAAGAATCGTTTATAAGAAAATGGAGTAGGGGGAAATCCTTGCTGATGGGTGGGTTTTTCAATCCAGAGTTTCAGAATAGCATCAAAATAACCGAAACTAAACTGGGAATGTGGCCAGTCTTAGCATCCTGATTCAATCAAGCCAGGCTCCAGGCCTACACACACACACCCCTCATCACAATATCTATAATCAAATTGGGGAATTCAGAATGAGGGCTTATATTTGTAAACTGGCTAGAACCTCCACAAACCCGAAATCCAGGGCTGTTAACTTTATGAGCGTATAATAAATACCAACAATTTGTAAGCTTCCACACACACACACACAGCATAAAAAACCAGCTGCATAAGGTTCTTCTCAGGCACTGTAGCCAACTACAAAATGAAGTGAAATGATGCTGAAGTTCCTACCTTGGGGAATCATGCATTTGCATACAGACAGATGTAGGCAGATGGCCAGCCAGTTTTCTGGCTCAGATCATGGTGCCAGACTCCAAGTGGGATTTTTGACTCAAAACAGATACGACCAAACACATGGGGTGTCAGGCCACTGTGAATGTTCATTTTAATTTTTAAAAATGTTCTGCTGACATGAGAATGTTCTAGTCTCTCTCTTTTTCCTCTGTTCTACTTTATGTAAGACTTTACAGCTGCATAGTTTTCCTCGATTTAAAAACGTAAGAGCATAAGAAGAACATGTTGGATCAGGCCGACGATCCATCAAATCCAACCGATGATCCAAATCCTGTTCTCACAGATAGGTTGCCTGTGGGAAACCCACAAGCAGGACCAAAGCAGAAGTTTCCAGTAACTGGTATTCTTATGGGAAATAAATTTATTTGTGGCTCACATTAAGATTTGAGGTGGAAATGAATCGGTCATTGAATTTTACTCAGTATTGATCCAGAGTAGATTCCAATGTATAGTTAGCAGAGTAAAAACTTAAGCACATTGCAGGATTCCCATGAAAATAGACCAGAGGCAATTATATTTCATCCAAGCAGAGCTTTACTGCTACTGAAGGCAAATGAGCATCATGGTCACAAATCTAATACACTCAGGACTGGCACTGTCCATAAGAAATCCAGTTGCAGCAGACTTCACTTAAACTTATAACACGTCTAAACCTTAACACTATATACAGAACACCAGAAGAAAGAGAGACAGAAAGAAAAAGTGAAACTCAAGTTCCCTCTGGTCCTACTTTTATAGTCAGCATGACCTTGACAGAAAGAGATAAGAGAACCAGTTTAAGCCAGCTGTACTCAGTTTTTCTGAAGAAATAACCCAAACATCATGAACCTTCTGCTTGTTCCTTTCACACAGAAAAGCTTCCAGAACCCTCTTGAATTAAATAGAATAGGAAAGATCTCTACACATCTTTCTGCACTAAGAACTGCAAACTGACAGAATCAGGGAGATGTGTTGCTGGCCTTGGATTTGAGACATGAATCCAGGGAGGTTTCACTACTGGTGGTTTTGCTTTGTGGCAATTTGTGCATGTCTTCTCAAGTGCTGGACTAGGGTTGCCATACGTCCAGATTTTCTCAGAATGGACAATGGCGGAAGTGATGTCCTTGGGGAATTTCTGAAAAACGGCCGTTCATCCTGGATTTTCAGCAGCATAACCCAAAATTATGTGGGTTTCTTGCATCTTTTTTTTTAAAAAAAAGCAAAAAAAGCTTATCAATTTGGGGATTTTTTAAATATTTTTTTTTAAAAAAGGTCAACAATTTGTTTGTGTCTGGCTTTTCACTTGTCATCACTTACCTTCCAGTATATTTACTGATCACTTTCTTTTCCTCTGATTTTTGGTGGAGGGCGAGAAGCAGGTTTATTGTGCAAAAGTGCCAAATCAGCCTTGGCTTCCTACATTGTAATACAGAAATAGAAGTGGTGTTAGTCACCTGCAATTGGGTACTGCCTCACAACTTCTACAGGACTGCTCAAGATTCAATTTTCCGCCTTTATTTGGGAAGAGCGGTGACTTCTTCCCTTTTTGTCCGCATCATTTCATGAATCATCTCTGTAAGTGCTGCTCTAGTTGGCAGCCTCCGGAATTAAACAAAAACAAAAACCTGCCTCAGCGATGTGTACGAAAGCATGACGCTTTAAAGGCTTTATTAAGGGTTGACGTGGCAATAAAGCAGAAAGTTGGTCTCCTGGGACTGTTGAGGAGATGGACTTCTTCTTAGTAACGTTAATGCTAACAGTCAAGAATAAAGCAACCGTGAATAGGTAATAATTGCAGAAAGGCACTTTAGGTATGGGGCACTGTTCACTCCTGCATTGTATTAACTATAATTATGTTTAGAGTTGGGCATGTATCTGTTTTGTATTCTAATTCAATGGAAGACAAAGCCAGTCATTTAAAAGAAAGGGCAAATCCTCAATAAGGAACAAAAAGGAAAGTGGGGGAATGGGAGGGCAACCTAAAGTAATTAAAACTCTGGAGTGCGATTCAGAGAAGTCAAGTCATTCAGTTAAACTGAAAACTGTTTAAGTCTGTGTTCCAGACTCCATTTGAATTCAGCAGGATATACTTCTGAGAAAACAGGCATTAAAGATCAAGCTGTACATCTCACTGAGTTTTAAGCTTTTATAATTTTCACAATAAGTTTTTCCTGGACTATGACATTCATGTGCTGGTGTGTTTATGAGTGGTGTTGAATGTCTAAAAGTTTTTCCACAAAAAAGCATCCCTGTTCATAGAAAAGCAGCATGTCAGGTATATTACTTCAGCCTTTGGGTTGTTGTTGGGAAAGCATTCAGTTGAGGCAGAGACGTCCTTCTGTAGCCTGAAATGACGCTTCATTTGAAGAATGAAAACACCCTTCGTCAAGCTCTTACATAAGAAAATGGGATGTCCCATTTGTTCTGAGACACTTGCAGGGTATGCATAATGCACAATGCTCCATGAAGTCTGAAATTCCTGATAGCACAGTAAAAGGATGGGGTAGGGATTTTCTCTAAGCTAAATCTTGGATCCATTCAATGTTAAATTAGAAGAAAAAGGTGGGGTGTATATCAAAAGCTTTTGTTTCAGGGCTGCAAATGTATCAACCTGAGATAAATTAACCAATTTAAGACCCTTTCAATCAACAAATTAATTAAGAAGGTGCCTCCAATTAAAAGATATGATTAAAACAAGTGCTTATAAAAACTGCAGATGGCAGGCACTATAATAAAAAAAGGATTTTTTTCATTCTCTCACACATGTAGAATGTGTCATCTGAGGGTCAAACTATACATTATATTCAATACAAACCCTGAAGCTGCCGGAGTATCTCTTATTTCTTATGGGAAAGCAACACACTCCCCTGATTTAAATCAGGATCACAGCACAAATGAAGGGGTGATTTCGTCCTTTCCAACCACACCCACCTTTGAAAAACACACCCAGCTCATGCTCAGAAGTTAATGATACTTAAGAGACAGTGAGATATGAGAGAGAGAGAGAGAGAGAGAGAGAGAGAGAGAGCACCAATATATACAGATATATTTAATTGAGATTGTGAAGCTGTGGCTCTCCAGATGTTATTTGATTCCGACTGCCATCAGCCCCAGCCAGCATGACCAAAACTCAAGGGTGATTGGAGCTGTAGTTCAACATCTGGAAGTCCCCAGCATCCCCATTCCTAGTTTACAACATTAGTGCAGAGACAGTGAGCTTCTGATAAATACTGTCTTGAAAAATCAGGGACAAATATTAGGACAGATCCCATAGCTTAGTAGTAGAGGAAGCATTTCACCTGTTGAAGGCTACAGATTCAATCCCTGGCAAAATTATCCATAAGGACACAAATACCAAGATTGGGGAAAGGGTTAGATACTGGAAAGACTAAACCAGGAAAGGCAATTTGTTGTTGTCGTTTAGTCGTGTCCAACTCTTCGTGACCCCATGGACTAGAGCACGCCAGGCACTCCTGTCTTCCACTGCCTCCCGCAGTTTGGTCAGACTCATGTTTGTGGCTTTGAGAACACTATCCAACCATCTCGTCCTCTGTCGTCCCCTTCTCCTTGTGCCCTCCATCTTTCCCAACATCAGGGTCTTTTCCAGGGAGTCTTCTCTTCTCATGAGGTGGCCAAAGTATTGGAGCCTCAGCTTCACGATCTGTCCTTCCAGTGAGCACTCAGGGCTGATTTCCTTAAGAATGGATACATTTGATCGTCTTGCAGTCCATGGGTTTAAACAGTCTAAAAAAGATTCCCCCCTCTTCTCCTGCTTCCAAGGGGGGCTTAGTGATTTTAACTGATGGAAATTTAGTCCTTTACAAATGACTTTCCAGACTCTAGCTTGCAATGTCTTTGCTTCAATCTATTTACAAAAACAGAAGGCGGACTTCCTGTTTAGACCTTCCCGCTTCAGTGCCAAATTAAAAAGTTTCATAATCCAATTTTCCGTTCTACTCACTGGCAGTTGTTTAAAATCCAATTGTCCACAGGAAAAAGTCAGCGCTCTCCGGCAACAGCAATGCGGCTTCACTCCGTGAAAAAAGCAGTCGATTCAAAGCACCGCGCCATTCACCCCACGTCGCTCTGGATCCCCGAAACTGGGTTTCCCCATGAGTAGGGGAGGCGCAAAAGGTGCCAGCCGAATCCCACGTCCACAGGCTTCTCCCGCCTGTGGTTTTTAATGGGTCTCTGCCTCGCCGCGGCGGTCCAGACCCTAGTTCTCACGAAGCGGATTCCTCCTGGTCAGAGGAAATCCGCCATTGCCGGAGGTGCTAACCCAGAAGTCCCCGCAGTCCATGGGACTCTCAAGAGTCTCCTCCAGCACCATAATTCAAAAGCATCAAATCAAGGAAAGGCAATACTTGGATAAAGATAGAAACAGCCTGATGCAGCATAAGGCAAGGTCATGTACTGCCCCCCTACATTCTCCAAATGACAACTTGCTTATACATAGCCTCCCAAGTTGCATTCAACTTTTGAACTATGCAAGGTGTTTGTGAGGTCTTTAGAAGTCAAAGGGTTTTGTAAGCTTCAAGTCAATCTCATATGTGCCGCATTATGTATACACTGCCGTGAAATCAATAGAAACTGCCAGTCTAAATGGTTGAGCTAAATGACCTTATCTACTGCAGTGTCTAAGTGCAAAATGCAGACTGCAGGATAATGCCTGCTGCCCCTTAGAATGAGGATGATAAACCAGTGCCTGAGAATCCTAGCCCACGGCTACGACTCAAAATGTTATGAACCTACACATTTTAGAAACTACAGTGGAGAGTGATCCAAGAGGAAGCAAAGAGCTTGAGAAACACAGTCCACAAAAAATAATAATCACAGAATAGTCCTTCTATAACATTAGATGACATGGGCTCTTTCTTTGCATGTTTGCTTCTAACATTAGATGGCATGGGGCTCTTTCTTTGCATGTTAGCTTCATGGGGTAGGGGCTCATTCAGGACAGTTTCCCATAGGTAACATCAGGATTCCAAGAGCCCATTGGAGAAGCCAACACTGTGGATCCATCCCAGCATCAGGTGTCCCACATGATCCAGGAAGTTACATCATCAGTGCAGGACCATACTGGTTGAAAGTAACAAAGCTCCACAGGAAGACCAACATTTTAATAAGGAATGGGGGAAATTTCTAACTTATCTTAAAGACCATTGTAAACAGCTAAAATCGTTAGTAGGATTGGAATAACACTTGTAGTTTAATGGTGAATTTTGGATACAAGAGAGAGATAAAAGATTTGGATGATTATGAACGATGCAGGAGGAAATGATTAACAATAGGTCCCACAAAGGGGAGAAGGGAATTCCAAGAGATTCCCTGGAATCTTGTTTTTATGTTGTATGTTGGACATGTGACTGTAAATTTTTAATCTGAAAAACTGTGTGTGTGTGTGTGTGTGTGTGTGTGTGTGTGTGTAACAAAGCTCTATTCACTTTGTAGGAATGGAAGAATCTGTTGATTTTCAGTTCTCTCAATTTCTCATTTCCCCCCAATCTTAATTCAGTTCTCCACATTTCTGCAGCAATCCACATTTTTCAAAAATGAAATCCTCATGAAAAGTAATCAGCATTTTAGTGCAAATTTCTCTTAATAAACACATTTGGGTTTGCAATTTTGGTCATATTTCTTTTCAAGCAAAATACAATGCATGTTTTGTAATTTTCATGAATATATTGACTTTCATGCACTCTTTCCTCTAACATGCATTTTTTTGGGTAAACATTCTTTGGTTGGTGAACAGCATTGAAAAATTCAGATATGTGCAAATTCCAATGGATGGCTGTGTTTCTGTTCTCATATTGTTTTGGGAAGTGAAAATTTGGTAGATTTGGCTTTAAATGCAAATTGAATCAAATCCCTCACCCACCATCCCTGCTTCTCCATTACACCCCAGAGCTAACCATCTTGGTTAGGATTCCCCCCCCCCCCGTCTTAAATCTGTATATACTAAATAGTGTGGATGTGTGAATCAGCATTCCTCTCTATAATTAAATCAATAACAACAGCACTACTTCCCCCCTCAATGGGGTGACTCACTTTAGCTCAGTAAATCATTTCCTGGCTTGGGAACTATTCCATAACCTTGACCAGAGGACTTTACATTTGTACATCAGATAATTTGTAAGACAGAACTACCTACTTTAAGTACTCAATAGCCAATTAACATTGTGACCTTACAGTCACAACATACGTAGCTTCTGTGAAGAGAGACACAGACGAAATGCTGCACACTGGATTTGGGATTAAAGAAAACTCCAATGAATACAATACATAGAATTCCATTAGCACACAATGCAGGGATGTGTTTGATTCTCACCATTTAATTGACTGGGATAATTACTGTATTCTCCTTTCACCCATAGAAACTTTTATATGTTCCTTAAAGATGCAAGTTCACATTTAGCTGGCTTTCATTTTTCTAAAGGACAGCTGCAGCTATTCAATTGGGTTTAATTAGGGACTGTAGGTAATTTCACTAAACTCTGTCTCAAGGATATCCTTTGATTTTTTTCACAGCTTGGTGTTTTCTTTATCTAAATTTGAAAATTGGATTAAATGTATATTGATTTTTTTTTGTGCTTGAATGTGCAGCTAAGAAATTAATTCATAGCTGCAGTAAAGATTCTTGAAGGGGGAAAAGATTATTATTTTAACTAGGACTTGAGCTTGCAGCGTTTCTTGAACTAATGGCCCAAGGGATGTCAGGTGGAAGCTCAGTCTAGGGAAGAACTATTCTAAAAATCTCAAGGTCAGGCTAATCCAAACAGATCCCCCCACCCAATTCTCATCTTTCTCCTTGATCTCTGTTTAACGGAACTGTTTTCACACAGGAAGACACATGTCCCAGTTTCGTGCTGGGACATAACAGAAACTACCCCAGAGATAGCAACATTTTCAAAAGTGGGTGTTTGTGGCTTGGTGTTTGAAAAACAGGGGGTCAGCAGCACTTAGCTAATTGGTAACCACTAGATCAATAGAGGCACATTAACCAGATTCTTCGTTCTGTGTATTGCCACCCAGTTTGGTTATATCATACAAACAGAGAGATGTGCCCCTGTAGGGATGGGCGAATCCATCAGTTTTGCTCCTCTCATTTCTCTAATCATAAGTTTGGCTTGCTGGGGAATACGCAGAGTGCTGCACTGCAGCACAGATTAGGTTCTAGCCAAGGGGCAGGGACTGAGATAAACTTGTTATAGACATAAGGGTATTTATACTTTATATTGTGCTGAGTCACTCTCTAACTCTCTCAGGTTTGCTGACTCACACTTAAGCAGCTGCAAGCACACCTAATTTAACTATTTATTGTGCCTTTTCTCTGCGTGTATAAATGCTTATACACTAACACAGCTCTCCACATTTCTACATCCGTTTGTGTAGCTTGGGAATATCCCTCATGGATATTCACCAGTATTTTAGTGAGAATTTTTCCTAATGCATATTTGTATGTAATTTTCCTACTATACATTTTTTTTTTTTTTTTGCCAAGTGATGTTCCCGAATACAGTCGTACCTCAGATTCCATTCCAATTTCTGAAACATTTGAAAACCAAAGCACAGCTTCTGATTGGCTGCAGGAAGCTCCTGCAGCCAATCAGAAGCTCCATTGGATGTCTGGGTTACAAAAGAAGTTTGAAAACCGAAACACTCACTTCTGGTTTTCGATCATTCGGGAGCTGGAACATTCGACTCCCAAGGCATTTGGGAGCTGAGGTACAACTGTATAATACATTTTCGTATTTTATTTTCACTCATATCTGCATTTGTATGCACAATTTACGCCAGTATAGGCAGTTTTGCACCCATGGCCTGACTGGAGAATTCCATTGCAAAATTCAGAGAGGTGTGAATTTGGAAGAATGGCTGTGTTTCAGAAGAAGAAAATAAGAGTTTGGATTTGATATCCCACTTTATCACTACCCGAAGGTGTCTCAAAGCGGCTAAAATTCTCCTTTCCCTTCCTCCCCCACAACAAACACTCTGTGAGGTGAGTGAGGCTGAGAGGCTTCAGAGAAGTGTGACTAGCCCAAGGTCACCCAGCAGCTGCATGTGGAGGAGCAGGGAATCGAACCCGGTTCACCAGATTACGAGTCCACCGCTCTTAACCACTACACCACACTGGCTCTCTCTTTCAGTGTGTGTATTGTTTCAGAAAGTGCAATTTAAATGTGAATGGATTCACATCCATACCTCATCACTAGCCTCCTCCCCCCCCCCCCATCCCCAACCATGTTGCAAAGAATGCTGGGCTCTTCAGTACCAGTTTGCTTGCATTATCACATGGAAAGGTACAAGGGATGAGCACATGCACACCTTGGATCATTAAAATATGGCACTCCTGTTCCCAAGCAGCTGTTTTGGTTGCTTGTGCAGTTTGGCTAGCCTGTTTCTCCATCTGGTCCTATGCACCTGGAAGCCTGAGAAAGATTAGGCAGAGAGAATTCAGCGTCGATGCTGAATATTTGAAGAGTTAAAACAACATTCTTAGCTCCAAAGGGTTTGGCCTGTCTGTCACATCAACTGCGAAATGATAGCTGCACTTTCTCCATACAAAGTGAGGCTGCTTTTGAGCTCAGCATTTCTGTCATTCAGCCAATTAAAGCTGTATTGAGAGGTGCCATTGCAAGGAAAGGCAGTTCCATTCTAATGAGCTCCTAATATTGTTTACATTCTTGTGCTGTAGCTTTAATTCTTTGGCGGGGGGGGGGGGAGGAACATCAGATCATGATGACAAGGAAAGATTTCTTGTTAGCACAAACTTTGGGGGGATACGTTTCCCATCCTGAGATCTTCGCGGTATATGAAACTGAAGGAAAACACATTTTATTCAGCAATAATTGCTGGCGCTCTGTTTATCTTTGTGCGGTATTTTGAAGGCAAGTTGCCCCTATCTGGCTACTCTCTCTAAAGGAAGCAATGCAAACTTACGATTTCTTTCTTTCACATTGCTGCACAAAAGGAATTGATGCAACTTTCTTCTTCTTCAAAATGTCAGTTCCTAACAATGACAACTTATATAAGTTAGTTGTTGTTGTTTATGTGGCAATGGTTTTTCTTATTTCCTCCTCAGAATAAATTGGAGCCATTTTCAGTGGTTGAATAAGGCCTGCACGAAATGCAGGCTTGGAACAGAGCACAGAAAGCCACATTACATCAGACCAGATAATTTGTGCATGTAGCTCAGTATTGTCTATTCTCCAGGGACTCATTCCTTACCTTCTTGTTAGTCCCTAGGCAATGTGCTTGTTTCATGCGTTGTATGCACACAGTGTTCACTTACAAAAACATACACATGCAAATATGTATAGTAAAATGAGGCTGCAGTGTCATAATGTCAAAGCCCAGAAGCTAATGCTTGTATAATAATAATAATAATAATAATAATAATAATAATAATAATTTATTTCTACCCCACCCATCTGGCTAGATTTCCCCAGTCACTCTGGGTGGCTCCCAACCAAATATTAAAAACACAATACAGTGGTACCTCGGGTTACAAACGCTTCGGGTTACAAATGCTTCAGGTTACAGACTCTGCTAACCCGGAAGTAGTACCTCAGGTTAAGAACTTTACCTCAGGATGAGAACAGAAATCGTGCGGCAGCAGCAGGGCAGCAGCGGGAGGCCCCATTAGCTAAAGTGGTACCTCAGGTTAAGAACAGTTTCAGGTTAAGAACGGACCACCAGAACGAATTAAGTTCTTAACCAGAGGTACCACTGTACAGCATTAAACATTAAAAACTTCCCTAAACAAGGCTGCTTTCACATGTTTTTTAAAAGTCAGATAGTTGTTTATTTCCTTGACATCTGATGGGAGGGCGTTCCACAGGGCGGGCGCCACCACTGAGGAGGCCCTCTGCCTGGTTCCCTGCAACCTCACTTCTCACAGGGAGGGAAGCACCAGAAGGCCCTCAGAGCTGGATCTCAGTGTCCGGGCAGAACAATGGAGGTGGAGACGCTCCTTCAGGTATACAATCGGAAACACTCAGTTCGTTGCATAAGATCGCAATCCGTAATTCGGACCTGCGCATGCAAAACCATATTTTTTTTAAGAATTATTTTTTTTGAAAAAAAGAACATGTGCAAGATAGTCAGAACCCAGACCTTCATCTGGACCCTCAGACTTCAGTAATTTGCACCAGCTCCCCCCACTCACATAGACCCTCTCCATCCAGTAGGTCTCCAGCATTTCATAAACGGGCTCTCCCAGCCGCACCTGCAGATGATGGGGGGCTGAACGTTGTAATTTGCAAGAAGAGCATGAGAGACAGAAAAGGAAAACATAACAATCGAAAGCAATCTTTCAATTGCAGTGTTTTTCCAAAAAGGCAATTACTGTACATTACATCAATATAAATACTGAGTTATTGGGAGGGGGGGTGAGCTACAATTTTGTTGCAGCAGAGACAGTTCTGACGTGACTGACCTTTTTGCAGCTGAGCTGCTAATCGCATTACGTAGCCTTGCATTTAATTAACTTTGCTTGTGGAAGACATGCTGAATTTGGAAGAACACGAGAGCAAAAACAGCACTTGGAATTTCCCACAATACTTTTGAGTTTTGTGGAGCTAACCCCGGAGAAGAATTTCTGAAGTATTAAAGCTCGGGGGAGGAAAAAAGTAAACGAGCGGCCTCTGAGCCTAACCTACCAACCTGTCAGAACAGTGGCTGCAGCACAGAATCCCTTAACCATGAACAGCTGCCCTTGAAAACCATTCTGAACTATTAGAGGGAACATAGATGAGCATCCGTGGGAATTACAGAAGTGGAGGATTTAAAAAAAGAGAAAGAGAGAAGAATAAATAGTGGCAGATTTTAAAAAAAATAAAGTTTTACTCTATACCCTCTAAAAGGTCCACTGGGGTAAATTTGAAGTTCTCTTTAACAAGATTCAACATTCAGGAAAAAGAGAAGGAGGGAAGGAGAGGCTGACTTTTCTTCAAAAAGGTTTCTAATGTTTTTCCCAAGTTAACACTTAAAAGTGTTTCTGCAGAAACTTGAGGGGAATTTTAAAATGGGGAAGTTATTCGGCATCACTTTCTCAAGATCCTGGAATACAGCCCTGTGTACAAAAAGCAAACTCTCGCTCTCTATTTGCGTCGTTTGTAGTAGTAAGACCCAGCTAAATGTACCAGCATGCCTTGAGCTACGCTGCTGCTTCTCACTGTGGAATTTACTCTACAAAGATAAATTTGGAGACTCACGTCTGGCCAGGACATCGCTAGCAATTCTGATAGAGTTTAACATAATTCAGATAACAACATTTCCCAGAAATTTAAGACTAAATGTTATAGCCCGCAGTCATCAAATTACCCTGTGCACTTTTGCACGCCCTTTTAAAATTGTGCATTCGTGATGCTCTGTGCTCATGGTTGTATCAGGATGGTCATAGGTGATCCCATGCTCAAGTTCAATAATATTTGCCCACGCAAAAGTTTCAGCATGGACATACTGATTTGGTTCCAATCAGTGCATTCCATATAACTTCTTGCAGAAGTCCTGTAACTTTTTATACCACAAATATTCTGATCTCGAGGACAGCGCAAAATATGGTCTGAAACTCAACATCAAAAAAACGAAGATCATGGCCACTGGTCCCATCACCTCCTGGCAAATAGAAGGGGAAGAAATGGAGGCAGTGAGAGATTTTACTTTCTTGGGCTCCAAGATCACTACAGATGGTAACAGCAGCCGCGAAATTAAAAGACGCCTGCTTCTTGGGAGAAAAGCAGTGACAAACCTAGACAGCATCTTAAAAAGTAGAGACATCACCTTGCCAACCAAAGCTATGGTTTTCCCAGTAGTGATGTATGGAAGTGAAAGCTGGACCATAAAGAAGGCTGATCACTGAAGAATTGATGCTCTTGAATTCTGGTGCTGGAGGAGACTCTTGAGAGTCCCATGGACTGCAAGAAGATCAAACCTATCGATTCTTAAGGAAATCAGCCCTGAGTGCTCACTGGAAGGACAGATCGTGAAGCTGAGGCTCCAATACTTTGGCCACCTCATGAGAAGAGAAGACTCCCAGGAAAAGACCCTGATGTTGGGAAAGATGGAGGGCACAAGGAGAAGGACAGTGTTCTCGAAGCTACCAGCATGAGTTTGACCATACTGCAGGAGGCAGTGGAAGACAGAAGTGCCTGGCGTGCTCTGGTCCATGGGGTCACGCAGAGTCGGACATGACTAAACGACTAAACAACAACAGTTCTGATCTCTCTCTCTCTCTCTCTCTCTCTCTCTCTCTCTCTCTCTCTCGTGTGTGTGTGTGTGTCCTGCTTTGGTTGAGGCATAGTGTAAGAGTGACCCTCCAGCTGGAAATATAGTCATACCTCCATTTACATAACCCTCAATTACATAAACTTCGGGGTGCGCGTGCGCAGAAATCCGGAAGTATTTTACCAGGTTTTGGTGCACGCGCATGCACAGAAGTGGTCCTTGGGCTGCGGAAACCTTGGGATCTGACCAGACCTCCGGAACAGATCCCATCCGCAACTGGAGGTGCCACTGTAATGCTGTCGCTCTGGGGAAGCACAGCAGAACAAGTAATAAAGCAGAATGTTGTGTGGACAGTCCAGGATAAATCCACCCTTAATGTACTATTATTGCATAAACAACATGTTACAGAATACTGCCCCCCCCAAAAAAAACACACACTCTGGAGTTAAAATTACTTTTTTTATTATTTTTTTAAAGAGCTCTATGAAATGGAAATCCTGCTAGATTATTTCAGCAGGACCAAGTAACCCGGAAACTGAGAATTAGCTGAAGCCCATATTAAAACAAGAAAAATAAGCATAGAATGGGTATGGGCTGATAAGAACAACGAAGAAAGGATGAATGTTTGGAGGAGAGTTTGATGGTGACCAGAGATAGGGTTGTGTCTTTGGAACATTATCCTCAAAGAGGTTCACCTAAGTCACCTAATGGTGAATCTGTTGCCCTAGGGTGGGATGAGCAAGTCCTTTATTTTGTTTTGTTTTCTTTATTTGTCATAAGCCACCAGCCATGTGTGGAGCAGCAACTGGGGCAGGGTAATCTTTCATAGGCTCTGTGCTGGCAATGGGTGGATCCAGAGCCAATGATGGGTGGAGATGACGACAACAACAACAACAATTTATTATGTATACCCCGCCCATCTGTCTGGGTTTCCCCAGCCACTCTGGGTGGCTACAAATAGAATATTAAAAACACGATAAAACATCAAACATTAAAAACCTCCCTAAACTGGGCTGCCTTCATATTTTTTATAACAAATTAACTACAGTGATACCTCGGGTTACAGACGCTTCAGGTTACAGACTCCGCTAACCCAGAAATAGTACCTCGGGTTAAGAACTTTACTTCAGGATGAGAACAGAAATCATGCTCCAGCGGCGCAGCAGCAGCAGGAGGCCCCATTAGCTAAAGTGGTGCTTCAGGTTAAGAACAGTTTCAGGTTAAGAACGGACCTCCAGAATGAAATAAGTTCTTAACCCAAGGTACCACTGTAATTGGAATATAGCGCATCCTGCTTCAATTCTAAGCATGCCTACATCAGATTGGAATTCCCAAGCAAACACAGGTTTGTGAAGAAGTTAGTCCCACTATATTTAATAAGGTTACTCCTAATGAGTACACAGAGCACTGTTGTTGCTGCTGCTGCTGCCGCCGCCTTTTTTATTAGTTGTAGTAAAACAGAGCAGTACAGTTACTTTTGGGGGAAGAAAGTGAAAGTAATTCCTACAATCTCCACAAATGTAACTTTCATGGCTAAGCAAAGGCTAAGGGAAATTTGTCTGCATGCATTGCAAGACAACTAGAATCTGTCCTGTTTCCCCCTCTATCTGGAAGGTAAGATATGGAAAAAAAATATAGTCACCCCATATCAAAACACACTCGCTCTCTCTCACACATTCAAAACAGGTGTCAGCGAGCACTTTTTTCTTGCCAAGAGTGATAAATATGTGAAACAGGCTGTCAGACAAAGTTGCTGAGGCAAAAACACCGGGGTCAGGAGAGGAAAATGAGATGCCTTCCGTAGGGAAGCTGAGTACTAAGAATGGATGAACTTGGAAGGAATGGATGGCCTCTTCCACTCCCAGATGAGTTCTTATGTTCTCTTCTCAGTTGTCTTTCTAGCAATCATTTAATTGAAAAATTCAGTCTGGTTACAGCTCGCAGCCTCATGGCAGCCCAGTCGTCGAGATGACTTCAAGCTGGACAACAACTGATATTCCTTGTTGCACAGTTGGACATTAGTTTAACATCCTGCAATTTTCCTTCGGCGCTCCTGATATTTTTATTTCGGCTAAATTGTCTGTCATGTTTGTATACATGTCAGGGTGCCTTATATTAACCTCAAGTCTCATTTAAGCACTGCTTTTTCCGTGTCATTATGATGACTGCTTGATATAAGTGCTGGATCTGAAACTCGAGGGCTTTTGCCTGAACGGTGACAGGGAAAATATGGTGATATATATTTCTAGTCCTTCCCCACAACATCCTTCCTATCTCGTTGACAACGTTCATATATTTCTTCCCAAGCAAAAGCAGTTAGTAACCTGAGGGTCAAATTGGATTCTAAGTTGCTTTCTTTGTTTAGATGTGAAAAGTTGTCAGGGCTGTTTATGATTTAAAGCACATATTTCCTCAGCTGGTGGCTAGAGTGCTTGGTTTGGATGTGGGGAAAGTCAGGTTTAAACCCCCACTCAAGCCCACTAATGGAAGTCTTCTTCTAATTCACATGTGTGGAATATGCAGGCGAAAGTAGTGCACTCTCTCTATATATAAAATAAAAAATAAAGGTAAAGGTAAAGGGACCCCTGACCATTAGGACAAGTCGTGACCGACTCTGGGGTTGCGGCACTCATCTCGCTTTATTGGCCGAGGGAGCCAGTGTACAGCTTCCGGGTCATGTGGCCAGCATGACTAAGCCACTTCTGGAGAACCAGAGCAGCGCACGGAAACGCCGTTTACCTTCCTGCTGGAGCAGTACCTCTTTATCTACTTGCACTGGTGTGCTTTCGAACTGCTAGGTTGGCAGGAGCAGGGACCGAGCAATGGGAGCTCACCTCGTCGTGGGGAATCGAACCCCTGACCTTCTGATCGGCAAGTCCTAGGCTCTGTGGTTTAACCCGCAGCGCCACCCGTGTCCCTAAAATATAAAATAAATGCCTGCTATTACTGGGTAGTGTGTCCCAGAGCCCTTCATTAGCAGAAAGGTACCAAGGAGAGGGCAATCCAGACTATTAATGCTGAACTTGATTTTGTATTATACTTCTTAACTATCTGAAAATGTCAGGATCATAGAATCCTAGAATTGTAGAGTTGGAAGGGACCACAAGGATCATCTAGTCCAACCCCCTGCAATGCAGGAATCTTTGGTCCAATGTCGGGCTTGAACCCATGGTCCTGAGATTAAGAGTCTTGGTCTCTTCCAACTGAGCTATGTTTGCCCCCACCACACCCCAGGAGAGTGAAGTCGTATAATCAAAGCACCTCAGTGGAAACTATGCCTTAACTAGAAAAAAAACTCACTGAAGGAGGCCTTTATGAAATTCTACTAATGTATTGAGGTGCAGGGATAAAGAATGCAATAAAATGTGCAAGACCTGATTTCTGATTTCCCATACACCAACATCAAGAACTTGGGATAGAGACATTTTCCTGATAAAATTTTGCTGAATATGCACCATCAGACGTCAAGGAAATAAACAACTATCTGACTTTTAGAAGATATCTGAAGGCAGTCCTGTTTAGGGAAGCTTTTAACGTTTGATGTTTTATCATGTTTTTAATCTTTGTTGGAAGCCACCCAGAGTGGCTGGGGAAACTCAGCCAGATGGGCGGGGTACAAATAATAAATTATTATTAAATTATTAATATTCTGTTGGGAGTTCCCCAAAATGGCTGGGGAAACCCAGCCAGATGGGCAGGGTACAAATAATAAATTATTATTCTTATTATTGGCTTTAAAAATGTTTAGGGATACTCGCATTTTGACTCAAGAAAATCACCATTTTATAGTTCAAATCAGGGGAAATAAATACAGCAGATGGACAAAGATTCACAAAATGTTTAGGGGTATGTGTCTCCCTGTGTCCCCCCCCCAAACCCCCCCCCCCACTGATTATTATTATTGGGGAATGGCAAACTGTGGCTGTTGACAAGCCCAAGGTCTGAAAGGATACATCCCTTCCAGAGTTAATAATAACCTCAACTGTCTGTACTTTCTGAATTTGGTTCTTCTGGTTTGCAGATCTTCCATTTGTTATATTAACAAATATAACCTCCCCCCGCCCCTCATTTTCTTTTTACTAGCATGTTGCCTCATGATTCTTCATTGGGGGAGATGTGGGGCAAAGTGGATATGCAGTTTTCTCAACTGGGATCTACATCTCTTCTCTGCATATTGGGCAAACTATACAGCTGAATGCTTATCTTCCCAGTATTGATCCATAAGCATGAAGCACAGAATGCAGCTTCAGGCTCGTTAAAATATATTTGCCCCATGACCCAGAATGGGATTTCTGAAGCTCACCAGCAGCATCTCTTGCAAGTATTTCATAGAAGAAGCCATAGTACTTGAAACACTATCAGAAAGCTATCCTTGACAGAGGATGATGGAAGGGGCTGATTTACATGCTTTTCAGTCCAAAGAGAAGGAAGATAGCGAAGGGCTTCACCAGTCTAGAAGAGAGAATAGGGAGGATTATTTGGCACTCCCTGAGGTATGCTGGGTCTATAAGCCATGGAAGGCTGTAAAAGTGATAAGCAGCCCTTTGATTTGGGCCTCGAAGTCAAGAGGCAGCCAGTGCTGCTGTGCTAAAAACAGGATCCAATAGTGCCTCGGGTTTGTTTTCTTGGTTTTTAGTAATTTAACAATACTTTAGATTAGTTCTATTTGCTTTTCTATAGTGTTCATTAAGCTACTTTAAATTGCTATGAGGTTTTTTTTGCAATTTAAATAATCTAAATTCAATAAATTATCAGCACTGCGTTTTCTTCATTTATTATGTTTCAGCAGCACAAATAAGACAAAGGGGCAAAAGCAATATTTTGCCAGCCCTTTATTCTTTTTCCTCCTTTTGCTACTTTCACAGTTTCCATAGGCATTAGCAGCGATTCGGGATGAATTCATTTTGCGACACACTGTGAAGTGGAGGCCTTTAGGCTCTTCCCTCGTTCCACTTTCAGTGCTTTGGAGCAAAAAGCGCCAACAACCAAAAATGTGTCAAATGTCACCATACTAGATTTCACTGAAATCTGGGCAATTCATCAATCAGAAGGATCACATTTGTCATTTAATAGACAGTGAAATCCAGCCTCTCTCTCTTCCTATGAGTGTCTGGCCAAGAGCCAATAGTGTGTGCATATGCACGCAAGCACATATGGCAGCTGGGGCAGCTCATGCATAACTATGCAACATATTCTGCAATGACACTGACCAGTTGTTTGCTGTAAAGACAAAACCCAACATCACAGCTTCCCAAGCCCAGCTAGAGCTATGTGTATCCACACGTGCTCCTTGCGGGTGGCGCTGTGGTCTAAACGACTGAGCCTCTTGGGTTTGCCAATCGGAAGGTCAGCAGTTCAAATCCCCAGGATGAGGTGAGTTCCCGTTGCTCTGTCCCAGCTCCTACCAACCTAGCAGTTCGAAAGCATCCCTGTAGATACATAGGTACCGCTGCGGTGGGAAGGTAAATTGTGTTTCTGTGCACTCTGGTTTCTGTCATGGTGTCCCATTGCGTCAGAAGTGGTTTAGTCATGCTGGCCACATGACCAGAAAAGCTGTCTGTGGACAAACGCCAGCTCCCTCGGCCTGAAATGAGAAGAGTGCTGCAACCCCATAGTCGCCTTTGACTGGACTTAACCGTCCAGGGGTCCTTTACCTTTACTTTACCCTTGCTATGTATGACCCTTAGATGGATTTTATTTGTGTGAATATCCGGGGGCATTCAGCTGGGCTTTGGTCTGACTTGAGACACGTTGTTTGCACTATGCCACTGCCCTATTGTTAAAAAGCCATCACAATAAGATACAACAAAATAGCATCATACAAACTGGTATATTGTGGATCTATGTTGGGGGAAAGAGGGAACTGTGTGAGAAGTAAAACAACAAAATCAACAAGTGTAATTTCCCCTAGCACAGTGATGCATGCTGGGCGTTACAGAGCACAGCAACTATGACATAGTGAATTGAGAAGAATGGAAGGCGCAAAGCCAAGGGGTTGCTGAATTTTGGCCTCACACAGGGCACTGCTGAAATGTGAAAAGTCAAAGTCTTCCCCTGCTACCGGCTGCTCTGAATGGACTATGTAGCCCATGAGCCCCCACCCCAACCATCTAGATGACTAATTTCCCCTGCAATTTATAAATAAATATTCCATCTTTGTAGATTTTTTTGCAATAAGCATTAAAAAAAACCTTCAAGCAATTGGATAAGTGACAGCAACCCCCCCCCCCATTTTTCAAATTTTCTCTGCTGCTTTTTTTAAACTTACTCACAAGTTGTCCTGTCTTGATACTGAATGCACTGCAAAATGTACCCTTCTGCTTTCAACCTCAACGTAATTTTCTTGTCTAGCATAGATGTCATTTAGATTGCTTTATATTTTACTGTATCAAACACATCAGTCATCTTAAATAGAGTTAATGTGTTAATTTGTTTTCTATTATGTGAAATTTAATTCACACTTAGCCGGTTTCAGTTGGCAGCATTAATCAGCCCAGGGGGGTGGGGGAAGGATCTTCCATTGTAACTTTTAACATTGCATGTCAAGTATGAACTTCTTGACCTGATTTAATGTTCATTTGATGCAGCTAAAAATGTGCTCCTCTTCTAAGGTATTTTGCATTTTAAGTTTTTGTAGGGGTTTCATTAGAGGCATAGGGTTGTCTTAAACAGGCATTCCCCATCCCCTTGCAGAAGCTGTTTCTTCTGCTAAACTGTACAAGAGCCAAATTTATAGCAAGTCTCCAAAAGGTGCTGGGATCACAGTTTTTCCTGGGTTGGTTTATATATATTGGGTTTTTGTCTGCTTGGAGGCAACAAGGCAAAAAAAAACAAAAATGATCAATGGGCACGGGGAAAAATACACTGCACTCCAGTTTAAAAGTACAATCCAGCCATGGTTAACTGCATTTCAGTGGTAGAACCACTTGGTTCTGCTTGAGAAAGAAAGTAGGAAAAAGGAGGATGATGTGTCAACCATCAGAGGTACTACCCAAACAAGTTAACATGTGTTTAGTGTGGGATGTGATCCATGAGAGGCAGTCAAGTACAACATTCCTTGTAATGCTAGAGAAAATATGCGAAGGAATGTTTGCTCCAGCAAGTCGAAACTTCCTGTTCCTCCTGGCTGGAGCATCCTTCCTTTTGTATGTGTTAGAAGGTGGGCGTGACCTAACCTATCCAGGTAACAAAAGGACGAGTCACACAGCCATGCTTCCCTCTTTTTCACTTCCTTCTCCATTTGACCAGCTTCATTTGACCATATGGGGTAGATCCACATGTATATATTTGTAACTAAGTCTGCCTTCAGGAATCCAACTGTGAACTGATGTGAGTAAACTTCTTTTATTGACTTTGAGTAAGATTGTGGCGTATTTATTCTTTTAAGAGGGATTCAAGGGAACTTACCAGGAATGTGCAATTCAACCTGAGACAGATTGAATTGTATAATAGTGAGAGGCTCACACGAGCCTGCAACCAGTTATCTGTTGTGCATGTAAAGAAGGGGACTGTAACTCTGCTACATAAAGGAACTTGCTAGTGCAAGTTAGGAAGGATATTAATAAACAATATATCCTCTCCCGCCACCCTGAACATTCCCACATTTAGGAGCCCCTGAAGAGCAAGAGGAAAGGAACCACCTTGAAGTTCACTCAACATCTCATGGTACTTCTGTCCCTCCTCAGCTGTTGGCTGAAAGCCGGAGATGTTAAAATGCCAGCATAATTTTTGCCTCTGAGTTTCCTGGCTTGCGCTGAGGTTTTCTGCATTTCAACTCTGTCAAGCTAAGAAATACATTTTGGTGTTGATGAGTGGTAGTGATGAACAGCCTCCAAAGATACAGCCGAGCAGAGAGGGAGGTAGGAAAGGGGTTTCTTTGGGATAGATGCAAATGGAAAGGCATAAAATCAGACTTGGCAGTTACTATTAGCCCAAAGCTATAGCAACACCTTTTCCCCCAGCAGGAACCCTTGTAGAGCAAGGAGTCTCAGTAATGACAGGGACGTACCTGGAGAGAATATTAAGGGGGGGAAAAATCTGTATGCTGTGTTGTCATTTGATGCTCTCCGCTGAAATGTAGAATGATTTCTCGGGCACAAAAATCTATTAAAATTAATTCAGAAATACCTCAGGGATAGATTTGGTGTCGAGGAATTCTACAAGATGTGCAAATACTTTCAGCTTTGATAAGGGAATTTATTAAAAGCTAAGGAGAAGAAGCAACCAGAAAATTTAAACTGGCACAAATGTCTACCATAGTTCAAGGCAGAGGGAAAATGCGTTTCCTTTATCAGTTTCACAAGCAGGACACATTGCCCTAGTTCTCAACAAGGTGGCCAATCTGTTTCTGGGCTGTGCCATTTCATACTGCTGATGTGGGGTTCGCAGGACTGAATGCTCCCAAACTTCACCATCACTACACCTAAAGAAGAACAGCATCTCGGGACTAGATACCTTCTTTCTGAAATCTTGTCTTCCACATATGTGCTGGGGTTCTTCTCCGTGGAATAGCATTTAAATTTGTGAGTTTACACTTGAAGTCTGAAATGGTACAGCCCAGGTTTGAGTTGTATATAAATGGCCTCTTGATTTTTCTACACTATCTGTGACCGGAGAAATTAAGACTGGGTGACAGGACACAATTATATTGAGTGTCTTCAAAAGAAAGTGAAATTACCCATTTTGGGCAGGAAGACTGGGGAGATTCACCATTAGGAGTGCAAGCAATTCAGCTTCTTTCTCCTTGCAAGTTTATTCAAATGCTGCTTGTCTACCATTTTTTTATTTTCACAATGATGCAGGCATTGTGTATTTCTGGATGTATTGTAGACAAGAAATGGTATCTACCACACACACACATCATGGAGAATATTTAGAGAAAACTCTGCAAACTGGGCTTTTTCAGTGAGGGATGAGAAAAATTAAAATGGTCAGAAATTGACTTCTGGCAAATTTTGACTCTTGTCTAGCTCATATGCAGATGTACCATCTCAGTGAGAACTAAGCCCTAGATAAAATAAATCACGCTAAGTCAACCAACTTATTTCATGGTTAAGTATTTAATGCATTAAGTGCTCTACATGACACCCAGTGAAGAAGAAGAAGAAGAAGAAGAAGAAGAAGAAGAAGAAGAAGAAGAAGAAGAAGAATTAATATACCACACTATACCTGGAGGTCTCAGGGCAGTTAAGACCAAACTAATAAAATCTGAGCATTAGAAAAAGGTTCCCCCAGTTTCTCCTGAAAATTTCTGAGCTCACAAATCAGGTTCTGCAATGATTGATTCACAATGCTCACAGATAATGGATAACTACATGGGTAGCTATCAAATAAAACTGAAGAATGAGGCAATGGAATTTACAGAAGCAGAGAATCTGATTTGTTGATGTTAGCATGTGGTCAAATTGAATGTGATGATTAAACCAACTCTTGTTGTACAGAAAAATGCTATACATGCTATTGAACTAGAATAATGACAGATCTGAGAACTAACACAACATCACCTCTTTCTCTCCATGATCAGGAACATCATGCTGTGATTTTTCCAGTTCATGGAGGAGATGTTGCATGTGTTAATGGCTCCACAATTATGCTACTCAAACAAGTAGGCTATTAATGTAAGTAATTCTTTGAGCAAACAGAGAATTATTACACACAAAAATTTACCTACAATTTCATGTGTTGATTGGAATTGACTAGAAAAAGCATTGACTATAGTTCTCTGGTATACTCTTCACTGCACATTAATGCTGTTTTCTAAAAGCATATGATGTTAAAAGTAATTTCTTCCCTTTGTTGGATTAAAGACAGCCAGCTTGACATGCTGAATTTTACTCATCACACAATTCACACGGATTACAAACAAAAAGCAGAAGAGAAGTTATTCAAAAGAGCCCCCAAAGCAAGTTATTGTCCCCCGAAATAGTAGCATCAGAGTAACTTCTTCCGGGTGCTTTAAATTTTTTTATTGCTCCCCTTGTTAGTAAAATGTCCTGGGTAGTGATAAACTGGATGCCAGGATTGTGCAAGATTAACATGACCTGGAAAAGATCTTTAGAGCCGGGCTATGCTATGAAATCAGCTTGAACAAGCAAAAAGCAGAAACAAAAACGGATCCTTTCTCTGTGGTTGCATGCTGGATTTGGGCAGGAGAGTTAGCAGTGTACAGACATGAGCCTTCGCTCTTCAGAACTGAGAGGTAGTGTGATTGGCGCATTCAGACTGTGGTCAAAAGCACTGGAGGCTGGTCTGTTAGAACAAATGAGACAGTGACCCAGCAACCTTACTCTTCCCTCAGCCAGTCAGCTGCTACTTGCCTGCCTTCCTATCTGCTATCAATCAAGTGGTGGCTCTGCCTCTTTTTGACTCTGACTCCTCCTACTGTTGGCCTTCCTGCCTTCTTCCCTAGCAGTCCAAATGGCCACCAACCACCACTGGCATGAAATGGAGTCAATGGTACTTAGAGAATACACGCTTGACCTATTATACGCCCTAACAGCACATGGTATTGGTGAACATGTGGGTTAGGAAGATGCATGCCATGAGGGCAAAGCAAAGCAAAGCAAAGCAAAGCAAAGCAAAGCAAAGCAAAGCAAAGCAAAGCAAAGCAAAGCAAAGCAAAGCAAAGCAAAGCAAAGCAAAGCAAAGCAAAGCTTAATTCCCTCTATGTACTAGCAGTATAGCTCTCAGATTTAGGATTGACAACATCTGCCCTTTAATGAGCAAGTGGTATTGGGGAGATGGAGAGAGAGAGAAAAGGTCATTTGCAAGTACCAAATGGCAATGTAATGTTCCTCTTCCAGAATGGCTGGAGTCCTGAACTGAGCACATTACGTTTTTCTGTTCCTAATGAGAACTATGAAAAACCAGTAAGTATTATGACACATAAACAACATATGGTCCCTTCCGACAATACAGGTCAATTCTGTGTCCAGGGCAGCTGTCTACCACCTCCATCTGGAAAGCAGGCTGAGACCCTACCTGCCAGCAGACTGTCTCGCCAGAGTGATGCATGCTCTAGTTATCTCCCGCTTGGACTACTGTAATGCGTGGGGCTACCTTTAAAGGTGACCTGGAAACTACAACTAATCCAGAATGCGGCAGCTAGACTGGTGACTGAGAGTGGTGGCCAAGACCATATAACACCGATCCTGAAATACCCACATTGGCTTCCAGTAGTTTCCATGCATTCAAAGTGTTGGTGCTGACCTTTAAAGCCTCGGCCCAGTATACCTGAAGCAGTGTCTCCACCCCCATCATTTAGCCCGGACACTGAGGTCCAGCTCCGAGGGCCTTCTGGCAGTTCCCTCACTGTAAGAGGTGAAGTTACAGGGAAGCAGGCAGAGGGCCTTCTTGGTAGTGGCACCTGCCCTGTGGAACGCCCTCCCATCAGATGTCAAGGAAATAAACAACTATCTGACTTTCAGAAGACATCTGAAGGCAACCCTGTTTAGGGAAGTTTTTAATGTTTGATGTTTTATCATGTTTTTAATATTCTGTTGGGAGCTGCCCAGAGTGGCTGGGGAAACCCAGCCAGATGGGTGGGGTATAAATTAATTAATATTAATTAATTATAATTGTTATTCTGTATTTGAGCAAGACCTCAATACCCACATGTTAATATTTCAGAATCCTGGTGTCAGGGACTGGCAGGATGGTGGTGAGTAGTAGAAGGGGAGCTGAAGTCTGACTCGAAAGAGGGGTCAGTGATTCATGGGCGGGGTAGAAATAAATAATAATAATAATAATAATAATAATAATAATAATAATAATTGGCTCTGCATCCCCCCCCCAACATTTTTAGAGGAAAATTTGGGGCACCATCCCACCAAGCCTGTCACTC